>NC_086449.1:624874658-626074658 GCF_028390025.1 Pseudophryne corroboree | reverse complement strand
TTTTCAAAATTCCACCCACAAAGGGGTTAAAAGGGGTGAGATAATTCCCCCCTCACAAAGGAGAGTTAAGACAGCCCCCCAGCCAGGGCTATAAAGAATGCATGGTGACGGCGATACCAAGTCGTGGAGGGGGGAGGACACAATGCTCTGTTACTGGACTTCCTTGCAGTGGCAGTTGCAGAGCATTTCATTATTCAAATAGGGGAGCCATATCAACTGCCACCCCTAAACATTGTCAAACATCAGAGTGTGGTTCCCCTATTTAAATAATGGACTGCTCGAAAACCGCCACTGGCAAGGAAGTGTAGCCTTATGGTTCAGGAGATTTTGTGATGTCAGTGGTATTTGCCTTTTATGCATATAGATTTCAGATATGAGTACTTAACCAATCATTAACATTTCCAGTCAGGAGAGGATAGTGTCTCAATTATCTGAGGTTAACCTGTCACTTGAACTAAACATTGCCGAACCTCTCAGAGAGCAATAGGAAGAAAGGAGAGAACGATATTTGTACTCTTAAATGGCATTAAAGGAAAACTTTATAGTCAGCAACTGCTTATCTGCTGTGTAAAGGGTACAGACAGCTCTCCCAGTGACCTTTAAGGTGGGTACACATTGGCCGATATATCGTCCGTTCTATTGAACGGCCGATATATCGCGGGTCCGTCGGGCAGTGTGTACGGGCGATATGTCTGTGAACTCCGTCGTTGGCGCATCGCTGTGTGTGTATGGGTGACCAGCCGCCCGCCCATAAACATGCTGCGGCGGCCGGCGGTGATTGACAGCTGAACTGGGCAGGTGTGTGTACACGCCCGCCCAGTTCATGACGTCAGTCCCCGATGGATCGGGCAGTGTGTATGCACAGCACACTGCCCGATCCGTCCATAGATATATCTGCAGATCAATTGATCTGCAGATATATCTATCAGTGTGTACCCACCTTAAGTGTTGTGCAAAAATCATTACCTTTTTAACTCAAAAGCGCTAAGGAGAGTGGGAAGCTAAGCAAGGAGACCTAGGGCCCTTTGGAATAGAGTCAGCCTATCCCTGCAAACCTTACATATTTAACATAGAGCAGGTGGAGCTTGGCCTGTCGTCCCAGCATTTACAGCACTGAGTAGGGCAGCATAAGAAGCAGGACAGGGCAGAGAAGGATGCGGATTATTGTACTCAGCGCCAGCCTTTTAACAGCATCAATCCGGGGAAGGCCCGACCGGAGATATGGCCTGACAAAGATTGGCATCATACTTGAAACTCCGTAGCGAAGCACGGGTATTCAGCTAGTGTATGTGTGTATGTGTGTATGTGTGTATGTGTGTATGTATGTATGTATGTATGTATATTATATATATATATATATATATATATATATATATATATATATATATATATATATATATAAGAGTTTGTAGAGAAGGGCACTCAATCCAGCTTTGAAAAAGATTATTTTAATATCACCCCACCATGGGCATTAAAAAGTGAACAGCAGATCACGGTGGCTCAGCATGAAATAACTTGAAATGTCATCCGCATAACACTTGGCGTATCAACGCCTATATATCATATCCAAAAGATGTGTTTCATAGTCATAAGGGTACAAATGGTAACTTAGCTGTCCGTCGACCTCGGTCACTAAATGACCGTTCAAGACCATAACATCATGTCACTGCCACCCCGCCATAGTGTAGAGCCATCTGTATGTGAACACCACCAAATCAGACTTAATATACCCCAAAAGAAATGAGAAACAACTTACAGGTGGGCTAGCCTCAAGGTCCACTGCTCCTGGCGTGCGTTCCACCCATCTGCGCATGCGTCACCATGTATGTCAGTTTTGCTCACAGGTAGAAAAAACCTTCTGCGTTCCACCGAATCCTTTACTTCCTTAGTGTGCGTTCCAAATGCCGCTACGTCACCTCCGGTGACGAGCGGTGGGCGCAACACTAACAGAAGGATTACCTCAGTCGCCATGGTAACAGGGCGTCATGAGAGACAGGCTACCGCCCGCTCATCACCGCCCCGTCACCCAAGCCGTGACTCCACAACATATCCCGCTCGGGTCAACTTTACCCTTTATGAGCAAACCGGACCAATCAAAACATGCTCACCTTGTGTATGTACACTGGGAGATTAATCCGCGGTAATAATTTCTACCAGCGGGTAATGTGCAGAATGGGGGTCAGCACAATCAAGGACTTGCCAGGGACCGACTAGACGCACACCAATTATAGTTGCTACTACCTAATAGGTGCCTACTATACCCAAACACATACCCAATGGTAATATGTGGTGTTCAAACACAGATGCCTCCACAAAAGCAATCCACCATCAAATGCCCGGTACAATTTAGACAAACAAACACAAACCACAACAGTAACACACTTACATATAACACGTCAAAAAATGACAAAAAAAGAAAAAGAATGAAAAAGAAAGGCCACGTGCGGCTAATGTTACGGGCCAAACCGATATACACATTGATACACTAATGAAATCAATAATGAAATCCATACTTAATTCATGGTCAGTGAGAGACATAATTAATATTAAATATTAAAGAAAGCATTTCATGTTGATGTTCTCATTCAAACCCCGAGGGGCCTTAGTGTCCAATCTAAAAATCCACCTGGACTCACTTTGAAGGAGTTTTTTCCCCCGATCACCACCCCTAGGTAGATTAGGTACATGATCTATGATCATACATTTAAGCGTTGCCAGTTGGTGTCCATTAGTCAAAAAATGCCGAGCCACCGGTTTATCACTTTGTTTGTTGATCATCACTTGTCTGATCGAAAGACGATGGTTAGCCATTCTTTCTCTGAAGGTGGTAATTGTCTTCCCCACATAATACAGCCCACAGGGGCACATTAAAACATAAATCACGTGATCCGTGGTGCAAGTGACATGATGTTTGATAGAAATTTTCCTACCAGTGTGGGGATGGGAGAAGACTTTA
Organism: Pseudophryne corroboree; assembly: GCF_028390025.1. Classification (NCBI taxonomy): domain Eukaryota; kingdom Metazoa; phylum Chordata; class Amphibia; order Anura; family Myobatrachidae; genus Pseudophryne; species Pseudophryne corroboree. The sequence continues at coordinate 626,071,702 of NC_086449.1, read as the reverse complement.
CCAGAGAGCATACTGTTGCAGGTAGTACATCCCATACAGCGGAAACAACCTTGTTTTTTTTAACGTAACCACGTCTCTTTGGTTTTAGTAGTAAAGTTCTTCATTGGCTGCATAAGGAGCTGTTTTAGATTTGGTCCACGTGCAAATGACACTAATGGTTTCTTAGTTATATTCTTAAATGTAGTGTCCGAGGCAATTATTGGCCAATGTTTTTTAACCGAACTGGCGAATACAGGGGCATTGACATCAAAATGAGTTGTAATCACCATCCTATCTGTTATCCGTGGTTTAGATTTACTCCTCCCACCAGAAAAGATGTGTCGTGCCCGTTTCAACGCCTTTTTCACCAAACTGGTGCCATATCCCCTTTCTTCAAACCTTGTCGTCATCTCAGACAATTGTTGCTCCCTCAAATCATCCTGTGAATTGTTTCGCATCACACGTAAAAACTGTGAAATCGGGAGTCCATTTTTGAGGGCCCGGGGGTGGTGACTAGTGGAATGCAGGAACGTATTTCTATCCGTATTTTTTCGAAACAAAGTGGTCCCTATTGAATCCTCCTTCTTAAAAATGCATACATCTAAAAACTCTATTTGGTCGGTCTGAATATTGTGCGTGAAGCGAATCGGGCTATCAAGGCCATTCAATTCCGCTACCATCTGTAGAAAATTCTCACGGGAATCACCCCACAGGATGAAAACATCATCTATATACCTATAATAGTGCAGAATGCTGGGACCATATTTGGGGTAGATATTAACACACTCATATTCCGTCATATAGATGTTAGCATATACCGGCGCCAAATTTGATCCCATCGCGGTCCCAGCATTCTGCACATAATAGGCCTCTGCATATTGAAAATGATTTTGAGTTAGAATGACCTCAATCATCTCGCATACATAATCAATTGGTGGTCCTATAAATTCAGAATTGGACAAAGCCAACCTGACCGCTGAAATGCCACTATCATGGGGAATCACAGTGTATAAAGATGAAACGTCCATCGTTGCAAACAAGAAATCTTTTGGAAGTGTATCGATGGAGGCGAGTTTATTTAAAAAAATCACCAGTATCCTGTATATAGCTCTTGCTGCATCGTACCAATGGCTGCAGCAGGAAATCTATATATTTGGCTAGGGGTTGCAGAACCGATTTCTCTGCCGACACAATTGGGCGACCAGGGGGTCTGTCCGGGGATTTGTGGATCTTAGGTATACAGTATAATATTGGACATACTGGATGGTCCACTGTCAGAATTTTTACCAGCCGTTCATCCAACCAGCCACCCATTAAACCTTGTTCCAATAGGCGATCAACCTTCACCTTAATTTCATACATTGGGTTATAAGTTTTCTTGGTGTACGTGGCTCTATCATTCAACTGTGATCTAACATCCTCATCATAATATCGTGAATCTAATATCACAACACCCCCACCTTTGTCCGCCATGCGGATAACAATATCACTGTTGTTCTGAAGTGACTTGATGGCGTCTCTTTGGTCATGAGTAATATTCTGATAATATCCAGATTTTTTAGAAGACCTTTTGAGATCATCGTCAACCATCCTCAAAAAGGTTCTGATACTTGGATTGGTGGACGGGGGGTCAAAATCACTAGATTTTTTAATCGAGAACGTATTAACGTCAACCTTGGTTTCCGTAGAATCCTTGAAGAATTCACGCAACCTTAACTTTCTACCCAATTTGTACATGTCTAGTTGTACATCAAACTCCTCACGTACATAAGTGGGTACAAAAGACAATCCAAGGGACAATACTGAATGTTCAGCTGATGTCAACTGATGTTTAGATAAATTAAAAATATTTTCAGTACTCACTTCCTTCTTCTTCCCCTTCTTCCCTTGGCCCCTCCGCGTACGGCCCTTCTTTCTAAACTGCCACCTATCCCTCTGGGGTCCAGCTGGGTCCCTAAAAAATTCTGGCCACTAGGGGGTAGTGTATCATTATTTTCTGCTTCAGAAGAGGAGTATGAAGAATCCACGGAGTAAGGTACCCTATGTCTTTTGTCAAAAAATCTTTGTCTCGAGAATCTTGATGTGTCGCCCGTTAACCACCTATATACCGTGTGATTCCTATAGTCGCTCTGAACAGTTTCCAATTTATTTTTCTTAAAAGTTATGAGCTCCTTTTTATATCGATCTATCTGTGTAGTTAATTTTTCAATCCATTTTTCAGATTTATCCTCAATCAATTTAGGTTGCAGTTGTACCCGGAACTCCTCCAGGTCAGCCCTTGTCTGTTGTAGCTCAGTTCCAACCTCCTCGACCACCAATAAAATGAGGTCAAGGGAACATTTATTTAAAACACCGCACCATTTGCTACAAAAACTAGGGTTGGTACGTCCTATTGTGGGAATATTATGGATCCTAAAACCCCTTGGGATTTTTTTCTGTCGATAATAATCAGACAAGAACTGACCATGGAGTACCAGGTCAATCTCACGTTTACTTAGCCTCAACAATTTATAATAGAGGTCAACCGCATTATCAGCCGGTAGCTGATTAAACTCCTCTTGTTCGAATAATACCTTATCCGCATCCTCATCTGTGAGGCTAACCTGGGTATTTTCCGCTAGGTTCAACAAATTTTCATCAAGTAACCTGGCCCCTTGTGACATACTTCAACCTATGCCTAATGGGCAGTAAATCCTAGTGAAGGAGACGAAACTGATCAAACAATCTATACCCCAGTGAAAATGTACACAAATGAAGAAAATACTAATACAGACCTGTATATGACTAACGGAATCAGTCAAAGCTAACCTAGTCTTCAGTTTACTGTATATTGATACAATCTGTGCTCAGTCTAGCTCATATGCAAGCAACACGCACACCACAGACCGACCAAATGAGTACCATATCACTGACCATGAATAACTTATATAACACAAAATGTAACACATTAAATAAATTAAACAAAAAACATTTAGTTGTCAAATATTGTACCAAAACACAAGGGGTACCATAAAAAGAAAAAGATATTCTATGTAGAAAAATCAACACTCCGAGGTGCTAAGTATAGAGGGCTGAGTACAAAAATCAGCCCATAAAGAGATCCTAAGTGTAAATACTTGCACACTCAAATATTTAAATATGTGGTGCTCCTTAAGTTCTGTTCCATTACAGTCCAGATAAATATAAGAGTTTGTAGAGAAGGGCACTCAATCCAGCTTTGAAAAGATTTTAATATCACCCCACCATGGGCATTAAAAAGTGAACAGCAGATCATGGTGGCTCAGCATGAAATAACTTGAAATGTCATCCGCATAACACTTGGCGTATCAACGCCTATATATCATATCCAAAAGATGTGTTTCATAGTCATAAGGGTACAAATGGTAACTTAGCTGTCCGTCGACCTCGGTCACTAAATGACCGTTCAAGACCATAACATCATGTCACTGCCACCCCGCCATAGTGTAGAGCCATCTGTATGTGAACACCACCAAATCAGACTTAATATACCCCAAAAGAAATGAGAAACAACTTACAGGTGGGCTAGCCTCAAGGTCCACTGCTCCTGGCGTGCGTTCCACCGATCTGCGCATGCGTCACCATGTATGTCAGTTTTGCTCACAGGTAGAAAAAACCTTCTGCGTTCCACCGAATCCTTTACTTCCTTAGTGTGCGTTCCAAATGCCGCTACGTCACCTCCGGTGACGAGCGGTGGGCGCAACACTAACGGAAGGATTACCTCAGTCGCCATGGTAACAGGGCGTCATGAGAGACAGGCTACCGCCCGCTCATCACCGCCCCGTCACCCAAGCCGTGACTCCACAACATATCCCGCTCGGGTCAACTTTACCCTTTATGAGCAAACCGGACCAATCAAAACATGCTCACCTTGTGTATGTACACTGGGAGATTAATCCGCGGTAATAGGTAGTAGCAACTATAATTGGTGTGTGTCTAGTCGGTCCCTGGCAAGTCCTTGATTGTGCTGACCCCCATTCTGCACATTACCCGCTGGTAGAAATTATTACCGCTCCACAGAACTTAAGGAGCACCACATATTTAAATATTTGAGTGTGCAAGTATTTACACTTAGGATCTATATATATATATATATATATATATATATATATATATATATATATACACACACACACACACACACACACACACACATGTATAAAGTAAAAATAAAGAGGCAGCATATACATCTAGAAGACTGTGAAAGATAACTGGGGGGAAATTTACTAAGAATCGTTTTTAGGTGAAACTACAAATCGCCCACACATGCAGCAGCAGAGCACAATGTCACAGATCTGATCAATACTATGCAACATAGTACCCGCAGATCTATCAAGACAACAGAACCTAGATGTCAATAGGTCAAATGTACATTTTATAACAGATCGAGTGGATTTATGTGCATCATTGCAGTTGTGCTCTGCAGGACTATCAGGAAGCAACAATGGAATCATAAGCTAGGAGAAACATCCATACGCTGCGTCCCCTGTAGTTAAAAAAAAAAAAAAAAAAAGGATAGCATGACAATGTTTGAAGGTGTGTAGTGAGGAACTAGCCAGAGGAATTTGTACGTACCAATCAACCTTCCCTCCAGCATTTGTCCAGCCTCAAACTTAGCACATAGGAATGACTAAGGGTAAAGGAATGATGATCTGAACCAGGATAGTGGACCACAATGCTCATAATTCTTTGGTTTGTGCTCTTGCCATAGGTGGTCTCAGCTCAATGTGCATGCAGTCTATAGCACCCAGGACATTTGGCAGGACTGAGCTCCTATAAAAAGCTAACCTGACATCATGCTACTTTGACTCCTGGCTAGGGAAGCAGATATGTTCTGGAGAATGTCTTCACTGTGTCAGGGATTTGTCCAAAGTAGTGTGAGGTGGCTTGGGAAATACCTACTGGAACACTCTCTGTAGCCATGAAGTGCAGAACAGCCAGCAGTTTGTGTAGGCCTGATAAGGCTTGTGCAGGGTCTGGCTCAAGATGAGGTTTGACAAGGTCATACAGATGCATTAAGTTGTTGCAATTGAGGAAGAACATCTGTATGACCTCATCATCAGAGAGTGCATGGAGGTTTAACCGCCCACAGAAGAACCTAGGCCTACATAGGCTCTGCGGCACCCCTACCTGCTGGTTCCTCTTCTGCTTCTTGCTCCTGAGCTCTTTCAGTCAGCTGGTGCAGGCCACATAAGATCAATGCCTGCATCCAGGCTACTCCAAACCGGCCTCTACCATTGTTGAGAGCAGAAAGTGAGTGCTGCAGGTGACTGGTGGGCTTTTATTAGCTGTCTTATTAGATTCAGCCATAATTACAATTGTTTTCACATGTTGCTTTTTGTAAGTAGCACATTGAGGTGTTATTTTTGAGCGATTTGGTTGGTGCTTTTGATGGAACGAAGTAGTGATGAGCGGATTCGGTTTTACTCGGTTCTCAAAACGGCATCTTATTGGCTCACGGATGTCACGTGTTTTGGATAGCCAATAAGATGCCGTTATGAGAACCGAGTAAAACCGAATCCGCTCATCACTAGAACAAAGGCAAAAAAATGTTTTTCACATGTCAAGATGCTCAAAAAAAATAAGATTTTACTCACCGGTAAATATATTTCTCGTAGTCCGTAGTGGATGCTGGAAACTCCGTAAGGACCATGGGGAATAGCGGCTCCGCAGGACACTGGGCACAACTAAGAAAGATTTAGGACTACCTGGTGTGCACTGGCTCCTCCCTCTATGCCCCTCCTCCAGACCTCAGTTAGGAAACTGTGCCCGGAAGAGCTGACACAATGAGGAAAAGATTTTGGAATCCCGGGTAAGACTCATACCAGCCACACCAATCACACCGTACAACTCGTGATATTATACCCAGTTAACAGTATGAATAACAACTGAGCCTCACGAACAGATGGCTCATAACAATAACCCTTTAATTAGGCAATAACTATATACAAGTATTGCAGACAATCCGCACTTGGGATGGGCGCCCAGCATCCACTACGGACTACGAGAAATAGATTTACCGGTGAGTAAAATCTTATTTTCTCTGACGTCCTAGTGGATGCTGGGAACTCCGTAAGGACCATGGGGATTATACCAAAGCTCCCAAACGGGCGGGAGAGTGCGGATGACTCTGCAGCACCGAATGAGCAAACTCAAGGTCCTCCTCAGCCAGGGTATCAAACTTGTAGAATTTAGCAAACGTGTTTGAACCCGACCAAGTAGCAGCTCGGCAAAGTTGTAAAGCCGAGACCCCACGGGCAGCCGCCCAAGAAGAGCCCACTTTCCTCGTGGAATGGGCTTTTACAGATTTAGGATGCGGCAGTCCAGACGCAGAATGTGCAAGTTGAATCATACTACAGATCCAGCGAGCAATAGACTGCTTTGAAGCAGGAGCACCCAGCTTGTTGGGCGCATACAGGATAAATAGCGAGTCAGTTTTCCTGACTCCAGCCGTCCTGGAAATATAGATTTTCAGGGCCCTGACTACGTCCAGTAACTTGGAATCCTCCAAGTCCTTAGTAGCCGCAGGCACCACACTAGGTTGGTTCAAATGAAAAGCCGATACCACCTTAGGAAGAAATTGGGGACGAGTCCTCAATTCCGCCCTATCCATATGGAAAATCAGATAAGGGCTTTTACATGACAAAGCCGTCAATTCTGACACACGCCTGGCCGAAGCCAAGGCCAACAGCATGACCACTTTCCACGTGAGATATTTTAGTTCCACGGTTTTAAGTGGCTCAAACCAATGTGACTTAAGGAAATTCAACACCACGTTGAGATCCCAAGGTGCCACTGGAGGCACAAAAGGGGGCTGAATATGCAGCACTCCTTTAACAAACGTCTGAACTTCAGGCAGTGAAGCCAGTTCTTTTTGGAAGAAAATCGATAGAGCCGAAATCTAGACCTTAATGGAACCCAATTTTAGGCCCATAGACACCCCTGACTGTAGGAAGTGCAGAAATCGACCCAGCTGAAATTCCTCCTTTGGGGCCCTTCTGGCCTCACACCACGCAACATATTTCTCTATCGTCCTAGTGGATGCTGGGGTTCCTGAAAGGACCATGGGGAATAGCGGCTCCGCAGGAGACAGGGCACAAAAAGTAAAGCTTTACGATCAGGTGGTGTGTACTGGCTCCTCCCCCTATGACCCTCCTCCAAGCCTCAGTTAGATTTTTGTGCCCGGCCGAGAAGGGTGCAATCTAGGTGGCTCTCCTAAAGAGCTGCTTAGAAAAGTTTAGCTTAGGTTTTTTATTTTACAGTGAGTCCTGCTGGCAACAGGATCACTGCAACGAGGGACTTAGGGGAGAAGAAGTGAACTCACCTGCGTGCAGGATGGATTGGCTTCTTGGCTACTGGACATCAGCTCCAGAGGGACGATCACAGGTACAGCCTGGATGGTCACCGGAGCCTTGCCGCCGGCCCCCTTGCAGATGCTGAAGTAAGAAGAGGTCCAGAATCGGCGGCAGAAGACTCCTCAGTCTTCTAAAGGTAGCGCACAGCACTGCAGCTGTGCGCCATTTTCCTCTCAGCACACTTCACACGGCAGTCACTGAGGGTGCAGGGCGCTGGGAGGGGGGCGCCCTGGGAGGCAAATGAAAACCTATTTTGGCTAAAAATACCTCACATATAGCCTCCGGAGGCTATATGGAGATATTTAACCCCTGCCAGAATCCGTTAAGAGCGGGAGACGAGGCCGCCGAAAAAGGGGCGGGGCCTATCTCCTCAGCACACAGCGCCATTTTCCCTCACAGAAAGGCTGGAGGGAAGGCTCCCAGGCTCTCCCCTGCACTGCACTACAGAAACAGGGTTAAAACAGAGAGGGGGGGCACTAATTTGGCGTTAGAAATATATAAAAAAGATGCTATAAGGGAAAACACTTATATAAGGTTGTCCCTATATAATTATAGCGTTTTTGGTGTGTGCTGGCAAACTCTCCCTCTGTCTCTCCAAAGGGCTAGTGGGTCCTGTCCTCTATCAGAGCATTCCCTGTGTGTGTGCTGTGTGTCGGTACGTGTGTGTCGACATGTATGAGGACGATGTTGGTGAGGAGGCGGAGCAATTGCCTGTAATGGTGATGTCACTCTCTAGGGAGTCGACACCGGAATGGATGGCTTATTTAGGGAATTACGTGATAATGTCAACACGCTGCAAGGTCGGTTGACGACATGAGACGGCCGACAAACAATTAGTACCGGTCCAGACGTCTCAAAAACACCGTCAGGGGTTTTAAAACGCCCGTTTACTTTAGTCGGTCGACACAGACACAGACAGGGACACTGAATCCAGTGTCGACGGTGAATAAACAAACGTATTCCTTATTAGGGCCACACGTTAAAGGCAATGAAGGAGGTGTTACATATTTCTGATACTACAAGTACCACAAAAGAGGGTATTATGTGGGATGTGAAAAAACTACCGTAGTTTTTCCTGAATCAGATAAATTAAATAAAGTGTGTGATGATGCGTGGGTTCCCCCCCGATAGAAAATTATGGGCGGTATACCCTTTCCCGCCAGAAGTTAGGGCGCGTTGGGAAACACCCCTTAGGGTGGATAAGGCGCTCACACGCTTATCAAAACAAGTGGCGGTACCGTCTATAGATAGGGCCGTCCTCAAGGACCAGCTGACAGGAGGCTGGAAAATATCATAAAAGTATATACACACATACTGGTGTTATACTGCGACCAGCGATCGCCTCAGCCTGGATGTGCAGAGCTGGGGTGGCTTGGTCGGATTCCCTGACTAAAAATATTGATACCCTTGACAGGGACAGTATTTTATTGACTATAGAGCATTTAAAGGATGCATTTCTATATATGCGAGATGCACAGAGGGATATTTGCACTCTGGCATCAAGAGTAAATGCGATGTCCATATCTGCCAGAAGATGTTATGGACACGACAGTGGTCAGGTGATGCAGATTCCAAACGGCACAAAGGTGTATTGCCGTATAAAGGAAGAGGAGTTATTTGGGGTCGGTCCATCGGACCTGGTGGCCACGGCAACTGCTGGAAAATCCACCGTTTTTACCCTAAGTCACATCTCTGCAGAAAAAGACACCGTCTTTTCAGCCTCAGTCCTTTCGTCCCTATAAGATCATATCTGCCCAGGGATAGAGGAAAGGGAAGAAGACTGCAGCAGGCAGCCCATTCCCAGGAACAGAAGCGTTCCACCGCTTCTGACAAGTTCTCAGCATGGCGCTGAGACTGTACAGGACCCCTGGATCCTACAAGTAGTATCCCAGGGGTACAGATTGGAATGTCGAGACGTTTCCCCTTCGCAGGCTCCTGAAGTCTGCTTTACCAAGGTCTCCCTCCGACAAGGAGGCAGTATGGGAAAAAATTCACAAGCTGTATTCCCAGCAGGTGATAATTAAATTACCCCTCCTACTACAAGAAAAGGGGTATTATTCCACACTATATTGTGGTACTGAAGCCAGAAGGCTAGGTGAGACTTATTCTAAAAAAAATTTTGTACACTTACAAAGGTTCAAATCAAGATGGAGTCACTCAGAGCAGTGATAACGAACCAGGAAGAAGGGGACTATATAGTGTCCCGGGACATCAGGGATGCTTACCTCTATGTCCCAAATTTGCCCTTCTCACTAAGGGTACCTCAGGTTCGTGGTGCAGAACTGTCACTATCAGTTTCAGACGCTGCCGTTTGGATTGTCCACGGCACCCCGGGTCTTTACCAAGGTAATGGCCGAAATGATGATTCTTCTTCGAAGAAAAGGCGTCTTAATTATCCCTTACTTGGACGATCTCCTGATAAGGGCATAGTTCAGGGAACAGTTGGAGGTCGGAGTAGCACTATCTCGGATACTGCTACAACAGCACGGGTGGATTCTAAATATTCCAAAATCGCAGCTGATCCCGACGACACGTCTGCTGTGCCTAGGGATGATTCTGGACACAGTCCAGAAAAAGGTGTTTCTCCCGGAAGAGAAAGCCAGGGAGTTATCCGAGCTAGTCAGGAACCTCCTAAAAACAGTGCATCATTGCACAAGGGTCCTGGTAAAAATGGTGGCTTCCTACGAAGCAATTCCATTCGGCAGATTTCACGCAAGAACTTTTCAGTGGGATCTGCTGGACAAATGGTCCGGATCGCATCTTCAGATGCATCAGCGGATAACCCTATATCCAAGGACAAGGGTGTCTCTCCTGTGGTGGTTATAGAGTGCTCATCTTCTAGAGGGCCGCAGATTCGGCATTCAGGATTGGATGCTGGTGACCACGGAGCCCAGCCCGAGAGGCTGGGGAGCAGTCACACAAGGAAAAAATTTCCAGGGAGTGTGATCAAGTCTGGAGACTTTTCTCCACATAAATATACTGGAGCTAAGGGTAAATTTATAATGCTCTAAGCTTAGCAAGACCTCTGCTTCAAGGTCAGCCGGTATTGATCCAGTGGGAAAAACATCACGGCAGTCGCCCACGTAAACAGACAGGGCGACACAAGAAGCAGGAGGGCAATGGCAAAAACTGCAAGGACTTTTCGCTGGGCGGAAAATCATGTGATAGCACTGTCAGCAGTGTTTCATCCAGGGAATGGAAACTGGGAAGCAGACTTCCTCAGCAGGCACGACCTCCACCCGGGAGAGTGGAAACTTCATCGGGAAGTTTTTTCCACATGATTGTAAACCGTTGGGAAATACCAAAGGTGGACATGATGGCGTCCCGTCTGAACAAAAAAACAGGACAGGTATTGCGCCAGGTCAAGAGACCCTCAGGCAATAGCTGTGGACGTTCTGGTAACACCGTGGGTGTACCAGTCGGTGTATGTGTTCCCTCCTCTGCTTCTCATACCTAAGGTGCTGAGAATTATAAGACGTAGAGGAGTAAGAACTATACTCATGGCTCCGGATTGGCCAAGAAGGACTTGGTACCCGGAAATTCAAGAGATGCTTACAGAGGTCTTATGGCCTCTGCCGCTAAGAAGGGACTTGCTTCAGCAAGTACCATGTCTGTTCCAAGACTTACCGCAGCTGCGTTTGTCGGCATGGCGGTGGAACGCCGGATCCTAAGGGAAAAAGGCATTCCGGAAGAGGTCATTCCTACCCTGGTCAAAGCCAGAAAGGAGGTGACCGCACAACATTATCACCACATGTGGCGAAAATATGTTGCGTGGTGTGAGGCCAGGAAGGCCCCACAAAGAAATTTCAACTCGGTCGTTTCCTGCATTTCCTGCAAACAGGAGTGTCTATGGGCCTCAAATTGGGGTCCATTAAGGTTCAAATTTCGGCCCTGTCGATTTTCTTCCAGAAAGAATTGGCTTCAGTTCCTGAAGTCCAGAAGTTTGTCAAGGGAGTATTGCATATACAACCCCCTTTTGTGCCTCCAGTGGCACTGTGGGATCTCAACGTAGTTCTGGGATTCCTCAAATCACATTGGTTTAAAACCAGTCAAATCTGTGGATTTGAAGCATCTCACATGAAAAGTGACCATGCTCTTGGCCCTGGCCTGGACCAGGCGAGTGTCAAATTGGTGGTTTTTTCTCAAAAAAGCCCATATCTGTTTGTCCATTCGGACAGGGCAGAGCTGCGGACTCGTCCCCAGTTCTCTCCCTAAGGTGGTGTCAGTGTTTCACCTGAACCAGCTTATTGTGGTGCCTTGCACCTACTAGGGACTTGGAGGACTCCAAGTTGCTAGATGTTGTCAGGGCCCTGAAAATATGTTCCAGGACGGCTGGAGTCAGGAAAACTGACTTGCTGTTATCCTGTATGCACCCAACAAACTGGGTGCTCTTGCTTCTAAGCAGACTATTGCTAGTTGGATGTGTAATACAATTCAGTTTGCACATTCTGTGGCAGGCCTGCCACAGCCAAAATATGTAAATGCCCATTCCACAAGGAAGGTGGGCTCATCTTGGGCGGCTGCCCGAGGGGTCTCGGCTTTACAACTTTGCCGAGCGGTTATTTAGTCAGGGGCAAACACGTTTGTAAAATCCTACAAATTTGATACCCTGGCTAAGGAGGACCTGGAGTTCTCTCATTCGGTGCTGCAGAGTCATCCGCACTCTCCCGCCCGTTTGGGAGCTTTGGTATTATCCCCATGGTCCTTTCAGGAACCCCAGCATCCACTAGGACGATAGAGAAAATAAGAATTTACTTACCGATAATTCTATTTCTCGGAGTCCGTAGTGGATGCTGGGCGCCCATTCCAAGTGCGGATTGTCTGCAATACTTGTACATAGTTACAAAAATCGGGTTATTATTGTTGTGAGCCATCTTTTCAGAGGCTCCGCTGTTATCATACTGTTAACTGGGTTCAGATCACAGGTTGTACAGTGTGATTGGTGTGGCTGGTATGAGTCTTACCCGGGATTCAAAATCCTTCCTTATTGTGTACGCTCGTCCGGGCACAGTACCTAACTGAGGCTTGGAGGAGGGTCATAGGGGGAGGAGCCAGTACACACCACCTGATCGTAAAGCTTTACTTTTTGTGCCCTGTCTCCTGCGGAGCCGCTATTCCCCATGGTCCTTTCAGGAACCCCAGCATCCACTACGGACTCCGAGAAATAGAATTATCGGTAAGTAAATTCTTATTTTTCGCCATATGCGGTGATAATGGTTTGCGGTCACCTCCTTCCTAGCTTTAATCAGCGTAGGGATGATTTCCTCCGGAATGCCCTTTTCCTTCAGGATCCGGTGTTCAACCGCCATGCCGTCAAACGCAGCCGCGGTAAGTCTTGGAATAGACAGGGTCCCTGCAGCAGCAGGTCCTGTCTGAGCGGCAGAGGCCATGGGTCCTCTGGGATCATTTCTTGAAGTTCTGGGTACCAAGCTCTTCTTGGCCAATCCGGAACCACAAGTATAGTTCTTACTCCTCTCCTTCTTGTTATTCTCAGTACCTTGGGTATGAGAGGCAGAGGAGGGAACACATAAACCGACTGGTACACCCACGGTGTCACTAGAGCGTCCACAGCTATCGCCTGAGGGTCCCTTGACCTGGCGCAATATTTTTTTAGCTTTTTGTTGAGGCGGGACGCCATCATGTCCACCTGTGGCCTTTCCCAACGGTGTACAATCATTTGGAAGACTTCTGGATGAAGTCCCCACTCTCCCGGGTGGAGGTCGTGCCTGCTGAGGAAGTCTGCTTCCCAGTTGTCCACTCCCGGAATGAACACTGCTGACAGTGCTACCACATGATTTTCCGCCCATCGGAGAATCCTTGTGGCTTCTGCCATCGCCATCCTGCTTCTTGTGCCGCCCTGACGGTTTACATGGGCGACCGCCGTGATGTTGTCTGACTGGATCAGCACTGGCTGGTGTTGAAGCAGGGGTCTTGCCTGACTTAGGGCATTGTAAATGGCCCTCAGTTCCAGAATATTTATGTGTAGGGAAGTCTCCTGACTTGTCCATAGTCCTTGGAAGTTTCTTCCCTGTGTGACTGCCCCCCAACCTCGAAGGCTGGCATCCGTGGTCACCAGGATCCAGTCCTGTATGCCGAATCTGCGGCCCTCTAGAAGATGAGCACTCTGCAGCCACCACAGCAGCGACACCCTGGCCCTTGGAGACAGGGTTATCAGCCGATGCATCTGAAGATGCGACCCGGACCACTTGTCCAACAGATCCCACTGAAAGATCCTTGCATGGAACCTTCCGAATGGAATTGCTTCGTAAGAAGCCACCATCTTTCCCAGGACTCGCGTGCAGTGGTGCACCGACACCTGTTTTGGTTTTAGGAGGTCTCTGACTAGAGACGACAACTCCTTGGCCTTCTCTTCCGGGAGAAACACTTTTTTCTGTTCTGTGTCCAGAACCATCCCCAGGAACAGTAGACGCGTTGTAGGAACCAGCTGCGACTTTGGAATATTCAGGATCCAGCCGTGCTGTTGTAGCACTTCCCGAGCTAGTGCTACTCCGATCAACAACTGTTCCCTGGACCTCGCCTTTATAAGGAGATCGTCCAAGTACGGGATAATTAAAACTCCCTTTTTCCGAAGGAGTATCATCATTTCGGCCATTACCTTGGTAAAGACCCTCGGTGCCGTGGACAGACCAAACAGCAACGTCTGGAATTGGTAATGACAGTCCTGTACCACAAATCTGAGGTACTCCTGGTGAGGAGGGTAAATGGGGACATGCAGGTAAGCATCCTTGATGTCCAGTGATACCATGTAATCCCCCTCGTCCAGGCTTGCAATCACCGCTCTGAGCGATTCCATCTTGAACTTGAACCTTCTTATATAAGTGTTCAAAGATTTTAAATTTAAAATGGGTCTCACCGAACCGTCCGGTTTCGGTACCACAAACATTGTGGAATAGTAACCCCGTCCTTGTTGAAGGAGGGGTACCTTGATTATCACCTGCTGAGAATACAGCTTGTGAATCGCCTCCAGCACTGCCTCCCTGTCCGGGGGAGCTGTCGGCAAGGCAGATTTGAGGAAACGGCGAGGGGGAGACGTCTCGAATTCCAGCTTGTACCCCTGAGATCCACCCGTGAACGAGCCCACTGGTTGCTGAAGTTCTTGAGACGGGTCCCCACCGTACCTGGCTCCGCCTGTGGAGCCCCAGCGTCATGCGGTGGACTTAGAGGAAGCGGGGGAGGACTTTTGGCTCCTGGGAACTGGCTGTATGTTGCAGCTTTTTCCCTCTACCTCTGCCTCTGGGCAGAAGGGACGCGCCTCTAACCCGCTTGCCTTTCTGGGGCCGAAAGGACTGTACCTGATAATACGGTGCTTTCTTTGGCTGTGAGGGAACATGGGGTAAAAATGCTGACTTCCCAGCTGCAGCTGTGGAAACGAGGTCCGAGAGACCATCCCCAAACAACTCCTCACCCTTGTAAGGCAAAACTTCCATGTGCCTTTTAGAATCTGCATCTCCTGTCCACTGCCAAGTCCACAATCCTCTCCTGGCAGAAATGGACATTGCGTTTATTTTAGATGCCAGCCGGCAAATATCCCTCTGTGCATCTCTCATGTATAAGACTGCGTCTTTAATATGCTCTACGGTTAGCAATATAGTGTCCCTGTCTAAGGTATCAATATTTTCTGACATGGAATCTGACCACGCAGCTGCAGCACTGCACATCCATGCTGAAGCAATAGCTGGTCTCAGTATAACACCTGAGTGTGTATAAACAGACTTCAGGATAGCCTCCTGCTTCCTATCAGCAGGTTCCTTTAGGGCGGCCGTGTCCGGAGACGGTAGTGCCACCTTCTTTGACAGGCGTGTGAGCGCTTTATCCACCCTAGGGGATGTCTCCCAACGTGACCTATCCTCTGGCGGGAAAGGGTACGCCATTAGTAACTTTTTAGAAATTACCAGTTTCTTATCGGGGGAAGCCCACGCTTCTTCACATACTTCATTTAATTCATCAGAAGGGGGAAAAACCACTGGTAGTTTTTTCTCCCCAAACATAATACCCTTTTTTGTGGTACCTGGGGTAATATCAGAAATGTGCAACACATTTTTCATTGCCGTAATCATGTAACGGGTGGCTCTATTGGAATGTACACTAGTCTCATCATCGTCGACACTGGAGTCAGTATCCGTGTCGACATCTGTGTCTGCCATCTGAGGTAGCGGGCGTTTTAGAGCCCCTGATGGCTTTTGAGACGCCTGGGCAGGCACGGACTGAGATGCCGGCTGTCCCACATCTGCTATGTCGTCAAACCTTTTATGTAAGGAGTTGACACTGTCACGTAATTCCTTCCACATGTCCATCCATTCAGGTGTCGACCCCGCAGGGGGTGACATCACATTTATCGGCCCTTGCTCCGCCTCCACATAAGCCTCCTCATCAAACATGTCGACACAGCCGTACCGACACACCGCACACACACACAGGGAATGCTCTGACTGAGGACAGGACCCCACAAAGTCCTTTGGGGAGACAGAGAGAGAGTATGCCAGCACACACCAGAGCGCTATATAATTTATACTTTCTTTTCTAGAAGCTCAGGAGAGCCCCTAGTGTGCATCCAGCTCGGCCGGGCACAAAATTCTAACTGAGGGCTGGAGGAGGGGCATAGAGGGAGGAGCCAGTGCACACCAGGTAGTCCTAAATCTTTCTTAGTTGTGCCCAGTCTCCTGCGGAGCCGCTATTCCCCATGGTCCTTACGGAGTTCCCAGCATCCACTAGGACGTCAGAGAAAAACCAATTGCATTGATTTTGTACATTGAGGTGAGCTTATTTTGCAATTTGGTGCGAGTTTGTGCGCATTTGCAAAGAAGTTTCTTAGCAATGTGCGATTTACTTTGATAGAATGAAAAAGCTATCCAAGGTTATAATACTTAAAATATCAACGTGGTTAATCCAGGGGTTACATGAGTTATAGTAGCTAACTAGTCATAAAACATTATTTAGCAAGTATGTAGAATCATCACAACTTAAAACAGGTTGAACACGATGGGCAATTTGGTCCTAAATGGCCGGATTAGATTTTGAGAAATTACTGTATTATTATCTTTCTTAGTGGGTTGACAGCACTGGGGATGAGTTTGTAAAACCAAGGGGGAGGTGGTCCCCCAAAAATGTTGAAACTACTAGTTTAGGCCATGTTTAGGAAACCACTAGTTTAGGCCATGTTTAGGAAACCACTAGTTTAGGCCATGTTTAGGAAGCCACTAGTTTAGGCCATGTTTAGGAAGCCACTAGTTTAGGCCATGTTTAGGAAGCCACTAGTTTAGGCCATGTTTAGGAAGCCACAAGTTTAGGATTCAGAGAAGGAGGCAGAACACGTAAAAATGCTAAATGTAGCAGGAGGCATCTGTAGGAAAAATAAGACGCCTCCTGCCAGCACCTATGATCAGAGTGCTGCATCTGAAGACACAGCATCGGATAACCATCGCGATCATCGATTGTGATGTTGGCAGCATCGGTCATACCAGTGATTTCTCTCTGCAGCAACAGACCACGCAGACTCCGTAGCGGTAAGTACAATGGATGCAGGGTGTGTTCGGCGTGGGACCCCAGAGGCACATGTGCACCACACAACATGCACTCATTATAGATACGCCACAGACTCTGACATATGTAGTTTTACTAACTCCCTTATATTAATATGTAGTCTTGTTTTGGTGTGTGATTACAGGAGTTACATGGGAGAAGGATGCGTGCCAAATTTTATTCTAAATTCTAGCACTCGAGGACAAGAGGAATTCTTTATTCCTGGCTGTGACAGTTCTTCTGGTTTCCCCAATGGGTATGTGGTTTACGTAGGGACATGTTACGAATGCTCTGTCCTATAAACTAAACGTCTCACTAGAATAGACCTCCCAGCTCCGCATTTACTTTAGATATAGGCTGTCAGCTCCTGTAGAACTCAACGCCGTGCACAAAGCATCTCAGCAGGCAAGACATGAGGAATCAGAGACTTTGTGCGGCACAGTGATCACAGGAGAGAACTGTACTGCTCCATACAATCCCAACGTCACACCGCTACCTCTTTACCATAGGCACACTAGTGATTAGTTTCATTACTACCCAGCACTTTAACTGTACAGGTTTCAATAGGCCAACATTTATAGGGGCACAAAGGAACAAATAGCGATAAATACTGAATACACAACAGCAAACTACCACCACAATGCCTCAGAAAAACGTATTCACTTACAATATTTGAAGGGAAACACAGTATAAACAACCAAAACTAAAAATGTAGCTTTTGGCAAAAATGCGAAAAAACAAAACCGTGTTTACCTGCTCCACTGTGATCCAAACGCATTTTCTCTGACTGCATACTGTCCTAACATCATCTATTCCATTATTTTATATTGCACACGTGGCCATTCATGCTTGTCAGCCCTAAGTCATAAGCCAGGTACACACTAGACGATATATCGTTCCGATGCGGAACAGCACAATATATATCGGGTACATCGTCTAGTGTGTACCCATGCCATGTGCGCTCCCGCAGGTCGCTAGTGGCATCCCCTGTTGGCCCGGCAAGCATTACAGATATCAGTGTAAGATTTTTTAATTGTATTGTGTGCCACAGCTTTCCACTGCCTTGGTCGTCTGTATACTTGAACAGAGAAAGCACTGGTATATCTATAATGGGTGCACATAGGTTCAGGGGGCCCACACTGCTCACCCTGCAGCCATAAAATTATAATTACCCCTCCAGAGTCCCACGGCAAACGGCTCTGCAGACAGAAATCACCAGGAAAATGGCGCAGCTGCAATGTTCTCAGTGATTTGCGCATGCGCAACAGAGATGTTTTCCGGGAGCAAGGCGCGGGTGCCATGTTCGCGTAGACCTGCGCATGTGCTGCAGACTCTGGCACAATGTCAGAGTCTGTTCTGCTACCAGAGGAGGGGGCCCGCACACAGGCCCTCTCCTTACTTTAAACACCCCTGAGAGAAAGCTCTTGACATAAGCAACACTACACTGGCAGAGCAGGATATGAGGAGGCCTCATTGGAAGGAAATCACTCTGGACACTGAAGGACACAGAAAAAACAGCTTAGGCTTTTCTTTTTCTTTTTTACATTGCAGTCGTAAATTGTAATGCCAGCTTTAAAGCTGTTCTTCATATAATTTAAAGAATAGACATATTACCGTTTTATCTGAAAACATCAGTTGGGACAATATTATTAAATAATAATTAGTAATATTATGAGGAAGAATGAACAAATATTCTCTGTAAAGCGCTGCAGAAGATGTATGCGCTATATAAATAACTTAAGAAACAATAAATATTATCGTCATAATGTAGAAGGACAGCAGCATTGCAGAGAGCTCTTGGTAACACTGCAGTACTGAATCCATCTGCAACACTGATCTCTTACCAATTGGAATTCTCTTTGCTTTCCCTGTACACAGACTCCTCATTCATTGATGCATACTGGGCCCAAGTTAAGCAGCGGCTCTTCAAAGTCATTACTCTTGCCTTGATGTCCAGCCATGACTCTTCTTCCAAGTATATATTGGACACTTTCATGATGCTGCACTGGGAACAAGAAAAATGCAGGCAGATCCAATTTCAGGAAGGAGATGTAAAGCTGGACAATTTTACGATGCAATTTACATTTCTTATATTTCGATAAAGTAACTTCCCACAGTACTGTAGGCGTTGGTCTGGTGTACCACCACACAGCACTGTAGCAGTATGTATATGTAGTATGCATTATAAGCAAAAAAAAAAACATCACACACACAATGCAAGGGTGCCATAACAAATCCATCAAACTTCCATTCAAATTCTGCTCTCATTACAAGACTGACCTCACCAATTAGTGAGGTGAAATACTGTAATCCAAGTTGACAATTAGGTTTACCTTTAATTAATAAACAGGCTAGGATTTTACCTATACCCTAAAAAGACACTGGGAGGTAGCACAAGACTGAATTATTTGTAGAATTATGGAAAAGTGATATTCTTCCTTAAGGAGCTGTGTGTGTTTACTTTCAATATAAATTCTACTCGCTAATCGTTCAGTAGATGCTTATAATAAATATCTGTATCATATAAATAAGATTTTACTCACCGGTAAATCTATTTCTCGTAGTCCGTAGTGGATGCTGGGACTCCGTAAGGACTATGGGGATTAGCGGCTCCGCAGGAGACTGGGCACAACTAAAGAAAGCTTTAGGACTACCTGGTGTGCACTGGCTCCTCCCACTAAGACCCTCCTCCAGACCTCAGTTAGGATACTGTGCCCGGAAGAGCTGACACAATAAGGAAGGATTTTGAATCCCGGGTAAGACTCATACCAGCCACACCAATCACACCGTATAACTCGTGATACTATACCCAGTTAACAGTATGAAATATAACTGAGCCTCTCAACAGATGGCTCAACAATAACCCTTTAGTTAGGCAATAACTATAAACAAGTATTGCAGACAATCCGCACTTGGGATGGGCGCCCAGCATCCACTACGGACTACGAGAAATAGATTAACCGGTGAGTAAAATCTTATTTTCTCTGACGTCCTAAGTGGATGCTGGGACTCCGTAAGGACCATGGGGATTATACCAAAGCTCCCAAACGGGCGGGAGAGTGCGGATGACTCTGCAGCACCGAATGAGCAAACTCTAGGTCCTCCTCAGCCAGGGTATCAAACTTGTAGACTCTTACAAAAATGTTTTAACCCGACCAAGTAACAGCTCGGCAAAGTTGTAAAGCCGAGACCCCTCGGGCAGCCGCCCAAGAAGAGCCCACTTTTCTCGTGGAATGGGCTTTTACAGAATTAGGGTGCGGCAGTCCAGCCGCAGAATGTGCAAGTTGAATCGTGCTACAGATCCAGCGAGCAATCGTCTGCTTAGAAGCAGGAGCACCCAGCTTGTTGGGTTCATACAGGAGAAATAGCGAGTCAGTTTTCCTGACTCCAGCTGTCCTGGAAACATATACTTTTCTGGGCCCTGACTACATCCAGTAACTTGGAATCCTCCAAGTCCCATGTAGCCGCAGGCACCACAATAGGTTGGTTCACATTAAAAAAATTATACCACCTTAGGAAGGAATTGGGAACGAGTCCTCAATTCCGCCTTATCCATATAAAATACAGATAAGGGCTTTTGTATGACAAAGCCGCCAATTCTGATACACGCCTGGCCGACGCCAAGGCCCACAGAATGACCACTTTCCAAATGAGGTATTATAGCTCCACGGATTTAAGTGGCTCAACCCAATGCGACTTCAGGAAATCCAACACCACGTTGAGATCCCACGGTGCCACTGGAGGCACAAACGGGGGCTGACTATGCAGCACTCCCTTAACAAAAGTCTGAACTTCAGGCAGTGAAGCCAGTTCAATTTTGGAAGAAAAATCGATAGAGCCGAAATCTGGACCTTAATGGAACCCAATTTTAGGCCCATAGTCACCTCTGACTGTAGGAAGTGCAGAAATCGACCTAGCTGAAATTTCTCCTTTGGGGCCTTCCTGGCCTCACAGTACGCAACATATTTCCGCTATATGCGGTGATAATGGTTTGCGTTCACTTCTTTCCTAGCTTCAAATAGCGTAGGGATAACTTCCTCCGGAATTCCCTTTTCCTTCAGGATCCGGCGTTCAACCGCCATGCCGTCAACGCAGCCGCGGTACGTCTTGGAACAGACAGGCCCCCTGCTGCAGCAGGTCCTGTCTGAGTGGCAGAGGCCATGGGTCCTCTGAGATCATTTCTTGGAGTTCTGGTTACCAAGCTCTTCTTGGCCAACCCGGAACAATGAGTATAGTTCTTACTCCTCTCCTTCTTATTATTCTCATTACCCTGGGTAAGAGAGGCAGAGAAGGGAACACATACACCGACTGGTACACCCACGGTGTTACCAGAGCGTCCACAGCTATCGCCTGAGGGTACCTTGACCTGGCGCAATATCTTTGTAGCTTTTTGTTGAGGCGGGACGCCATCATGTCCACCTGTGGCCTTTCCCAACGGTGTACAATCATTTGGAAAACTTCTGGATGAAGTCCCCACTCTCCCTGGTGGAGGTTTCTTAGTTGTCCACTCCGGGAATGAACACTGCTGACAGTGCTAACACATGATTTTCCGCCCATCGGAGAATCCTTGTGGCTTCTGCCATCGCCATCCTGCTTCTTGTGCCGCCCTGTCGGTTTACATGAGCGACCGCTGTGATGTTGTCTGACTGGATCAGCACCGGCCGGTGTTGAAGCAGGGGTCTAGCCTGACTTAGGGCATTGTAAATGGCCCTCAGTTCCAGAATATTTATGTGTAGGGAAGTCTCCTGACTTTTCCATAGCCTTGGAAGTTCCTTCCCTGTGTGACTGCCCCCCAGCCTCGAAGGCTGGCATCCGTGGTCACCAGGACCCAGTCCTGTATGCCGAATCTGCGGCCCCCTAGAAGATGAGCACTCTGCAGCCACCACAACAGCGACACCCTGACCCTTGGAGACAGGGTTATCCGCCGATGCATCTGAAGATGCGACCCGGACCACTTGTCCAACAGATCCCACTGGAAAATCCTTGCATGGGACCTGGCGAATGAAATTTCTTCGTAAGAAGCAACCATCTTTCCCAGGGCTCGCGTGCATTGATGCACCGACACCTGTATACGTATTAGGAGGTCTCTGTCTAGAGACAACAACTCATTGGACTTCTCCTCCGGGAGAAACCCTTTTTATCCTGTTCTGTGTCCAGAACCATACCCAGGAACAGTAGACGGGTCGTAGGAACCAGCTGCGACTTTGGAATATTCAGAATCCAGCCGTGCTGTTGTAGCACTTCCCGAGATAGTGCTACTCCGACGAACAACTGCTCCCTGGACCTCGCCTTTATAAGGAGATCGTCCAAGTACGGGATAATTATTTCGGCCATTACCTTGGTAAATACCTCGGTGCCGGGGACAGACCAACGGCAATGTCTGGAATTGGTAATGACAATCCTGTACCACAATATTGAGGTACTCCTGGTGAAGAGGGTAAATAGGGACATGCAGGTAATCATCCTTGATGTCCAGTGATACCATGAAATTCTCCAGGCTTGCAATAATCGCCCTGAGCGATTCCATTTTGAACTTGAACCTTCGTATATAAGTGTTCAAGGCTTTCAATTGTAGAATGGGTCTCACCGAACCGTCTGGTTTCGGTACCACAACATTTTGGAATAGTAACCCCGGCCTTGTTGAAGGAGGGGTATCTTGCTTTCACCTGCTGGAAGTACAGCTTGTGAATTGCCGCCAGTACTACCTTTCTCCGAGGGCAGCCGGCAAGGCTGATGTGAGGTAACGGCGAGGGGGAGTCGCCTCGAACTCCAGCCTGTATCCCTGTGATACTATTTGCAGAACCTAGAGATCCACCAGTGGGCAAGCCCACTGGTCCCTGAAGTGCGGTAGGCACCTGTCTCCACCTGTGGAGCCCCAGCGTCATGCGGTGGACTCAGAGGAAGCGGGGGAAGATTTTTGATCCTGGGAACTGGCTGCTGGTGCAGCTTTTTTCCTTCTTCCCTTGTCTCTGTGAAGAAAGGTAGCGCCTTTGACCCGCTTGCTTTTCTGAAGCCGAAAGGACTGTACCTGAAAATACGGTGCTTTCTTAGGCTGTGAGGAAACCGGAGGTAAAAAAATTTCTTCCCAGCTGTTGCTGTGGATACGAGGTCCCAGAGACCATCCCCAAACAATTCCTCACCCTTAATAAGGCAGAATCTCCATGTGCCTTTTACAGGCAGCATCACCTGTCCACTGCCGGGTTTCTAATACCCTCCTGGCAGAATGGACATTGCATTAATTCTGGATGCCAGCCGGCAAATATCCCTCTGTGCATCCTTTATATATAAGACAACGTCTTAAATATGCTCAATGTTAGCAAAATATTATCCCTGTCTTAGCGAATTAATATTATCTGACAGGGTATCAGACCACGCTGCAGCAGCCCTATTTATGCTGAGGCAATTGCAGGTCTCAGTATATAACCTGAGTGTGTAAATACAGACTTCAGGATCGCCTCCTGCTTTTTATCAGCAGGTTCCTTCAAGGTGGCCGTATCCTAAGACGGCAGTGCCACCTTTTGACAAACGTGTGAGCGCCTTATCCACCCTAAGGGATATCTCCCAACGTGACCTATCCTGTGGCGGGAAAGGGTACGCCATCAGTAACTTTTTAGAAATTACCAGTTTCTTATCGGGGGAAACCACGCTTCTTTACACACTTCATTCATTCATCTGATGGGGGAACAAAACACTGGCTGCTTTTCTCCCCAAAAATAAAACCCCTTTTATGTGGTACTTGGGTTCATGTCAGAAAATGCGTAACACATTTTTCATTGCCGAGATCATGTAACGGATGCTCCTAGTGGATTGTGTATATGTCTCAACCTCGTCGCCACTGAAGTCAGACTCCGTGTCGACATCTGTGTCTGCCATCTGAGGTAACGGGCGTTTTTTGAGCCCCTGATGGCCTTTGAGACGCCTGGGCAGGCGCGGGCTGAGAAGCCGGCTGTCCCACAGCTGTTACGTCATCCAGCCTTTTATGTAAGGAGTTGACACTGTCGGTTAATACCTTCCACCTATCCATCCACTCTGGTGTCGGCCCCACAGGGGGCGACATCCCATTTATCGGACTCTGCACCGCCTCCACGTAACCTTCCTCATCCTACATGTCGACACAGCCGTACCGACACACCGCACACACACAGGGAATGCTCTGACTGAGGACAGGACCCCACGAAGTCCTTTGGGGAGACAGAGAGAGAGTATGCCAGCACACACCAGAGCGCTATATAATGCAGGGATTAACACTATAACTGAGTGATTTTCCCCAAATAGCTGCTTGTATACATATATTGCGCCTAAATTTAGTGCCCCCCCCCTCTCTTTTTAACCCTTTGAGCCTGAAAACTACAGGGGAGAGCCTGGGGAGCTGTCTTCCAGCTGCACTGTGAAGAGAAAATGGCGCCAGTGTGCTGAGGGAGAAGCCCCGCCCCTTTTTCAACTGACTTTCTCCCGCTTTTTCTGGAATACTGGCAGGGGTAATTTTACATCTATATAGCCTCTAGGACTATATATGATGTAGATTTGCCAGCCAAGGTGTCATATATTGCCCTCAGGGCGCCCCCCCCCAGCGCCCTGCACCCATCAGTGACCGGAGTGTGAGGTGTACATGAGGAGCAATGGCGCACAGCTGCAGTGCTGTGCGCTACCTTGGTGAAGACCGAAGTCTTCTGCCGCCGATTTTCCGGACTCTTCATGCTTCTGGCTCTGTAAGGGGGACGGCGGCGCGGCTCCGGGAACGAACACCAAGGTCGGGTCCTGCGGTCGATCCCTCTGGAGCTAATGGTGTCCAGTAGCCTAAGAAGCCCAAACTACCACCTGTTAGGTAGGTTCGCTTCTTCTCCCCTTAGCCCCTCGCTGCAGTGAGTCTGTTGCCAGCAGATCTCACTGTAAAATAAAAAACCTAAATATACTTTCTTTCTAGGAGCTCAGGAGAGCCCCTAGTGTGCATCCAGCTCAGCCGGGCACAAGAATCTAACTGAGGTCTGGAGGAGGGTCTTAGTGGGAGGAGCCAGTGCACACCAGGTAGTCCTAAAGCTTTCTTTAGTTGTGCCCAGTCTCCTGCGGAGCCGCTAATCCCCATGGTCCTTACGGAGTCCCAGCATCCACTTAGGACGTCAGAGAAACACCACCCAATAAAATGAGGCTCTACGTGCCATACTGCACATATCATAAACCAATAAAAAATATTTATAAAAATGTATTCGCACAATACCAGAGCATGGTTTACACAGAACACATGTGTAACAAATAGCTGTAAGGTTCTCATGCCTGAGTTTAGGCTATTTCTCCCCTAATGCAGGGGTACAAGCTTTTCGATTGCAAATTCTCAGTGACTTTTACAGTTTTGTCTCCTCAAGAGACTTCATCAGGGTTAATTTCTTGAATGGTACAGAATAGGAACAAATGTAGTATATCAGAAAGATGTATCAAATAAAAAGCCCACCAGGCACATTAAGGGGTATATTCAATTGAAGTCGAAAGCTGCCGTCTGTCGAAAAGACGTCAGTTTTCGACTTTTTAAGGTCGAATCATGATTCGACCTATTCAATATAACCCAAATTTTTTCAACAAGTCGATAAATTCGACTTGTCGAAAAGCACGTGGATCGGCGGAATAGCTGTCGTTCCACGTGCTTGTGTCGAAAACGGGGCGCCCCCTTTTCGACCATCTCTGTTTGACTTTAAAAAAAGTCGAATGAGATGGGGACAGCAGCGCCGGAGACAGGGAGAGCCGAGGCGGGGACGGGGTGAGCAGCACTGGAGGACAGCTGCCGGTCACAGCAGCGTCAACCAGGCTCCAGCAAGCGAGACCTCGCTAGCTGGAGCCGGGTGGACGCTGCTGCGAGCGGCGGCTGTGAGAGAGGGGGAAACGGCGAGCGGTGGCGGCTGTGACAGGGGGGACGGAGCGGCGGCTGTGAGACAGGAGGGACGGGGGAGAGCGGCGGGCTGACAGGGGAGAGCAGCGCTACAGCAGTCAGGAGACTGCCGGTCAGCATACATCCGCCGGGATCCCGGCAGTGGAATGCATGCGGAGAGGACGGGGGGGGGCAGCGCAAGGAGCCCTGTGCGGGCAATCTGCGCTTGCCACGCTGCGGGCACGGTGCCACTCTATGGGTTTCGTGGACACCCACGAGTGGGAATTGTCCCTCTTGGTCAGCATGCTGACTGTTGGGATTCTCAGGGAGCGGGATGTAGGGGTTGGTGTTGTGGCCGGCGGTCTCCTGACCGCCGGCCACATAACTACATCCCGTATCAAACAGCGGACAGATTAAAGCATATTTAAAGGAAATCACACCTTGAATTCATGTGCAATTGCAAGTAAACAATTTAATTCACAAATGCTGATGTAGGAGGCTCCCATTTTTTGGATAAGTCCCCTACTGCCCCGCAAATTACTCTACAGCTCCTGGATTACCCCCAACCCCTCGGTGAGAATCCAGAATTAACGGGAGCAGGGCCTGCAGGTGTGGTGTCATGATGCGTAACATGTCTTGTTGCTAAGAGGCCGGCCACTGCGGGGTTGTAGGTAGCAGTGGCAGAGCACAGCACAGTAGAGCTAGCACGCTGGGTCACAGCAGAGGCTCTGTCTCAGCAACAGTGGCAGAAACAGTGAGGAGGTAGCAGCATAAGCGGCAGCAGTGCCCCCACCCCACCCCCCTCCAAAGGTGGCCTGTATATAAAAAAAATTAAGGGACATAAAAGATTAAAATAGTAGTCACCACCAGAACTGCGTCATGGGGTCCATGGTGGCTGGGTACTGAGTGTCCATGGTTGTCAGTGAGTGCCTATTCTGGGGGCAGGTAATGCACTCAGTCTCTTCCCTGTCTCCAGTCAGCATCTGGGTCTTGGGTCTGTAATGTAGTCCTGGTGTAATATAGGGAATGGTGGTCAGATGTATCTAAACTAAGAAGATTTCCTCCTGCTGTGTAATGTGGCTGTGATGACAGTATGCAGCCCTGCCATGGGATATCTGTGTGATGTCAGTCTGCAGCTCTGCCATGTAATGTGGGTGTGATATCAGTGTGTAGCCCTGATGTGTAATTTAGGTGTGATGTCTGTGTGTAGCTCTGCCGTGTAAGATAAGTAGATGTCAGTATGTAGCTCTGCGGTGTAATGCAAGCAGGGGCGCCAACAGCCATGCCGGGCCCAGGTACAGTGGAGGGAGTGGGGCCAATGCAGGGAGGAGTGGCCAGCCCCCCTCCCTTGGAAATATTTAAATTGGGCACTGGGTATTAATGGGCGGTGGCATCATTGGCTGCTGGGGAGCAGGTTCAATTGCGCTCACGCAGGGAGAGAGAGGACACTACTTCTGCAGATACCTCTCTCCCAGTGCAACACACAGCAGCGTGTGCCATGTGCTGTGCTGGGGAGAAAGGCTGCTGCAACAGCCCTCAGTCCTCTTTCTCCCCGCACCCAAGTGGCTGTTCTATCACGCTCGGCGTAAGTTGGGGTTCCGACAACCGAGTTTTGGCTGAAGGGACAGCTACCTGTGAGGAGAGTAAACGAGGTGGCTGAATATAATTCCTCCTCATGGGGTGGAAGCAAAACTAAGTGTTTAACGTTGGCCGGAGGGCGTAAAGAAAAGGAGGACTCCGTAGCAAGATAACTGTAGTTTTAATGAATAATCAGGCTGTACACGAATATTGGAGAAATAGAAGAAACTGGAAGAATTAGAGTCTATGGTTAAATGACATGAAGAGTGAAGCTGAAGAACTCCGGTAAAGAATAACTGAAGACTGTGTTTTATGATTAAAAGACGAGGCTGAAGAACTTGGACTTTGGAGAAATGAAGACTGTGGTTTGTGATTAAAAGACGAGGCTGAAGAACTTGGGACTTTGAAGAAATGAAGACGTCTGCGGGAACTGCCGTTAGCACCTGGAGCTTCTCTACGACCTGGGACCCCGTGAGCACTTCCACGAGTGGCAACGGACTTAGACAGCAGGACTGCAGCAGCGTTTAGGTAACCAATAGATGAGATCAACCAGGACCAGGCAACTAGAAGTAACCTGGGAGCACAGAGCTGGAGAACCTTTCACAAGGAGGTAACTTGAAGCACTGGCACTCTCCCTCTGAGCCAGCCCCCTTTTGTAAGGGGAGAACACACAGGATTGGCTGGACACAGATTGGGAACTTCATTGGTAATACTCTGGTCTCCAACATGGCTGCCCCCAGCACAGGAGACATACTTAGCTGTTAGCACACAGCTTTAGCCAGCTTATGTCTCTGACACACTATACTGTGTCACCACTAGAGGACCTTACGCAGCGATCCCGCCACAGCACCCGGCTCTCCAGACCCTCAGCCCCCGGCCCTTGGCAGCCGCACATCTGTCCATGAGGACCTGCCGCCAGCAGCTCCCTGCCGCCGCAGCCGCGCCAACCAGCAGGACGGTAACCCGCAGGAGCACCCGCCGGAGGTAAGGCTCCGGAGCCCGACATGTTCCCTACAACAAGGAAAAGGGAGGGGGGGGGGGGGGGGGGGGGGGAGGGCAGCGGGACCCCTCCAACTGGCTTGGGTCAAGAGTAACCCCTCCCTCTCTGCACCATTGAATGTAGGTGTGGTGATGTACTGTAAGTATGTAGCCCTGCCATGTACTGTGGGTGTGATGTCCGTATTTAGCCCTGCAGTGTAATGCAGCTGTAATGCCAGTATGTAGCCCTGCCGTGTAACGAGGGTGCGATGTCAGTATGTAGCCCTGTCATGTAATTTGGGTGTGATGTCTGTATGCAGCCCTGCCGTGTTATGTGGGTGTGATGTCAGTATGTAGGCCTGCAATGTAATGTAGCTGTGATGCCAGTATTGTGCTTTGTACGTTAGTTTTCACCTGCCTCTGCAGGACACAAACTTGAGTGACAATAGATACGCCCCTTGGGTGGAATGTGATACACCCACGCAGCCAATTAGAGTGCGAGCTATAATCTCGTTGAAAATACTTTTCAAAAGTAGGCAAGTACGATTCATTTCACACAGACAGAGGCACTCAGTCTCATCCATGTGAATTGGTGGACACCACTATTTTTTTTGCTTGTTGTCATCATTCGGACACATCTATAGATTTGTTTACTTGCAATTGAAGGTGCAATTCAAGGTGCAATGTCCTTTCAATATGCTTTTGAGCTTGAATCTGCCCAGTGGACTATCTGTTTGATACACCTTGAATCTGCCTGGTGGACTATTTGTTTGACACATATTTCTAATATACTATAATTGTTCCTATTCTGCATCATCAAGATATTACCCCTTGATGAAGTCTCCTGAGGAGAAAAAAAACTAAGATCCACGGTGAGGATTCGCAATCGCAAGATTGTACTCCTCACTAGGGGAGAAAAACCTGACCTCAGGTGTGAGAACAGCTATTTGTTACACAAGGGTACAGTATAAACCATGCTCTGGTACTGTGTCAACTTTCACTAGTTTTAATACATCTGTATAAATATTTTTTATTGGTTTATATGTATAGCAAATAAAGCCTGATTTCATTGGTATTACTATACGATACAGAGATTTATTATAGGCATTTACTTTGAACAATTAGGGAGAATCATTTATATTGCAAGTAAACCCCTACAGCTTCTTAAGGAAGAACATCCTTTTTCCATAATTCAGCAATTAATTCAATCTTCTGCACCCTCCCAATGTCTTTTTAGGGTACATTTTTTGCAAGTCTTGCTAACAGAAGACATGTTTAGAGGAGCAGCCATTGGTCCATTTCTCTAAAATTTTGTAGGATTTTACCTGTCTTCAGTATTTTACCTTATTTACGCTTATTGATAAAATGCCTTGTAAACCAGGATGACAACAAATACACCAATGCATAGTAAAGGCATAGTCAAAAGTGCATTTGACCAACAGAGTGTGGAAATAAAGGGGTCAATTCAATTCAGCACAATGCTAATTTGGAGAATGCCTGTACTCACGGATTAAACAGGGTGTTTAGTCGCAAAAAAACTTTAATTTTCCGAATAAGCTGCCTTGCCGTGATCCTGTTTATGCGAGGCTAGGTTACAAAACAGCATCGCTGACCTAGTTTTGTCGGATTTCTGCTCGCACCCCTGGAGGGGTGCAAGAAGAAATCCTGTAGTTGGGGACAGCATCACAGTGAATTGAATAGCCCCAGGAGCTCCTTCCCAGCGATATTGAATACATTTAGAATTGAATTGACCCCAAAGTAAGGAGGGACATCAGTAGACTGGATAAATACAGGTCTATGTCTATGGAATAATAGGATTTTGGTACCTACCGGTAAATCATTTTCTCATAGTCTGTAGATGATGCTGGGGTCCACATTAGTACCATGGGATATAGACAGGTCCACCAGGAGCCATTGGCACTCTAAGAGTTTGAGAGTGTGGCCTGGCTCCTCCCTCAATGCCCCTCCTACCAGACTCAGTCTAGAAACTGTGCCAGAGGAGACGACATACTTCGAGAGAAGGACTTAACACAGATAGTGGTGATATTCATACCAGCTCACACATACAAGCACGTCAAGACAACTAGCTTGAATAACTCAGCAACAGCTGAAACATTACTTTCCAAGTAACAATGCAGAACTCAACTAAAACAAAGTTGTACTGAACCAAATAACAATTGCAGGAAAACAAAGCACTGGGCAGGCGCCCAGCATCCTCTATGGACTACGAGAAAAGGATTTACCAGTAGGTACCAAAATCCTATTTTCGCTTACGTCCTAGAGGATGATGGGGTCCACATTAGTACAATGGGGATGTACCAAAGCTCCCAGAATGGGAGGGAGAGCGCGTCGGCTCCTGCAGAACTGATTGACTGAACTTCAGATCATCAGAGGCCAAAGTATCGAACTTGTAAAACTTTGCAAACGTGTTCGACCCAGACCAAGTTGCAGCTCGGCAAAGTTGCACTTCCGAGACACCCCGGGCAGTCGCCCAGGAAGACCCCACCTTACGAGTAGAGTGGGCCTTAACAGATTTTGGACACAGCAGTCCTGCCGTAGAATAAGAATGCTGGATAGTGAACCTAATCAAGCGAGAAATAGTCTGCTTAGAAGCAGGACACCCAATTTTCTTGGGATCATAGAGGACAAACAGAGTCCGACTTCCTGTGACGAGAAGTTCTCTTCAAAGCCCTCACGACATCCAAGGACTTTTAAGTAATTGAGTAGTCAGTAGCCACTGGCACCACAATTGGTTGGTTGATATAAAATGCCGACACAACCTTCGGAAGAAACTGCTGACGAGTCAGGAGCACAGCTCTATCTTCGTGGAAGATCAAGTAAGGGCTTTTACAGGATAAAGCCCCCAGCTCGGACACACGTCTAGCAGAAGCTAAGGCCAACAAAGTGACCGCCTTCCATGTAAGAAATTTGAGCTCCACCTCCTGTAGAGGCTCAAACCAATCCGACTGGAGGAACTGCAACACCACGTTAAGGTCCCATGGCGCCGTAGGCGGTACAAAGGGAGGTTGGATATGCAGAACTCCCTTCAAAAAGGTCTGAACCTCAGGGAGGACAGCCAATTGCTTCTGAAAGAAAATGGATAGGGCTGAAATCTGGACCTTCACAGAACCCAACCTCAGACTCATATCCACTTCTGGTTGCAGGAAGAGGAAACGTCCCAGTTGAAAGTCCACCGCAGGAAACTTCTTGGACTCACACCAAGAAACATATTTCTTCCAAATACGATGGTAATGTTTTGACGTTACCCCTTTCCTAGCCTGTATGAGGGTAGGAATAACCTTCTTCGGAATGCGCTTCCGAGCAAGAATCAGGCGCTCAACTTCCATGCCGTCAAACGTAGCCGCGGTAAGTCTTGATAGGCGAACGGCCCCTGCTGCAGCAGGTCCTCCCGAAGAGGAAGAGGCCTCGGCTCTTCTAGCAGTAGATTCAGAAGGTCCGCGTACCAAGCCCTTCTTGGCCAGTCTAGGGCAATGAGGATCGCTTGAACCCTTGTTCTCCTTATGAGCTTTAGGATTCTTGGGATGAGTGGGAGTGGAGGAAACACGTACACTGACTGGAACACCCACGGAGACATCAGGGCGTCCACTGCCACTGCCTGTGGGTCCCTTGACCTGGAACAATAACGCCGAAGCTTCTTGTTGAGACGAGAGGCCATCATGTCTATTTGGGGCAATCCCCAAAGATCTGTTATTTCCTTGAAAACCTCCAGATGGAGTCCCCACTCACCTGGATGGAGATCTTGTCTGCTGAGGAAGTCTGCTTCCCAGTTGTCTACTCCCAGAATGAAGATGGCTGACAGCGCCAACGCATGCTTTTCTGTCCAGAGGAGTATTCTTGTCACCTCTGACACTGCCGCTCTGCTCTTCGTTCCGCCCTGTCGGTTTATGTAAGCCACTGTTGTAACATTGTCCGACTGCACTTGAATGGCCCGATTTCTTAGAAGAGGGGCCGCCTGAAGAAGACCGTTGTAGACGGCTCTTAGTTCCAGGATGTTGATGGGCAGGCCTGAGTGACTGTTCCCCAGCCCCGGAGGCTCGCATCCGTTGTTAGCAGGACCCAGTCCTGAATCCCAAACCTGCGGCCCTCTAGGAGGTGAGGCAATTGGAACCACCAGAGTAGAGAAATTCTTGCCCTTGGCGACAGACGAATTCTGTGATGCATGTGGAGGTGAGATCCCAACCACTTGTCCAGGAGATCCATTTGGAAGGGCCGAGCATGGAACCTCCCGTACTGGAGAGCCTCGTAGGACGCTACCATCTTTCCCAATAGGCGAATGCATTGATGAACCGACACTCGGGGTGGCATCAAGACATCCCGGACCATGGATTGGATCACCAACGCCTTGTCCCGCGGAAAAAACACCCGCTGCCCTTCCGTATCCAGGATCATTCCCAGAAATGACAATCTCCGGGTTGGTTCCAAATGTGACTTTGGAAAATTCAGAATCCACCCGTGACTCTGGAGCAGTCGCATTGTGAGAACAATGGACTGCAGCAGCTTCTCCTTGGACGATGCCTTTATCAGGAGATCGTCCAGATAAGGGATGATGTTCACACCCTGCTTGCGGAGTAGTATCATCATTTCCTCCATCACCATGGTAAACACCCTTAGTGCTGTGGGGAGGCCGAATGGCAGGGCCTGGAACCGAAAAGGACAGTCCAGGAGTGCAAAGCGGAGATAAGCCTGATGCGGCAGCCAGATTGGAATGTGAAGGTATGCATCCTTGATATCCAGTGATACCAGGAATTCCCCCTCTTCCAGACCTGATATCACCGCCCTGAGAGACTGCATCTTGAACTCGAACTCCTTTAGAAAGGGGTTCAAAGATTTTAGGTTCAGAATGGGCCTGACCGAACCATCGGGTTTCGGTACCACGAAAAGGTTCGAATAGTAACCTTTGGTCAGCATGTGAGGTGGCACCGGCACAATGACCTGTGCCTCCATCAGCTTTTGGACAGCGTCTTGAAGCCCGACTTGAATAAACGATGAGGAGGGAGACTTTGAAATTCCAGCCTGTATCCCTGAGACACAATATCCACTACCCAGGGATCCAGGCCGGACAATACCCAGACATGACAGAACTGTCTGAGTCTCGCTCCCACAGGCCCCACCTCCGGGCCGTGCCGTCCACCGTCATGTGGAGGACTTTGGGGTACCTGAGGCAGGCTTCTGGTCCTGGGAACCTGCAGCGGCATGTTTCTTGGACTTAACCTTACCTCCCCTAAAGAAGGTATTGGATGATCTGGCCTTTCTAGGCTTGTTAGGACGAAAGGACTGCTGCGCAGCTGATGAGAAGGATTTCTTCGGAGCAGGTGCTGCTGAGGGAAGAAACGGAGACTTACCCGCTGTAGCGGTGGATATCCACGCGTCTAGAGCTTCCCCAAAGAGAGCCTGACCTGTATAGGGTAGAGAC
The DNA here is from genome assembly GCF_028390025.1 of Pseudophryne corroboree. Lineage (NCBI taxonomy): Eukaryota > Metazoa > Chordata > Amphibia > Anura > Myobatrachidae > Pseudophryne > Pseudophryne corroboree. The sequence goes on along the minus strand of NC_086449.1, from coordinate 626,037,963 downwards.
TCCACACTTCTTCTGGATTCCGCGTCGGCCGATCACTGGCGCATCCACAGTCCCCGACGAGCTGAAAAAGACATGGAAGAAATTCCTGCAGCCATGTAACCCAGGTCTTTCATGGATTCTACCATAAAACCTGCAGAATCATGAATGTTGCATAAATACAGTGCAACGTCATCCCTATCCATTGTATCCCAATCCTCAATAAAGGTAGCTGACCACTTCACTATTGGCTTTGCAATCCATGCACTAGCAATAGCGGGACGTAATATGGCCCCTGAAGCAGTGTACATAGATTTAAGCGTGTTAATCAATTTCCTCAGGGAAAGGAAAGCCACGAGAATCCTCTTAGGGATCTGAAACTTCTTTTCAGGGTTTACCCATGCTTTTTCAAATATAGCATTCAGCTCCTTTGACGCAGGGAAGGTTAGCGAGGCTTTTTTACTCTCAGTGAAAAAAGCCTCCTCAACCTGCTCAGGTGTGGTATCATCAACATTTAACACATCCCTGATAGCCTCTATCAACAATTGCACCCCCCTTGCAAGAGATGCGGACCCCCCCCAACACATCTCCATCACCATCTGTAGTGTCAGAATTGGTATCCGTGTCGTCTTGTGTGACATGCACAAGGGCACGTTTGTGGGGGTATATAGCGGAGTGTCCTGAGGTACCAGACACAGGCCATACTGCCATAGAGCTCTGTAATACCTGGGTTGCAGATTCATTACTAGTAACCCTGTCAGAAATCTGAGAAATCCAAGTTTTGATAGAGGAAAACCACTCTGGTTCCCTTGCTGGCATCTGTGCTAAACCAGTGCTAACCTGATTGCATGGAATGGGATCATCCTGAGAGGATAAATCCTCTGCAGCATATGACACAGTGTCCCTGGACATAGCTAAAGGTGACCACCAAACACTCCACACACACACAGGTGGGGGTAGACAGAGTTCCCCCCACCCCAAGAATGGCAAGAGAGAGACAGAGATCGGGGCCAACCCACACACAGCGCTTTGTAGCAAGAAGAAACCCCTTGTCAACGCTGACTGTGCTCCTTAATAGGACACACAGTCTAATTACAGCCTCCCCTCCCTTCTACAACCCCCTGGTACCGTGTACAGCAAGCTGGAGTTGCTGTGGAGGGACCTGAATCTTCCTCTCAGCGCTTGCAGGCAGGAAAATGGCTCTGGAACGCTGCTGAGAAGCTCCGCCCCCCTAATGGCGCTGTCTTCCCGCTCTTCAGATGATTATACTGGCCTGAGGAAAGTTGCTGGCTGAGATCCCTGGACCTCGACAGGCTTGCTGACCAGTGTGGGGGGTAAGCGCTGGCCCAGGGCGCCCCTCACAGCACCGCACTATGTGCCTCTGGTACCATCCCAGGAGCACGGTTAATACCGCGCTCCCTCCCCATTGCCGCCATCTTCACACCGGCCCCCCACTTGCTAGGGGGGGTCAGTGACTAACTCACCACTCTCTTCAGCTCTGTAAGGGGTCGGCGGAGACCGATCAGACCCCTCTGGAGCTCAGTGTCCAGTCAGCGGAGTCAGTGGCTCAGACCCCGCAGGCCGGACACTGCTCCCGCCCCTTAGTCCCTCGCTGCAGGCAGGCTGTTGCCAACAGCCTCCTGTAAAAAAAAAAACACTCTAAAATAAAGCTGTACTAGAAAAGCTCAGGAGAGCTCCCCTAGCTGTAACTGGCTCCTCCGGGCACATTTACTAAACTGAGTCTGGTAGGAGGGGCATAGAGGGAGGAGCCATCCCACACTCTCAAACTCTTAAAGTACCAATAGCTTCTGGTGGACCCGTCTATACCCCATGGTACTAATGTGGACCCCAGCATCATCTAGGACGTAAGAGAAATTAAAGGCAGCTACACTGCAGCTTACCTTTTAATAGAACCCAGTGCTATCACTGAGAGAATGGGGTCTATAGGTAATGTCATTGCTTCCTCATGAATATGATTGAGCTCACAAATGGCTGCCTCTTCTGTGTGTGTGAGAATCTTTATTTCTCTGACAATTTTATACAGTTAGGTGGTCAGTTATGCATGCATAGCCGAATAAACCAATATGGTTACCTAACCTAAATGGTTACATAAACAATGGTCTGGGAAGCAAATAGACCTACTTAGGCAAAGCACTACAAATAAAAACATTCTGGAGTGTACCCAACAACACATACAGTATAGCAATTTCTCAGCATGACATGGTCACTATGAAATGAAAAATGGCAGAAATTAGAGACACAGATTAATAGCAGCCAGTAACACAGGTTGAATTTACAGGGTGAAAAATCATATCCTTCACTATTAAAATGATATAATCAGTTATACACATACTTGTCAACATATGAAAACAATTCCCAGAGACACCTGAAGGTGAAACTGTATGTCATACTTCATCCAAAACAATGTATAGGACAGTTAGTATAAAAACAAGAAAACAAAACAAAAACAAAAAAAATCAACACAGAGACAAAAGGCACGTTCCCAGAAAGATTAGTCAGCTCACACGCCTACAGGAAGCAATGCTCTATCAGATCATTTAATCAACATAACTAGAGTATTTACTCTTATACATCCAGTGGTGTGCCTAGCATAGATGAGACTGCAACAGAAACCATCCTGTACACATAATCCAGAAACATTTGTATACAATAAAGTACATTTTGTAAAACAAACTATTAACAATATATTATTAAACAATATTAGAACTACCACTAAAGTCAATATAGAAATTGCCCAAATATTGCTGAATTATAGGCACAGTGCTGCTATTGTGACTACTTTAAGATTGCTACCAAATGATTTCCTAACCTACTGTAACAAAACACTAGAAGTTGTGATTTTCTATTTGCCTTTAGCCTTTTGTGGTAGTCACAATAAAAAGAAATACCTGTGACACCTTCATTTTACAGTGCATCCAGAAAGTATTCACAACGCTTCACTTTTTCCACATTTTGTTATATTACAGCCTTATTACAAAATGGAATTCATTAATTTTTTTCCTCAAAGTTCTACACACAATGGCCCTCACTCCGAGTTGTTCGCTCACTAACTGCTTTTAGCAGCCGTGCAAACGCTAAGCCGCCGCCCTCTGGGAGTGTATCTTAGCTTAGCAGAAGTGCGAACGAAAGGATCGCAGCGCTGCTACAAAAGAAAATTGTGCAGTTTCAGAGTAGCTGCAAACCTACTCTTACCTTGCGATGATTTCAGACTATTTCGTTCCTGTTTTGACATCACAAACACGCCCTGCATCCGGCCAGCCACTCCCCCGTTTCCCCAGCCACTCCTGCGTTTTTATTTGGCACGCCTGCGTTTTTACACACACTCCCCGAAAACAGTCAGTTACCACCCAGAAACACCCACTTCCCGTCAATCACTCAACGATCAGCAGTATGACAGAAAAGCGTCGCTAGTGCTTGTGTAAAACTGCATTGGCTTTTGTGAAAGTACGACGCGCGTGCGCAGTGCACCCCATACGCATGCGCAGAATTGCCGTTTTTTTGCCAGATCGCTGCACTGTGAACGAAAGCAGCTAGCGATCAACTCGGAATGACCCCCAATACCCCATAATGACAACGTGAAAAAAGTTTTTGGGAGATTTTTGCAAATTTATTAAAAATAAAAAACTAAGAAATCGCATTTACAAAAGTATTCACAGCCTTTACTCAATACTTTGATGATGCATTTTTGGCAGAATTACAGTCTCAAGTCTTTTTGAATATGATGCCACGAGCTTGGCACACCTATCTTTGGGCAGTTTCGCCCATTCCGCTTTGCAGCACCTCTCAAGCGCCATCAGGTTGGATAGGAAGCATCGGTGCACAGCCATTTTCAGATCTCTCCAGAGATGTTCAATCGGATTCAAGTCTGGGCTCTGGCTGGGCCAATCAAGGACATTCACAGAGATGTCCTGAAGCCACTCCTTTGATATCTGGGCTGTGTGCTTAGGGTCGTTGTCCTGCTGAAAGATGAACAGTCGCCCCAGTCTGAGGTCAAGAGCGCTCTGGAGCAGGTTTTCATCCAGGATATCTCTGTACATTCCTGCATTCATCTTTCCCTCTATCCTGACTAGTCTCCCAGTTCCTTGCTCTGAGAAACATCCCTACAGCATGATGCTGCCACCACCATGCTTCACTGTAGGGATGGTATTGCACTGGTGATGAGCGGTGGCTGGTTAACTCCAAACATGACACCTGGCATTCACGCCAAAGAGTTCTATCTTTGGCTCATCAGAGCAGAGAATTTTGTTTCTCATGGTCTGAGAGTCCTTCAGGTGCATTCTGGCAAACTCCAGGCGGGCTGCCATGTGCTTTCTACTAAGGAGTGGCTTCCGTCTGGCCACTCTACCATACAGGCCTGATTGTTGGATTGCCTGGTTGTCCTTCTGGAAGGTTCTCCTCTCTCCACAGAGTAATGCTGTAGCAGAGTGACCACCGGGTTCTTGGTCACCTCCCTGACTAGGGCTCTTCTCCCCCGATCGCTCAGTTTAGACGGCCGGCCAGCTCTAGGAATAGTCCTGGTGGTTCCGAACTTCTTCCATTTACAGATGATGGAAGCCACGGTGCTCATTGGGACCTTCAAAGCAGCAGATATTTTTCTGTATCCTTCCTTAGATTTGTGCCTCGAGACAATACTGTCTCGGAGGTCTGCAGACAATTCCTTTGACTTCATGCTTGGTTTGTGCTCAAACATGCACAGGAAGTATGGGATCTTATATAGACAGCTGTGTGCCTTTCCAAATCATGTCCAGTCAACTGAATTTACCACAGGTGGACTCCAATTAAGCTGTAGGAACATCTCAAGGTTGATCAGTGGAAACAGGATGCACCTGAGCTCAATTTTGAGCTTCATGGCAAAGGCTGTGAATACTTACAGTACGTACATGTGATTTCTTAGTTTTTTATTTTTAATACATTTGCAAAAATCTCCAAAAACTTTTTTCACGTGGTCATTACGGGGTATTGTGTGTAGAATTTTGAGGGAAATAAATAATTTATTCCATTTTGTAATGAGGCTGTAACATAAAATGTGGAAAAAGTGAAGCGCTGTGAATACTTTCCGGATGCACTGTATATACAGTATATGCAAATTCTCATAACCTTCAGTATAATGTAAAAAAAAATATTAAACACAGACAAAAAATATTTTGTTACAATATTCAACATTTTATACACAGTGCGCTCTTATTAAACAGTAAGGATGGCCATCGAAGGGTTAACCATCGATGATGCCATTGGTGCTTAACATTGATGACATGAAACAGTCAATGGGAAACCATTGATAGATATTTCCACTGTGTGCCATAGCAAGCCAAACAGGGAAAGGGGCGGGGCTGAGAATAGAGACAGGGCAGCCAAGTACTGTATCTGACTACACAGATAGCTCAGTAGTGATATATGAAACACTAACTAAATAGTTAATGTACCTCTTGCCATAGCTTATTTTTTCATTATTATTATTATTATTATTATTATTATTATTATTATCATCATCATCATTATTAGTATTCCGCTTGTAGAAACAAAGAAGTTTCTCATGGATATTTTACTGCTGTTATTGGATTTCAGATGTATAGTAGTCCCTTCATGAAAGAAAATGCAGTTTATATTAGGAGTGGTGTGTACATGTGCAGCACTTACTGAAGCCTAAGAATTTATGATGCACATCACACAAAGGAAGTTACAGAATCAAGCTATAGAAAAAGCAAAAGGAATTCAAAAGCAAGAAAATGTACAGTGATCAATGTGTACCATTAAAACGTACCGAGGCCATTGATTTTTCAAGGTCTTTAGCACAAAGCACTAAACTTTAATGAAATACCCCCCAGTTTCTCTCCAAAAAAGGTTCCATCTAACAGTACTGCCCTTTTCTGATCTTCAACGAGTTTTTTCATTATGGAACAATGTGTAGCTTTAAATAAACTCCAGTAACTGGAAAGAGGGAGCGTTGAGTATTAAACCTATTATTTCAATCTGCTATTCATGTCTGTGAAAACACCTTTAATGTAAAAAGAGGCACGTAAAAAGAAATTACATGTATGCATTATATATTATACACAGATCTCCTGTATAGCTGATTAAGTCTTTAAAGTTGAACTTGAGAACTGTTGCCTTCAGAAGTTAATATTTGTATTGTCTCTTTTTACACGTGTTGCCAAAAGGAAAAAAAAACCTTTTGTGTGCTTGATCAATCCATCTGTCTGTCTACATGCACTCAGTAACCAAGTCCTGCACACATGCAACACATGACTTACCTTACTGTGAATATGTTATGAGAACACGCCAGTTTTTTATTTAAAATGTTGTTACATATAGTGCCTTTAGTCCTAACTAGGTGGTGAAACCACTGTAAGCGGACTAATTGACAGCGCTCATTTCTATTCAGCCACCTCCTCCTTTTGTTAAAGTCCATAAATCAGTGAAACAGTATTGGGGTCTACTCATGAAGCAGTGAAGAGTGGAGAAGTGAGCCTGTGGAGAAGTTGCCCATGGCAACCAATCAGCGCTGAGGTAACATTTATAAAGTGCATTCTATAAAATTATACGTAGCAGCTGATTGGTTGCCAAGGGCAACTTCTCCACACTTTTCACTGCTTCATGAATAGACCCCAAAGTAAGATGTTCAAAAGCAAACAGTATGCTATATGTTGTTAAGCAAAAGTTAAGGCCCGTACACACTGGTCGATATATCGGCCGTTCTCTTGAACGGCCGATATATCGCGGGACCGTCGGCCAGTGTGTACGGCCGATACGTCTGTGAACTCCGTCGTTCACAGACGTATCGCGTCGGCTGCGCAGCACAGCCGACGGCCAATATATCTATCAATATATTGGCGCGTTGCCTTGTGTGTACGGGGCGGTCGGCCGACCGCCCGTACACATGCTGCGGTGGCCGGCGGTGATTGACAGCTGAACTGGGCGGGCGTGTGTACACGCCCGCCCAGTTCATGACGTCAGTCCCCGACGGATCGGGCAGTGTGTATGCTCAACACACTGCCCGATCTGTCCATAGATATATCTGCAGATCAATTGATCTGCAGATTTATCTATTAGTGTGTACCCATCTTTAGAGTAATGCTTTTCTTTTGTGTGTGTTGGTTGTTTTTTTTTTTTGCATTTTTTTGTATTTTACATACAGTAGATAAAAAGGCAACATTTTAAGTCCAAAGTGACATGTTCTCTTTAAGTTATGTAAGTAGAGGTCTATTATGAGTTTTAACTAAGTTTTCACCATCCACATTCCTTTGTCAGAAAATACATAAACCAAACAGTAAAGGTTATAGATGAAGAAATATAGAAGGGGAAGAATGGAATTGGCAGAAAAGGAGAAAAACTGTCTCTAGTACAGTAAGCATTATTCCACGTACAGTATAGTCGCAGGGTTGCAACCAGAGCCTTTTTTGAAGGTGACCATATATGATCTGCTTGACAAAGTACGGTGCCCACTGAGATATTGCAGTGTTGTTACATAGGCTATAGCAATGAAAAGAGTATTCACTCTGGACTTACTGGTTGTTCATTTTACATGATTCAGAGTTGCAAGAACCCATTTATAGGCTTTGAGCAGTTATTTCATAATTTTTACAGGAGTTTGGAACTCTTTTGAAATAAAATTTGCTTTCCCTTAGGACTTAAAGGTGTGCAAATGCTTTGGTTCGGCAACAGCTGAAGTGCCTATACTTAATTATCACTGACAATAAAAGAGTACACAAGAAAAAAAAAACATTCTTTCCTGGTGCACATTAGTATTGCAAAATACTCCAGACACGTCACTCCATTCTGTATCAATCTATATATTTCTGAAACATCATAATCAAACGTTTGGAAATGCTGCTGGATGGAAGGCGCTTTCTAAATGCAAATTGCTTCTATGTGTGACCTGATGAAATACGAGATGTGGGAAAAATAATCTGTATTCATCCTTGTAATTAGACTCGAGGATTAATAGTTAAGCAATGATGAAAGCTGACCGACTGCTGTTAGCGCTTGATATTCATATGCACTCAATGACCTTAACAAATGATGGTGAGGTCATGCAAATGTTTAAAGATTTATGCAAACTGCTTAATCCTCAATCTGATTCCCTTTACTGCTAAAAGCTAAGTAAATTATCTGCCCATTCCATGATTCATTTGGAGCTGCATCCAGCTGGTTATAGCCTATGTAAATTGATGGATTTCAACAGACTTTGCTTGCCAACTGTTGCATGCAAGACATCGACAAGCAAAACTTGCCGATTAGTATCGGCATATCTCCTACCTTGGAAATCCACTTTCTCTGGACTGATGTAGCATGAAAGAAAAAGTTAAACAGAAATTGTATGCCAGCACTACATTGTACTGTAGTAACTGTTTCTGTATAAACACACATTATATACAAACTGTAAGCTGAGATATATTACAAGGTACTGTAAAACACTTAAAATAAAAAGATACATTAGGAAGGAAGGAAGTAGTATAACATCTCTCAACACATTGGCAGAGAGCAGATCTAGACAGGGTGTGTGGCCACATCACAGAGAGGGTATCTCTATGTCACTGAGGTGGTGTGGACACACACTGGTTGTATGCCTAATGCTGAAGAGCGCTAGGATGACCTTTATCTGCTGCCACCCCCTCATACCATACCTTAATTGCCACAATCATGTGGCACCCGTTCTATCCTGGTTTGCTATTCAGACCAGCAGTGAATGGACATACCTACTCAACTGCTCAGGGATCAGGATAATGCAGTCCTGACGGCACCTTGCAATTGTAGATCAGGATGGATGTGGAGGTACGGTAAGAATGCATTAAATACCAAATATGTACGATTGTTAAACACAGATGGAGACATAAAAATACGAAAAAGATGTAAAAGTGGACTTGAGCTAGACTACAAAAATAATAAGATTTTACTTACCGATAAATCTATTTCTCGTAGTCCGTAGTGGATGCTGGGACTCCGTAAGGACCATGGGGAATAGCGGCTCCGCAGGAGACAGGGCACAAGAATAAAAGCTTTAGGATCAGGTGGTGTGCACTGGCTCCTCCCCCTATGACCCTCCTCCAAGCCTCAGTTAGGATACTGTGCCCGGACGAGCGTACATAATAAGGAAGGATATTGAATCCCGGGTAAGACTCATACCAGCCACACCAATCACACCGTACAACTTGTGATCTGAACCCAGTTAACAGTATGATAACAACGAAGGAGCCTCTGAAAAGATGGCTCACAACAACAATAACCCGATTTAGTTAACAATAACTATGTACAAGTATTGCAGACAATCCGCACTTGGGATGGGCGCCCAGCATCCACTACGGACTACGAGAAATAGATTTATCGGTAAGTAAAATCTTATTTTCTCTGACGTCCTAGTGGATGCTGGGACTCCGTAAGGACCATGGGGATTATACCAAAGCTCCCAAACGGGCGGGAGAGTGCGGATGACTCTGCAGCACCGAATGAGAGAACTCCAGGTCCTCCTCAGCCAGGGTATCAAATTTGTAGAATTTAGCAAACGTGTTTGCCCCTGACCAAGTAGCTGCTCGGCAAAGTTGTAAAGCCGAGACCCCTCGGGCAGCCGCCCAAGATGAGCCCACTTTCCTTGTGGAATGGGCTTTTACAGATTTTGGCTGTGGCAGGCCTGCCACAGAATGTGCAAGCTGAATTGTACTACAAATCCAACGAGCAATAGTCTGCTTAGAAGCAGGAGCACCCAGCTTGTTGGGTGCATACAGGATAAACAGTGAGTCAGACTTTCTGACTCCAGCCGTCCTGGAAACATATTTTCAGGGCCCTGACAACGTCAAGTAACTTGGAGTCCTCCAAGTCCCTAGTAGCCGCAGGCACCACAATAGGTTGGTTCATGTGAAAAGCAGAAACCACCTTAGGGAGAAATTGAGGACGAGTCCTCAATTCTGCCCTGTCAGAATGAAAAATTAAGTAAGGGCTTTTATATGATAAAGCCGCCAATTCTGACACACGCCTGGCTGAAGCCAGGGCTAACAGCATCGTCACCTTCCATGTGAGATATTTTAAGTCCACAGTGGTGAGTGGTTCAAACCAATGTGACTTAAGGAACCTCAAAACAACATTGAGATCCCAAGGTGCCACTGGAGGCACAAAAGGAGGTTGTATATGCAGTACCCCTTTTACAAATGTCTGAACTTCAGGTACTGAAGCCAGTTCTTTCTGGAAGAAAATCGACAGGGCCGAAATTTGAACCTTAATGGACCCTAATTTTAGGCCCATAGACAGTCCTGTTTGCAGGAAATGGAGGAAACGACCCAGTTGAAATTCCTCTGTAGGGGCCTTCTTGGCCTCACACCACGCAACATATTTTCGCCAAATGCGGTGATAATGTTTTGCGGTTACATCCTTCCTGGCTTTGACCAGGGTAGGGATGACTTCATCTGGAATGCCTTTTTCCTTCAGGATCCGGCGTTCAACCGCCATGCCGTCAAACGCAGCCGCGGTAAGTCTTGGAACAGACAAGGCCCCTGCTGGAGCAGGTCCTTTCTTAGAGGTAGAGGCCACGGGTCTTCCGTGAGCATCTCTTAAAGTTCCGGGTACCAAGTCCTTCTTGGCCAATCCGGAACCACGAGTATCGTTCTTACTCCTCTCCTTCTTATGATTCTCAGTACTTTTGGTATGAGAGGCAGAGGAGGGAACACATACACTGACTGGTACACCCACGGTGTCACCAGAGCGTCCACCGCTATTGCCTGAGGGTCCCTTGACCTGGCGCAATATCTGTCTAGTTTTTTGTTTAGACGTGATGCCATCATGTCCACCTTTGGTTTTTACCAACGGTTTACAATCAGGTGGAAGACTTCTGGGTGAAGTCCCCACTCTCCCGGGTGAAGGTCGTGTCTGCTGAGGAAGTCTGCTTCCCAGTTGTCCACTCCCGGAATGAACACTGCTGACAGAGCTATCACATGATTTTCCGCCCAGCGAAGAATCCTTGCAGCTTCTGCCATTGCCCTCCTGCTTCTCGTGCCGCCCTGTCTGTTTACGTGGGCGACTGACGTGATGTTGTCCGATTGGATCAATACCGCCTGACCCTGAAGCAGGGGTTTCGCTTGACTTAGGGCATTGTAAATGGCCCGTAGTTCCAGAATGTTTATATGAAGAGATGTTTCCATGCTTGACCACAAGCCCTGGAAGTTTTTTCCCTGTGTGACTGCTCCCCAGCCTCTCAGGCTTGCATCCGTGGTCACCAGGATCCAATCCTGAATGCCGAATCTGCGGCCCTCTAGAAAATGAGCACTCTGCAACCACCACAGGAGGGACACCCTTGTCTTTGGTGACAGGGTTATCCGCTGCTGCATCTGAAGATGCGAACCGGACCATTTATCCCACTGAAACGTTCTTGCATGGAATCTTCCGAATGGAATTGCTTCGTAAGAAGCCACCATTTTTCCAAGGACCCTCGTGCACTGATGCACTGACACCTGGCCTGGTTTTAGGAGGTTCCTGACTAGCTCGGATAACTCCTTGGCCTTCTCCTCCGGGAGAAAAACCTTCTTCTGGACTGTGTCCAGAATCATTCCTAGGAACAGAAGACGTGTCGTTGGAATCAGCTGCGATTTTGGAATATTTAGGATCCACCCGTGCTGACGTAACACTATCTGAGATAGTGCTACTCCGACTTCTAACTGTTCCCTGGACCTTGCCCTTATCAGGAGATCGTCCAAGTAAGGGATAATTAATACGCCTTTTCTTCGAAGAAGAATCATCATTTCGGCCATTACCTTGGTAAAGACCCGAGGTGCCGTGGACAACCCAAACGGCAGCGTCTGAAACTGATAATGACAGTCTTGTACTACAAAACTGAGATACCCTTGGTGAGAAGGGTAGATTGGGACGTGGAGATAAGCATCTTTGATGTCCAGAGACACCATATAGTCCCCTTCTTCCAGGTTCGCTATCACCGCTCTGAGTGATTCCATCTTGAATTTGAACCTTTTTATGTAAGTGTTCAAGGATTTCAGATTTAAAATTGGTCTCACCGAGCCGTCCGGCTTCGGTACCACAAACAGCGTGGAATAATACCCCTTTCCTTGTTGTAGGAGGGGTACCTTGATTATCACCTGCTGGGAATACAGCTTGTGAATGGCTTCCAGAACTGCCTCCCTGTCGGAGGGAGACTTTGGCAGAGCAGACTTCAGGAACCGGCGAGGGGGAAACGCCTCGAATTCCAGTTTGTACCCCTGCGATACTACCTGTAGAATCCAGGGATCCACTTGCGAGTGAGCCCACTGCGCGTTGAAATTCTTGAGACGGGCCCCCACCAAGTCTGAGTCTGCTTGTAAAGCCCCAGCGTCATGCTGAAGACTTGGCAGAAGCAGGGGAAGGCTTCTGATCCTGGGAAGCGGCTGCATGGTGCAGTCTTTTTCCCCTTCCTCTGCCCCGGGGCAGAAAGGAATGGCCTTTTGCTCGCTTGTATTTATGGGAACGAAAGGACTGAGTTTGAAAAGACGGTGTCTTTTTCTGTTGATGTGAAGTGACCTGGGGTAAGAAGGTGGACTTTCCAGCCGTTGCCGTGGCCACCAGGTCCGAAAGACCAGCCCCAAATAACTCCTCCCCTTTATACGGCAATACTTCCATATGTCGTTTGGAATCCGCATCCCCTGACCACTGACGCGTCCATAACGTTCTTCTGGCAGAGATGGACATAGCACTTACTCTTGATGCCAGGGTGCAAATATCCCTCTGTGCATCACGCATATATAGTAATGCATCCTTCAAATGCTCTATAGTTAACAATATATTGTCCCTATCCAGGGTATCAATATTTTCAGTCAGGGAATCCGACCACGCGACTCCAGCACTGCACATCCAGGCTGAAGCGATTGCTGGTCGCAGTATAACACCAGTATGTGTGTATATACTTTTTAGGATATTTTCCAGCCTTCTATCAGCTGGTTCTTTGAGGGTGGCCGTATCAGGAGACGGTAACGCTACTTGTTTAGATAAACGTGTGAGCGCCTTATCTACCCTAGGGGGTGTTTCCCAACGTGTCCTAACCTCTGATGGGAAAGGATATAGTGCCAATAATTTATTAGAAATTAGCAGTTTTTTGTCGGGAGAAACCCACGCTTTATCACATACCTCATTAAATTCATCTGACTCAGGAAAAACTATTGGTAGTTTTTTCACCCCCCACATAATACCCTTCTTAGTGGTATTTGTAGTGTCAGAAATGTGCAATGCTTCCTTCATTGCCGTGATCATGTAACGTGTGGCCCTACTGGACATTACGTTCGACTCATCACCGTCGACACTAGACTCAGTATCTGTGTCTGGGTCTGTGTCGACCCACTGAGGTAACGGGCGTTTTAGGGCCCCTGACGGTGTCTGAGACGCCTGGACAGGCAGTAATTGATTTGCCGGCTGTCTCATGTCGTCAACAGTTTTTTGCAAAGTGTTGACATTATCACTTAATTGTTTGAACACGATCATCCAGTCAGGTGTCGACTCCCTAGGGGGTGACATCACTAACGCAGGCAATTGCTCCGCCTCCACATCATTTTCCTCCTCATACATGTCGACACACACGTACCGACACACAGCACACACACCGGGAATGCTCTGATAGAGGACAGGACCCCACGAGCCCTTTGGAGAGACAGAGGGAGAGTCTGCCAGCACACACCCAGCGCTATATATATATATACAGGGATAACCTTATATAAGTGTTATTCCCTTATAGCTGCTGTTTATATTGTCATTTGCTGCCAATAGTGCCCCCCCTTCTCTTTTTTACCCTGATTCTGAAGCAGGACTGCAGGGGAGAGTCAGGGAGCCGTCCTTCCAGCGGAACTGTGAGGGAAAATGGCGCTTGTGTGCTGAGGAGATAGGCTCCGCCCCTTCACGACGTCCTTATCTCCCGCTCTTTTGTGTAAAAATGGCAGGGGTTAAAATACATCCATATAGCCCAGGAGCTATATGTGATGTATTCTTTTGCCACCTAAGGTATTATCATTTATATTGCGTCTCAGGGCGCTCCCCCCCAAGCGCCCTGCACCCTCAGTGACCGGAGTGTGAAGTGTGCTGAGAGCAATGGCGCACAGCTGCGGTGCTGTGCGCTACCTTAGTCTGAAGACAGGATTGTCTTCTGCCGCCGATTTCACCGGACCTCTTCGTCTCTTCTGGCTCTGTAAGGGGGACGGCGGCGCGGCTCCGGTGACCCATCCAGGCTGTACCTGTGATCGTCCCTCTGGAGCTAATGTCCAGTAGCCTAAGAAGCCCAATCCACTCTGCACGCAGGTGAGTTCGCTTCTTCTCCCCTTAGTCCCACGATGCAGTGAGCCTGTTGCCAGCAGGACTCACTGAAAATAAAAAACCTAAATTAAACTTTTATTCTAAGCAGCTCAGGAGAGCCACCTAGCCTGCACCCTTCTCGTTTGGGCACAAAAATCTAACTGAGGCTTGGAGGAGGGTCATAGGGGGAGGAGCCAGTGCACACCACCTGATCCTAAAGCTTTTATTCTTGTGCCCTGTCTCCTGCGGAGCCGCTATTCCCCATGGTCCTTACGGAGTCCCAGCATCCACTAGGACGTCAGAGAAATTATTTTTTTACAAGTATATAAAACATTTTTTTTGAAGCTCTATATCAACCAAACAGAAGCAGAGTTAACATGTAGTGTAGTGTAGTGTAGTGTAGAACAGACTAACACTGATCCATGTATAGTAGTAATTGCAAGTGTGATGAGAATAAGTGCAAATTAAACTAGGAAATACATTTTAAAAAAGTGAGAGAGAAAGAAATAATAATGGGAGAAACAGAATTAAAACAATTGAAGAACAGGAGAGTGCAAACGAGTGAGAGAAAGCAGAAGGAAGGAGCAGTGTGAGAGAGAAAAAGCTGGCACTCTCACTTACCCATCCTCCTTGCCCAGATTGGGTCCAGCACCCATTTAGGCTGCTATCATAGTGCCTCATTCAGATGCTGGCCCAACTTTGATGGTGTCACAACTGAGCTATTATCAGATTGCGCATGCGTCAGAACCGCAGTGCGCATGCACCAAGGTACATTTGCAATCCTGTTCACAGTGAGGAATCAGTTGCAGAGTGAGAGACAAGAGGAGGATGTTTGGGGGAGGTAACAGGGAGTGGCTGCAAAAACGCAGGTGAATTATGACCGTTTTTTTTGGGGCGTGCGCCTGCAATCTTGTACACATTAAACATGGCACTAGCATTGCAGCTTCAGCTGCATTCTGCACAGCTATGGAGGTACTTAGGCAGTCGATGTTCCTCACATCTGCATGGCGGTTGTGACAGAGTATGCAGTTGCTGAGCATGTTGCTATGGCTTTGGTGGACGTCTTTGTCAACTTGAGGGTGGCTGCTACACTTGCGATGCCTCGCAGTTCCATCACTAAAAAAAGATTGCTGCCATGTCTGATTGAGGACCACTATGCAATTGTGCGAACCATCGCTGCTCGTCCCCCTGCTATCATCTGATCCAGCCCACAGCACCCACCTATCCCGACTGCAAAAGTCAGAAAGAAGAGTCTGCCTTTGGATTAAATAACTTAGGCCCGGATTTATCAAGCCTTGGACAGTGATAAATAGCACGGTGATAAAGTACCAGCCAATCCGCTCCTAACTGTTATTTTTCAAACACAGCCTGTAACATGGCAGCTAGGAGCTGATTTTTGGTACTTTATCACCGTGCTATTTATCACTCTCCAAGGTTTGATAAATAGGGGCGATACTGTGTGAGTGTACAGAGGACCTCTTAATTAAGTATTATCTCATTCCACGGTGGTATTAGCCACCCTCAACACGTAGTATAAAGTGGTCCAGCGCTCTGATAATTTTAGTTTACCATCTACTAATCTTACTTTGGAGGGTGAAGCTCATATAACTCCTAATTTGAGATTAGATAACTGGAGGAAAGAATTGCAGCCTCTTTGCAAGATGTGACATCTTCCCCTTATATACTTGTATACTCTTCCCCTTTTCACAAATTCAGTATCCGTTCTCGATTTCTTCTAGGGATTTCTATTAATACCTACAATTGTGTCATTGGCTACAATTTACAATTGAGCTCCAAATCATTAACAGCCACCCCAAAATATATTCTTGAGAGGTTTACTTTCTGTCGGGTATAAAGGGAGTATTTTCTGGTGGTACAGTCTAATGCTACGGGACAATAAACCTTTGAAACTTTCTGTCCTACTAAATTGGGAAATTGACCTCTCCTGGTCCTGCTCTGAGCATCACTGGAGGTCTGTTTTTCAGACCTGTTTTAAAAAGTATATCTCATGTTAAAATGTTTTCTGAAACTACTACATAGTCTGTACTAGACCACAGATAAGCTCCATAAAATGTGGACTTTTCTAAACTCTGTTGGCGCAGTTAAGGTCACATCGGGAATATTTATAATCTGCTCTGGGTATGCCCAGTTCTGAAGTGGAACAATGTGTTTACTTTGAGTTACTGGGATTAGCATAGCTCCAAATCCCCTTTTGCCACTGCTTCATGTATACCATGGGAATATCACCTCTGGAGATAGGTATGTGAATGTGTATATTTTAATAGTGACTAAGGGGGACATTTACTAAGCAGTGATAAGAGCGGAGAAGTGAGCCAGTGGAGAAGTTGCCCCATCAACCAATCAGCAGCTCTGTATCATTTTATAGTATGCAAATTATAGACGTTACTTCAGTGCTGATTGGTTGCCATGGGCAACTTCTCCACTGGCTCACTTCTCCACTCTTATCACTGCTTAGTAAATGTACCACTAAGGATCTGATTGCTTATCAGCGTTCAGCAGTGGTATCGCGCCTAGGAACTATTGTGTCTAAGGTACAAGCTTAATGTGACTTTGGAACCGCATGCTGCTGGTTTAATGTGTTTCTACAGTTCTCTTGTGATTCGGTTTCTGTACGGGGAACTCTGGCTTGCCCATGCTATGTTATTTGTTCCTTTGCTATAAGTATGATTTTGTTTATATGTGATTTATGGTGTACCCTGGCCTACGGTTTTCATGCATCGCTTCCCTGATTTTTGTTTGGGACCCCTTTTGCTTTGTAGTTTTGATGTAAACTCAAAAAATGAATGCTGAAAACACAAAAATAATTTTATAAAATGAAACCGTCCCTTGGTGCGATTAAAAGATATATCTTATAGATATTACCACTACTTTGAGTGTACTGTACCAAGGAACAGTTTGAGTTTTTCCCCTCATTTATAAGGTAGGGAAACCTTACCCCTCCTAAAGCTGCACAAATAAATTTACCTGCGCACTAAGCAATTATAACTTCTGTAATTGGGGGAGCTTTTTTAAGCAAGCATAAAATTGTCCACATATCTTTCCAAAATTTGATCAAGCTAGAAAGACCGTCTTTCTTTTCACCCTGTGTAGCATTAATGGTTCTGTGTATTTTTCAGCACTGTTATCCTCAATAGATACAGTGATATGATGGTGTGTGGGTCCAGGTGCCTGTGTTTGAGTGCTGTGTGTATGCATGTAATGCAGTTAAAATAGAGGATGTGGTTTATTTTATATTTAGGTACAAAAGACTAATAATGAGCATATATAATTGTAGTCTTTTAAAGTGCATGCTCCTCTCATGCTGCTCATGCTAATTCTAGCGGCATGGCTTACAAACCCTCCTCTGCATTTGCCCCTGAAAAACAGCAAGGGTGCGAATGAGATAAAAATCGAAAAGGAGGGTTATTGATCCATAAATGTATTACAAGACTCAACACTGAAGCATACTGGGCACACTCTTTTACCGCCAACGTTCTACACAATGATTTTTTAATCACAATATTTGTACTGATTTGTATAAAGGTGCATACACACTAGGTGATACTGTAAACAGCATTGCTCATTTTTATCCTTCTGAGCGATATCATTTACAATATCGCCCAGTGTGTATGCTACGAGCGATACCCGACGAGCGCTCCCCCGCCGCTGTTGGCTGTACATGCAGCTCAATCTGACTATATCTGAGCCGGCCGCAGCATGACGTCACTGCGCGATATCACACAGTGTGTATGCACTATGTCGGCGGCCTAGGAGGGCAAACACTATGCAATATTGCTCATGGTGCATACTGCCTAGTGTGCACCCACCTTCTCAGGAGCATGTTTGTTTCCTAATGTTTACTCCAGCACATTCTTCATTTCTTTAAAAAAACAAAACAAAAAAAAACACCTTCCTGCATGTAATCAGCACATTCCCTATGCGGACATTTGTCATCTTTAAAAAAAATATTTCAATAAAAAGGGTGGGTGCTTTACTATTCTGCCTCAAACTAGAACAGAGAGAGAGTCAGGAGTGACAGGGTAGGAGAAATGCTCTATGCAGTTAGGGGTACTTACAATTAGGAGCAAGTCTAAACTGGAATAATTGATAATAGCAGCTTAGTTATTTCAGTTTTCGGACCCATATGGGAACCCATTCAGCAGTGTATGTGCCTGTGCCTTTTGCTGTTTTGGTAATGGCTGAAGGATCTGAAATGCACATTCATTTTTATCAAAGTAATCATGGAAAGTCATGCGAAAGACAATTCTTGTTCTTACCAGTATACTTTATACCAAAAATACAATCAATTATTCTGGCCTTACAGTAGTTCTTGTCTCTGTTATTTACCCCCAATATTCCCTTTTTTTTTTGGTCTGGGAGAGAAGGACCACCCACAAAAGCTGGAAGCAATATTGAATGAAGGTAGAAATAGAACTTACCTTCCTTAGAATAGATGGAATGACATTATTGCAAGTTGCAATCCTCCGCCTGTACACAATACCTGTAGCTGGGTCTGTTTAGTCAAAGAGAAAAAAAGAAAGAAAATAAAGACGAAAGATGAGCAAGTTCACGTTAAGTATATAGTACACAATTATATGAAGGAGGGCGGGTGCGCGCACACACACACACACACACACCCTCAACACAACCAGCAACCAAAAATTCCAAACAATCAAGTAACAAGAAGGGTTAAGAAAATAAGAATTTACTTACCGATAATTCTATTTCTCGGAGTCCGTAGTGGATGCTGGGGTTCCTGAAAGGACCATGGGGAATAGCGGCTCCGCAGGAGACAGGGCACAAAAAAGTAAAGCTTTACTAGGTCAGGTGGTGTGCACTGGCTCCTCCCCCTATGACCCTCCTCCAGACTCCAGTTAGGTACTGTGCCCGGACGAGCATACACAATAAGGGAGGCATTTTGAATCCCGGGTAAGACTCATACCAGCCACACCAATCACACCGTACAACTTGTGATCTAAACCCAGTTAACAGTATGACAACAGAAAGGGCCTCTTAAAGATGGCTCCTTAACAATAACCCGAATTAGTTAACAATAACTATGTACAAGTATTGCAGATAATCCGCACTTGGGATGGGCGCCCAGCATCCACTACGGACTCCGAGAAATAGAATTATCGGTAAGTAAATTCTTATTTTCTCTATCGTCCTAAGTGGATGCTGGGGTTCCTGAAAGGACCATGGGGATTATACCAAAGCTCCCAAACGGGCGGGAGAGTGCGGATGACTCTGCAGCACCGAATGAGAGAACTCCAGGTCCTCCTTTGCCAGGGTATCAAATTTGTAAAATTTTACAAACGTGTTCTCCCCCGACCACGTAGCTGCTCGGCAGAGTTGTAATGCCGAGACCCCTCGGGCAGCCGCCCAAGATGAGCCCACCTTCCTTGTGGAGTGGGCTTTTACAGTTTTAGGCTGTGGCAGGCCTGCCACAGAATGTGCAAGTTGAATTGTGTTACAAATCCAACGAGCAATCGACTGCTTAGAAGCAGGTGCGCCCAACTTGTTGGGTGCATACAATATAAACAGCGAGTCAGATTTTCTGACTCCAGCCGTCCTTGCAATGTATATTTTTAAGGCTCTGACAACGTCCAACAACTTGGAGTCCTCCAAGTCGCTAGTGGCCGCAGGCACCACAATAGGTTGGTTCAGATGAAATGCTGATACCACTTTAGGGAGAAAATGCGGACGAGTCCGCAGTTCTGCCCTATCCGAATGGAAGATTAGATAAGGACTTTTATAAGATAAAGCCGCCAATTCAGATACTCTCCTGGCAGAGGCCAGGGCTAGTAACATAGTCACTTTCAATGTGAGATATTTCAAATCCACCTTTTTCAATGGTTCAAACCAATGGGATTTGAGGAAATCTAAAACTACATTTAGATCCCACGGTGCCACCGGAGGCACCACAGGAGGCTGTATATGCAGTACTCCCTTGACAAAAGTCTGGACCTCAGGGACAGAGGCCAATTCTTTTTGGAAGAATATTGACAGGGCCGAAATTTGAACCTTAATGGATCCCAATTTGAGACCCATAGATAATCCTGATTGCAGGAAATGTAGGAAACGACCCAGTTGGAATTCCTCCGTCGGAACCCTCCGATCCTCGCACCACGCTACATATTTTCGCCAAATGCGGTGATAATGTTTCACGGTGACTTCCTTCCGTGCCTTAATCAAGGTAGGAATGACTTCTTCTGGAATGCCTTTCCCTTTTAGGATCTGGCGTTCAACCGCCATGCCGTCAAACGCAGCCGCGGTAAGTCTTGAAAAAGACAGGGACCCTGCTGTAGCAGGTCCCTTCTCAGAGGTAGAGGCCACGGTTCGTCCGTGAGCATCTCTTGAAGTTCCGGATACCAAGTCCTTCTCGGCCAATCCGGAACCACTAGTATTGTTCTTACTCTTCTTTGCCGTATGATCTTCAATACCTTTGGTATGAGCGGCAGAGGAGGAAACACATACACTGACTGGTACACCCAAGGAGTTACCAGTGCGTCCACAGCTATTGCCTGTGGATCTCTTGACCTGGCGCAATATTTGTCCAGTTTCTTGTTGAGGCGAGACGCCATCATGTCTACAATTGGTCTTTCCCAACGGTCTATTAACATGTTGAAGACTTCTGGATGTAGACCCCACTCTCCCGGATGAAGATCGTGTCTGCTGAGGAAGTCTGCTTCCCAGTTGTCCACGCCCGGGATGAACACTGCTGACAGTGCTATCACGTGATTCTCCGCCCAGCGAAGAATCTTGGCAGCTTCTGCCATTGCACTCCTGCTTCTTGTGCCGCCCTGCCTGTTTACATGGGCGACCGCCGTGATGTTGTCCGACTGAATCAACACCGGCTTTCCTTGCAGGAGAAGTTCCGCCTGGCTTAGAGCATTGTAGATTGCTCTTAGTTCCAGAATGTTTATGTGAAGAGACTTTTCCAGACTCGTCCATACTCCCTGGAAGTTTCTTCCTTGTGTGACTGCTCCCCAGCCTCTCAGGCTGGCGTCCGTGGTCACCAGGATCCAATCCTGAATGCCGAATCTGCGGCCTTCTAATAGGTGAGCCTTCTGCAATCACCACAGAAGTGACACCCTTGTCTTTGGTGACAGGGTTATTCGCAGGTGCATCTGCAGATGCGACCCTGACCATTTGTCCAACAGATCCCTTTGGAATATTCTTGCATGGAATCTGCCGAATGGAATTGCTTCGTAAGAAGCCACCATTTTTCCCAGGACTCTTGTGCATTGATTTCCTGGTTTTAGGAGGTTCCTGACCAGATCGGATAACTCCTTGGCTTTTTCCTCTGGAAGGAAAACCTTTTTCTGAACCGTGTCCAGAATCATTCCTAGGAACAGCAGACGAGTTGTCGGGATTAAATGGGATTTTGGAATATTCAGAATCCACCCGTGTTGTCTTAGCACCTCTTGAGATAGTGCTAAAGCTGTCTCCAGCTGTTCTCTGGACCTTGCCCTTATTAGGAGATCGTCCAAGTATGGGATAACTAATACGCCTTTTCTTCGAAGAAGAATCATCATCTCGGCCATTACCTTGGTAAAGACCCGAGGCGCCGTGGACAATCCGAACGGCAGCGTCTGAAACTGATAGTGACAGTTTTGAACAATGAACCTGAGGTACCCCTGGTGTGCGGGGTAAATCGGAACGTGTAGATACGCATCCTTGATGTCCAAGGATACCATAAAGTCCCCTTCTTCCAGGTTCGCTATCACTGCTCTGAGTGACTCCATCTTGAACTTGAACTTTTTTATGTAGAGGTTCAAGGACTTCAGATTTAGAATAGGCCTTACCGAGCCATCCGGCTTCGGTACCACAAATAGAGTGGAATAATACCCCTTTCCTTGTTGTAATAGGGGTACTTTGACTATCACCTGCTGAGCGTACAGCTTGTGAATGGCTTCCAACACCCTCTCCCTTTCGGAAGAGACGGTTGGTAAGGCAGACTTCAGGAAACGATGAGGAGGATCCGTCTCTAATTCCAACCTGTACCCCTGAGATATTATCTGCAGGATCCAGGGGTCTACCTGCGAGTGAGCCCACTGCGCGCTGTAATTTTTGAGACGGCCCCCCACTGTCCCCGAGTCCGCTTGAGAGGCCCCAGCGTCATGCTGAGGTTTTTGCAGGAGCCGGGGAGGGCTTCTGTTCCTGGGAAGGAGCTGCCTGTTGGTGTCTCTTCCCTCTTCCTCTGCCTCGTGGCAGGTACGACAAGCCCTTTGCTCTCTTATTTTTGTAGGAGCGAAAAGGCTGCGGTTGAAAGGTCGGTGCCTTTCTCTGTTGGGGAGTGACTTGAGGTAAAAAAGTGGATTTCCCGGCAGTAGCCGTGGCCACCAAGTCTGATAGACCAACTCCAAATAACTCCTCCCCTTTATACGGCAAAACCTCCATGTGACGTTTTGAATCCGCATCGCCTGTCCACTGTCGTGTCCATAAGGCTCTTCTGGCTGAAATGGACATAGCACTCACCCGAGATGCCAGTGTGCAAATATCCCTCTGTGCATCACGCATATAGATAAATGCATCCTTTATTTGTTCTAACGACAGTAAAACATTGTCCCTATCTAGGGTATCAATATTTTCAATCAGGGATTCTGACCAAACTACTCCAGCACTGCACATCCAGGCAGTTGCTATAGCTGGTCGTAGTATAACACCTGCATGTGTGTATATATTCTTTTGAATAACTTCCATCTTTCTATCTGATGGATCCTTAAGTGCGGCCGTCTCAGGAGAGGGTAACGCCACTTGTTTGGATAAGCGTGTGAGCGCCTTGTCCACCTTAGGGGGTGTTTCCCAGCGCGCCCTAACCTCTGGCGGGAAAGGGTATAATGCCAATAACTTTTTTGAAATTATCAACTTTTTATCAGGAGCAACCCACGCTTCATCACACACGTCATTTAATTCTTCTGATTCAGGAAAAACTGTTTGTAGTTTTTTCACACCATACATAATACCCTGTTTTACGGTATCTGTAGTATCAGCTAAATGTAACGTCTCCTTCATTGCCAAAATCATATAACGTGTGGCCCTACTGGAAAATACGTTTGAATTTCTACCGTCGTCACTGGAATCAGTGCCCGTGTCTGGGTCTGTGTCGACCGACTGAGGCAAAGGGCGTTTTACAGCCCCTGACGGTGTTTGAGGCGCCTGGACAGGCATTAATTGATTGTCCGGCCGCCTCATGTCCTCAACTGACTGTTTAAGGGAAGATAAACCATCACGTAATTCCACAAATAAAGGCATCCATTCTGGTGTCGACCCCCTGGGGGGTGACATCTGCATATTTGGCAATTGCTCCGCCTCCACACCAATATCGTCCTCATACATGTCGACACCACGTACCGACACACACCGCAAACTCACAGGGAATGCTCTAATGAAGACAGGACCCACTAGCCCTTTTGGGGAGACAGAGGGAGAGTCTGCCAGCACACACCACAAAGCGCTATATATACAAGGGATATCCTTATATTAAGTGCTCCCTTATAGCTGCTTTAATATATATATATATAGCCATTAATGTGCCCCCCCTCTCTGTTTTACCCTGTTTCTGTAGTGCAGTGCAGGGGAGAGACCTGGGAGCCGTTCTGACCAGCGGAGCTGTGACAGAAAATGGCGCCGTGTGCTGAGGAGATAGGCCCCGCCCCTTTTTCGGCGGGTTCTTCTCCCGCTATTTTTCCAGTCAGGCAGGGGTTAAATATCTCCATATAGCCCCTATGGGCTATATGTGAGGTATTTTTAGCCTTGTATAAGGTTTATATTTGCCTCTCAGAGCGCCCCCCCCCAGCGCTCTGCACCCTCAGTGACTGCCCAGTGAAGTGTGCTGAGAGGAAAATGGCGCACAGCTGCAGTGCTGTGCGCTACCTTATGAAGACTGAGGAGTCTTCAGCCGCCGGTTTCCGGACCTCTTCACGCTTCAGCATCTGCAAGGGGGTCGGCGGCGCGGCTCCGGGACCGGACTCCACGGCTGGGCCTGTGTTCGATCCCTCTGGAGCTAATGGTGTCCAGTAGCCAAGCAGCAAATCCACTCTGCATGCAGGTGAGTTTACTACTTTCCCCCTAAGTCCCACGTTGCAGTGATCCTGTTGCCAGCAGGACTCACTGTAAAGAAAAAAACCTAAACTAAACTTTCTCTAAGCAGCTCTTTAGGAGAGCCACCTAGATTGCACCCTTCTCGTTCGGGCACAAAATCTAACTGGAGTCTGGAGGAGGGTCATAGGGGGAGGAGCCAGTGCACACCACCTGACCTAGTAAAGCTTTACTTTTTTGTGCCCTGTCTCCTGCGGAGCCGCTATTCCCCATGGTCCTTTCAGGAACCCCAGCATCCACTTAGGACGATAGAGAAAATTGCAAGGGACTTTAAATATATTTTGCCCAAAGGCAAAGAAATTGTGTGAGACACTTGGCTACTCCTGCTGTCCTTGAACATTTTAGGACAATAAGGGGGCAATTCAATTTGCCAGCATGTGCCACCGAACATTGCTGCAGTGCTCAGCAGCGCATAAGTCTACCATATACAGTAGGCTTAACTTCACTATTTATCCTGCACACCTCTATGCGGTGTGAGAAGTAGCTGAATAGTTGTGATGTGCTGTTCATACGCAAACGCTGGTGGGGGAGTCCATTTGCCCCGAAATACCCTCCTCTTGGCAAGTGGCTCAAATTATGACAACAATAGCAGTGGTAAATAATGCAATTACTAGAGCTGGCGCCACATCATGTAGTTTAAGGGACAGAGCGGAGCTGCTGCACATGCCCAGTCGTAGCTGCTTCTTCTACCAAGTTTGTTGTGTGTGTGATTCCGAGTCCTCAGTCAGTGCAATGGACCAAAGAGTAGCTCCCAGGAATAAGAGACAAATCTTAACATGAGGTGGAAGAATGTGTGCTTAGAAAGTGCAGTACTAGTTCTATTATTATTGTGTATTTATTTATTATGGTATGTTTAACCTTTTCCTGACCACTTATTTATATTATTTAAATGTTTGATACAGCCTATACTATAGACCATCCATAGTATTAAATATCAATACTGTATTCCAGGGATGCGGTCACTATGCAGTGATGCAGTCACTTTATTTTCACGTTGGATTGACATTGTCAAAAACGAGACTGGATCCGTGGCTAATCTGTCAATCCACGTCTTTTCCTACAAATCGGAAAAACGCAATACCATCGAATAGGTCAAATCATGATTCGACACAAAAAGTCGGAATCTGCAGTCTTTCCGACTAGACGGCAGTCCCGACTTCAATTGAATAGACCCCAATGTTGTAAACAGCTAACAACATAAAAGACCACTGATATCTTGATTATGTATTGTTATTTGTTCTACTAAAGAAAACAATAAGCAGTTTAGCATATTATGTAAGACTAAAAACAGTGCTACTGCCACATGTAAAAAGGTGTAGGGAGGGCAGACAGTTTGGATTCTCTCTGGTATACACATTGCACACCAATCTTCTCTATGTGAAAACGATGTTGTAAGTGACATGTAATTTCACACAGGAGAGAAATGAATCCATGATTCTTGCCCAGAGTCGCTGGTTGTAAGCCAGTATTTACAGATGAACAGGAACGTACTGTATATAGGGGGTCATTCAGACCTGATCACAAGCTAGCTTTTTTTACAGCGCTGCGATCAGGTCAGAACTACGCTTGCGTATGCACCGCAATGTGCAGGAGCGTCGCACAGTTGCAAAGCGAATCGTTGCTGTGCAATGGGTTTTACGAAGAATCCATTCGCACAGCCGATTGCAAGTTGAATGACAGGAAGAAGGCATTTGTTGGTGGCAACTGACTGTTTTTTGGGAGTGTGTGGAAAAACGCAGGCGTGTCCAAGCAATTGCAGGGTGGGTGTCTGACGTCAATTCCGGTCCCGGACAGGCTGAAATTATCGCAGCGGCTGAGTAAGTTCTGGGCAACTAAGAAACTACACAAAATTTAGTTGTACCGCTCGGCTGCACATGCGATCGCACACTTGCACTGCTAAAATACACTCCCCTGTACGCAGCGACTATCTGATCGCAGGACTGCAAAAAAACTGCTAGCGAGCGATCAGGTCTGAATTAGGCCCATAGTACCGAAAGTCATGCACAGGCCTCATTTAACCGATTCATTTATGTAACTTTATTAAGTACTTCTCTTCTTTCTTATATCCCAATTAATAAGGTAATAACATTTCACATTCTATAATGTCCATATAATCTTGAACACCACTGCTTTGAGTATTAGCCACAGTAAGCCAGCGTGAGCCACGGCTTATCAGGGATTTGGTTTCACCTGCCTCAGGCAGGCGAAACCAAATCCCCGGAAACATCCCTGTTTTCATGCAAAAATGGGGTTGTTTCTACCGAAAATACACAGGTTCTACTGATCTTGTTTGCTTTTGTGAGGAAAGCTGTTTTTTTACGGGCAATCCTAATTGGATAGCATGTAAAAAGTATTGGTGAAACATCAGAAAATATAACGGTATTTCTCCTAAGTCCACAGGTTCCACAGGATACATTGGGATATGATGGCGTGACAGCGGATTTGCACCAAACGGTCAAAGCTTTTTCGGCCTCCCAGCATGCAACGGGCTCGTCCATATATCCCCGCCTCCTGGCTCAGACAAATCAGTTGTTTTCCAAAGCACAAGGCAGGAGCATCATGTAGAGCCCTAATCAGGTGAGAAGAACACACATGCACACCCTTCCGTACAAGAAGGAAGAGGTTAGTAAGTAAAAGGATCCTCAAATCAGGTGCATCAGGGTGGGATCCCTGTGGAACCTGTGGACTTAGGAGAAATACCATTATCAACAGTAAGTTCTTACCATAATGTATATTTCTCCTGCAGGGTCCACAGGATATCCACAGGATACATTGGGATGTCCCAAAGCAATTTAGTGATGGGGACACTCCTGACTGGACAGGAGAATCCTTCGACCGAATTCATCACCCTCTGAGTCAAAGGTATCAACGGCATAATGTCTAATGAATGTGTTAATGGAAGACCATGTGGCTGCCTTGCATATCTGTTCTGCTGAAGCACCACGCTGTGCTGCCCATGATGGACCTACCTTACGAGTAGAGTGAGCAGAGACATTATCCGGAACAGGGAGATCAGCTTGAGAATATGCTTCTGAAATCGTCATCCGAAGCAATCTTGCCAATGTCTGCTTATCAGCAGGCCATCCTCTCTTATGAAATCCGTAGTGAGTAAAGAGAGAATCTGTCTTTCTGATAGCACTGGTAAGTATCCTTAAGGCACGGAATACGTCCAACGATACATCTCCCGTAGAAAGGTCCGGCCCTTGAAAAGCCGGGACTACAATTTCTTCGTTAAGGTGGAATTTAGACACCACCTTAGGAAGATACCCAGATTTAGTTTGGAGAACTGCTCTATCTGGATAAAAAAAAAAAATCAGAAATAGAGGACGACATAACAATGCACCTAGTCCCAAGGCACTGTAGGAGGAACAAAAGGAGGCTGAATGCGCAGCATTCCCTGGAAAAAGGTGCGCACATCCTGTAGGTTGGCAATTTTCTTTTGGAACCATATAGTCAGTGCTGACACTTGCACTATCAAGGAAGCCACCCTTAAACCTTTATCCATTCGTGCCTGAAGGAATGCTAGAATTCTGGAAACTCTGAAAGACCTGGGGTCAAATTTCCTTTCACTGCACCACTGAATATAGGCTTGCCATATTCGTTGATAAACGCGAGTTGAGGAAGGTTTCTGCTGCGTGCATGGATACCTTTCGACTGTGTAGCAGCTCCTGAATCCTTAACTGAAGTTTGGCTATTTTGTTCAGAGGTAAAGTTACTCTCTGAAGGCTCGAATCCAATACAGCCCCCAAGTGAGTCATCCGTTATGATGGAACCAGAGAAGATTTTGCCCAATTTATGAGCCAACCGTGCTTGTGCAGACACTCTATTGTCTGTTGCAGATGATACGTAAGCAATTCCTGAGACTGTGACAGGATTAAAAGATCGTCGAGGTATGGAAAAATTCTTATCCCCTGCTGACGGAGATAAGCTGCCATTATCACCATAATTATGGTAAATACTCTGGGGGCTGTGGCTAATCCGAATGGTAGAGCCTGAAACTGAAAATGCTGTTGGAGGATTGCGAACCTGAGATAGCGCTGATGGGACAGGGCTATAGGAACATGTAGGTAAGCATCCTGGATATCCAGGGACACCATAAAATCCCCTGGCTCCATGGCCAAAATGATGGAACGGAGAGTCTCCATATGAAAATTAGGTACCCAAATGTACTTGTTCAGCATTTTTAGATTGAGTATCGACCGGAACAACCCATTTGGCTTCTGATCTAGAAACAGGTTGGAGTAGAAACCCTGTCCTCGTTGTGAAGGAGGAATTGGAATTACTCCTGACTGAAGCAATTTCTGAACTGCCTCTTGCAAAGCCCTGGCCTTCGTCTCTACCAAAGATGGGCTGGTACAAAAAAAAATTGAGGAGGGCTTTTCTTGAAAGCAAACGCATAACCGTGAGATACCGCTTCTTGCATCCAGGCATCTATGGTAGACTGGTGCCAGATCTGTGCAAAATGAAAAAGTCGGCCTCCCACCCTGGGGTCCCCCAGGTGGAGGCCCACACCATCAGGCTGATGGCTTATCTTCCGTTTTAGAGGCCGGACCTCTGGTAGCCCAATGCTTTTTAGTCTTACCAGACCTGTTGTATTGGGACTGTTTGCCATCACCTTTTCCTTTTGCTTTTCTTTGAGACCGAAAGGGCCAAAAGCTGGGATTTTAGGCTTGAATTTGTAAGTGGAAGGAAACTTTACTTTCTTGGAGTCTGCTTCTGACTCCAAAATACTGGTTTACTCTTTACCAAAGAGAATATCTCCAGTAAAAGGTAAAAACTTTCTTGGATTCTGAATCAGCTTTACAAGCGTGTAACCAAACTGCTCTGTGAGCGGCTACTGCTGAAGCTGATGCTTGAGAGGCAATAGTTGCCATATCCAAGGCTGCCTCTTCTAAGAACATTGCAGCCTGTTTAATATGTGCAACATGGGATTTTTGTTCTCTAGATGTCATTGAAGTTTCACTTTCCAATGCATCCGCCCAGGCAGCCTGTGCTTTAGCCATCCAGGCTGAAGCCATGGCTGTTCTATTGATTGCCCCAGACAGGGAAAGAACAGTTTTCAGCAAACCATCTACTCTCCTACTCCTATCCGTGACATCATTTAATGATGTTGAAGGCAGAGGTAATGTAGATTTTCCCACTAATCGAATAACATGCTTATCTACTTTAGGGGCTACCTCCCCTTTTAAACAGTCCCCAGCTGGAAGAGGATAATTGGAATTCTATTTCCTAGGAATTCTAAATTTCTTAAGCCTCTTCCATAATTTCCGTCAGCTGTTCTGATCCTGGAAACTCAGACTTAACTGTTTTGGGACTTTTAAATACAGGTGCCTTGGATTTTAACACAGGCGCTGCTGATTCTTCTATGGCTTTCATTGCAATAATCAACTCAAATATGTCTACTGAGATGAGACCTTCTTCCTCATCTTCATATGCAGAACCATATAATGAGTCTTCCTCCTCTGATGAATCCTCATCTGAAACATGTGTAGACTGTGAGGATGTTGTTTCGTGTCTATGTGATTCACTTACTACTGGCTTTTCAGCCTGCTTTTGTTGAGAGGCTACTGCTTCCCATGCTGGAAATGAAAAACTGCAGGTGGAATGCTGCACATAAGGGTTAATAGTATAACCTATCCCTGGTACAGAAGTTGGAATTATCCACTCAGCTAAACTGGATAATGTCTGTGCAAACACAGCCCATGGGGGATCAACTTGCACCTGCATCTACCTTGAATTTTTTAAGAGACCTTGGTGAAAGCTAAAACAATTTGCACACAACCCATCCTGAACCAGATCCTGAGAGATTAACCCAGCTTTGGATGACAAACATGAAATGAGTGTTGGTACTGCTGTGAGTGTATTTTCCTCACCCTTGCCACTCTTAGACATGATAAATAATCAGACACTTTCACAGTGTACTATACAATTTGTGACTGTAATCACTTTAAGATGTGTTAAAGTGACATACAATCCGTCCCTGCCCTGCTTAGCACCAGCATTGAGGATCGGAATAGACAGAGAAAAACTGACAGAATTATAACAAAGTCAGCAATCACACTAGTAGTCATTCACAGGTTATACATTAATATAATAAGCAATATGAGCACATAATCAACTACAGATACATTTCCAGTATGTAGGAGAAACATATTACTGCATTACTTTATAAAAGTTTTAACTGAATTCAGACGCATAGCGAAAGAAACCACAGTAATATTATCAGAATCATATGCATTATGCACCTATCCAACTATTCATACTCAAAAGGTAGATAGAGACTTAGTGCTGTATAACCCCTACCCAGTAGAGTGGGATACAGGGAGACTAACCCTGCTTCCTGGATCGATCAATACGTTTGCGAATGCTGAGTGGATCCAGGCGCTATTAGTGTACACCGACTCTCCATGAACCTATAGTGAACACAGACGCCCAAGTGAACACTGACGCACCAGTCACACAGCCACCTGTGCTGCGACTGGGTCCCCTTAGTACATAGCGTCTCGGTCGGAAGTGGGAAAACAGTTCATGGCGGGAGACTTTGAGGAAACTGGTCATGAACCAGGGGGAGGGGCGACCAGGGGAGTGTCTGACTCCCCACTGCTGACATCAGCCCTAGGGATCGCGGCCTCTTACTACCCCTGGAGCCTATATGATCCCTAGGGCCTAGCGCTGGTGCAGTCTCGGTGGCAGCCGCGTCAGCGTATGTTTGGTAGTCTCCTCCCAAAACAGTGCGGCTGTGTTCGTGTTCCCCCTCTAAGCGGTACTGATGCCTTACCTTCTCCCCGTGCTCCGGCCACAGCCTGCTAACATCTGCTGGACCTGCTAGTTTTATCTAACACAGACGCCCGCCGAAACAGCACTGTACTCATTGGTATGCGTTGTTGCGACCCGGCGGGGAGTTGTTGGAGCGACTCTTTCTAAGGTACGTATAAGACGCTGTTTAGAAAGATCACTCAGAAAAAAATAGTAAGACTATAAAAATAGAATTAACAAAAGCTTATGGCTGCTAAAAACCAGCAGCCCTCTGACCATGGTCCGGCTCCTGCCACACCAAACAAAAAACTGTTTTGCCTAAGCCAGGAGACGGGATATATGGACGGGGCCGTTGCATGCTGGGAGGCTGAAAAGCTTTGATCGTTTCGTGCAAATCTGCTCACGCTCCATCATATCCCAATGTATCCTGTGGATACCCTGTGGACCCTGCAGGAGAAAAAAGTGCGAAAAACTGACATTTTTTGCACCCAATGTTTTAGTTCCTCTAATAGGATACTGCCCAATGTGTGCCTAGCAATGGTCGAAGAACATTACACCAGGCAAAGTGGAACAAAGATGTCTGACATAAGACATTGTCACATTGCAAACGTCTCTCAACTCCTGTTACATAGAGAAGAATTGTGTGCAACAGAAAATGACAAGGAGAAGCAGATAAATTACTCTTGGAAACATACACAAATAGGAACATATCACCTTTTATCTCAGATGTGTCTGAAAGCCTATCAAAGGTTGAAGACGAAAGGAGTGATAACTTGCCCAGGTTAGAAATAAGTAGCAAGAAAGGTCTGTGTTACATTAGTGATGTGCACAGGAAATTTTTCGGTTTTTGTGTTTTGGTTTTGGATTCGCTTCCGCGGCCGTGTTTTGGATTCGGACGCGTTTTGGCAAAACCTCCCTGAAAATTTTTTGTTGGATTCGGTTTTTTTTTACAAAAACCCCTCAAAAACAGCTTAAATCATAGAATTTGGGGGTCATTTTGATCCCATAGTATTATTAACCTCAATAACCATAATTTACACTCATTTTCAGTCTATTCTGAACACCTCACAATATTATTTTTAGTCCTAAAATTTGCACCGAGGTCGCTGGATGGCTAAGCTAAGCGACACAAGTGGCCGACACAAACACCTGGCCCATCTAGGAGTGGCACTGTAGTGTCAGGCAGGATGGCACTTCAAAAAAATAGTCCCCAAACAGCACATGATGCAAAGAAAAAAAGAGGCGCAATGAGGTAGCTGTGTGACTAAGCTAAGCGACCCAAGTGGCCGACACAAACACCTGGCCCATCTAGGAGTGGCACTGCAGTGTCAGACAGGATGGCACTTCCAAAAAATAGTCCCCAAACAGCACATGATGCAAAGAAAAAAAGAGGCGCAATGAGGTAGCTGTGTGACTAAGCTAAGCGACCCAAGTGGCCGACACAAACACCTGGCCCATCTAGGAGTGGCACTGCAGTGTCAGACAGGATGGCACTTCAAAAAAATAGTCCCCAAACAGCACATGATGCAAAGAAAAAAAGAGGCGCAATGAGGTAGCTATGTGACTAAGCTAAGCGACCCAAGTGGCCGACACAAACACCTGGCCCATCTAGGAGTGGCACTGCAGTTTTCTAGCGAGAGGATGAGTGCTTCCATCCTC
The DNA here is from genome assembly GCF_028390025.1 of Pseudophryne corroboree. Taxonomy (NCBI): domain Eukaryota; kingdom Metazoa; phylum Chordata; class Amphibia; order Anura; family Myobatrachidae; genus Pseudophryne; species Pseudophryne corroboree. The sequence goes on along the minus strand of NC_086449.1, from coordinate 626,005,200 downwards.
ATGTGAAGCTGAACCACTAGCCATGAACATAGGTCAGGGCCTCAGCCGTTCCTTGCCACTCCGTGTCGTAAATGGCATATTGGCAAGTTTACGCTTCTCCTCAGAGCTTTTAATTTCGATTTTTGGGTCATTTTACTGAACTTTAGTGTTTTGGATTTTACATGCTCTCTACTATGACATTGGGCATCGGCCTTGGCAGACGACGTTGATGGCATTTCATTGTCTCGGCCATGACTAGTGGCAGCAGCTTCAGCACGAGGTGGAAGTAGATCTTGATCTTTCCCTATTTTACCCTCCACATTTTTGTTCTCTATTTTTTAATGTGTGGAATTATATGCCAGTATCAATAGCAATGGCCTACTACTATATATACTGTGCAAAACTGAAATGCACCACAGGTATGGATGGATAGTATACTTGACGACACAGAGGTAGGTAGAGCAGTGGCCTACTGTACCGTACTGCTATATATTATATACTGGTGGTCAGCAAAATTATGCACTGTACTCCTACTATATACTACAATGCAGCACAGATATGGAGCGTTTTTCAGGCAGAGAACGTATAATACTGGTGGTCACTGGTCAGCAAAACTCTGCACTGTACTCCTCCTATATAATACTGCTGGTCCCAAGTCCCCACAATAAAGCAGTGTGAGCACAGATATATGCAGCACACTGAGCACAGATATGGAACGTTTTTCAGGCAGACAACGTATACTGGTGGTCACTGGTCAGCAAAACTCTGCACTGTACTCCTCCTATTTAATATACTGGTGGTCCCCAGTCCCCACAGTAAAGCAGTGTGAGCACAGATATATGCAGCACACTGAGCACAGATATGGAACGTTTTTCAGGCAGACAACGTATACTGGTGGTCACTGGTCAGCAAAACTCTGCACTGTACTCCTCCTATTTAATATACTGGTGGTCCCCAGTCCCCACAGTAAAGCAGTGTGAGCACAGATATATGCAGCACACTGAGCACAGATATGGAACGTTTTTCAGGCAGACAACGTATACTGGTGGTCACTGTCAGCAAAACTCTGCACTGTACTCCTCCTATATAATACAGATGCTCCCCAGTCCCCACAATTAAGCAATAAGCACAAATATTTGCATCAACATTAATAAACGGAGAGGACGCCAGCCACGTCCTCTCCCTAACATTTCCAATGCACGAGGGAAAATGGCGGCGACGCGCGGCTGCTTATATAGAATCCGAATCTCGCGAGAATCCGACAGCGGGATGATGACATTCGGGCGCGCTCGGGTTAACCGAGCCATACGGGAGAATCCGAGTATGCCTCGGACCCGTGTAAAATGGGTGAAGTTCGGGGGGGTTCAGTTTCCGAGGAACCGAACCCGCTCATCACTATGTAACATACTATAGAGAGGTGAGCATCATTGAATATCCTTATCAAAATGCCTGACAGGGTGTTTTTTCTCCTTGCAAAAACATAAAGGATGTATTTTGCTCTACAAACTCTATCAGAAGGTTTCATTGTCTATGGAAGTTTGCAGTCGTAAGTGAATCTAAACTCCTTGGCCATATCACTGCAAATATAAAAATAATTAATCCACATAGCACCAAATAATTAACTTAAGAAAAGAACAAATTTCATAATACAGCAGTAACTCACGGCTGTTATTGGTTTCTTTGGGGATGGGGATGGGTGACCGGCGCTTGGGAGTTCGCCAGGATCCCGGGGATTAGAATTATAGCAGGGGGTGGGGGCAAGCGGAACAAAGCCCCTTGCGGGCTCGGTACACTTGCCACAGGTTCTATTCCCACTCTACTGGTGTCGTGGACACCCACCTGTTAGTCGGCATGCCGACTGTCGGGATTTTGTGGGGGGTGGGATGTAGGCGTCGGTATTGTGACCGGTGGTCTGCTGACTCCCATCATAAATGCAGATATATACAGGTTGAGTATCCCATATCCAAATATTCCGATATACGGAATATTCCGAATTACGGACTTTTTTGAGTGAGAGTGAGATAGTGAAACATTTGTTTTTTGATGGCTCAATGTACACAAACTTTGTTGAATACACAATGTTATAAAAAATAATAAGAATTTACTTACCGATAATTCTATTTCTCGTAGTCCGTAGTGGATGCTGGGAACTCCGTAAGGACCATGGGGAATAGCGGCTCCGCAGGAGACTGGGCACAAAAGTAAAGCTTTAGGACTACCTGGTGTGCACTGGCTCCTCCCCCTATGACCCTCCTCCAAGCCTCAGTTAGGATACTGTGCCCGGACGAGCGTACACAATAAGGAAGGATTTATGAATCCCGGGTAAGACTCATACCAGCCACACCAATCACACCGTACAACCTGTGATCTGAACCCAGTTAACAGCATGATAACAGAGGAGCCTCTGGAAAGATGGCTCACAACAACAATAACCCGATTTAGTTAACAATAACTATGTACAAGTATTGCAGACAATCCGCACTTGGGAAGGGCGCCCAGCATCCACTACGGACTACGAGAAATAGAATTATCGGTAAGTAAATTCTTATTTTCTCTGACGTCCTAGTGGATGCTGGGAACTCCGTAAGGACCATGGGGATTATACCAAAGCTCCCAAACGGGCGGGAGAGTGCGGATGACTCTGCAGCACCGAATGAGAAAACTCCAGGTCCTCCTCAGCCAGGGTATCAAATTTGTAGAATTTTGCAAACGTGTTTGCCCCTGACCAAGTAGCTGCTCGGCAAAGTTGTAAAGCCGAGACCTCTCGGGCAGCCGCCCAAGATGAGCCCACCTTCCTTGTGGAGTGGGCATTTACAGATTTTGGCTGTGGCAGGCCTGCCACAGAATGTGCAAGCTGAATTGTACTACAAATCCAACGAGCAATAGTCTGCTTAGAAGCAGGAGCACCCAGCTTGTTGGGTGCATACAGGATAAACAGCGAGTCAGATTTTCTGACTCCAGCCGTCCTGGAAACATATATTTTCAGGGCCCTGACAACGTCCAGCAACTTGGAGTCCTCCAAGTCCCTAGTAGCCGCAGGTACCACAATAGGCTGGTTCAGGTGAAACGCTGAAACCACCTTAGGGAGAAATTGAGGACGAGTCCTCAATTCTGCCCTGTCCATATGAAAAATCAGGTAAGGCTTTTATAAGATAAAACCGCCAATTCTGACACGCGCCTGGCCGAAGCCAAGGCCAACAGCATGACCACTCTCCATGCGAGATATTTCAAATCCACAGATTTAAGCGGTTCAAACCAATGTGATTTTAGGAACCCCAAAACTACATTGAGATCCCAAGGTGCCACTGGAGGCACAAAAGGAGGCTGTATATGCAGCACCCCCTTGACAAACGTCTGAACTTCAGGAACTGAAGCCAGTTCTTTCTGGAAGAAAATCGACAGGGCCGAAATCTGAACCTTAATGGATCCTAATTTTAGGCCCATAGACACTCCTGTTTGCAGGAAATGCAGGAATCGACCCAGTTGAAATTCCTCTGTAGGGGCCTTCCTGGCCTCGCACCACGCAACATATTTACGCCAAATGCGGTGATAATGTTTTGCGGTTACATCCTTCCTGGCTTTGATCAGGGTAGGGATGAATTCATCCGGAATGCCTTTTTCCTTCAGGATCCGGCGTTCAACCGCCATGCCGTCAACGCAGCCGCGGTAAGTCTTGGAACAGACAGGGTCCTTGCTGGAGCAGGTCCCTTCTTAGAGGTAGAGGCCACGGGTCCTCTGTGAGCATCTCTTGAAGTTCCGGGTACCAAGTCCTTCTTGGCCAATCCGGAGCCACGAGTATAGTTCTTACTCCTCTCCGTCTTATAATTCTCAGTACCTTGGGTATGAGAGGCAGAGGAGGGAACACATACACTGACTGGTACACCCACGGTGTTACCAGAGCGTCCACAGCTATTGCCTGATGGTCCCTTGACCTGGCGCAATACCTGTCCAGTTTTTTGTTGAGGCGGGACGCCATCATGTCCACCTTTGGTTTTTCCCAACGGTTCACAATCATGTGGAAGACTTCTGGGTGAAGTCCCCACTCTCCCGGGTGGAGGTCGTTCCTGCTAAGGAAGTCTGCTTCCCAGTTGTCCACTCCCGGAATGAACACTGCTGACAGTGCTATCACATGATTTTCCGCCCAGCGAAGAATCCTTGCAGCTTCTGCCATTGCCCTCCTGCTTCTTGTGCCGCCCTGTCTGTTTACATGGGCGACTGCCGTGATGTTGTCTGACTGGATCAGCACCGGCTGACCTAGAAGCAGAGGTCTTGCTAGGCTTAGAGCATTGTAAATGGCCCTTAGCTCCAGGATACTTATGTGAAGTGATGTCTCCAGGCTTGACCACAAGCCCTGGAAATTCCTTCCCTGTGTGACTGCTCCCCAGCCTCGCAGGCTGGCATCCGTGGTCACCAGGACCCAGTCCTGAATGCCGAATCTGCGGCCCTCTAGAAGATGAGCACTCTGCAACCACCACAGGAGAGACACCCTTGTCTTTGGTGACAGGGTTATCCGCTGATGCATCTGAAGATGCGATCCGGACCATTTGTCTAGCAGGTCCCACTGGAAAGTTCTTGCGTGGAATCTGCCGAATGGAATTGCTTTGTAGGAAGCCACCATTTTTCCCAGGACCCCTTGTGCATAGATGCACTGACACTTGGCCTGGTTTTAGGAGGTTTCTGACTAGTTCGGATAACTCCCTGGCTTTCTCCTCCGGGAGAAACACCTTTTTCTGGACTGTGTCCAGGATCATTCCTAGGAATAGAAGACGTGTCGTCGGGATCAGCTGCGACTTTGGAATATTGAGAATCCAACCGTGCTGCCGCAACACTACTTGAGATAGTGCTACCCCGACTACCAACTGTTCCCTGGATCTTGCCCTTATCAGGAGATCGTCCAAGTAAGGGATAAATAAAACTCCCTTCCTTCGAAGGAGTATCATCATTTCGGCCATTACCTTGGTAAAGACCCGGGGTGCCGTGGACAAACCAAACGGCAGCGTCTGAAACTGATAGTGACAGTTCTGTACCACAAACCTGAGGTACCCTTGGTGAGAAGGGTAAATTGGGACATAGAGGTAAGCATCCTTGATGTCCAAAGACACCATATAATCCCCTTCTTCCAGGTTCGCAATCACCGCTCTGAGTGACTCCATCTTGAATTTGAACCTTTGTATGTAAGTGTTCAAGGATTTCAGATTTAAAATAGGTCTCACCGAGCCGTCCGGCTTCGGTACCACAAACAGCGTGGAATAATACCCCTTTCCCTGTTGCAGGAGGGGTACCTTGATTATCACCTGCTGGGAATACAGCTTGTGAATGGCTTCCAATACCGCCTCCCTGTCGGAGGGAGACGTCGGTAAAGCAGACTTTAGGAAACGGCGAGGGGGAGACGTCTCGAATTCCAATTTGTACCCCTGAGATACCACCTGAAGGATCCAGGGGTCCACCTGTGAGTGAGCCCACTGCACGCTGAAATTCCTGAGACGGGCCCCCACCGTGCCTGAGTCCGCTAGTGAAGCCCCAGCGTCATGCTGAGGACTTGGCAGAAACGGGAGAGGGCTTCTGTTCCTGGGAACTGGCTGTTTGCTGCAGCCTTTTTCCTCTCCCTCTGCCACGGGGCAGAAATGAGGAGCCTTTTGCCCGCTTGCCCTTACGGGGCCGAAAGGACTGCGCCTGATAATACGGCGTCTTCTTATGTTGAGAGGCTACCTGGGGTAAAAATGTGGATTTCCCAGCAGTTGCCGTGGCCACCAGGTCTGATATACCTACCCCAAATAACTCCTCCCCTTTATAAGGCAATACTTCCATATGCCTTTTGGAGTCAGCATCACCTGACCACTGCCTCGTCCATAACCCTCTTCTGGCAGAAATGGACAGCGCACTTACTCTTGATGCCAGTCGGCAAATATCCCTCTGTGCATCACGCATATATAGAAATGCATCTTTTAAATGCTCTATAGTCAGTAATATACTGTCCCTATCTAGGGTATCAATATTGTCAGTCAGGGAATCCGACCAAGCCACCCCAGCACTGCACATCCAGGCTGAGGCGATTGCTGGTCGCAGTATCACACCCGTGTGAGTGTATATACATTTTAGGATATTCTCCTGCTTTCTGTCAGCAGGTTCCTTAAGGGCGGCCGTATCAGGAGACGGTAGTGCCACCTGTTTAGACAAACGTGTGAGCGCTTTATCCACCCTAGGGGGTGTTTCCCAACGTGCCCTATCCTCTGGCGGGAAGGGGTATGATGCTAATAACCTTTTAGGAATTATCAGTTTTTTATCGGGGGAAACCCACGCTTCATCACACACTTCATTTAATTCCTCAGATGCAGGAAAAACTACAGGCAGTTTTTTCTCACCAAACATAATACCCTTTTTAGTGGTACTTGTATTATCAGAAATATGTAAAACATTTTTCATAGCCTCAATCATGTAACGTGTGGCCCTACTGGAAGTCACATTCGTCTCTTCATCGTCGACACTGGAGTCAGTATCCGTGTCGGCGTCTGTATCTGCCATCTGAGGTAACGGGCGTTTTAGAGCCCCTGATGGCTTTTGAGACGCCTGGACAGGCACAAGCTGAGTAGCCGGCTGTCTCATGTCATCATCACGTAATTCCTTCCATAAGCTCAGCCACTCAGGTGTCGACTCCCTAGGGGGTGACAACTCCATTACAGGCAATTGCTCCGCCTCCACACCATTTTCCTCCTCATACATGTCGACACAATCGTACCGACACACAGCACACACACAGGGAATGCTCTGATAGAGGACAGGACCCCACTAGCCCTTTGGGGAGACAGAGGGAGAGTATGCCAGCACACACCAGAGCGCTATATATATATATACAGGGATAACCTTATAGAAGTGTTTTTCCCCTTATAGCTGCTGTTTTATTAATACTGCGCCTAATTAGTGCCCCCCTCTCTTTTTTAACCCTTTCTGTAGTGTAGTAACTGCAGGGGAGAGCCAGGGAGCTTCCCTCCAACGGAGCTGTGAGGAAAAATGGCGCCAGTGTGCTGAGGAGATAGGCTCTGCCTCTTCGCGGACTTTTCTCCCGCATTTTTATGGATTCTGGCAGGGGTTAAAATACATCCATATAGCCCTGGGGGTTATATGTGATGTATTTTCGCCAGCCAAGGTGTTTTTATTGCTGCTCAGGGCGCCACCCCCCCAGCGCCCTGCACCCTCAGTGACCGGAGTGTGAAGTGTGCCTGAGGAGCAATGGCGCACAGCTGCAGTGCTGTGCGCTACCTTGGTGAAGACTGATGTCTTCTGCCGCCGATTTTCCGGACCTCTTCTTGTTTCTGGCTCTGTATGGGGGCCGGCGGCGCGGCTCTGGGACCGGACTCCGAGGCTGGGCCTGTGTTCGGTCCCTCTGGAGCTAATGGTGTCCAGTAGCCAAGAAGCCCAAGCTGGCTGCAAGCAGGCAGGTTCGCTTCTTCTCCCCTTAGTCCCTCGATGCAGTGAGCCTGTTGCCAGCAGGTCTCACTGAAAATAAAAAACCTAAAACTAAACTTTTTCTAAGAAACTCAGGAGAGCCTCCTAGAATGCACCCTTCTCGGCCGGACACAAAAATCTAACTGAGGCTTGGAGGAGGGTCATAGGGGGAGGAGCCAGTGCACACCAGGTAGTCCTAAAGCTTTACTTTTGTGCCCAGTCTCCTGCGGAGCCGCTATTCCCCATGGTCCTTACGGAGTTCCCAGCATCCACTAGGACGTCAGAGAAATTGTATTAAATGACCTTCAGCCTGTGTGTATAAGGTGTATATGAAACATAAATGAATTGTGTGTATGTACACACACATTGTTTAATGCACAAATTTATGAAAAATATTGGCTAAAATTAACTTCAGGCTGTATGTATAAGGTGTATATGAAACATAAATGCATTCTGTGCTTAGATTTAGGTCCCATCACCATGATATCTCATTATGGTATGCAATTATTCCAAAATACGGAAAAATCCCATATCCAAAATACCTCTGGTCCCAAGCATTTTGGATAAGGGATACTCAACCTGTACTACTAGTCTTGTCCAGCCCGTAGACCCTGCCCTACACCATTCTCCATGGTTACACACTTCTTAGTCAGAATACTTAGCTGTTAAGATATGATACGTTGGATGAGAACGGTAACGATAAATTTGTGTAAAATGTGTCATTCTCAAACTTTACCTATGACTATCCACCAATTATATCTGACTCCTGTTAAAATTCCTAAATCTGTAGCCGAATCATACAAAGTTTGGTTGGAGCGGCTCTTATATATTAACATTTATATAGGTCCATCCTATTCTGTTGCATTTTACAAATCAAAACAAATACAGTACAAAACTTGCCATTAAAAGACAGACTGAGAAGTAAGAATGCCTGTGTACAATAATTAGGCTATGCAAATCTGTGTGTGCTTCTGGCAAGACTGCATGCAAATGTAAGAAGGGAAAGTGGAAAGGGCATCATATTTAAGCCAAGTACAGTAGAGTATGTTCGTAGAATTGCAACCACATATATGCCATTGGGTGTGCCAAGGGACAGCTGAATAATCACAATGACAGTCGCCAGCAGTAGCGTACCACTTGAGATTGGCTGAGCGCAATAGTACTCAACTGCTCACTGTTCACATGGCTTCCAGGAAAATCATTTCAATCGCTGGAAAAAACAGTAATACAGATCATGGCTACAAAAACTTACGGGTCTATTTACTAAGCCTTGGATGGAGATAAAGTCCCAGACAACCAGCTTCTAGCTGCCATTTTTTAAACGCAGCCTGTAACATGGCAGTTAGGAGCTGATTGGCTGGTCATTTATCTCCATCCAAGGCTTAGTAAATAGACCCCATAATTTACTGGGTTTTTTTGTTTTGATTTTAAAAGCCAGTAGGAAAAGCTTGGTATCTGAAACCCCTGTGAACCCAGGTAAATGACCGAGAGAAGTTGGTTCTTTAGATATTAATCAATTAAAGAAGCAAAATGTGTAATTGTTTTGGAGTAAATTACCATTAGGCCATAATAATCAATTTTCATTTGAGACTAATGAGATTTTGTTTAAAAAAAAATCCATCCAGCCAAAGTGAAGTTAAACACTGAAGAGTCCATAAACACAACTGGAATATTATATATCAAACAAGTACAGCTACAGGACGTTCAGTTGCAGATGGAAGGAGACCTTTCAGATGATACATTCAGCCCTTATTGGTTTGCAGTCTGTGCCCTATTAAAGAAAGTGATATAAAAGCTTACCAGTGTTCTCTTCCACAGTTTTGATGGCTGTAACATGTGTCTCTAAAGGGGTTGGATACTAGGAGAGAGAAAGAAGCTGGTTATAGAATAATCTCTGACCATCCACAGAGGTATAAACAGAGAACTAATAATTAAACAGTATATAACAGTAATTCAGAAAGAATGCAGAGACTATATAAGTGTAGAATTTATTTTCAACACCGGTATTTAAGAAAACTACCATATATAAAATTGTTGACATTTAACAATATATTCATTTTTTAGATTCAAAAATGATATGCTGGTGGAATACTGTGAATAAATGTAAGTTTTACAGATATTACGTTGAAGGCTTATACCTTAGGTAAACAGTACAAAGGAATGAAGTGACAAAATGCTTCTGAAGAGATAACCACAGAATAAACTTCAAAGAAGTCTAATAATTAACTATAAATTATACATAAATTAACTATAAATCAGAATTACATTAACGCAGTGGTTCCCAAACTTATTTGAATCACGGCGCCCTAGAGTATCAGGGTTTTTTTCACGGCACCCCTAGGCCTAAAGATTCTTATTGAAAACTTTTGAAAGAAATATTAAATTAAGTAAATTCTATTTATATGTAATCCTTAGGTTCAGTTGTGTGGTGAGGGACAAGATTCACTTTTGTTTGGCTACATATGTCATGATTGACAGCCACCAGCACTGGTTTTGCCAATTACATTGACCATTAAACATTTGAATTGGTCCTGGACCACCAATCCAAGGCACCACTGCAAGTGTCCCCGGGCACCCCGGAATGCCACACACACACAGTTTGAGAACCACTGCTTAACATATTCAAATTCTCAATGAAGTTTCAATGGTATCTATAGAATTCTGAAAGAGGGAAATAAGAATATAGGGAAAATAAAACGCTTTAGCGATGCAACAAAATGTAGCGACCAGGCGAATATTTTATATTATGATACATGACTGTCTAGAAAGGTTTCTCTGGGTCAGGGACGTGCGGTGAGGTAAATGGCTGAGGAGGCGCTGGCTAGTACCAGACCAGATTTATACACAATATATGCGCCCAAGGGTTCATGTGGCCATTATACACAGGTGCAGCAGTATATACTGCTGGATATTTGGTGAGTTTTGATCAGAGATGTGTGGAATAGATAGGCTTCTGCCATAGACTTTTTACTCTAGAGTTTTGACTATAAAAATGATTAGAATAATACAAAGAAGATATTTATAATATATTCTTTGTATTTTTAATATACTTGATATAGTCAAAACTCTAGCTGATATGTTAGTATGACAGGAAAGGGTCTACTACACCTCACTTTACGTCACTGCTCTAGGTCCATCTAGACAACCTGATGCCCAGTTAGAGCAGATGACCATAACTTATTAGACATAATTTGCATGTACTCTTTGGATGATACATAGACTTGTAGTGAAAGAAAGTCATAGGTGCAGTAATATGAAGAGGTGCAGTAATGTCTATGACTGAAATCAGACATACAGTAGACGTTACTTATCTCCCATGGCGATTTCTGATCCACAGTCGAGTCTGGGCCTATGCCCACTGCACAATCCCTAAAGTGGTATAAAATTAATAATCACTTTGCTCTAGCATTGTATTTGTCTCCATCATCCTTGTTATGGAGACATTCCCTATTTCCATTAGGCTCTACTAACGGAATTGCTGTCCCATGGATCAAACAATAATATAAAACTTATTTGCACACTGCTGCACCCAGGGATCGGTGTCCACGGCAGAGAAGGAACTACCGGCAGTGCAAGCAGTGCGTTGCACTGGGGCCCGCCTCTGTCCAGGGGCCCAAGCATGTAATGAGTCAAACTGACTCATTACATGCCGCTGTGCGCTGCAGGCAACCGCTGCCCGCAGCGCACAGCCGCCCGTAGAGGAGCAGCGGCACGGACGGGGGAAGGAGGAGGAGGGAGGTGAAGTAGGGAGCCGCAGCATCGCTTTGTTACTGGTGGAGGCGCTGCTGCCCCTCTGCTTCACTATAGGCTGTCTTCCGAGAACAGCCTATAGGGAAGCAGAGGGGCAGCAGCAGCAGCGCCTCCACCAGTAACAAAGCGCTGCTGCGGCTCCCTTCTTCACCTCCGTCCTCCACCTCCTCTACTGCCCGGGAATCGTCTGACGCGGCTGCACCGAGGAGCCTGAGCAGGCGGAGAGGGTAAGTATAATTCTTCTTTCTTTCTTTTTCTCTTTTTCTTTCTTTCTTTCTCTTTCTTTTTTCTTGGGCCTACCTGCCGCTATGTGTAAAAATGGGGGACTGCCTGCCGCTATGTGTAAAAATAAGATTTTACTCACCGGTAAATCTATTTCTCGTAGTCCGTAGTGGATGCTGGGGACTCCGTAAGGACCATGGGGAATAGCGGCTCCGCAGGAGACTGTGCACAGCTAAGAAAGATTTAGGACTACCTGGTGTGCACTGGCTCCTCCCACTATGACCCTCCTCCAGACTTCAGTAAGGATACTGTGCCCGGAAGAGCTGACACAATAAGGAAGGATTTTGAATCCCGGGTAAGACTCATACCAGCCACACCAATCACGCCGTATAACTCGTGATAATATTTCCAGTTAACAGTATGAACACAACAGAGCCTCTCAAAAGATGGCTCAACAATAACCCTTGTAGTTAACAATAACTATATACAAGTATTGCAGACAGTCCGCACTTGGGACGGGCGCCCAGCATCCACTACGGACTACGAGAAATAGATTTACCGGTGAGTAAAATCTTATTTTCTCTGACGTCCTAGTGGATGCTGGGGACTCCGTAAGGACCATGGGGATTATACCAAAGCTCCCAAACGGGCGGGAGAGTGCGGATGACTCTGCAGCACCGAATGAGAGAACTCAAGGTCCTCCTCAGCAAGGGTATCAAATTTGTAGAATTTTGCAAACGTGTTTGCCCCTGACCAAGTAGCAGCTCGGCAAAGTTGTAAAGCCGAGACCCCTCGGGCAGCCGCCCAAGATGAGCCCACTTTCCTCATGGAATGGGCTTTTACAGATTTAGGCTGCGGCAGGCCTGCCACAGAATGCGCAAGCTGAATTGTGCTACAAATCCAGCGAGCAATAGTCTGCTTTGAAGCAGGAGCACCCATCTTGTTTGGTGCATACAGGATAAATAGCGAGTCAGTCTTCCTGACTCCAGCCGTCCTGGAAACATACATTTTCAAGGCCTTGACTACGTCCAGCAACTTGGAGTCCTCCGAGTCCCTAGTAGCCGCAGGCACCACGATAGGTTGGTTCAAGTGAAAAGCTGATACCACCTTAGGAAGAAACTGGGGACGAGTCCTCAATTCTGCCCTATCCATATGGAAAATCAAATAGGGGCTTTTACATGACAAAGCCGCCAATTCTGACACACGCCTTGCCGAAGCCAAGGCCAAAAGCATGACCACTTTCCACGTGAGATATTTTAAATCCACGGTTTTGAGTGGCTCAAACCAATGTGACTTTAGGAAACCCAACACCACGTTGAGGTCCCACGGTGCCACTGGAGGCACAAAAGGAGGCTGAATATGCAGCACTCCCTTGACAAATGTCTGAACTTCAGGCAGTGAAGCCAGTTTTTTTTGGAAGAAAATCGACAGAGCCGAAATCTGGACCTTGATGGAACCCAGTTTTAGGCCCATAGTCACCCCTGACTGTAGGAAGTGCAGAAATCGACCTAGCTGGAATTCCTCCATTGGGGCCTTCCTGGCCTCACACCACGCAACATATTTTCGCCATATGCGGTGATAATGTTGTACGGTTACATCTTTTCTAGCTTTAATAAGCGTAGGAATGACTTCCTCCGGAATACCCTTTTCTTTTAGGATCCGGTGTTCAACCGCCATGCCGTTAAACGCAGCCGCGGTAAGTCTTGGAACAGACAGGGCCCCTGCAGCAGCAGGTCCTGTCTGAGCGGCAGAGGCCATGGGTCCTCTGAGATTAATTCTTGAAGTTCCGGGTACCAAGACCTGTGGCTTTTCCCAACGGTTTACAATCAGTTGGAAGACTTCTGGATGAAGTCCCCACTCTCCCGGGTGGAGGTCGTGCCTGCTGAGGAAGTCTGCTTCCCAGTTGTCCACTCCCGGAATGAACACTGCTGACAGTGCTAACACGTGATTTTCCGCCCATCGGAGAATCCTTGTGGCTTCTGCCATCGCCGTCCTGCTTCTTGTGCCGCCCTGTCGATTTACATGGGCGACTGCCGTGATGTTGTCTGACTGGATCAGAACCGGCTGGTTTTGAAGCAGGGGCTTTGCTAGACTTAGGGCATTGTAAATGGCCCTCAGTTCCAGAACATTTATGTGTAGGGAAGTCTCCTGACTTGACCAAAGTCCTTGGAAGTTTCTTCCCCGTGTGACTGCACCCCAGCCCCGAAGGCTGGCATCCGTGGTCACCAGAACCAAGTCCTGTATGCCGAATCTGCGGCCCTCTCTGAGATGAACACTCTGCAGCCACCACAGCAGAGACACCCTGGTCCTTGGAGACAGGGTTATCAACCGATGCATTTGAAGATGCGATCCGGACCATTGGTCCAACAGGTCCCACTGAAAGGTTCTGGCATGGAACCTGCCGAATGGAATCGCTTCGTAGGAAGCTACCATCTTTCCCTGGACTCGCGTGCAATGATGCACCGACACCTGTTTTGGTTTCAGGAGGCCTCTCACTAGAGATGACAGCTCCTTGGCTTTCTCCTCTGGGAGAAACACTTTTTTCTGGACTGTGTCCAGAATCATCCCCAGGAACAGTAGACGTGTTGCCGGAACCAGCTGAGACTTTGGAATATTCAGAATCCAACCGTGCTGGTGTAGCACCTCCTGAGATAATGCTACGCCGACCAACAACTGCTCTCTGGACCTCGCCCTTATCAGGAGATCGTCCAAGTATGGGATAATTAAAACTCCCTTTTTCCGAACGAGTATCATCATTTCGGCCATTACCTTGGTAAATACCCTCGGTGCCGTGGACAGGCCGAACGGCAACGTCTGGAATTGGTAATGACAATCCTGTACCACAAATCTGAGGTACTCCTGGTGAGGATGGTAAATGGGGACATGCAGGTAAGCATCCTTGATGTCCAGAGATACCATGTAATCTCCCTCTTCCAGGCTTGCAATAACCGCCCAGAGCGATTCCATCTTGAACTTGAGTTTTCTTAAATATGTGTTCAAGGATTTCAAATTTAAAATGGGTCTCACCGAACCGTCCGGTTTCGGTACCACAAACATTGTGGAATAGTAACCCCGTCCTTGTTGAAGTAGGGGCACCTTGACTATCACCTGCTGGGAATACAGCTTGTGAATTGCCTCTAACACAGCCTCCCTTTCTGAAGGAGTCGTTGGTAAGGCAGATTTGAGGAAACGGCGGGGGGGGGGATGTCTCGAATTCCAGCCTGTACCCCTGAGATACCACTTGAAGGATCCAGGGATCTACCTGTGAGCGAGCCCACTGATTGCTGAAGTTTTTGAGACGGCCCCCCACCGTACCTGGCTCCGCCTGCTGAGCCCCAGCGTCATGCGGCGGACTTAGCAGAAGAAGCGGGGGAGGACTTTTGTTCCTGGGAAGTGGCTGTATGCTGCAGCTTTTTTCCCCTACCTCTGCCTCTGGGCAGAAAGGACGCGCCTCTACCCCGTATGCTCTTTTGGGGGCGAAAGGACTGCACCTGATAATACGGTGCTCTCTTTGGTTGTGAGGGGACATGTGGCAAAAATGCTGACTTCCCAGCTGTTGCTGTGGACACTAAGTCTGAAAGACCATCCCCGAACAACTCCTCACCCTTATAAGGCAAAACTTCCATGTGCCTTTTAGAATCTGCATCACCTGTCCACTGCCGGGTCCATAACCCTCTCCTGGCACAAATGGACAGTGCACTTATTTTTTATGCCAGCCGGCAAATATCCCTCTGTGCATCTCTTATGTAAAAGACAGCGTCTTTAATATGCTCTACGTTTAGCAATATAGTGTCCCTGTCTAGGGTGTCAATGTTTTCTGACAGGGAGACTGACCATGCAGCTGCAGCACTGCACATCCATGCTGAGGCAATAGCTGGTCTCAGTATAATACCAGTGTGTGTATATATAGCTTTCTGGAGAGCCTCCTGCTTTCTGTCAGCAGGTTCCTTTAGGGCGGCCGTATCCTGGGACGGCAGTGCCACCTTTTTTGATAAGCGCGTAAGTGCTTTATCCACCCTAGGGGGTGTTTCCCAACGTGACCTATCCTCTGGCGGGAAAGGGTACGCCATTAGTAATTTTTGTGAAATTACCAATTTTTTATCGGGGGAAGCCCACGCTAGTTCACACACTTCATTCAATTCTTCAGAAGGGGGAAAAACTACTGGTAGTTTTTTCTCCCCAAACATAATACCCTTTTTTGTGGTACCTGGGGTCACCTCAGAAATGTGTAAAACATTTTTCATTGCCTCAATCATATAACGAGTGGCCCTACTGGACATTACATTAGTCTCTTCGTCGTCGACACTGGTATCAGTATCCGTGTCGACATCTGTGTCTGCCATCTGAGGTAGCGGGCGTTTTAGAGCCCCTGATGACTTTTGAGACGTCTGGGCAGGCACGGGCTGAGAAGCCGGCTGCCCCGCATTTGGCATGTCGTCAAATTTTTTATGTAAGGAGTCGACACTTTCGCGTAATTCCTTCCACAAGTCCATCCACTCCGGTGTCTGCCCCGCAGGGGGTGACAACACATTTATAGGCACCTGCTCCTCCTCCACATAAGTCTCCTCATCAAACATGTCGACACAGCCGTACCGACACACCGCACACACACAGGGAATGCTCTGACAGAAGACAGGACCCCACAAAGCCCTTTGGGGAGACAGAGAGAGAGTATGCCAGCACACACCAGAGCGCTATATAAATCAGGGATTAACTAAATTATATCCCCTTATAGCTGCTATATGTATATTGCGCCTAAATTTAGTGCCCCCCTCTCTTTTTTACCCTTTTCTGTAGTGTAGACTGCAGGGGAGAGCCAGGGAGCTTCCTTCCAGCGGAGCTGTGAGGGAGAAATGGCGCCAGTGTGCTGAGGGAGATAGCTCCGCCCCTTTTTCGGCTGACTTTTCTCCCGCTTTTTTATGGATTCTGGCAGGGGTATTTATCACATATATAGCCTCTGGGGCTATATATTGTGATATATTTGCCAGCCAAGGTGTATTTATTGCTTCTCAGGGCGCCCCCCCCCCCCCCAGCGCCCTGCACCCTCAGTGACCGGAGTGTGAAGTGTGTATGAGGAGCAATGGCGCACAGCTGCAGTGCTGTGCGCTACCTTGGTGAAGACTGATGTCTTCTGCCGCCGATTTTCCGGATTCTTCTTGCTTCTGGCTCTGTAAGGGGGCCGGCGGCGCGGCTCCGGGACCGAACATCAATGGGCGGTTCCATGCGGCCGATCCCTCTGGAGCTAATGGTGTCCAGTAGCCTAAGAAGCCCAAGCTACCACCAGTTAGGTAGGTTCGCTTCTTCTCCCCTTAGTCCCTCGCTGCAGTGAGTCTGTTGCCAGCAGATCTCACTGTAAAATAAAAAACCTAAAATATACTTTCTCTCTAGGAGCTCAGGAGAGCCCCTAGTGTGCATCCAGCTCAGCCGGGCACAGGATTCTAACTGAAGTCTGGAGGAGGGTCATAGTGGGAGGAGCCAGTGCACACCAGGTAGTCCTAAATCTTTCTTAGCTGTGCCCAGTCTCCTGCGGAGCCGCTATTCCCCATGGTCCTTACGGAGTCCCCAGCATCCACTAGGACGTCAGAGAAAATAAGAATTTACTTACCGATAATTCTATTTCTCGTAGTCCGTAGTGGATGCTGGGAACTCCGTAAGGACCATGGGGAATAGCGGCTCCGCAGGAGACTGGGCACAAAAGTAAAGTTTTAGGACTACCTGGTGTGCACTAGCTCCTCCCCCTATGACCCTCCTCCAAGCCTCAGTTAGGATACTGTGCCCGGACGAGCGTACACAATAAGGAAGGATTTATGAATCCCGTGTAAGACTCATACCAGCCACACCAATCACACCGTACAACCTGTGATCTGAACCCAGTTAACAGCATGATAACAGAGGAGCCTCTGGATAGATGGCTCACAACAACAATAACCCGATTTAGTTAACAATAACTATGTACAAGTATTGCAGACAATCCGCACTTGGGATGGGCGCCCAGCATCCACTACGGACTATGAGAAATAGAATTATCGGTAAGTAAATTCTTATTTTCTCTGACGTCCTAGTGGATGCTGGGAACTCCGTAAGGACCATGGGGATTATACCAAAGCTCCCAAACGGGCGGGAGAGTGCGGATGACTCTGCAGCACCGAATGAGAGAACTCCAGGTCCTCCTCAGCCAGGGTATCCAATTTGTAGAATTTAGCAAACGTGTTTGCCCCTGACCAAATAGCTGCTCGGCAAAGTTGTAAAGCCGAGACCCCTCGGGCAGCCGCCCAAGATGAGCCCACCTTCCTTGTGGAATGGGCTTTTACAGATTTTGGCTGTGGCAGGCCTGCCACAGAATGTGCAAGCTGAATTGTATTACAAATCCAACGAGCAATAGTCTGCTTAGAAGCAGGAGCACCCAGCTTGTTGGGTGCATACAGGATAAACAGCGAGTCAGATTTTCTGACTCCAGCCGTCCTGGGAACATATATATTTTCAGGGCCCTGACTATGTCCAACAACTTGGAGTCCTCCAAGTCACTAGTAGTCGCAGGTACCACAATAGGTTGGTTCAGATGAAACGCTGAAACCACCTTAGGGAGAAAATGAGGACGAGTCCTCAATTCCGCCCTGTCTGAATGGAAGATCAGATAAGGGCTTTTACAGGATAAAGCCGCCAATTCTGACACGCGCCTGGCCGAGGCCAGGGCCAACAACATGACCACTTTCCATGTGAGATATTTTAACTCCACAGATTCAAGTGGTTCAAACCATTGTGACTTTAGGAACCCCAAAACTACATTGAGATCCCAAGGTGCCACTGGAGGCACAAAAGGAGGCTGTATATGCAGTACCCCTTTTACAAACGTCTGAACTTCAGGAACTGAAGCTAGTTCTTTCTGGAAG
The DNA here is from genome assembly GCF_028390025.1 of Pseudophryne corroboree. Classification (NCBI taxonomy): domain Eukaryota; kingdom Metazoa; phylum Chordata; class Amphibia; order Anura; family Myobatrachidae; genus Pseudophryne; species Pseudophryne corroboree. The sequence goes on along the minus strand of NC_086449.1, from coordinate 625,986,916 downwards.
AAAATTGACAGGGCCGAAATTTGAACCTTAATGGACCCCAATTTTAGGCCCCTAGACACTCCTGTTTGCAGGAAATGCAGGAATCGACCTAGTTGAAATTCCTCCATCGGGGCCTTACTGGCCTCGCACCACGCAACATATTTTCGCCTAATGCGGTGATAATGCTTTGCGGTTACATCCTTCCTGGCTTTGATCAGGGTAGGGATGACTTCATCCGGAATGCCTTTTTCCTTCAGGATCCGGCGTTCAACCGCCCTGCCGTCAAACGCAGCCGCGGTAAGTCTTGTAATAGATAGGGTCCTTGATGGAGCAGGTCCCTACTTAGAGGTAGAGGCCACGGGTCCTCCGTGAGCATCTCTTGAAGTTCCGGGTACCAAGTCCTTCTTGGCCAATCCGGAACCACGAGTATAGTTCTTACTCCCCTCCGTCTTATAATTCTCAGTACTTTTGGTAAGAGAGGAAGAGGAGGGAACACATACACTGACTGGTACACCCACGGTGTTACCAGAGCGTCCACAGCTATTGCCTGAGGGTCCCTTGACCTGGCGCAATACCTGTCCAATTTTTTTGTTTAGGCGGGACGCCATCATGTCCACCTTTTGTTTTTCCCAACGGTTTACAATCATGTGGAAGACTTCTGCTGAGGAAGTCTGTTTCCCAGTTGTCCACTCCCGGAATGAACACTGCTGACAATGCTATCGCATGATTTTCCGCCCAGCGAAAAATCCTTGCAGCTTCTGCCATTGCCCTCCTGCTTCTTGTGCCGCCCTGTCTGTCTACGTGGGCGACTGCCGTGATGTTGTCCGACTGGATCAGCACCGGCTGACCTTGAAGCAGAGGTCTTGCTTGGCTTAGGGCATTGTAAATGGCCCTTAGCTCCAAGATATTTATGTGAAGTGATGTCTCCAGGCTTGACCACAAGCCCTGGAAATTTCTTCCCTGTGTGACTGCTCCCCAGCCTCGCAGGCTGGCATCCGTGGTCACCAGGACCCAGTCCTGAATGCCGAATCTGCGCCCTCTAGAAGATGAGCACTCTGCAACCACCACAGGAGAGACACCCTTGTCTTTGGTTACAGGGTTATCCGCTGATGCATCTGAAGATGCGATCCGAACCATTTTTCCAGCAGGTCCCACTGGAAAGTTCTTGCGCGGAATCTGCCGAATGGAATTGCTTTGTAGGAAGCCACCATTTTTCCCAGGACCCTTGTGCACTGATGCACTGACACTTGGCCTGGTTTTAGGAGGTTTCTGACTAGTTCGGATAACTCCCTGGCTTTCTCCTCCTGGAGAAACACCTTTTTCTGGACTGTGTCCAGGATCATCCTTAGGAATAGAAGACGTGTCGTCGGGATCAGCTGTGATTTTGGAATATTAAGAATCCAACCGTGCTGCCGCAACACTACTTGAGATAGTGCTACCCCGACTACCAACTGTTCCCTGGATCTTGCCCTTATCCGGAGATCGTCCAAGTAAGGGATAATCAAAACTCCCTTCCTTCGAAGGAGTATCATCATTTCGGCCATTACTTTGGTAAAGACCCGGGGTGCCGTGGACAAACCAAACGGCAGCGTCTGAAACTGATAGTGACAGTTCTGTACCACAAACCTGAGGTACCCTTGGTGAGAAGGGTACATTGGGACATGGAGATAAGCATCCTTGATGTCCAGAGACACCATATAATCCCCTTCTTCCAGGTTTGCCATCACCGCTCTGAGTGACTCCATCTTGAATTTGAACCTTTGTATGTAAGTGTTCAAGGATTTCAGATTTAAATTAGGTCTCACCGAGCCGTCCGGCTTCGGTACCACAAATAGCGTGGAATAATACCCCTTTCCCTGTTGTAGGAGGGGTACCTTGATTATCACCTGCTGGGAATACAGCTTGTGAATGGCTTCCCATACCGCCTCCCTGTCGGAGGGAGACGTCGGTAAAGCAGACTTTAGGAAACGGCGAAGGGGAGACGTCTCGAATTCCAATTTGTACCCCTGAGATACCACCTGAAGGATCCAGGGGTCCACCTGTGAGTGAGCCCACTGCACGCTGAAATTTTTTAGACGGGCCCCCACCGTGCCTGAGTCCGCTTGTATAGCCCCAGCGTCATGCTGAGGACTTGGCAGAAAACGGGAGAGGGCTTCTGTTCCTGGGAACTGGCTGTTTGCTGCAGCCTTTTTCCTCTCCCTCTGCCACGGGGCAGAAATGAGGAGCCTTTTGCCCGCTTGCCCTTATGGGGCCCAAAGGACTGCGCCTGATAATACGGCGTCTTCTTATGTTGAGAGGCTACCTGGGGTAAAAATGTGGATTTCCCAGCCGTTGCCGTGGCCACCAGGTCTGTTAGACCTACCCCAAATAACTCCTCCCTTTTATAAGGCGATACTTCCATATGCCTTTTGGAATCAGCATCACCTGACCACTGTCTTGTCCATAACCCTCTTCTGGCAGAAATGGACAGCAAACTTACTCTTGATGCCAGTCGGCAAATATCCCTCTGTGCATCACGCATATATAGAAATGCATCTTTTAAATGCTCTATAGTCAGTAATATACTGTCCCTATCTAGGGTATCAATATTGTCAGTCAGGGAATCCGACCAAGCCACCCCAGCACTGCACATCCAGGCTGAGGCGATTGCTGGTCGCAGTATCACACCCGTGTGAGTGTATATACATTTTAGGATATTTTACTGCTTTCTGTCCGCAGGTTCCTTAAGGGCGGCCGTATCCGGGGACGGTAGTGCCACCTGTTTAGACAAGCGTGTGAGCGCTTTATTCACCCTAGGGGGTGTTTCCCAACGTGCCCTATCCTCTGGCGGGAAGGGGTATGATGCTAATAACTTTTTAGGAATTAACAGTTTTTATCGGGGGAAACCCTCGCATCATCACACACTTCATTTAATTCCTCAGATGCAGGAAAAACTACAGGCAGTTTTTTCTCACCCAACATAATACCCTTTTTAGTGGTACTGGTATTATCAGAAATGTGTAAAAACATTTTCCATAGCCTCAATCATGTAACGTGTGGCCCTACTGGAAGTCACATTCGTCTCTTAATCGTCGACACTGTAGTCAGTATCCGTGTCGGCGTCTGTATCTGCCATCTGCGGTAACGGGCGTTTTAGAGCCCCTGATGGCTTTTGAGACACCTGGACAGGCACAGGCTGAGTCGCCGGCTGTCTCATGTCATCAATCTTTTGTAAAGAGCTGACACTGTCACATAATTCCTTCCATAAGCTCATCCACTCAGGTGTCGACTCCCTAGGGGGTGACATCTCTGTTACAGGCAATTGCTCCGCCTCCACATAATTTTCCTCCTCATACATGTCGACACAACGTACCGACACACAGCACACACACAGGGAATGCTCTGATAGAGGACAGGACCCCACTAGCCCTTTGGGGAGACGGAGGGAGAGTATGCCAGCACACACCAGAGCGCTATATATATACAGGGATAACCTTATATAAGTGTTTTTTCCCCTTATAGCTGCTGTATTGTTATACTGCGCCTAATTAGTGCCCCCCTCTCTTTTTTAACCCCTTTCTGTAGTGTAGTAACTGCAGGGGAGAGCCAGGGAGCTTCCCTCCAACGGAGCTGTGAGAGAAAATGGCGCCAGTGTGCTGAGGAGATAGGCTCCGCCCCCTTCTCGGCGGCCTTTTCTCCCGTTTTTCTGTGGAATCTGGCAGGGGTTAAAATTCATCCATATAGCCCTGGGGGCTATATGTGATGTATTTTCGCCAGCCAAGGTGTTTTTATTGCTGCTCAGGGCGCCCCCCCCTAGCGCCCTGCACCCTCAGTGACCGGAGTGTGAAGTGTGCTGAGGAGCAACGGCGCACAGCTGCAGTGCTGTGCGCTACCTTGGTGAAGACAGGATGTCTTCTGCCGCCGATTTTCCGGACCTCTTCTTGCTTCTGGCTCTGTAAGGGGGCCGGCGGCGCGGCTCTGGGACCGGACTCCGAGGCTGGGCCTGTGTTCGGTCCCTCTGGAGCTAATGGTGTCCAGTAGCCTAAGAAGCCCAATCCACTCTGCAAGCAGGTGAGTTCGCTTCTTCTCCCCTTAGTCCCTCGATGCAGTGAGCCTGTTGCCAGCAGGTCTCACTGAAAATAAAAAACCTAAAACTAAACTTTCACTAAGAAGCTCAGGAGAGCCCCTAGTGTGCACCCTTCTCGGCCGGGCACAAAAATCTAACTGAGGCTTGGAGGAGGGTCATAGGGGGAGGAGCCAGTGCACACCAGGTAGTCCTAAAGCTTTACTTTTGTGCCCAGTCTCCGGCGGAGCCGCTATTCCCCATGGTCCTTACGGAGTTCCCAGCATCCACTAGGACGTCAGAGAAAAGGGGAATCAGCCTGCCGCAATGTGTAAAAAGGGGGGACTGCCTGACGTAATGTGTAAAAAGGGGGAATCAGCCTGCCGCAATGTATAAAAAGGGGGGACTGCCTGACGTAATGTGTAAAAAGGGGGAATCAGCCTGCCGCAATGTGTAAAAATGGGGGACTGCTGCCTGCCGCTTTGTGTAAAAAGGGGTAATCTGCCTGCCGCAATGTGTAAAAATGGGGAATCTGCCTGCCGTAATGTGTAAAAATGGGGACGCTGTCTGCCGTAATGTGTAAAAAGGGCACGCTGTCTGCCGTTATGTGTAAAAAGTGCACGCTGTCTGCCGTTATGTGTAAAAAGGGCGCGCTGTCTGCCGTTATGTGTAAAAAGGGCACGCTGTCTGCCGTTATGTGTAAAAAGGGCACGCTGTCTGCCGTTGTGTGTAAAAAGAGGAATCTGTCCGCTGTAAGGTGTTAAAGGGTCTCTACCTGGTGTAGTGGTGCTACTGTGCGGCGTAATTTGAATAATGGAGACTACTGTGTACGGTTTTATGAATTGGTATTATTTTGTGGCCACACCCCTTCCCCACGAAGCCACGCCACTATGTATTTTTGTGCGCGCCTACGGCACGCACTGCCCCTGTTTTGCATGCAGGGGTGGGGCTCCGATGCCGTTTCTTGCACACAGTGCTAAAATGTCTAGTTACGGCACTGTTGCTAGGTATCCATTTCTCTGGCCCTGAACAGGTCCCCCTCACCAGATCCTCTCCAGGGGTGAGGGGGTGGACTTGGATGGGATGTGTGTGTGTGGGGGGGGGAGTGGGGGCAAAGCATTTTGTCGCACCTGGGCCCACCGCTCGCTAGTTCCGCCACTGGTCCACGGGCTCCGTCTCTCTGTGACCCTGGTCAGCTGATCTGCGCCTGTGAACCGAGATGCTGTGAAACTCCCAGCTGACAACTCAGTTTACAGCATTGGAGTCACAAAGCAGGAGCACAGCATTCACCTGACTGGATCACTTGAGGTAAATGTTAGCTTAGCGAGGGAGAGAAAGAAGGGGTTATGGAGGGATAGCTGGCAACACATGCACCAGCACAATCTCAGGGGGGTTTTGTGAAAAATACCCTAAGAAGTGCAGAGAAGAGATTTGCAGGGACAGAGCTTCTTCGCAAGCTCTGTACCTTCATGTGATATTTGCAACTAATAAAGTGAAGGCTTCTATGAATTATGAGAATTTGAACTAAAAAAGGCACAAGTCTGATGATCTTGAAGTGAAAAATATTCCTGCATTGTAGTCTTGGGTTAAAATACTATTGTTAATAGTCTAAAACTTTCATTGGTTCCCAATTCCTACAAAAATTAAATTCGGGTACATGAGCAGATGCTAAAGTCAGCAGGGGTTCAACTCTAGTATTACATTTTCTGTGGCCAATCCCTTTATCCTTTTCCCATGTACATGCAATACCTTAATCTATATTTCATGCCGACCTCTTTCTTACCCTTTTATCCCATATGTCCAACTCTTTGTCAGTCATTTCCACTTGGATATTCCAACTACTTTAAGCTCCACACGTAAACTACTGAGCTCATCATCTACTGATTTCCAAGTATCACTACAGGTTGAGTCTCCCTTATCCAAAATGCTTGGGACCAGAGGTATTTTGGATATCGGATTTTTCCGTATTTTGGAATAATTGCATACCACAATGAGATATCATGGTGATGGGACCTAAAGCTAAGCACAGGATGCATTTATGTTACATACACACCTTATACACACAGCCTGATGGTAATTTTAGCCAATATTTTTTATAACTTTGTGCATTAAACAAAGTGTGTGTACATTCACACAATTCATTTATGTTTCATATACACCTTATACACAAAGCCTGAAGGTCATTTAATACAATATTTTTAGTAACTTTGTGTATTAAACAAAGTTTGTGTACATTGAGCCATCAAAAAACAAAGGTTTCACAATCTCACTCTCACTCAAAAAAGTCCGTATTTCGGAATATTTGGATATGGGATACTCAACCTGTACTACGTTTAGTTACCCTTATCATTGGTAACAGTCTACTAACTAAGTCCTCGACTTCACCCATAGCTTCACAGAGGGTTAATATAATAGCCTGCAAACAGCAGGCATCACGTGTGCCGAGCGGGTCTGCCCTATGTTTTAAAGTAGCAATCATTAAAAAGACAAAACCAGGTTGGTTTGTCTTTTTGATGATTGCTACTTTAAAACATAGGGCAGACATGCACATAACCCGCCGATGCGCAGTTCGCAGGCTATTACATTAACCCCCAGTTATCCACTCTATTGTAAAGTCATGTAGCTACAGTACCTTCTTCTAAACAATGCCAGAAAAGTCTATTCTCTTCCTATTTCCCTCCTTGACTAAACTAGAAACTAGAATTTCTGTCACCCGGGACATGGTCAGTGGTGGAACTAGTGAATAGTGGGCCCAGGTGCAAATAAATACTTTGGGCCCCCATTTTTCACCACACCATCAGTTCACAATATGATAAATGGCAGCGGATGATAGGGAGAAGTTGTCAGGGAGAGGCAGTGGGTAAAAGGGAGAGGGTACCAGGTAGTGGATGATGGAGAGAGGCAGTGTGTGACGGAAAGAGGTAGTGGGTTACACTAGGGAGAGGTAGTGGGTTATGCCATGGAGCTGATGACAGGCAGTGGACAACAGGGAAAGAGTGGCGCTCACCAAGTCATTGAGAGAGGCAATAAGAGACACCAGGGAGAGGGTGACTGGCAGTGGGTGACAGGGAGAAGCAGAAGGTGATGCCAGGGCGAGGGTGAAAGGCACTGAGTGAAACCAGGGAGAGGGTGAGGGGTAGTGGGTGATGCTAGGAAGAGCCAGTGGGTGACACCAGGGAGAAGGTGACAGGGATAGACAATTGATGATGCAAGTTAGAGACAGTGGGTGGCACCAGGGAGAGGGAGACAGGGAATGGGTGACAGAGAGGCAGTGGGTGATGCCAAGGAGAGGGTGACAGAAAGAAGCAATGGGTGGGGCGACATGCAGCGGATCGTAGGGAGAGGGTGACAGAGAGAGGCAGTGGGTGATAGTAGGGCACTGGGTAACACCAGGGAGTGGTTGACAGGGAGAGAGAGGCAGTGGGTGATGCCAGGGAGAGGGTGGCAGGCAGCAGGTGACAGAGTGAGGCAGTATGTGAAACCAGGGAGAGAGTGGTTGGCTAAGGTAAGGAGAGTTATGGTAGACTTACCATTGTTAACTCTCCTTCTGCGAGGTACATTGGGTTCCACAGGAAAACATCGGGCAGAATGGATCTTAATCCAGAAGCACCAACAGGCTAAAGCTTTAGGCTGTCCCAGGATGCATTGCGGGGCCTCCTCTATAACCCAGCCTCCAGGCACTGTGAGCTCAGTTTCGTTAACCAGTCCAATGTAGGAGCAGGTAAGAGAGAAGGTAGATGTTAGTCACATAGAACCACATTCTCACGACAGGAGAAGGGACCAGCGGCTAATGCCATACAAACCCATAGAAGCTAGGTGCATCAGGGCGGGTGCCCTGTGCAACCCAATGTACCTCACAAAAAGAGAGTTGTTAATGGTAAGTCTACCATAACTCTCCTTTTCTACAGCAGGTTACATTGGTTTCTACAGGGAAACATCGGGGATGTCCTAAAGCAGTTCCTCAAGGGAGGGGATGCGCCATAGTGGGTATGAGAACCCGGCGTCCAAAGGAAGCATCCTGGGAGGCGGAAGTATCAAAGGCATAGAACCTAGTAAACGTGTTCACAGAGGACCACGTAGCCGCCTTCCACAATTGTTCTGTGGACGCGTCACGGCGAGCCGCCCAAGAAGGTCCAACAGACCGAGTAGAATGGGCATTAAGAGCAGCAGGAGCTGCGAGACCAGCCTGCGCATGAGCTGGTGCAATCACCATTCTAATCCATCTGGCTAAGGTTTGCTTATTCGCAGGCCAGCCACGTTTGTGAAAACCGAACAAGACAAAAAGGGAGTCTGACCTCCTGAATGAGGCAGTCCTCTCCACATATTTACAGAGAGCCTGTACCACATCCAAAGACCGCTCTTTGGAGGACAAATCAGAAGAGATAAAGGCCAGAACCACAATCTCTTGGATGTGGGTGAGTTCTAAGAACTGCCTGGGTGAGTTCTAAGAACTGGGTGAGTTCTAAGAACTGCCTGGGTGAGTTCTAAGAACCTGGGTGAGTTCTAACAACTGCCCGGTCACAATGAAATAATAGAAAGGGTGGATGACAGGACAATGAGCCTAAGTCAGACACCCTTCTAGCAGAGGCAATAGCCAGTAAAAACAAGACCTTGGCCGTGAGCCATTTCAGGTCCACCGTCTCAAGAGGTTCAAATGGAGACTCTTGCAGGGCATTCAGGAAAACCAACAGATCCCATGGAGCCACAGGAGGGACACAGCGAAGCTGAATACGTAAGACACCCTGAGTGACTGCATGAACATCAGGTATACAGTAGGTGCATTTTTTCTCTGAAACCATACCGACAAGGCAGATATGTGAACTTTGAGGGAGGCCAGATGAAGGCCGAAGTCCAGCCCTCTTTGCAGAAAAGCCAGAATTTTGGAAGTTCTGAATCTGTATGCATTATAATTCTTATCAGCACACCAGGTGAAGTAAGAATTCCAGACCCTGTAATAAATCCGAGCTGAAGCCGGTTTACGGGCTTTTAATATAGTTTGGATGACCGTCTTGGAGAATCATTTAGCTCTAAGGAGTGATGTTTCAAGAGCCATGCTGTCAAAGCCAGCCTGGCCAGGTCCGGATAATGACAAGGGCCCTGTACAGGGAGGTCTGGGCACTGAGGAAGTAGAAGAGGATGCTCTGTCGATAAACCCTGCAGGTCTGAGAACCAATGCCGTCTGGGCCACGCTGCAGCGACTAGAAGTAGAAATCCTCCTCCTTCTTTTTTGAACTTTCACAGGACCCTGGGCAGGAGTGACACTGGAGGGAACATGTAAGGCAGACGAAAGTTCCATGGAATTGCCAGTACGTCCACGAACGCTGCTTGAGGATCCCTGGTCCTTGATCCGAAGACCGGAACCTTGGAGATTGTGTTGAGACGCCATCAGGTCTACATCTGGTAGGCCCCACTTGTCCACTAGGAGTTGAAAGACTTCTGGATGAAGACTCCACTCGCTGGCATGCACGTCTTGGCGACTGAGTAAGTCTGCTTCCCAGTTCAGGACGTCCGGAATGAACACTGCCCTTATTGCTGGCAGATGGCGTTCCTCCCAACAAAGGATTTTTGACACTCCAGCGACCCTGAAAAGAGCATTGCTCCAACATTGGATCCCATCCCCTCAGACCGGTGTCCGTTGTCAGCAGGACCCAGTCGGGGATCCAGAATGGATGGCCCCTGCTTAATTGCTGGTCCTGTAGCCATCAGGTCTCAGGTCAGCGAAAGACGAACCTCCGCAGTCAAAGTGATCATGTGAGATCTGATCCGATGAGGTAGGCCGTCCCACTTGGAAAGGATTAACTTCTGCAGAGGTCAAGAATTTGAGAAATTGAGCGTACTCTACCATGTCGAATGCCGACAACATCAGGCCAAGTACTTGCATCGCCGAGTGTATCGACACTCTAGGGCGACAAAGGAAACCTCTTATCCTGTCTTGAAGTCTCAGGACTTTTTCTGGAGATGGCGTACCCATGAGAGACATCTTCCCGCACCCATGCGTCTGAAGTGGTCTTTAACCAGACCTGGGTGAATTGCAGAAGTCAGACTCCCACCCTGGAGTCCCCCAGGGGGAGGCCCGCCACATCATTCGGCAGGCTTGTCTTATTTAGAAGCAGGTTGACGGGAGCACGAGATTGTCTCGGGTATTCCTGACCTTTTGCTTTCCCTTGAGGCCGAAAGGAACGAAAAGCGGTACCTTTAGCCTTCTGTGCAGAAGTATTAGTATTTGGGAGAAAGGCAGTCTTAGCAGCCGCCAATTCAGAAACAATATTACTTAGGTCTATCCCAAACAAAATGTCCCCCTTAAAGGGAAGTACCTCCAAGGTCTTTTTCTAGTCTAGGTCCACCTTCCATGACCTCAACCACAGAATAAGTCAAGCCAGGACAGACGTAGTCGACGATTTGGCTGCCAACACACCCACCTCAGAGGACGGCTCCTGAATGTAATAGGCAGCAGGGGTAATGTGAGACAGGTACTGTCTGGCATTGTCAGGTACTTGGGCAGCTCTTCCTCTAATGCCTGAACCAACGCTTCAAATCCTTTTGCAGCTCAAGAGGCCGCAATAGTGGGTCTATGTACAGCACCTGTAAGGGAGTAAATAAGACTTCAGGCATCCTTCCACATGCTTATCTGTCGGTTCCTTCAGTGACGTGACAATGGTGACAGGCAGAGTGGATGACACCACTAGGCAGGTGACATGAGAATCCACCGACGGTGAATTTTCACACTTGTTACATAACTCTGCAGGGAGAGGATAGCAAGCCAAGGCACGTTTAGACAAAGGGAATTTCTTCCCTGGATTAGCCCAGAGTTCCTGCCTGATGTCCACCAAATGGTTAGAATGGGGTAATAGATTTTTAAACACCTCCTGCCGTTTTAACATATCATTTTTTAGCCACAGTAGTGGCATCCTCATCATCAGTGATTTGTAGTATTTGCTTAATAGCAACCACAAGGGCAGGGACATCAATTTGCAATGGAGAATCCTCATCAGAATTACCTGATGCAGTGTCTGACAGGATAGTATGCTCCCCCTCTTCAGATGAAACATCTGGGAGATTAGTGCATTGTGAGGACTGACTGGGAGATGTATGACACATAGTACACAGACCATCATACACAGCTTCCCCCTCTGTTAAATCTTTGGCACATGTTCTGCATGATGCAGGAGCGTCCACAGACTTACTGCCCTTCTTGTTAGACATTGTACACAAATGCAACAACAGATCGATTTAGTACGATAAAGCCAGAGTACAATACCTATTATTAAAACTGTTAGTATGTGACTGTAGACACAGTACACAACACCAGCAAGTACACAGTAGAATACAAGTAATGGGTAAATACTGTGATGCACTACATATATGACCCTGACGCACTTAGTCCCTTAGGGTACAGAATATAGTGATCGGTATATCTGGAAACACTGAAAGTGAAACCACACAGCAGATACAGGCACACACAGTAACAGGCAAATGCAGATAATGATTATGACAATAAAACTGCACTGGACTAGTATATGTAAAGATACATATATAAACACAGCACGGTCCTAGACTAGAGGTATATATCAGAATACTCATACAATATATTCTGTAATAGGTATACTTTCTCTTAACTAACGCTGTCTGTATAGAGACATGTAGAATATTCAAGTGTTTGTAAAGACACAGCGCTGTATACTGGCGCTTTACAAGGAAGAACTTGCCCTGCAGTCCCTGAGACCAGCCGCAACTATGCTTAGAAAATGGCGCCCAGCGTCTCAGTCAGGGAGTGAGGGAGAGTGTGAGGCAGCTCCAGGGCGGGAAAATCTGAAGTAGATGTCGCCCTGGGCCGGGGAGAGGCTACAGGTCAAGCGCCGGCTACCCTATGCTGGACTTCCACCCCAGGTATAGCGAGCCTTATTAAATGGGACGTTAGTACACCCGACCTGTGCTCTATTGCCCTGGTGGTCTAGTGGAGTGCTTGCTCGATGACAGTGTACACGCCAGCACTGCGACCCATCTCCCTAGGTCGCAGACGGAACGCGATTTAATGGCGGGTCCCACTTGTTGGACCTTCTTGTCTCCTCTTTGCATGGATGGCTGCTCCTCCTTGGGCTTTACACTGGGGACTTTTACAAGATGGTGATGTCAGATCCCCGGCACTGGCAGCAAGGTCAGCCGCAAATCAGTGGAGATGTAGCCAGGGTTAGCTGGAGTAATAAGGAGAGGAGAGGGCATTGCGGCCCCTCCCCTCCTTCCAGACGGACTGTTGCTGTGCTCAAGCAGCAGCTGAGACTGCTTACTCTAATTTCCTGGGGAGTGGCTGCTGACGACTCGGAGCAGGGACTGACGGTGAGTGGCAGCGGCATAAAATGAGTCAGTGTGACTCATTGTAATGATGTGAGCCCCTTCGTGGTTGCGGGCCTCAGTGTAATGTACCCTTGCTGCGCTGCTAGTTCTGCCACTGCACAAGGCAGCAATCTGGCTTCCACCCTTGCCCCCCCCCCCCCCCTTCTGCAGTGCCCTAGGGTGAGCTGGGCGATTATCTTTGCCAGGTGTTTGTAATTCAAGGGCTCATCAGCATGTGGAGGGTAGTAGTAAATAATAGGTAATAATAATGCTTTTTCTTGTGCAAACCAACAAGTGCACTAATGAATAATGTTGAGCATAAAAATCATAGAGAGGGAAGGGTAAAAATAAGATTTTACTTACCGATAAATCTATTTCTCATAGTCCGTAGTGGATGCTGGGACTCCGTAAGGACCATGGGGAATAGCGGCTCCGCAGGAGACAGGGCACAAAATAAAAGCTTAAGGATCAGGTGGTGTGCACTGGCTCCTCCCCCTATGACCCTCCTCCAAGCCTCAGTTAGGATACTGTGCCCGGACGAGCGTACATAATAAGGAAGGATATTGAATCCCGGGTAAGACTCATACCAGCCACACCAATCACACCGTACAACTTGTGATCTGAACCCAGTTAACAGTATGATAAACGCAAGGGAGCCTCTGAAAAGATGGCTCACAACAATAATAACCCGAATTTTTGTAACAATAACTATATACAAGTATTGCAGACAATCCGCACTAGGGATGGGCGCCCAGCATCCACTACGGACTATGAGAAATAGATTTATCGGTAAGTAAAATCTTATTTTCTCTGACGTCCTAGTGGATGCTGGGCATCCGTAAGGACCATGGGGATTATACCAAAGCTCCCAAACGGGCGGGAGAGTGCGGATGACTCTGCAGCACCGAATGAGAGAACTCCAGGTCCTCCTCAGCCAGGGTATCAAATTTGTAGAATTTAGCAAACGTGTTTGCCCCTGACCAAGTAGCTGCTCGGCAAAGTTGTAAAGCCGAGACCCCTCGGGCAGCCGCCCAAGATGAGCCCACTTTCCTTGTGGAATGGGCTTTTACTGATTTTGGCTGTGGCAATCCTGCCACAGAATGTGCAAGCTGAATTGTACTACAAATCCAACGAGCAATCGTCTGCTTAGAAGCAGGAGCACCCAGTTTGTTGGGTGCATACAGGATAAACAGCGAGTCAGATTTTCTGACTCCAGCCGTCCTGGAAACATATATTTTCAAGGCCCTGACAACGTCAAGCAACTTAGAGTCCTCTAAGTCCCTGGTAGCCGCAGGTACCACAATAGGTTGGTGCATGTGAAATGCAGAAACCACCTTAGGTAGAAATTGAGGACGAGTCCTCAATTCCGCCCTGTCAGAATGAAAAATTAAGTAAGGGCTTTTATATGATAAAGCCGCCAATTCTGACACACGCCTGGCTGAAGCCAAGGCTAACAGCATCGACACCTTCCATGTGAGATATTTTAAGTCCACAGTGGAAAGTGGTTCAAACCAATGTGACTTTAGAAAACTCAACACCACATTGAGATCCCAAGGTGCCACTGGAGGCACAAAAGGAGGCTGTATGTGCAGCACCCCTTTTACAAATGTCTGAACTTCAGGTACTGAAGCCAGTTCTTTTTGGAAGAAAATCGACAGGGCCGAAATTTGAACCTTAATGGACCCTAATTTTAGGCCCATAGACAGTCCTGTTTGCAGGAAATGAAGGAAACGACCCAGTTGAAATTCCTCTGTAGGGGCCCTTTTGGCCTCACACCACGCAACATATTTACGCCAAATGCGGTGATAATGTTTTGCGGTTACGTCCTTCCTGGCTTTGACCAGAGTAGGAATGACTTCTTCTGGAATGCCTTTTTCCCTCAGGATCCGGCGTTCAACCGCCATGCCGTCAAACGCAGCCGCGGTAAGTCTTGAAACAGACAAGGCCCCTGTAGTAGCAAGTCCTGTCTTAGAGGTAGAGGCCACGGTTCGTCCGTGAGCATCTCTTGAAGTTCCGGGTACCAAGTCCTTCTTGGCCAATCCGTGACCACGAGTATAGTTCTTACTCCTCTCCTTCTTATGATTCTCAGTACTTTTGGTATGAGAGGCAGAGGAGGGAACACATACACTGACTGGTACACCCACGGCGTTACCAGAGCGTCCACTGCTATTGCCTGAGGGTCCCTTGACCTGGCGCAATATCTGTCCAGCTTTTTGTTTAGACGTGACGCCATCATGTCCACCTTTGGTTTTTCCCAACGGTTTACAATCAGGTGGAAGACTTCTGGGTGAAGTCCCCACTCTCCCGGGTGAAGGTCGTGTCTGCTGAGGAAGTCTGCTTCCCAGTTGTCCACTCCCGGAATGAACACTGCTGACAGTGCTATCACATGATTTTCTGCCCAGCGAAGAATCCTTGCAGCTTCTGCCATTGCCCTCCTGCTTCTCGTGCCGCCCTGTCTGTTGACGTGGGCGACTGCCGTGATGTTGTCCGATTGGATCAACACCGCCTGACCCTGAAGCAGAGGTTTTGCTTGACTTAGGGCATTGTAAATGGCCCTTAGTTCCAGAATGTTTATATGAAGAGATGTTTCCATGCTTGACCACAAGCCCTGGAAATTCCTTCCCTGTGTGACTGCTCCCCAGCCTCTCAGGCTGGCATCCGTGGTCACCAGGATCCAATCCTGAATGCCAAATCTGCGGCCCTCTAGTAGATGAGCACTCTGCAGCCACCACAGGAGAGACACCCTTGTCCTTGGCGACAGGGTTATCCGCTGATGCATCTGCAGATGCGATCCGGACCATTTGTCCAGTAGATCCCACTGAAATGTTCTTGCATGGAATCTTCAGAATGGAATCGCTTCGTAATAAGCCACCATTTTTCCCAGGACCCTCGTGCACTGATGCACTGAGACCTGGCCTGGTTTTAGGAGGCTCCTGACTAGCTCGGATAACTCCCTGGCCTTCTCCTCCGGGAGAAACACCTTCTTCTGGACTGTGTCCAGAATCATTCCTAGGAACAGTAGACGTGTCGTTGGAATCTGCTGCGATTTTGGAATATTTAGAATCCACCCGTGCGGACGTAACACTACCTGAGATAGTGCTACTCCGACTTCTAACTGTTCCCTGGATCTTGCCCTTATCAGGAGATCGTCCAAGTAAGGGATAATTAAAATGCCTTTTCTTCGTAGAAGAATCATCATTTCGGCCATTACCTTGGTAAAGACCCGAGGTGCCGTGGACAATCCAAACGGCAGCGTCTGAAACTGATAATGACAGTTTTGTACTACAAACCTGAGGTACCCTTGGTGAGAAGGGTATATTGGGACGTGGAGATAAGCATCTTTGATGTCCAGAGACACCATATAGTCCCCTTCTTCCAGGTTCGCTATCACTGCTCTGAGTGACTCCATCTTGAATTTGAACCTTTTTATGTAAGTGTTCAAGGATTTCAGATTTAAAATTGGTCTCACCGAGCCGTCCGGCTTCGGTACCACAAACAGCGTGGAATAATACCCCTTTCCTTGTTGCAGGAGGGGTACCTTGATTATCACCTGCTGGGAATACAGCTTGTGAATGGCTTCCAAAACTGCCTCCCTGTCGGAGGGAGACTTTGGTAAAGCAGACTTCAGGAACCGACGAGGGGGAAACGCCTCGAATTCCAGTTTGTACCCCTGCGATACTACCTGTAGAATCCAGGGATCCACTTGCGAGTGAGCCCACTGCGCGTTGAAATTCTTGAGACGGGCCCCCACCATATCTGAGTCTGCTTGTAAAGCCCCAGCGTCATGCTGAAGACTTGGCAGAAGCAGGGGAGGGCTTCTGCTCCTGTGAAGCGGCTGCATGGTGCAGTCTTTTTCCTCTTCCTCTGCCCCGGGGCAGAAAAGAGTGGCCTTTTGCTCGCTTGTACTTATGGGAACGAAAGGACTGATTTTGAAAAGACGGTGTCTTTTTCTGCTGATGTGGAGTGACCTGGGGTAAAAAGGTGGATTTTCCAGCCGTTGCCGTGGCCACCAGGTCCGATAGACCAGCCCCAAATAACTCCTCCCCTTTATACGGCAATACTTCCATGTGCCGTTTGGAATCCGCATCCCCTGACCACTGTCGCGTCCATAACGCTCTTCTGGCAGAGATGGACATAGCACTTACTCTTGATGCCAGGGTGCAAATATCCCTCTGTGCATCACGCATATATAGTAATGCATCCTTTAAATGTTCTATAGTTAACAAAATATTGTCCCTATCCAGGGTATCAATATTCTCAGTCAGGGAATCCGACCATGCGACTCCAGCACTGCACATCCAGGCTGAGGCGATTGCTGGTCGCAGTATAACACCAGTATGTGTGTATATACTTTTTAGGATATTTTCCAGCCTTCTATCAGCTGGTTCTTTGAGGGTGGCCGTATCAGGAGACGGTAACGCTACTTGTTTAGATAAACGTGTGAGCGCCTTATCTACCCTAGGGGGTGTTTCCCAACGCGCCCTAACCTCTGGCGGGAAGGGATATAATGCTAATAATTTTTTAGAAATTAGCTGTTTTTTATCGGGGGAAACCCACGCTTTTTCACACACCTCATTTATTTCCTCTGACTTAGGAAAAACTATTGGTAGTTTTTTCTCACCCCACATAATACCCTTCTTTGTGGTACTTGTAGTGTCAGAAAGGTTCAATGCCTCTTTCATTGCCGTGATCATGTAACGTGTGGCCCTACTGGACATTACGTTTGTCTCGTCACCGTCGACACTAGACTCAGTATCTGTGTCAGGGTCTGTGTCGACCCACTGAGGTAACGGGCGTTTTAGCGCCCCTGACGGTGTCTGAGACGCCTGGACAGGCACTAATTGATTTGCCGGCTGTCTCATGTCGTCAACAGTTTTTTGCAAATTGCTGACATTATCACTTAATTGTTTAAATACAATCATCCAGTCAGGTGTCGACTCCCTAGGGGGTGACATCACCAACACAGGCAACTGCTCCGCCTCCACATCATTTTCCTCCTCATACATGTCGACACACGCGTACCGACACACAGCACACACACCGGGAATGCTCTGATAGAGGACAGGACCCCACTTAGCCCTTTGGAGAGACAGAGGGAGAGTCTGCCAGCACACACCCAGCGCTATATATATATACAGGGATAACCTTATATAAGTGTTATTCCCTTATAGCTGCTGTTATTATCGTTATTTGCTGCCAAAAATGCCCCCCCTTCTCTTTTTTTACCCTGATTCTGAAGCAGGACTGCAGGGGAGAGTCAGGGAGCCGTCCTTCCAGCGGAGCTGTGAGGGAAAATGGCGCTTGTGTGCTGAGGAGATAGGCTCCGCCCCTTCACGACGTCCTTATCTCCCGCTTTTTTGTGTAAAAATGGCAGGGGATTAAAATACATCCATATAGCCCAGGAGCTATATGTGATGTATTCTTTTTGCCACCTAAGGTATATACTGTTATATTGCGTCTCAGGGCGCTCCCCCCCAGCGCCCTGCACCCTCAGTGACCGGAGTGTGAAGTGTGCTGAGAGCAATGGCGCACAGCTGCGGTGCTGTGCGCTACCTTAGACTGAAGACAGGATGTCTTCTGCCGCCGATTTCACCGGACCTCTTCGTCTCTTCTGGCTCTGTAAGGGGGACGGCTGCGCGGCTCCGGTGACCCATCCAGGCTGAACCTGTGATCGTCCCTCTGGAGCTAATGTCCAGTAGCCTAAGAAACCCGATCCACTCTGCACTCAGGTGAGTCCGTTTCTTCTCCCCTTAGTCCCACGATGCAGTGAGCCTGTTGCCAGCAGGACTCACTGAAAATAAAAAAACCTAAACTAAACTTTTATTCTAAGCAGCTCAGGAGAGCCACCTAGATTGCACCCTTCTCGGCCGGGCACAAAAATCTAACTGAGGCTTGGAGGAGGGTCATAGGGGGAGGAGCCAGTGCACACCACCTGATCCTTAAGCTTTTATTTTGTGCCCTGTCTCCTGCGGAGCCGCTATTCCCCATGGTCCTTACGGAGTCCCAGCATCCACTAGGACGTCAGAGAAAAATGGTGTGCGTCTAAATCTCATTGGGGATAATGTAGTGCTCCTAAATCGGAGGGAGGTGGGGAATAATGGGGAGCATCTGAATCACAGAGTGGGGACAAATAATGAGGTGCACATAAATCACAGAGGGAGACCAATACTGTAATGGGATGTGCATAAGTCACACTGCAGAATTGGTTCAGCTCAGCTGCTGGGTGTTGTGGGGCCATGGACTGGCTTTGAAGGAAGACACTGTGGGAGTCTGCCCTGTGCTACAATCACCTGCAAGTGGGACTTACAGCAGGGGAAGCTAAGGCCCAACTCAGTCGCACAGCAATTCCTGCCCTGAACATCCCCTGGAACACAACACTTTATCTATCTGGCGGCTAAGTTTCCTCCCAGAATGACCCCCACCCCTCCACCGGGACTCACCTAGGAAATACCACAGCTCTGCTCCCGATATTCTGCGCAAGGTCCATCCTCCTCCACTCAACTGACACTCATCAAGCTACCAGGGCAACCACTGGGCTGGGAGAGGCAATGACGAAGCAAACACTATGTGACAGTCGCCAAGAGGCGAGAAACGCGTCAGCACTTTGGGATATTTGTATATTTATACAGACAGCTTTAATATCACAGAGCCGTCTAATTCTGTCCCGTTCTGAGCCGTCGCGGCTACCCAGGACTTTGATTTCAGCAGACTGATCCATTTAAGCCGTTTACAGAACTGGGTGCCGTCCGCCCTGGCTACCTTGCAAGTGGTAAGCCGCGGTCACCCTGGACGCCTTTAATAAGAAGGCTTTCACACAGTGTACATTGAGTGGCAGACGGAGCCGCTGTGACTACGCTCCTTGTCATCACCAATCACAGCCCTAAAAAGGACCGCACATCGCGGACGCCCCGGTTACCGGACAGACATCCCGGCACTTAGCAAAGGTGTAAGCGTTCTGGTCTCACTACTATTGGAAGGGCAAGTATCCTCACTATTTACCTTCAATTTATCACAGTAACCAGCTGTGTATAGAAATCGGAGCTCTGTTCACTGGAGAGATTTAACTTTTAATATCTGATGATTATATAAATCCGAGGATTTATTGTTTACCTCTATAACAAAAGAAGAACATCAACTAAATTTTGTTTTTCAATTTGTCTACAACAACAGTCCTGCGGATCATTTAATCTCTACCAGTTGAAGTAACAATTCTGCGGACTTATCTAGAATTGTCTAAACTGTGCGTTCTGTGATATATGGTAAATGTGTTATGAACTTTTGAAACACAAGTGATTAATAAAGTCTGTGTAATACATCAAAGGTTTACCACCATTTATATTTTTAATAATAAATACAAGCAAGAATTTGAGTCTGTTTGCGCTCTCCGCTCCTTTTTATTTTGTATTCCTTTACAGGGTTTGCTATAACCCTGTTTTTGTGAGAGCAGCGAACAGCACATCAGCAGAGGTATTTGATTTATAGGCGCCTTATTTCCAGTGGATTGTCTATGGTGGGTTGTATTCTAGCAACGGTGCGTTGCCTGTCACATGGGGACATGCGGAAGGTACTAGGTAAATGGAGTCACCTAAGCACCCCCTTAAATCCTGCGCTCAAGGGCACGTGATCCTTTAGCTCTCCCCTAGTTGCAGCTCTGACAAGTACAACCTATTCTTTAGCATTACTGTACCTTCTAGATTGTAAGTGATCATTGAGTAGGTCACTCTCAAGCCTTTATTTCAAATCTGAATCAACTGCATATGTCCTTGTTCTGTTTATACTGTATGTAGGATTTGTTTTACACAGTGATTTACCAATAGTAAAAAAAAATGGTCAAAGAGAATAGATACAAAAAAAAAATTACGTTTACAATCTAAAGAAAGACATCAAGGGAAGAATTCAGCTGATTTTTTTGCCCGATTGATGTCCATTTTTCCAGTAAATTGTACCTGCTTTCGTACGAAAAATACTGGATCCGGGATAAGTTCCAGGATTCATGTGTTTTCGTGATTGCGATCACAAAATAACGGAACTTATGGCGGATTTGGTTTCTCCTGCCTCCTGTAATTGAATTATATCTATATCAATATCTATCTGTGGTTTCATACAGTACCTATGGGCTGATATCTGTAGACTGCTCAATCTGTTACATGTACATGTACAGGGTTAAAAAATGAGGTTAAATTTAAAACACACCTCCTAAACTACCCTCAATTTGAACAGCAAACATGGATTGTTGAAACCATTTATATATAAAAAATAAAGTTAGAAAATAAATACATCTCTTATTAAAACGTGTTTTTTTTCATATTAGCTTTAACCCTATTTCAAATCAGACTTACAGTGGCTATATTGTCACCTAATGTTCATGAAGAGAAGAGCATATTTCTGTCTACAAATTCATAATGCATGATATCAGTTAAGGACACAGCGTTAAAAAATAAGAATTTACTTACCGATAATTCTATTTCTCGTAGTCCGTAGTGGATGCTGGGGACTCCGTCAGGACCATGGGGTTTAGCGGCTCCGCAGGAGACAGGGCACAATAATAAAAGCTTTAGGATCAGGTGGTGTGCACTGGCTCCTCCCCCTATGACCCTCCTCCAAGCCTCAGTTAGGATACTGTGCCCGGACGAGCGTGCATAATAAGGAAGGATATTGAATCCCGGGTAAGACACATACCAGCCACACCAATCACACCGTACAACCTGTGATCTGAACCCAGTTAACAGTATGATAACAACGAAGGAGCCTCTGAAAAGATGGCTCACAACAAGAATAACCCGATTTTTGTAACAATAACTATGTACAAGTATTGCAGACTATCCGCACTTGGGATGGGCGCCCAGCATCCACTACGGACTACGAGAAATAGAATTATCGGTAAGTAAATTCTTATTTTCTCTAACGTCCTAAGTGGATGCTGGGGACTCCGTCAGGACCATGGGGATTATACCAAAGCTCCCAAACGGGCGGGAGAGTGCGGATGACTCTGCAGCACCGAATGAGAGAACTCCAGGTCCTCCTCAGTCAGGGTGTGCCCCTGACCAAGTAGCAGCTCGGCAAAGTTGTAAAGCCGAAACCCCTCAGGCAGCCGCCCAAGATGAGCCCACTTCCTTGTGGAATGGGCTTTTACTGATTTTGGCTGTGGCAAGCCTGCCACAGAATGTGTAACTGAATTGTACTACAAATCCAGCGAGCAATCGTCTGCTTAGAAGCAGGAACACCCATCTTGTTGGGTGCATACAGGCTAAACAGCGAGTCAGATTTTCTGACTCCAGTCGTCCTGGAAACATATATTTTCAGGGCCCTGACAACGTCAAGTAACTTGGAGTCCTCCAAGTCCCTAGCAGCCGCAGGCACCACAATAGGTTGGTTCATGTGAAAAACAGAAAACACCTTAAGGAGAAATTGAGGACGAGTCCTCAATTCTGCCCTGTCAGAATGAAAAATTAAGTAAGGGCTTTTATATGATAAAGCCGCCCATTCTGACACACGCCTGGCTGAAGCCAGGGCTAATAGAATCTTCACCTTCCATGTGAAATATTTTAATTCCACAGTGGTGAGTGGATCAAACCAATGTGACTTTAGGAAACTCAAAACAACATTGAGATCCCAAGGTGCCACTGGGGGCACAAAAGGAGGCTGTATATGCAGTACCCCTTTTACAAACGTCTGAACTTCAGGCACTGAAGCCAGTTCTTTCTGGAAGAAATTTGACAGGGTCGAAATTTGAACCTTAATGGACCCTAATTTTAGGCCCA
Source organism: Pseudophryne corroboree (assembly GCF_028390025.1). Taxonomy (NCBI): domain Eukaryota; kingdom Metazoa; phylum Chordata; class Amphibia; order Anura; family Myobatrachidae; genus Pseudophryne; species Pseudophryne corroboree. The sequence continues at coordinate 625,964,803 of NC_086449.1, read as the reverse complement.
TAGACAGTCCTGTTTTCAGGAAATGTAGGAAACGACCCAGTTGGAATTCCTCTGTAGGGACCTTCTTGGCCTCACACCACGCAACATATTTTCGCCAAATGCGGTGAAAATGTTTTGCGGTTACATCCTTCCTGGCTTCGACCAGGGTAGGGATGACTTCATCTGGAATGCCCTTTCAGGATCCGGCGTTCAACTGCCATGCCGTCAAACGCAGCCGCGGTAAGTCTTGGAACAGACAAGGCCCCTGCTGGAGCAGGTCCTTTCTTAAAGGTAGAGGCCACGGTTCTTCCGTGAGCATCTCTTGAAGTTCCGGGTACCAAGTCCTTCTTGACCCATCCGGAACCACGAGTATCGTTCTTACTCATCTTCTTATGATTCTTAGTACTTTTGGTATGAGATGCATAGGAGGGAACACATACCCTGACTGGTACACCCACAGTGTTACCAGAGCGTCCACCGCTATTGCCTGAGGGTCCCTTGACCTGGCGCAATATTTGTCTAGTTTTTTGTTCAGGCGGGACGCCATCATGTCCACCTTTGGTTTTTCCCAACGGTTTACAATCATGTGGAAGACTTCCCGCTGAAGTCCCCACTCTCCCGGGTGGAGGTTATGCCTGCTGAGGAAGTTTGCTTCCCAGTTTTCCACTCCCGGAATTAACACTGCTGAGAGTGTCATCACATGATTTTTCGCCCAGCGAAGAATCCTTGCAGTTTCTGCCATTTCCCTCCTGCTTCATGTGCCGCCCTGTCTGTTTACGTGGGCGACTGCCGTGATGTTGTCCCACTGGATCAATACCGGCTGACCTTGAAGCAGAGGTCTTGCTAAGCTTAGAGCCTTGTAAATTGCCCTTAGCTCCAGTATATTTATGTGGAGAGAAGTCTCCAGACTTGATCACACTCCCTGGAAATTTTTTCCTTGTGTGACTGCTCCCCAGCCACTCAGGCTGGCATCCGTGGTCACCAGGACCCAGTCCTGAATGTCGAATCTGCGGCCCTTTCATAGATGAGCACTCTGCAGCCACCGCAGAAGAAAACACCCTTGTCCTTGGAGACAGGGTTGTCCGCTGATGCATCTGAAGATGCGATCCGGACCATTTTCCCAGCAGATTCCACTGAAAGGTTCTTGCGTGAAATCTACCGAATGGGATCGCTTTGTAAGAAACCACCATTTTTCACAGGACCCTTGTGCAATGATGCACTGATACTTTTCCTGGTTTAAAGAGGTTCCTGACTAGCTCGGATAACTCCCTGGTCTTCTTCTCCGGGAGAAAACATCCTTTTCTGGACTGTGTCCAGAATCATTCCTAGGAACATTAGACGTGTCGTCGGAAAAAGCTGCGATTTTGGAATATTTAGAATCCACTCGTGCTGTCGTAGAACTACTTGAGATAGTGCTACTCCGACCGCCAACTGTTCTCTGGACCTTGCCCTTATCAGGAAAGCGTCCATATTTCTTTTAGGAAGAATCATCATTTCGGCCATTACCATGGTAAAGACCCGGGGTGCCGTGGACAATCCAAACGGCAGCGTCTGAACTGATAGTGACAGTTCTGTACCACGAACCTGAGATACCCTTGGTGAGAAGGGCAAAATTTGGACATGTAGGTAAGCGTCCCTGATATCCAGTGACACCATATCGTCCTGGTTCGCTATCACTGCTCTGAGTGACTCCATCTTGATTTGAACCCTTGTATGTAATTGTTCAAATCTTTTAGATCTCACCGAGCCGTTTGGCTTCAGTACCACAATATAGTGTGGAATAATACCCCTTCCCTTGTTGTAGGAGGGGTACTTTGATTATCACCTGCTGGGAATACAGCCTGTGAATTTTTTTCCAATACTGCCTCCCTGTCGGAGGGAGACGTTGGTAAAGCAGACTTCAGGAACTTGTGAGGGGAAGACGTCTCGAATTTCCAATGTACACCTGGGATACTACGTGTAGGATCCAGGAGTCCACTTGCGAGTGAGCCCACTGCGTGCTGAAACTCTTGAGATGACCCCCCACCGCACCTGAGTCCGCTTGTATGGCCCCAGCGTCATGCTGCGGACTTGGCAGAAGCTGTGGAGGACTTCTGTTCCTGGGAATGGGCTGCCTGCTGCAGTCTTCTTCCCTTTCCTCTAACCCTGGGCAGATATGACTGGCCTTTTGCCCGCCTGCCTTTATGGGTACGAAAGGACTGAGACTGAAAAGACTGTGTCCTTTTCTGCTGAGATGTGACTTGGGGTAACAAAAGTGGATTTTCCAGCTGTTGCCATGGCCACCAGGTCCGATGGACCGCCCCTTTATACGGCAATACTTCCATGTGCCGTCTGGAATCTGCATCACCTGACCACTGTCGTGTCTATAAACATCGTCTGGCAGATATGGACATCACATCTACTCTTGATGCCAGAATGCAAATATACCTCTGCGCATCTCGCATATATAGAAATGCATCCTTAAAATGCTCTATAGTCAATAAAATATTGTTCCTGTCAAGGGTATCAATATTTTCAGTCAGGAAATCCGACCAAGCCCCCCCAGCGCTGCACATCCAGGCTGAGGCGATTGCTGGTCGTAGTATAACACCAGTATGTGTGTATATACTTTTTAGGATATTTTTCAGCTTCCTATCAGCTGGCTCTTTGAGGGCGGCCGTATCTGGAGACGGTACGCCACTTGTTTTTATAAGCGTGTGAGCGCCTTATCCACCCTAAGGTGTGTTTCCCAACTCGCCCTCACTTCTGGCGGGAAAAGGTATACCTCCAATAATTTTCTATCGGAGGAAACCCACGTATCATCACACACTTTAATTTATCTGATTCAGGAAAAACTACAAGTAGATTATTCCCACCCTACATAATACCCTTATTTGTGGTACTTGTAGTATCAGAAATATGTAACACCTCCTTCATTGCCCTTAACATGTAACGTGTGGCCCTTATGGAAAATACGTTTGTTTCTTCACCGTCGACACTGAAGTCAGTGTCCGTGTCTGTGTCTGTGTCGACCAACTGAGGTAAATGGGCGTTTTTACAAGCCCCTGACGGTGTCTGAGACGCCTGGACAGGTACTAATTTGTTTGCCGGCCGTCTCATGTCGTCAACCGACCTTGCATCGTGTTGACATTATCACGTAATTCCTAAATAAGCCATCCATTCCGGTGTCGACTCCCTAGAGAGTGACATCACCAATACAGGCAATTTGCTCCGCCTCCTCACCAACATCGTCCTCCTACATGTCGACACACACGTACCGACACACAGCACACACACAGGGAATGCTCTGATAGAGGACAGGACCCCACTAGCCCTTTGGGGAGACAGAGGGAGAGTTTGCCAGCACACACCAAAAACGCTATAATTATACAGGGACAACCCCTTATACAAGTGTTTTCCCTTATAGCATTTTCACATATGTAATCATATCGCCAAATAAGTGCCCCCCCTCTCTGTTTTAACCCTGTTTCTGTAGTGCAGTGCAGGGGAGAGCCTGGGAGCCTTCCTCACAGCAGAGCTGAGCAGGAAAATGGCGCCGTGTGCTGAGGAGAATAGGCCCCGCCCCCTAAAACGGCGGGCTCTTCTCCCGGAGTTTGTGAGATCTGGCAGGGGTTAAATACATCCATATAGCCTCAAGGGCTATATGTGATGTATTTTAGCCATAAAAAAGGTATAATACATTGCTGCCCAGGGCGCCCCCCCCAGCGCCCTGCACCCTCAGTGACCGCTGGTATGAAGTGTGCTGACAACAATGGCGCACAGCTGAAGTGCTGTGCGCTACCTTATGAAGACTGAAAGTCTTCTGCCGCCTGTTTCTGGACCTCTGGACCTCTTCAACTTCGGCATCTGCAAGGGGGGTCGGCGGCACGGCTCCGGGACGAACCCCAGGGTGAGACCTGTGTTCCGACTCCCTCTGGAGCTAATGGTGTCCAGTAGCCTAAGAAGCAAATCCATCCTGCACGCAGGTGAGTTTACTTCTCTCCCCTAAGTCCCTCGTAGCAGTGAGCCTGTTGCCAGCAGGACTCACTGAAAATAAAAAACCTAACTTAAACTTTTATTCTAAGCAGCTCAGGAGAGCCACCTAGATTGCACCCTTCTCGGCCGGGCACAAAGATCTAACTGAGGCTTGGAGGAGGGTCATAGGGGGAGGAGCCAGTGCACACCACCTGATCCTAAAGCTTTTATTATTGTGCCCTGTCTCCTGCGGAGCCGCTAAACCCCATGGTCCTGACGGAGTCCCCAGCATCCACTTAGGACGTTAGAGAAAGTTGACAATGGCATAGGACTCACAACCCTCATCGTGTGTGGGCAGCTCTCCTCTGTATTATGGTGTTATAAAAGCATTCCTGCAGGCCACATATCTAATTGTTGTTGAAAAGCATATGGTGCGATACTTGTCGCACCTTACGGAAATTACTACTCTGGTCTCAAACATAATTATCCTCTAAGCGTTTACAAGCCAAATATTATTAAACGTTCTATCAATCAATATATCAATGATAAGGTAAGGGTAGGTGGTAGTAAAAAATTGAGTGGACATTTCCAGTCAGTCATGGGTTAAAGCAGCAGTACCATCTACTAGATAACATTTTCCAAATGTTCTCCCTACTCTAGCCTGATCCCTGAAGTTTACAGCTCATTGGGAAGAAGCTTCATAAAACGGATTTATTGGATGGTGGTACAGGTTTCACGTGAAGACTGGGGGCCAAATGTAATAAAGTGAGAGTTTCAGAAAGTGAGAGTTTCAGAAAGTGAGAGATTTGGGAAGGTTTTTCAGTTTTTTTTTAAAAGTGGCAATCATTTACACAGCAAAACCAGGTTGATCTTGCTGTGTAAATGATTGCCACTTTAAAAAAAACTGCAACACCTTACCAAATCGCTCACTTTTTGAAACTCTCGCTCTATTACATTTGGCCACAGTTGTCTACAAGATACAGAGGACAGCTATTTTTTGGTCTTGGGGCCTAAATTACAAATGTACACAAACCCAATTTTTACATACATCTCCAATGGTGTGAGATCAGCGCAGATGCCGCACTGCACATGTGCATATTTCGTTCTAGCACGCAGTGCCCCCTAAGCCACAGCATGGGTGACATGCTGCGGCCATTTGGGGAAGGGGATGAGCAGCGTTCTTGATAAAGGAGGCATTGACTTCATTTTCGAGGCATGCTGAGGCCAGTGTCAGCCCTCTGATGCAGATCTACCAGCCTGGGCAGCGGGGATAAGGTGGCCATCCTGAGTATGCTTACTCAGATGGACGGAATAGCGACTGATGGTCGCGATGGTAATGCCATGCTGCATCTCTTGATGCAGCACTTGGATCTGTGATACCAGCAGTGGCTGTTTACTGCCTGCAGACGCATCTTGCAGCATTAGCATATTTTCTCACAGAGCATTCTGCACACGTCTGAATCAGTCCCTTAGTCAAAATGATTGAGAAGCTCATCAATGCACAAGACTATAAACCAAAAGCTACAATGAGGTCATTTATTGCTAGTGAATTCATAGGCTGAATTTGCTTGAGGCTACAAAATTATTGTTTCAACTGCAAGAAACGACATTGCCGCCCCCCCCGCCCCCCCCATGTCAAATAGGTGCAGTGTACGCCATAGGAAAAATATATAGGGGCGCGGCTACATGGGGAAGGGGTGCAGCCACAAAATAATACCAATTCATATTACGGTGCACAGTAGTCTCCATTATTCAAATAACGCCACAAAGTAGCGCCACTACACCAGGTAGAGCACCTTTTACACATTACGGCGGACAGATTCTCCTTTTTACACATTACGGCAGACAGTCCCCCTTTTTACACATTACGTCAGACAGCGTCCCTTTTTTACACATTACGGAAGACAGCGTCCCTTTTTTACACATTACGGCATACAGAGTCCACCTTTTACACATTACTACAGACAGAGTCCACCTTTTACATATTACGGCAGACAGCGTCCCCTTTTTACACATTACGGCAGCCAGTCCCTCTTTTTACACATTACGGCAACCAGCATCTCCTTTTTACACATTACTGCAGGATAGATAGACAGACAGACAGACAGACAGAATAGTTGATACTTACCATCTCTCTGCTGGCTCAGGTAGTCAGGCTCCTCGGTGCTGGCATCTCCGGAGGCAGGGGAGGAGAAGGAGAAGGAGGGAGGGGAGACTCGGGAGCCGCAGCAGCGCAGGGTAATTGCTGGCGGCGCCGCATGCAGCTGTCTCTCTCCTTCCGCATTGGCTGGCGGCCACCGCTGTGAATGCTGGGATGAGGGAAGCGCATTCCAGCATTCACAGCAGCGCCGGCCAGCCAATGCGGAAGAAGAGGGACAGCTGCAGTGGCGCCGCTACCAATTACATAGAACTGCTGTGGCTCCGGAGTCCCCCTCCCTCCTCCTCCCCTGCCCCCTTCTCCTCCTCCGACGCGCACAGCACAGGTGGCTTGTAATGAGTCAATTTGACTCATTACAAGCCGTTGACATGGAATGCTGGCAGTTGCGCCCATAGGGCGACTGCGCTGTGTGCCAGGCAAAACTGGCACACACATAGTTACGGCTCTGACTACAACACTATTACATACCTCCAAACTACTGCTGTAATTACAATGGTTGTAAGGGGTGCTGCTGCTACAGGGCCTGATCTCCGTCCCGGACCTGCTTATCCAGTCATTCATGCAGTGATCAGACAGACAAGTATGATTGCCCCCAACCTCACGGGGCCAACCCTCATCTCTCCACCAAATTGATTGTGCTGGGCTGGGGCTCCAATCCTGAATTTCTTAACAAAAAGGTGTGTGGCCTTGCAGCTCAACTGTGCACTGTTTTCGTCACTCTGGGGATGTTCCCAGCACTCCCAAAGATGCTCGTCTGGCCCCAGGCTCTCCCCACACTCTGAACAGAAACTCTGCACATAGTCATAGGATTTGTTCATGCACCGCATGCTGCTAGGTCAGGCCCGCTACCTGAAAAGCCACACCCTCATGCCTCCTTTTTAATCGGGATCCTGGGATTGGCTTAACTGGTAGAGATGGAGGCTGCAGTCCTCTCTCACTTCCTGCCTGATGTCCAGCCACTGCAAGAGGGGGGTCTGGTGGGAACCTTTGCTATAGGGCCCCTAGAGTTCTAATTACTCCCCTGCCCCTAGAGTGCTTATTACACCCCTGCTTGATCCCAATTTGTCAGGAAAGTTCCAATTTCAGGGCTTCATAAAGGGAGGAGTTTTGTTCTAAAGTGGACATTTCGTGGCAGATCAGAATGGCCATATTTTGTCCCGATTTTGCTTGTTTAAATGCTGGGTAATAAAATATCTTATGAAGGGTTAGATTTAACAACGAGTGATATTCTTGTTGTCACTCATTAAAAATGATAAATGGTGCTCCAGCCATGCAGTGCCGGCTCTACCATTAGGAAGCTTTAGGCAGCTGCCTAGGGGCACCGGCCACTGGAGGGCACCACTGAATTCATCTAGCAAAAAAATGAAGGATGTCTCTGTATGCAGCCTCCTCCTTTTACATTTTGCTGGCTGCTGCTGTGGATCTAATCAGGGGCAGCTGCTACTATCAGGCTGTACCAGTGTCTCAGCGCTTCCTCCATGCTGACACGTGTAACATCAAGTCATGTGAAGACACATAGGAGGCGGATGTAACGATGACAAATGAAGAGTTCTGTTGTGCTCCATCTAGTGGTTGCCGAAGCCAAAAACAAGTGAATTACTCCCTGTGTTTTATTCTTGCACTTTCACCAGTTCATATGTATGAATTTTATTTGCAACCTTTTCCTTACTACATAGCTGAGAAGATTCTTTATATTATTATTGTTTTCTTGCTTTTTTCTTTTCTTTTTTTTTTTTTTACAGCAAAACACACTGCACCTATAAAATTATAAAACACATACAAATAATCTGTACATACAGTATGACCATTTATAAAATTGTTTTGTTAAAGAATTCAAAAGATGTGTCCTTTTTAAATTGGGTGCACATTTCCAGAGCCTCAGATGCTATTTATAGAACAAAATTGGGGGCCGATAACTATAGTGCCAGTGACGCTTATAACAACTGTTAAGAAAACTAAACTACAGGCTGCAAACATCTCCAATGACAGGTCTTTATTAACGTGAAAACACACAGGGAAGAAGTCCTACTGTGCATCTGGTCACACGTATATGTGGAGTTAGAACAGATAGACAAGGCCTAATACATTTCCTTAAAACAAGAATAGCAGGAAATAGGCTCATCAATTACTAAGATTCATTCTAGAAGGTTAAATAAAACTTAATTGTGGGGCAGTAATATGGACGTCCATAACAACAAAGCTTCTGACGTCAGAGGAGCCCATTACACTATTGCAATGCAGCTTAATTTTTATTTTTCTTATACATCACAATACGTCAATAGAAATTACACCTTTATAAGTAAAGCATTAATAAATTATATATATATATATATATATATATGCGATAAGAACACACATGCACACCCTTCCATACAAGAAGGAAGAGGTTTTAGTGATTATCAAGATCCTCAAATCAGATGCGTCAGGGTGGGATCCCTGTGGATACCTGTGGACATAAGAGAAATCACGTTATCAACGGTAAGTTCTTACCATAACGTATATTTCTCTGGCTGGGTCCACAGGATTATCCACAGGATAACATTGGGATTCCCAAAGCCATTCTAGTGGTGGGGACGCTCCTGATTACACAGGAGGACCTTTCGCCCGAAGTCTGCGTCATGAGAGGCAAAAGTATCCAAGGCATAATGTCTAATGAATGTGTTTATGGAAGACCATGTGGCTGCCTTACATATCTGTTCTGCTGAAGCACCCTGTTGTGCTGCCCAAGAAGGACCTACCTTACGTGTAGAGCGTACAGAGACATTAGCCAGAGTAGGGAGATCTGCATGAGAATAAGCTTCTGATATTACCATTCGGAGCCATCTCGCCAGCGTCTGTTTACTAGCAGGCCATCCTCTTCTATGGAATCCGTAGAGGACGAAGAGAGAATCTGTCTTTCTGATGGCACTAGCAAGATCTATGTAGATTCTTAAAGCTCGGACTACGTCCAGCGACGCTTCTCCCGCAGATAGTCCCGATACCTGAAAAGATGGGACTACAATCTCTTCATTCAGGTAAAACTTTGATCCACCTTTGGAAGATAACTAGATCTCGTTCTGAGAACTGCTCTGTCTGGAAAAAAACTTAGGAAAGGAGACTTACACGAAAATGCTCCTAAATCTGACACTCTTCTGGCTGACGTCATTGCCAGTAGAAAAAGCACTTTAGCCATTAACCATTTAAGATCTACTCTCTTAAGTGGTTCAAACAGAGGACCCTGGAGAAATTTAAGAACTAAATTCAAATCCCAGGGAGCTGCAGGAGGAACAAATGGAGGTTGAATATGTACAACTCCCTGAAAAAACGTACGTACATCTTGTAAATCAGCAATCTTTCAATGAAACCATACAGTTAACGCTGATACTTGAACTCTCAAGAAAGCAACTTTCAAACCTTTATCCAATCCTGCTTGAAGGAAATCCAAAATCCTGGATACTTTAAAAGATCTTGGATTCAAATCTTTTCCAGTACACCAATGAATATAGGCTTGCCATATTCTATGATACATACGGGCCGAAGAGGGCTTTCTTGCTCTAAGCATAGTTTGGATTACTTGATTCGAAAACCCTTTAGCCTCTAAGATAGAGGTTTCAACAGCCACGCCGTCAAAGACAGGCGATTCAGATGACTGTGACAACAAGGACCCTGCATTAGCAGATCTGGACGTTGAGGGAGCAGTATCGGTGCTTCCACGGACATCCTCAGTAGATCTGTGTACCAATGCCTTCTTGGCCAAGCTGGAGCTATTAGAATTATTGCCCCTTTTGCCTGTTTTATCTTTCTCACTACTCTGGGTAACAGAGATATTGGAGGGAACAGATATGCCAGCTGAAACCTCCATTCTACTGACAGTGCGTCTACAAGGACCGCTCCTGGGTCCCTTGTTCTCGATCCGTACCTTGGAACTTTGTTGTTTAGACGAGATGCCATGAGGTCTATCTCTGGAAGACCCCATCTGTTCACCAGTGTCTGAAACACTTCTGAGTGTAATGTCCATTCTTTTTCCTGAATGGTGTGTCGACTGAGAAAATCCGCTTCCCAGTTCAGTACACCCGGGACAAATACTGCCGACAATGCTGGGAGATGGAGTTCTGCCCATCTTAGAATGGTAGTTACTTCCTCCATCAGTCTCTTGCTGTGAGTTCCTCCTTGATGATTGAGGTACGCTACTGCCGTCGCATTGTCTGAGCGAATCTGGACTGGTCTTCCTTGCAGACTGTCCTTTGCCTGAACTAGAGCCGAGTAAATGGCCCTTATTTCCAACAGATTTATTGGCAGGTGACTTTCCCTTGCGGTCCATTTTCTCTGGAACCACAGGCTTCCGAGTACCGCACCCCAGCCTTGCAGGATGGCATCTGTTGTCAAGACTTGCCACTCTTTTATCCAAAAGGGTCTCCCCTTGTTTAAATGGTCTGTCTGTAGCCACCACGCTAGAGACCTTTTTACGTTTACTGGAAACTTTATCATCTGCTTTTTTATCGTCTGATGATTTCCGTTCCATTTGGTCAGAATACGGTGCTGCAATGGTCTGGAGTGGAATTGCGCATATTCCACCATGTCGAAGGTTGATACCATCAGACCAAACAGTCGCATTGCTGCATAGACTGACATTGTCTGGGCGTGCAACGCTTCCTGAGCCATGACCTGCACCTTGACTATCTTTTTCTCTGGTAAAAGAACTTTCTGTAGGTCTGAATCCAATATGGCCCCCAAATGAACCATCCACTGTGACGGATTCAGGGACGACTTCTCCCAATTTATGAGCCACCCGTGTCTCAGTAAACAAACTATCATCTGTTGAAGATGGCTCAACAGTAAATCTTGCGAATGTGCTAAGATTAACAGGTCGTCGAGGTATGGGAATATTCTTATCCCCTGTTTGCGCAGACAAGCTGCCATAACCACCATGATCTTGGTAAACACCCTGGGTGCTGTTGCTAGCCCGAAGGGCAAAGCCTGGAACTGAAAATGTTCCTGGAGGATGGCAAACCTGAGGTAACACTGATGCGACAGTGCTATAGGCACATGTAGGTAAGCATCCCGTACATCCAGAGATAACTTGCAATCTCCCGGTTCCATAGCCAACATTATGGAGCGTAACATCTCCATGTGGAACTTCGGGATCCAAATGTATTTGTTCAACATTTTCAGATTGAGAATTGGTCGATATGACCCATTTTGCCTCTGGATTAGAAATAGATTGGAGTAAAACCCCTGTCCCTTTTGTGATGGAGGTACTGGGACAATCACACCTGACTGCAGTAATTTTTGAACTGCTTCTTGCAGGGCATTGGCCTTCGATTCTATACGAGACGGGCTGGTGCAAATAAATCTTTGAGGAGGCTGCCTCCTGAATGGGAACACATACCCGAGATACTACCTTCTGCCCCCAAGCATCTGTCGTCGACTGTTGCCATATGTGTGCAAAATGAAGGAGTCGGCCCAGGCGGAGGCCCGTCTCTTCGGGCTGACTGTTTCTGTTCAGGCTTGGAAGCTGGCTTTTTGCTAGCCCACTGCTTCCTACCCCTGGTCTTAAACTGGGGTTGCTTAGGCTCCTCTTTAGCTTTCGCTTTGCTTTGCCAACGAAAAGAGCGAAATTTTAAACACTTGGACTTAGGGTTATAGGTAGCCGGAAATCTGACCTTTTTCGATTCAGCCTCTGATTCTAGGATATCCGATAAAGGTTTTCCAAATAATATATTACCAACGAAAGGCAATGCTTCCAATTCTTTCTTGGATTCCGCATCTGCCTTCCAGGTACGTAGCCAAACTACTCTGCGAGCGACTACTGTCAAGGCTGAAGCTTTAGAAGCAACTGTACCTACATCAATTGCAGCTTCTTCCAAGTACTGGGCAGATTGTCTTAAACGGCTAAAACGATCCTCTTGCTCCCTAGAAGGAGAAGAGATGTCATTCTCTAGTTCCTCCATCCATTCGCCCATTGCCTTTGCTACCCAGGTCAAAGCCATAGCAGGTCTTACCACTGCTCCTACTAGAGAAAAAATATTTTTCAAAAGGCTATCTACCCTTCTGTCTGTGACATCATTTAGCGAGGTAGATGACAGTGGTAAGGATCGCGGCCTCTCCTAGTCCTGGCGCCTATGATCCCTGGAGTGTAGCGCTGTCGCACTCGAGATGTTCGGCGCATCAACACACTTTTTGCAGTCTCCACCAAATCAGTCTAGCTGTGTCCTGACCCCTCTAGTAAGAGGAAATCCATAGACTTACCGTCCCACAGCCTGGTTACGTCTGCTGGACCTGCTAGAACATCCAACACAGACGCCCGTCGAGACAGCACTAATACCCGAAGGTAAGCGTTGTTGCGACCCGGTGGGGGGTTGTTGGAGAGACTCTTTCTAGTATGCGTTTAGGACGCTTTAAGAAGTCGCTCAAAAAAATAAGAATTTACTTACCGATAATTCTATTTCTCGTAGTCAGTAGTGGATGCTGGGGACTCCGTCAGGACCATGGGGAATAGCGGCTCCGCAGGAGACAGGGCACAAAAGTAAAAGCTTTAGGATCAGGTGGTGTGCACTGGCTCCTCCCCCTATGACCCTCCTCCAAGCCTCAGTTAGGATACTGTGCCCGGACGAGCGTACACAATAAGGAAGGATTTTGAATCCCGGGTAAGACTCATACCAGCCACACCAATCACACTGTACAACCTGTGATCTGAACCCAGTTAACAGCATGATAACAGCGGAGCCTCTGAAAAGATGGCTCACAACAATAATAACCCGATTTTTGTAACAATAACTATGTACAAGTATTGCAGACAATCCGCACTTGGGATGGGCGCCCAGCATCCACTACGGACTACGAGAAATAGAATTATCGGTAAGTAAATTCTTATTTTCTCTGACGTCCTAAGTGGATGCTGGGGACTCCGTCAGGACCATGGGGATTATACCAAAGCTCCCAAACGGGCGGGAGAGTGCGGATGACTCTGCAGCACCGAATGAGAGAACTCCAGGTCCTCCTCAGCCAGGGTATCAAATTTGTAGAATTTTTCAACGTGTTTGCCCCTGACCAAGTAGCAGCTCGGCAAAGTTGTAAAGCCGAGACCCCTCGGGCAGCCGCCCAAGATGAGCCCACCTTCCTTGTGGAATGGGCATTTACATATTTTGGCTGTGGCAGGCCTGCCACAGAATGTGCAAGCTGAATTGTACTACACATCCAACTAGCAATCGTCTGCTTAGAAGCAAGAGCACCCAGTTTGTTGAGTGCATACAGGATAACAGCAAGTCAGTTTTCCTGACTCCAGCCATCCTGGAAACCTATATTTTCAGGGCCCTGACAACATCTAGCAACTTGGAGTCCTCCAAGTCCCTAGTAGCCGCAGGTACCACAATAAGCTGGTTCAGGTGAAACGCTGACACCACCTTAGGGAGAAACTGGGGACGATTCCGCAGCTCTGCCCTGTCCGAATGGACAATCAGATATTGGCTTTTGTGAGACAAAGCCGCCAATTCTGACACTCGCCTGGCCAAGGCCAGGGCCAACAGCATGGTCACTTTCCATGTGAGATATTTCAAATCCACAGATTTGAGCGGTTTAAACCAACGTGATTTGAGGAATCCCAGAACTACGTTGAGATCCCACAGTGCCACTGGAGGCACCAGACATGGTACTTGCTGAAGCAAGTCCCTTCTTAGCGGCAGAGGCCATGAGTCCTCTGTGAGCATTTCTTGAAGTTCCGGGTACCAAGTCCTTCTTGGCCAATCCGGAGCCACGAGTATAGTTCTTACTCCTCTACGTCTTATAATTCTCAGTACCTTGGGTATGAGAAGCAGAGGAGGGAACACATACACCGACTGGTACACCCACGGTGTTACCAGAACGTCCACAGCTATTGCCTGAGGGTCTCTTGACCTGGCGCAATACCTGTCCAGTTTTTTGTTCAGGCGGGACGCCATCATGTCCACCTTTGGTCTTTCCCAACGGTTCACAATCATGTGGAAGACTTCCCCATGAAGTCCCCACTTTCCCGGGTGGAGGTCGTGCCTGCTGAGGAAGTTTGCTTCCCAGTTTTCCACTCCCGGAATGAACACTGCTGACAGTGCTATCACATGATTTTCCGCCCAGCGAAGAATCCTTGCAGTTTCTGCCATTGCCCTCCTGCTTCTTGTGCCGCCCTGTCTGTTTACGTGGGCGACTGCCGTGATGTTGTCCCACTGGATCAATACCGGCTGACCTTGAAGCAGAGGTCTTGCTAAGCTTAGAGCATTGTAAATTGTCCTTAGCTCCAGTATATTTATGTGGAGAGAAGTCTCCAGACTTGATCACACTCCCTGGAAATTTTTTCCCTGTGTGACTGCTCCCCAGCCTCTCAGGCTGGCATCCGTGGTTACCAGGACCCAGTCCTGAATGCCGAATCTGCGGCCCTTTAGTAGATGAGCACTCTGCAGCCACCGCAGAAGAAACACCCTTGTCCTTGGAGACAGGGTTATCCGCTGATGCATCTGAAGATGCGATCCGGACCATTTTTCCAGCAGATCCCACTGAAAAGTTCTTGCGTGAAATCTGCCGAATGGAATCGCTTCGTAAGAAGCCACCATTTTTCCCAGGACCCTTGTGCAATGATGCACTGACACTTTTCCTGGTTTTAGGAGGTTCCTGACTAGCTCGGATAACTCCCTGGCTTTCTTCTCCGGGAGAAACACCCTTTTCTGGACTGTGTCCAGAATCATCCCTAGGAACAGTAGACGTGTCGTCGGAAACAGCTGCGATTTTGGAATATTTAGAATCCACCCGTGCTGTCGTAGAACTACTTGAGATAGTGCTACTCCGACCTCCAACTGTTCTCTGGACCTTGCCCTTATCAGGCGATCGTCCATTTTCTTTGAAGAAGAATCATCATTTCGGCCATTACCTTGGTAAAGACCCGGGGTGCCGTGGACAATCCAAACGGCAGCGTCTGAAACTGATAGTGACAGTTCTGTACCACGAACCTGAGGTACACTTGGTGAGAAGGGCAAATTGGGACATGGAGGTAAGCATCCCTGATGTCCAGGGACACCATATAGTCCCCTTCTTCCTGGTTCGCTATCACTGCTCTGAGTGACTCCATCTTGATTTGAACCTTTGTATGGAAGTGTTCAAATATTTCAGATTTAGAATAGGTCTCACCGAGCCATCTGGCTTCAGTACCACAATATAGTGTGGAATAATACCCCTTTCCTTGTTGTAGGAGGGGTACTTTGATTATCACCTGCTGGGAATACAGCTTGTGAATTGTTTCCAATACTGCCTCCCTGTCGGAGGGAGACGTTGGTAAAGCAAACTTCAGGAACCTGCGAGGGGGAGACGTCTCGAATTTCCAATCTGTACCCCTGGGATACTACTTGTAGGATCCAGGGGTCCACTTGCGAGTGAGCCCACTGCGTGCTGAAACTCTTGAGACGACCCCCCACCGCACCCGTTTGTACGGCCCCAGCGTCATGCTGAGGACTTGGCAGAAGCGGTGGAGGGCTTCTGTTCCTGGGAATGGGCTGCCTGCTGCAGTCTTCTTCCCTTTCCTCTATCCCTGGGCAGATATGACTGGCCTTTTGCCCGCTTGCCCTTATGGGGACGAAAGGACTGAGGCTGAAAAGACGATGTCTTTTTCTGCTGAGATGTGACTTGGGGTAAAAAAAAAGGTGGATTTTCCAGCTGTTGCCGTGGCCACCAGGTCCGATGGACCGACCCCAAATAACTCCTCCCCTTTATACGGCAATACTTCCATGTGCCGTTTGGAATCTGCATCACCTGACCACTGTC
Source organism: Pseudophryne corroboree (assembly GCF_028390025.1). Lineage (NCBI taxonomy): Eukaryota > Metazoa > Chordata > Amphibia > Anura > Myobatrachidae > Pseudophryne > Pseudophryne corroboree. The sequence goes on along the minus strand of NC_086449.1, from coordinate 625,948,953 downwards.
GTGTCCATAAACATCTTCTGGCAGATATGGACATCGCACTTACTCTTGATGCCAGAGTGCAAATATCCCTCTGTGCATCTCGCATATATAGAAATGCATCCTTTAAATGCTCTATAGTCAATAAAATACTGTCCCTGTCAAGGGTATCAATATTTTCAGTCAGGGAATCCGACCAAGCCACCCCAGCGCTGCCCATCCAGGCTGAGGTGATCGCTGGTCGCAGTATAACACCAGTATGTGTGTATATACTGTTTAGGATATTTTCCAGCCTCCTATCAGTTGGCTCTTTGAGGGCGGCCGTATCTGGAGACGGTAACGCCACTTGTTTTGATAAGCGTGTGAGCACCTTATCCACCCTAAGGGATGTTTCCCAACGTGCCATAACTTCTGGCGGGAAAGGGTATACCGCCAATAATTTTCTATCGGGGGAAACCCACGCATCATCACACACTTCATTTAATTTATCTGATTCAGGAAAAACTACAGGTAGTTTTTTCCACCCCACATAATACCCTTTTTTGTGGTACTTGTAGTATCAGAAATATGTAACACCTCCTTCATTGCCCTTAACATGTAACGTGTGGCCCTAAAGGAAAATACGTTTGTTTCTTCACCGTCGACACTGGAGTCAGTGTCCCTGTCTGTGTCTGTGTCGACCGACTGAGGTAAATGGGCGTTTTAAAGCCCCTGACGGTGTTTGAGACGCCTGGACAGGTACTAATTTGTTTGCCGGCCGTCTCATGTCGTCAACCGACCTTGCAGCGTGTTGACATTATCACGTAATTCCCTAAATACGCCATCCATTCCGGTGTCGACTCCCTAGAGAGTGACATCACCATTACAGGCAATTGCTCCGCCTCCTCACCAACATCGTCCTCATACATGTCGACACACACGTACCGACACCCAGCACACACACAGGGAATGCTCTGATAGAGGACAGGACCCCACTAGCCCTTTGGGGAGACAGAGGGAGAGTTTGCCAGCACACACCAAAACGCTATAATTATACAGGGACAACCTTTATATAAGTGTTTTCCCCTTATAGCATCTTAATATATAATCATATCGCCAAATAAGTGCCCCCCCTCTCTGTTTTAACCCTGTTTCTGTAGTGCAGTGCAGGGGAGAGCCTGGGAGCCTTCCCACCAGCAGTTCTGTGAGGGAAAATGGCGCTGTGTGCTGAGGAGAATAGGCCCCGCCCCCTTTTCGGCGGGCTTCTTCTCCCGTTTTTCTGACAACCTGGCAGGGGTTAAATACATCCATATAGCCCCAGAGGCTATATGTGATGTATTTTTAGCCAGTATAGGTATTTTCATTGCTGCCCAGGGCGCCCCCCCCCAGCGCCCTGCACCCTCAGTGACCGTTGGTGTGAAGTGTGCTGACAGCAATGGCGCACAGCTGCAGTGCTGTGCGCTACCTCATGAAGACTGAGAAGTCTTCAGCCGCCGATTTCTGGACCTCTTCTCTCTTCAGCATCTGCAAGGGGGTCGGCGGCGCAGCCTAAGAAGCCAATCCATCCTGCACGCAGGTGAGTTCACTTCTTCTCCCCTAAGTCCCTCGTTGCAGTGAGCCTGTTGCCAGCAGGACTCACTGAAAATAAAAAACCTAATAAAACTTTTACTCTAAGCAGCTCTTTAGGAGAGCCACCTAGATTGCACCCTTCTCGGCCGGGCACAAAAACCTAACTGAGGCTTGGAGGAGGGTCATAGAGGGAGGAGCCAGTGCACACCACCTGATCCTAAAGCTTTTACTTTTGTGCCCTGTCTCCTGCGGAGCCGCTATTCCCCATGGTTCTGACGGAGTCCCCAGCATCCACTTAGGACGTCAGAGAAAATATAGTAAGTCTATAAAAATAAAATAATAAAAGCTTGAGGCTGCTTTCTCAGCAGCCCTGTGACCATGCGGCTTCCTGCCGCACCAGGCAAAAAACTGATCTGACTGAGTCAGTGGGCGGGACTATATGGTGAAGGCCCCGATGCATCCTGGGAGGCCAGAAAGCTCGTGACCGTGTTGGTGCCATTTCCTGTGGATAATCCTGTGGCCCAGCCAGAGAAATATTATATATAAATTTGCTTGTAATTATGCATAGGCATGCTGGCTACCCTGAAATTTGTGCTAGTATGTCTATCCTGTTTGTATCACTGCACAGATCGGAGATGCAGAACATTGGGGTGCCCTACAAACTAGTAATAACACCACAATAGTGACTGCAGCCTAGTATTATTACACCAATAATACATAGCAGAATTTTCATAGTAGGCAACATATAAACAAATATCCACAGACACTTTTTGCTGTTGACCTATTGTATCAAAGCAAATCTTAAGCTGCATACATACAATGTGATGTGTGCTTACGATTGACTATATTGTCAAAATCATAAGAAAAATTAGCACATATTGCACCGTGTGTATACAACTTGCGATACTAATGCGCACTCCGGCGGGGTCAGTAACGCAAAAAATAATAGACTCTGCAGGCATGGCAATGTTGACTATGGCCCTCATTCCGAGTTGATCGCTCGCTAGCTACTTTTTGCAGCCATGCAAACGTATAGTCGCCGCCCACGGGGGAGTGTATTTTCGCTTAGCAAGTGTGCGATTGCATGTGCAGCCAAGCGGGACGAAAAAGTTTTTTTGCAGTTCCTAAGTAGGTCTGAACTTACTCAGCCCTTGCGATCACTTTAGCCTGTCCGGTCCCGGAATTGACGTCAGACACCCGCCCTGCAAACGCCTGGACTCGCCTGTGTATTCCCTACCACTCCCAGAAAACAGTCAGTTGACAACCAGAAACGCCCTCTTTCTGTCAATCTCCTTGCGATCGGTTGTGCGAATGGATTAGTCGCTAGAAGCAATGCACAGCAATGATGCTGTTTGTACCCGTACGACACGCATACGCATAGCTGTCCTCTGTCTCCTCTCATGACTCCACCTCCCCCTCACTTCCACTAACTGTAGGGGTACCCCAAGGTTCTGTCCTTGGTCCTCTTCTCTTCTCTCTCTATACGTCCTCACTAGGTAAGCTCATTAGTTCTTTTGGTTTCCAATATCATCTCTACGCTGATGACACCCAAATCTATCTTTCCTCTCCAGACCTCTCCCCTGCTCTCCTCACTCGTATCTCCAACTGTCTCTCTGCTACCTCTTCCTGGATGTCCCAGCGCTTTCTTAAACTTAACATGTCTAAGACTGAGCTGATCATCTTCCCTCCCTCCCGCATAACCTCACCTCCTACAATCTCATTATCTATTGATGGCACTACTATCTCCTCTAGCCTCCAAGTGCGCTGTCTTGGAGTAATCCTTGACTCCTCCCTCTCCTTCAAACCACACATTCAGCACCTCTCACAAACCTGTCATTTTCATCTAAAAAATATTTCCAGGATCAGACCCTTTCTGACCCAGGATGCTACTAAGACTCTTATCCACTCACTGGTCATCTCCAGACTGGACTACTGTAATCTGCTCCTGACTGGCATTCCTGATAAATACCTCTCTCCACTCCAATCTATCCTCAATGCTGCTGCCCGGCTTATCTTCCTCACCAAACGCACTACGTCCACCTCTCCTCTCTTACTAGACCTTCACTGGCTCCCCTTCCCTTTCAGAATCCATTTCAAGCTTCTCACACTCGCTTACAAAGCCCTCACCCACTCCTCTCCCATCTACATCTCTGACCTTATCTCCCTTTACACTCCCACCCGTCCTCTTCGCTCTGCTAATGCACGCCGACTCTCCTGCCTACGGCTTACTTCCTCCCACTCCTACCTCCAAGATTTTTCACGTGCTGCACCACTTCTTTGGGATTCCCTACCTCTCCCCCTCAGACTCTCCACCTCTCTACAAAACTTCAAACGGGCTCTCAAGACCCACTTCTTCACCAAACCAAGCCAAATCTCATCCTAACCCTCTGTTCTACGCTCTCTATGTACCCCATCTGTGTCACCCCTGTCTGTCTACCCCTCCCCTTTAGAATGTAAGCTCTCACGAGCAGGGCCCTCTTCCCTCATGTGCTTATCCTCTCTTACTTTTATAATCTTCAACTGCACCAATTCCATCAGTCTTCTGCCACCTGATACTTATTCCAGTGTCATCTGCTGATGTAACTATGTTTATTTACCCTGTACTTGTCCTATACTGTCATCAACTGTAAGTTGCTGTTTTCCTGTTTGATTATTTATGTACTCTGTAATTGGGCGCTGCGGAACCCTTGTGCCGCCATATAAATAAAGGATAATAATAATACGCAAAATGGCAGCGAGCGGTAAACTCGGAATGAGGACTTATATTGTGTACAATATAGTCAGGGGTTAAAGTGAGCTGGAACAGGGCTGAACTGTGTTCCTTCAGTTCCACTTGGAGAAGGAACGCAGTTCCGCCTCCTCTGGCTCCCCTAACCTGATGTGTGCCCCTAACCCAGCTCACCTAACCCGATGTGTGCCCGGCGCCACAGGGAGATGCCGGGCACCCGCTGAGATTGTGTTACCATCGGGCACCCAGCTCTCTCCACAGCGGCGGCAGGACTCACTACTGAGCTCTGGCTTCCGGCTGTCAGTGTGCGCTATGGGAGAGACGTCATAACATCTCTCCCATAGTCCTGAGGAGCGGACGTGGGATGGACCACAGCTGTCGGACGCGGGGATTGGTGAGTATTGTGTTTGTTTGTTTGTTTGTTTTGTTTTTTAACATATATGTGTGTGTATTAGCGGCGTTTATAATGGGGGCAAATTATAGGTGGCAAACTACAAGGGAGCAAGCTACAAGGGCGCAAACTACTGGGGGCACATTACTACTTGGGGGCACATTACTACTGGGGGGCATTACCACTGGGAGGCTAAACTAAAGGGGGGTAAACTGCAGGGGCTTTACTACTGGAGGCTAAACTACTGGGGGCATAACTACTGGGGCTAAATACTGGGGCTAAACTACTGGGGCTAAACTACTGGGGCTAAACTACAGGGGGCTAAATGACTGGGGGCATTACTACAGGCGACATTACTACTGGGGGCCATACTACACAGGGGCATTACCATTAAGGGCATTACTAATGGGGGCACTACTGAGGGCATTGTAAAGGGGGCACTTCATAAGGGGCATCACTCCTGGGGACATAAGGGGCACTACTACTGGGAGCATTGCATAAGGGGCACTACCACTATGGGCTCTATATTAGGGGCACTACCAGTACAGTGGACATTGTATAAGAACACTATTACTGTGGGCATTGTATAAGGTGCGCTACTGCTGTGGGCATTGTGTATACTGGGTGCTACTACTGTGGGCATTATTACTATTGTGTGACCACGCCCCTTTTCGAGAGGCGCGCGCAATACCTTTATTGCATGGGCGCCAGGGGGAGGGGGGGGATGAGTTCCACCACCTCTCTAGGACCACTTTAAGCACTGAATATAATGCATATCACACTTGTTTCCAGTAGTGGCTAATATTATCTTGCGATACCAATCTACATCATCACAGCCACTCTATAATTACACAGAAAGAGACAGTCCCCCTGTCAAAATAGTTCATAGCCAAAATTGCACATAATAAAAATCGCAAGCGCATATAGTCAAAATCGCAAGTAAATATAGTCAACATCGGTGGTTCTGGGTTCCGGCCAGTTCAAGAGAAATCGCATAGTCAAAATCGCAACTTGTGTATGTACCTTTAATGCTGTATGAGCTGACTTTGAAGTCTACAAACCAAACTTTTAATCATAGAATAGACATTGTTATTTATTTGTTCAAATATTCCTCTTCAATATTACAGCCAACAGAAGAACTGTTTCTAAAATGCAGAAGATGCTTGTTTATGAAGCTGTCAGTAAGGGAAAAGAAGGACTTTCCAGGCACAAATCTCCAAAACCTGGGACTGTCCCTGGAAATCATGGACAATTGGTAACTATGGACTAGTTTACTGCTCGTTTTTCAGGACTGCTTTGTCATCTCCCTGACTGGCTTTTGGCAGTTAAAATTATATCACTTATGTACCAATTGCGTCTTGTTCGCCTAAGGGCTTTAAGAAACAAAATCAACTAACAGTTTCACACCCCGCTGTAAGAGAACTGTAAGTGGCAAAACTTTACTTCTCTTATCCATTACAAAACATATAAAAAGGTTCAGCAATTCACAAGGCCCTCTATTAATGTCAATGTTTTGAGAATTATTTCTCAGGCTTTGTATGTCTGCTGTAATTTGTGTTGGCTGTAAGTTCTTTTCCATGTAGGCACTTTTCCCCACAGCTCCGAATGCTGCAGACGAGAAATATAGCTTTTAACTATTGCTGCAGCAAGTTCCTCAGCAGAAAGCCTGAAAATAATGGCTGAGAGATCATACTATTGGAAGAATGCCTATTGTCATTATTTGCAGGATGCCGCTACCGTATTGTGAAAATTAAGTACTTTGCAATAGACAGCGTAGATGGAAGCGATAATGTGATTCACCAGGAGAATTACTGCTGTCTAGTCTACAATTTCCACTCTCAATATTCATTTGTTTTTCACTTATGAAAACTAGAAGACCTTAAGTGGATGAAAGTTTGGTGAGCGCACATTACACAGCAGTTATCCAAATGATATAGGTTAGGTGTATTGCAGGACATCAGTACGGTCTTTATCTAAATGCTAAACTTAGAGTTTAGGAATAAAGATAGCTGTAAACGTGTGTTGATTGGTGTCAGCTTGCTAACTGCAATGCAAAACAAATCTCATCAGGTCTATTCTGGAGATACTCATTAAGCAGGTCTACTCACGCACACTAGTTCAATTACATGAGCAGGACAGTTTGTCTGCTGCAACATTTATTTATTCTTTCCTCTTAGCTTTAAATCGCAACCTTCTTATGTATACGTACTTTTCCACTTGATGATGTTATTGAATTGCAGTTCTAATAGTTAACGAGATGTACACTAAAAGGAGAACCGCTTATTTTTATTGTATACCTATTTTCATAACTCTTGGTTGATACAGACCCCAAAGTCATCTAATTTTATCTGCTGAATATCTAAAGGCTGCCACTTAGGTTGGGTACACACCAGGACGAAATTGTGTAAAAAGCCCCGACTTCGACGCAATCTAATGGAAAAAGTGCGTACTCGCCACTCGTATGTCGAATTGGAGATCTAGATCTGCTGCAGTCAAGATTTGTCAATCTGACCTCCGATTGGGTGCTGATCGTGTGCGCTTGCGTCGTCCGATCAGCGACATTTGAGTGGCATTTCCTGTACACCCGCCACCATCTTCTCCAGCGTCGTGCGGTGTACCAGTAGTGCAGACACACACTCTCTCCTCTAATTTGGGATACCCATCCGATTTCATCCTGTGGTATGTGTACTCCTGGCTACCAATGCTCTCCTATGCCTATACTGTCCATCAATGCCTATGTATGCCCACTGATTGTTTAATATATGTCCACACTGCCCACCAATGCATTTATGTGCCTACTGACTGGTTTATATATGCCCACACTGTCCACCAATGTTTATGTGCCAACTGACTGCTTTATTGCCCACGCTGGCCACTAATGCCTTCGTATGCCCACTGATTGGTTTATATATGCCCACACTGCCCACCAATGCTTTCATGTGCCCACTGATTGCTTTATATATGGCCACACTGCCAACCAATGTTTCTATGTGCTCACTAATTAATATATATATGTGCCCCTGTCCCCCTATAAAAACAGATTTATAAATAAAGACATTTCTTATAAAGTTTTCTGTAAAGTATCCCCAAAAAAATATTTCAAACCAAAAAAGTTTCAAACAACATTTATTGAAAGCAAATGGTTTGTTTTCCTTTTTTCCCATAGAAAGGTCTCTTGCTCAGGAGAAAGAGCATAAGTTTGTGGAATCGTTTACTGAAAAGTATATGGAGAAGGAATGTCTCTGGCGCACAAAATCAAAAGAGTATATGAATAAGGTCAAAAGGACCAAAGCGCTTGAACAGTTGGAGGCTTTCAGTAGATATCCTGAGGCCACCAGGAATTGGGCCCGCAGGAAAATCCAGAACCTACATACGGTTTTCTTAAAGGAGCACAAGAAAATGGATAGCTCCCGGAGATCTGGTGCTGGAGCCGAACAGGTGTACCAGACCTCCCTCTGGTACTATGACCTGCTCACCTTTACTCTCAGCCAGAAGATGCAGAGGTCTGGCGTCGTGGTGATGGCCGAGAAGGAGGTTGACGAAGTGGCAAATGTGGATGAAAGTTCGCAGCCACTTTCAGTAAGTAGAGACACAGTATTTAAATGTCCTTGTGCAATGTTCAAGTTTGTAGTGACAGGAGAACAGGTATAATCCACTCTACTTTACCTACTGGACTCCTCCTGCCAATCGACAGCACCCACTCCGTTGAAATAGGCCATGTACTGTGCCTTGACTTGTTTGGCCCGTGCAGTCGCCGTGTACTAAAGTGAAGGTGTTTCCATGGAGGACATTGGCACTACCTCCTTTGGAAGGTCTGGGTCTTCTTGCGGAGCTGTGCCTGTAAGCCTTTGCTGCGCGGCTTTGCGGCTGAGCAAATTGTGCAGGACACAGCACACACTGACGACCCAGTCAATTTTCTCCACCCTCAGGTTTATGGCAGTGTGGAAGAGGCTGAATCTGTTGCTTAGGATTCCAAAGGCACTCTCCACAATATGGCATGCCCTGGATAGCCTGTAGTTAAAGATCTGCTTCTCTTTGCTAAGGCCCCTTTGCGAATATGGTTTAATGATGTGCTCGTGCAGGGAGAATGTCTCGTCCATCACAAATACAAAATTTAGGCCATACTTTGTTTTCTGGACAGTCAGCAAGTAAAGGGTGTTGGAGGCGAGTCTCTCGTAGAACGGTGTATTCTTGAAAGTGCCACCATCCGAAGCCCGCCCGTAGTTTGCATTAACCACTGCCATCAGAAGGATACTGAAGTACCATTTATATTTAGTATGAACCACTGTTGACAGGCTGGGTTATGCGGACACGTTTACCATCAATAGCTCCTCCACAATTTGGGAAATTCCAACACTCTTCAAATTCCTCACCTATGGCTTTCAACTCTTCCACGCTTGTAGGGAACTACAAAAAAAAAAAAAATGAAAAAAAGAAAGGTTATTAATAAATGTTTCTGTTTTTTGACCCACAGACTCACAGTGCAGGGCCAGAGCAAGAGACACCTGGGACCACAGACATATCTTTGATAGCGGCCACTCCTGGCCAGGATAAAGTCGACACCTATCTGGCCGATGGGCTCCACCAGATGGATGCAGAACAACAGCTGGAGTTCGAGCGAATAGCAAGCAAATTGTTATTCCAAGGGCGGAAAGTGCGGCTTACGCCGCACACACAACTAGTGGGCCTTGCGCACACCGAGGCTGTACCTGCGACAACAGCGGAGCCAACTCCACCATCATCCTGTCCGAGGACCTCCTCACCCCTCAATACCCTCCTTACCACCCCATCCTCATACCTCGCTCCACCAACCTACTTAACAGTCCCTTCTTCATATCTGCCAGTACCCTGTCCAGCATCCTCCTCGCAACGTGCTTTTCCAGCATCCTCCTCGGAACCTGCTCCCCCACCCAGCTAGAGGCACCTGTATACGTCCTTACTGGAGGATGATAAGGAGTTCCACAGTTTTATCATCTGCGTAGGTATGATGGGGTATGATATACGCTGTTTCTGGCGCAGATAATCCAAGGCCCATGCACACGTGCTGCATTGTGCAGGTCAATTGGACCGGGCCATTGCCTTTGCAACACATGTGCATGAACCATTGCATATCTGCGCCAGAAACACTGTCTATCATACCGGTCCATACCTATTGCGAATGATAAAACTGGATGATACAAAAATTTTGCTAAGTTTTATATATGTTTGTACAGTTTCTGTCTTTTATAAAGAAGATGAAAAATTCCTAGTGTGTTAAACAATCAAACAAAAAAAACACACAGATTCATTAGTTTTAATAAAACAGTTTTTGTTTTTGTGTGTGGTGTATTTTTCCTTACCTTGCAATACTGGTTCTGCAGCACCTTCATGATAGCTTTGCATGTGTCCGGGATGATGAGGCCCAGAGCTTGCGGGAAGAGGAGTGATCCAAACTTCAGGTCAGCTAGAGACCTTCCTGTAGCCAGAAACCTCAGGGTCGCCACCAGCCTGTCCTCAGCAAGGATAGCCATGCGGTACTTCGTATCTTGCCTCTCGATGTAGGGAGTCACCAGACGCAGCAATTCCTGGAAGGTGGCGTCATCAATTTGCAGGAAGTTACGGTAGTCGTTAGGATTGTTCTCCCTAATTTCCATGAGCAGTGGCATGTGAGAACGAGTCTACATCCTCAGCAACCACTGCTTTGTCCAGCATGACCTCACCCTCCTACGCTTGGCCCTCTCACGTCTCAGCCTCAGCACAGATTAGGACAGGAGTAGTTGATGCTGTGAAGGATCTATCACTACACAGGAAAAGCACACTTTGTAATGCCAGGCAAAACAAAGGAGAGCACAATAGCTATGTGCAGCGTTCAGCAGGTATAAATCAAACCTCGCTAGTCACAAAGCAGAAGTGCAAAGACCTAAAATGGCTGCTGCTATTGATACCCCCTCAGCCAGTCCTGCCCATTATTTACATTTCAGGCCAATCGGCCAGACAGTCACCTGGTGTTCTGTGTAGCAACATGCATCGGGTCGGAGTCGGGTCGGAATCGTTTGACACAAATGCACCGTTTTTGCCAAATCGTGAGCCTAGGCCTGTCTAGGAGCTCCTGGGAAGTTGAAGGGAAATAGTCGAACGATCGCGATCGTTCTGGTGTGTACCCGTACTAACTGGTATGATGTTTGCATGGGTTGAGACTAAAGGGATAAAAACATTACCTGTTTGCCTCTTCTTTCTCCCTTGAGAGCATGTTGATCCAATGTCCAAGTATTTTTTATATTGTAAACCTGTAATGCCAAACCATTTTTTTCTATTTCTATTTACTTTTACTCTGTGTACATTAATTCATCCATTAAAAAAAAAATTTAAACTTTAAATATATTTCTGCCAGTAAGCATGTAAGAAGTGATAACAGTTTCCCAAACTGAGAACTGACCAAACCCTGTCTGCAAAAATAGGGCTCATCTAATTTATGTTCACCAATGCAGAGCTGTAAGCTACAACACTGGTGACTAGTGACTGGTCAGAATGTGTTCACTTCTATCCATCAGGAATTTAACTGGATATTTTTGTTAAAACATTGAGATAAACTGTATGTTAGCAACAGGTCTTTGTTTCCTCCCTCCACTCAGTAGCTACTCAAAGAGTCACTTCTCTCTAATGACAGAACACACAAAAAACAATGCCAACAGCTTACAGCAGCCAAAACCAAAGACAAATAACCTCACTGCAAGCCAACAGCAACTAAGACAATATAGTGCTGCCACCTCCCAGCCATCTGCTGACTTTTTTATGTCCGGCACGTTAACATTTTGTTGTTTGTCGCTTTTCAGCACAGTATTTTTATCTCAATTAAGACCCTGCAGGTTTTATTTTTCATTGTTTTTTATTACAAGGACCACTATGCTGAATATCTGCTTAACAGATATACACGCATCACAACAACTTTTTATCATTCTTTGTAATGTCAGTTAAAGACATATGATGTAAGATAACTTGCAAGTATCTGACCTGAATATAAAAAGTGTGTCCTTATCTACCACAATTACAGATGCACTCAGACCAGTGATTTTGTGGTAATTTTACATCAGCAAGGTGGTTTGACTGCATCATTGAAATGTGTTATTGTGTATGCCCAGAACCAAGAACCACTGACCTAAAAGTACATACACAGCTATAGTTACTTATTAGCAATGCAATTTACTCTCCCTGTCATTTCAGGCTTTGGAGAGCCAAATGACACAGAATAGCGATCAATCATTATTCCTTAGACCTCGGTATGTACTATAAACATCAATCAATACAGGTCTTATGCAATCCAAGTCCCACAGATATAAAGAAAATCAGATCAGGCCAATCCCAGAGAATTAAAAACCTATTACGACCGAACTAAAACTTTCATTCCAGTGATTTTCCAGAAACATAACATTCACTTGTTTAAAAAATGGCCGGCATTACAAAAGGATTGTTTTGTCATAAGATACACGACGAATGATAAAAATATATTATTCTACAAAAAAAGAAAAATAGGTTAATAATATGCTTCCATCATTTCCTGCCAACTGTGGGGAATGAATACCAGCTTGTGAGGACTCACCCATGCCAGGTTTCCCTCAAACAATGGTCAGAAGGGGAGATGCAAACAGCTCAGTTATTTTCTGACACAGACATTTGAAGCATTGTACAAAGGTGCAAGAAGACCACAAACTCCACAGTTCTTGGCCCTCCTTACTTTGCCCATCATATCTGCCTAGCTACAGAGATAGAAAGTTTGTAGGGGAGTATAGTACAGTACGGGCTCAGAGATTTGCAATGCAGATGGAGAGGATGCATTTTCTGGGTCATTCATTGTCATAGATAATCATATACTCCTCAGCAAAAGAACTTGACTTCTACACCAGCTCAGAGCTAGCAAAGATTGGCTCTCATCCTAGACTTTTAATATGACAAAGCAGGTCACATGTACAGAGCAGCCCCCTGCTATGCAAAAACCAATCTGCAATCTGTGCATTCTATATGGCAAGCCAAAAAAGACACTATATGGACAAAAGTATTTAGCTGCACCTATTAATTATGCAGGTGTTCCAATCAGACCCGTTGCCACTGGTGTATAAAATCAAGCACCTAGCCATGCAAAAAGAAAAAAGAAGGCATGGGGAGCGCTGAGAAAGAATATTATATATGATATAATTTGTAATTAAAACATATTGACATTAAACAACATCATTTAAATACAATAATACTGATGAAACGGCCAGCAGTATAGGCTGAGAAACGAGTCAATGTTTTCGGCACCACGGACATACCAGCTCTCAGCCACCCACCATCTATCTACCATTGAGGCTCTGATCCCCACTATCAAGGGAATACAGATTGAGACCGCTGCACGTCACCACGCACTTTAGCCGCTGCCTTCCCGTCTTAGTGCAGCTAAGTCCAGTCAGTTATCCAGCCCATGGATGCACGGCTGGGTTCACGCCATCTGACCGCGAGTGGCACCACTCCTTCTAATCATCACTCCCGGCACAGTCACGGAGTGTCCGCTATCAAGCGGGGGACCCTTATTCACTGTGGGTAAGATATCTGCACCTTTTGCCACACAAGTGGATTAATTTAATGTGGATGCCACTATTACATGCTTCTCACTGTGTACAGTATTTTGAGACTCTATGGGGTATATGCAATTGCGGGCGAATCGCGGCAATTTTTCGCCCGTTTTTTAATTCGACACAATTCGACCGTCGAATTCCGGCAGGTGGGTGCCGGAATTCAACATATTCAATAAAAAACGGATTCGACAGTCCCGCTGTCGAAAAACGGCCGATTTGACGGATTTTGATTAGATTTTTAAAAAAAACGGGGAAAAAAACCCTAAAAAAAAACTGCGTGGGGTCCCCCCTCCTAAGCATAACCAGCCTCGGGCTCTTCGAGCCAGTCCTGGTTCTAAAAATCTGGGGGAAAAACTGACATGGGATCCCCCGTATTTTTAAAACCAGCACCGGGCTCTGCGCCTGGTGCTGGTGCAAAAAATACGGGGGACAAAAAGCGTAGGGGTCCCCCGTATTTTTTACACCAGCATCGGGCTCCACTAGCTGGGTAGATAATGCCACAGCCGGAGGTCACTTTTATACAGCACCCTGCGGCCGTGGCATTAAATACGCAACTAGTCACCCCTGGCCACCCAAGGGCCAGGGGTGAAGCCCGAGGCTGTCCCCCCCATCCAAGGGTCCTGTTTTTATTTGGGTATTTTTTTTCCAGTAAAATCTACAGGTACCAGCGGGCCCGTTTTTCTCCCTTATGCTGGTACTTGTGGTTCTCCAAGTACCAGCTTGTGGGGGAGGCTTGCTGGGACTTGTAGTACTACTGGAAAAAACAATATTCTTTCATTTTTCCAAAGGCTATCAGCCCCCCATCCGCAGCCCTTGGATGGGGGGGACAGCCTCGGGCTTCACTCCTGGCCCTTGGGTGGCTGGAGGGGGGGACCCCTTGATTGAAGGGGTCCCCACTCCTCCAGGGTACCCCGGCCAGGAGTGACTAGTTGCGTATTTAATGCCACGGCCGCAGGGCGCTGTATAAAAGTGACCCCCGGCTGTGGCATTATCTACCCAGCTAGTGGAGCCCGATGCTGGTGTAAAAAATACAGGGGACCCCTACGCTTTTTGTCCCCCCGTATTTTTTGCACCAGGCGCAGAGCCCGGTGCTGGTTTTAAAAATACGGGGGATCCCATGTCAGTTTTTTCCCCGGATTTTTAGAACCAGGACCGGCTCGAAGAGCCCGAGGCTGGTTATGCTTAGGAGGGGGGACCCACGCATTTTTTTTTTTTTTTCAGATTTTTACCATTCCATTAAAAAAAAAATAATAATATTTTTAAAAATATATAAATAATACTTGTGCCTCCAAAATAGACAAACCAAGTACCTAATCCCTTCTAATATAAATAGATATGCTATTACCAATTAAAAAAACACAAAAAAAAACATGTTTTTAAAAAAATGTATTAGATTCCGCCAGCAAAGTGTGGCGGATTGAAAATGACGAATTTACTGTCTAAAAGCACTGTTGTCGAATTTACAATCTTCAATTGAATATACTTTTGTCGAATTGCCGCATTTGTACCATTGCAGAAATTTCGAATTTGACAAATGTCGAATTTCAAAAAGTCGAATTTGGAAAGTCCGTTTTTTTGGCGAAAAGTACTGAATTGCATTGTCGATTTTTTTGGGGGGGGCGAAAATGTCCCGTTTTTCGACATTTTCGGGAATTCGACCGCAATTGCATATACCCCTATGAAACCTTATGCTTGATTCTAAGTGGACACCATCGCTATATTGTTGCAGACTTGTGTTGCATATTAACTGCCACATTGTTGGAGAGCTTTGTGGTATAATTACATCCCGGTGCTACTAATATCATATTTATATTAATTTATTTCTTCAGCTTTATGATATTATATTATTGTATTTAAAATGATGTTGTTTAATGTCATATCATATATAATATTCTCGCTCAGCGCACTCCCCGCTCCGTTTTTCTTTCTTTTTTCTTTTTTTATTGTCCAGGGACTGGCCCGCCCCATTATGGTGAGCCGCTTTTAGGGAATATTGGTTTGAGTGACCATTTTGAGCGCCAGTTTTATCTATCCACCTAGTCACGCAGTCTCCATTTGCAAGCATTTGTGATACAAAATGGGTCATTCTGAAGAGCTCAGTGACTTCAAGCATGGTACTATAATAGGATGCTACCTTTGCATAAGACTGTTTGTGAAATTTCATCCCTGCTGGATATTCCACGGTCAACTTTAAGTGAAATTATTACAAAGTGAAAGCATTTAGGACAACAACAACAACAACTCAGCCACGAAGCGAAAGACCACGTAAAATCAGAGCGGGGTCAATGACTGCTAAGGCGCATGGTGCATAAAAGTCACCAACGCTCTGCTGATTCCATAGCTGAAGAGTTCCAAACTTCCACTGGCATTAATGTAAGCACAAAAACTGCTTTGAGAGCTTAACGGAATGGGTTTCCAAGGCCGAGCAGCTGCCTCACATCACAAGTCCAATGCCAAGTGTTGGATGAAGTGGTGTAAAGCACACAGACACTGAACTGTGAAGCAGTGGAAACGTGTTCTGTAGAGAGACGAATCACACATATCAGATGGGAGAGTCTGGGTTTGGCGGATGCTTGGAGAACGTTACCTGCCTGACTGCATTATGCCAACTGTGAAGTTTGGTGGAGGAAGGATAATGGTATGGGGCCGTTTTTCAGGGTTTGGGCTATGCTTTCAACTTTGTGGCAGCAGTTTGGGGAAGGGCTTTTTTATTCCAATGCGACTGTGCCCCAGTGCACAAAGCAAGGACTATAAAGACATGGTTTGATGTCAAGTTCCTCCACACCTTGCATGGTGTGAAAGAACTTGACTGGCCCGCACAGAGTCCTGACCTCAACCCTATTGAGCACCTTTGGGATGAACTGGAACGGAGATTGCGAGCCAGGCCTACTCGTCCAACATCAGTGTCTGACCTCATAAATGGGCACAAATTCCCACAGAAACACTCCAAAATCTTGTTGAAAGACTTCCAGAAGAGTGGAAGCTGTTGTAATTGCAAAAGGTGGACCAACTCCATATTAAAGTATACAACAGTCCCTGTTGGTGTAATGGTCAGGTGTCCAAATGGTGTATATATGTTATACATTTAAAAATTAAATTCCTCCTCCAAGACTCTACTAGCCCCTTTCTGAGAAGTACTGGGTTTTGAATGGATCGATTTCTACTATACTTGATCACTGGGGTCAGGTCCAGAGGTCCCAATTTTAATTACCCCAGCCCACAAAGCTCAGAGGGCTAGAAAGAGACACATTGCTTTTTAGTGTCTCTCGGTAGCCTATAGGCAAGCAAAGTGCGGGTGTGAGTTTTGGGGGGATTTTGAGACACACCCCTTCCGACCTTGACTAGTCTGAAGATGGGATTCAGCACAGAAGAGGATTCCAGAATCTGGGGCTCTTGTAATAATTGAAACTAGTCTAGGCCATGTCATCCATTATTTTATAGTGCATGGCACACTGGATCCAAGTACAGGTTAAGTTCACCAGAGAAGTAAAATCAGATTTCTACTGTAGTTTTAACAGAATAAATGTAATAAAAGCTTCATTAACACACATGTAATAAAAACAGACCTGATGTCCCTTTACTGAAAGTATTTAAGAAGCAAATAAGGATAGATCAGGCACTTTAAAAAAAGAAAAGAAAATGGAAATGTTTATTTAGTTTAAAGGAGGTAATACTAAATAAAGGTGTAGAAGGATGGAACTTCATGTACCATTTACACTGCAATACAGCAATGCACAGGGAATGGCATTGCAACTAAAAACATATTTTCTTGAGGGATTTATGTGCCCTTTGCAAATTACCTTCATTGACAACTCCTCTGTTAAATAATGAACAAACACTGGGGTCAATTCAATTCAGCAGGGATTGAATAGCACTGGGAATTAGTTCCCAGAGCTATTAAAATCTGCACGCTTTTACGTCAGAGAAATCCAGTACTCGCAGACTAAACAGGGTGTTTTGTTGCGAGAACCGGCATTCTTAAGTGTAGGGCGCGAATACGGTTTCTTGCGCGCTAAGAGCAAAAAACAGCACTGCGCCAGCACTTTTGTTGGATTTCTGCTCACACCCCCCGAGGGCTCCGAGAAGAAATCTTCTCATTGGGCATCACATCAACCCAAACTGAATAGCACCGGTAACTAATTCCCGTTGCTATTCAATTTGCGCTGAACTGAATTGACCCCACTGTTTACATATATATTCTCCCTTGTCAGTGCAGAAAGTTAGTGCACCTTCCCACAACAACAATATTTAAATATCTTAATGTATTTAATCTTGATACTACCATGCTCCTGTGACCCAGAGGCATAAAATGAATAAATTAAGATGGGATAAAGCAAAGGAAACTGTAAATATCAAAAGGTCTAACCGGGTGAAACCGTTAATTTATCAGTATTTCCCTAACTATGCATTACTGTGACATTTGGCACTTGTGTTAATCTTATATTAAACCTATGCAGAGAGCAGAGGCGTCACCGGGTGTGGTGACACCCGGAGCGCACTTTGTATTATCACCCCCCCCAAGCAGCTATTTTGTGGGCTTAATCAGCATTCATAGAGTGCAGCCTAACCATTCACTAGTTTCCCACCGTGTAGTACCTCAAGTCTGCTGTGAGGTGTCCTCCTAGTCTCCTCCCTCTCCTTCACTCTAAACAAATATCTCTCACGGTTGAGGCTAGATCCAAGTGGCCTAAGGGACCTTTTTTGTCAGGGGGAGGAGCCACGACACTAGGGGGAGGAGCTAGGCCAGCGGGATAGTTGCTCTACTGTCCACGCCACCAACTATTACCTTTAGTAATCAGGTGGCGAGCGAAGCGAGACACCGAGCCCGAAGCGTGGCGAGCGAAGCGAGCCCGCGAGGGTACTTTTCGGTACCCTGTTCGCCCAAAGCTCCTCCCCCTGGTGACGTGTCTCCTCCCCTTGAAACGTCAGAAGGTCCCTTCTCCCACTCCGAAATAGAATCAACCTATCTCTCACCCCCACCTCTGCCTTCTCACCCATGATAGTACAGAGAGTCTCATCCTGTCTCAACCACTCTTAAAGGCCCCATACACTATCTCAGCAATGACTTGCATGCAATTTTCCTGCACTCTGGCCGGGAGCTTCCCGGGAGGCCTTGCTACCCTGAATGTATTTTTACATGTGATTTATCTCATGCAAGCTAATATTATTAAACCTATTTCCATGCAATTGAGATAAATCTAACGTGCAGCACGTGTGATCTGCGATTTGCGATGGGAGACACACAGGAATGCGCATTGCAATCGCAGGAAAAGGACATGCAATGTGACACTTTTTGTGCAATTTGTCTCAATTGCATGAAAACAGGCAATATCGCACTAGTGTATGGGGCCCTTAACCTCCTCATCTCTGGACTCCACTGTTCATTTTCCCTATTAATCTCATCCCTCTGCCTGCAACCTGCTTCACTGGTTCCCTATCCCTTTTAGAATCCAGTACAAAGACCTCAACCTCACAAAAAAATCTTTCCTTCACCTGCTTCTCAAACCTTATTTCTGTGTACAGCCTCCTCCACTCTTTCACTGGGCGCGACCTCACCTCCACTCTTGTTACCTCCTCTTCTGCCCCCTTCCTGACAAACTTAGCAAATCAGACAAGCAGTATCACAAATGTGATAGATGTGCACTCAAGACACAGTTTTATGAGAACTTACCATCCCTGCTCCTAAATCTCAACTTCTCCCTCTGCCCTTCTACCCAGTTTGCTCTCCATCTGTTCACCCACCCAGTATGTAGGCTCTCACTGGCACATACTTGCCTACTCTCCCGGAATGGCCAGGAGGCTCCCGAAAATCAGGTGACCCTCCCAGCCCCCCGGAAGAGCAGGCAACTCTCACGATTTCTGTGGTCCCCCCTGCCCAGCCACCCACTTATTGAGTAAAGTGGGCAGTCCGGGCAGTCGATGACACGATTCTTGTTGAATCGCGTCATCATAGCCACCCTCCCTGCAGTATAATGCCAGTAATATCAGCATTACAGAGCAGTGGCGTGGATTAAATGATGCAACAACCACACCCCCACCCCACCTTCACCCCCTCTGCTCATCACTGCCCAGCCAGAAAGTCGGTAAGTATGCACTGGCACTTCCTTCACCCTGCTCTCTGCTTAGCCCTATCCATCCACCTGCGTTCAAATAGTAGCCGCCTCCAGGGGGAGTGTATATTCGCTGTGCAAGTGTTCAATCCTATGTGCATGCCGAGCTGCTAAAATTCACTTTTCGCAGGCTGTGCGCAGCCCAGGACTTACACCATTAGTGCGATAGATTCCGTCTGACCGGGGCCGCTTTCAGACACCCTCCCTGAAAAATCTTGGGCATGCCTACATTTTTCCCGGACCCTCCCTGTAAACGCTCAGTTGCCACCCACAGACAGCCTCTTCCTGTCGCCCGTGTGATCGGATTTTTCGCACCATCCCGTCGCTGACCGGCAATTCCCGTTGTTGTTGTCCGACGCGCTTGCGCATTACGGTGCATACGCATGCGCAGTTAGGACC
This sequence comes from Pseudophryne corroboree, assembly GCF_028390025.1. NCBI lineage: Eukaryota > Metazoa > Chordata > Amphibia > Anura > Myobatrachidae > Pseudophryne > Pseudophryne corroboree. The sequence continues at coordinate 625,929,213 of NC_086449.1, read as the reverse complement.
TGATTGCCCGCTGTGCGAAAACGCACAGCAGCATTCAAACTGTATGTGCATCAATCAAATGCTGCACTGCTGCCCTCCTTGCAACTTACCACCACTTGGACTACTGTCGCCTTATAGGTATCTACTCAGGATTCGGTATGAAATCCCGACTATCAGGATCCCGGCAGTCGAAATACCGACGCCAGAATCCCGACCTCGACCGTAGCGTGTCCCCTCGCAGGCTCGGTGGCGACATTGTGAATGTTAAAACACACTGAACCGCCCTTGTGCCGTCTTCTAACCTAGTCTATCATTTTATACATATATATAGAACCCAAACAATGAAATGAATATCTGTACACATGAATTTGGCCACTCTGGCATGTATATCACGAAGTGTCATTTACAGATTTTCGCCACAATAATCTCAAACAACTAGTTTGCTCTCAGACAGATTTCTAACTATTATTATCAATGTTATGTTACTTGTATCCCAAATGACAGGCAGATTGTACATCTGGAGTGCAGAAAAGAGCTAGGGTATAAAACTGCCTTGCTTAAGATTCTAGAGGTAGCTTCCTGTCCATTGTTATAGACCTTGCGAGACCCCAGTGAGCTGGATTTATGGCCCAGCCTTCAAGGTGAACGTCTCATCTTTTATGTACTGTTACACGGCATACGCTCTCAAGCACCAATTGAGGAGATATTCACTCATGGCGAGAATGTTTTAATATAGATGCTTTCAAATGCTGCCAGCATTGTCACACTAAATAAATGCAAAAGACACACCAAGGGGACATTTCAATGCAAAATAACACCAGTAACAGTCACTTCCAAATTACTAGATGGAAAATGTCCTTGGCACGTCTCAACTGTAAATCCAGATTGTGAAAGATATTATCACTTAAGGTAGACCTGGATCAGCCACATTTAAATAATACCTGGTGGATTTAAATGCCTTAATGATAATTAATGGCTCAAACACTACAGTGCAGATATTTGCATGTGTTGATGCATCTATAAAACAATCTGCTAACATTTACATTAATGGACATTAATCCCATGCATCGCAAATTTGATGGCCCCTAAATACGCATTCATTTGTGGATGATGCAAAATGTTACTACAGGTATTGCCTAAATTTCCTTATTCATTGAATTGCTAGGCAGTAGTAACTGGGTATGTGACAAAATCACTGAAATGACTTTTTTTTTTTAACCCCTTTTATGTACATAACGCATTTCCATATAAGAGAGACTATAACTGGTTTGATAGACTGGGTTTTTAGCTGGCATTCAGCTAACTCCTTGTTTGTGCCCAGAGAATAGCACACACCTCTCACAGCCAATATATCTTGGCAGGTTATATCAGCTCCACTATGCCACTACAGTGCTGATGAATGCAGCATTAGATAATAAGGTTTATTATACGTTCTTTCACTGCAAGACGGATGGCTGTTCTCACTTCAGGCATGGCAGAAAAGGGATCATTTTATTCTAAGTGCATTTGTCATCTTACTGCCTTTTAATATACATTAATTGTGCTCAGTATTCACCTCACCACAGTAATGTTACACATGAAGCCTAGATCTAGTGGTGCTACAACCTTTAATGCAGAACAACAGTGTAAATTAATAGCATCAAATATAAGAATTTACTCACCGGTAATTCTATTTCTCGTAGTCCGTAGTGGATGCTGGGTACTCCGTAAGGACCATGGGGTATAGACGGGCTCCGCAGGAGACTGGGCACTCTTAAAAGAAAGATTAGGTACTATATCTGGTGTGCACTGGCTCCTCCCTCTATGCCCCTCCTCCAGACCTCAGTTAGGGAAACTGTGCCCGAAAGAGCGGACATTACTAGGAAAGGATTTGGAATCCAGGGTAAGACTCATACCAGCCACACCAATCACACCGTACAACTCGTGATAACTATACCCAGTTAACAGTATGAACAATAACTGAGCCTCTCTCAACAGATGGCTCATACAATAACCCTTTAGTTAAGCAATAACTATATACATGTATTGCAGAGAGTCCGCACTTGGGACGGGCTCCCAGCATCCACTACGGACTACGAGAAATAGAATTACCGGTGAGTAAATTCTTATTTTCTCGGACGTCCTAGTGGATGCTGGGTACTCCGTAAGGACCATGGGGATTATACCAAAGCTCCCAAACGGGCGGGAGAGTGCGGATGACTCTGCAGCACCGAATGAGCAAACTCAAGGTCCTCCTCAGCCAGGGTATAAAACTTGTAGAATTTTGCAAAAGTGTTTGAACCCGACCAAGTAGCAGCTCGGCAAAGTTGTAAAGCCGAGACCCCTCGGGCAGCCGCCCAAGAAGAGCCCCCTTCCTCGTGGAATGGGCTTTTACTAATTTAGGATGCGGCAGTCCAGCCGCAGAATGTGCAAGCTGAATCGTGCTACAGATCCAGCGAGCAATAGTCTGCTTTGAAGCAGGAGCACCCAGCTTGTTGGGTGCATGCAGGATAAATAGCGAGTCAGTTTTTCTGACTCTAGCCGTCCTGGAAACAAAGTTTCAGGGCCCGGACTACGTCCAGCAACTTGGAATCCTCCAAGTCCCTAGTAGCCGCAGGCACCACAATAGGTTGGTTCAAATGAAACGATGATACCACCTTAGGGAGAAATTGGGGACGAGTCCTCCATTCTGCCCTTTCCATATGGAAGATCAGATATGGGCTTTTACATGACAAAGCCGCCAATTCTGACACACGCCTAGTCCAAGCTAAGGCCAAAAGCATGACCACTTTCCACGTGAGACATTTTAGCTCCACGGTCTTAAGTGGCTCAAACCAGTGGGATTTTAGGAATCCAACACACGTTAAGATCCCAAGGTGCCACTGGAGGCACAAAAGGGGCTGAATATGCAGCACCCCTGTAACAACGTCCGAACTTCAGGCAGTGAAGCCAGTTCTTTTTGAGAGAAAAAGGGATAGGGCCGAAATCTTGGCCTTTATGGATCCTAATTTTAGGCCCATAGTCACTCCTGACTGTAGGAAGTGCAGGAATCGACCCCCCTGGAATTCCTCTGTAGGGCCTTCCCGGCCACACACCAAGCAACCTATTTTCGCCATATACAGTGAAAAAGTCTTGCTGTCACGTTTTTCCTAGCCTTTATCAGCGTAGGAATAACTGCATCCGGAACGCCCTTTTCCGCTAGGATCCGGCGTTCAACCACCATGCCGTCCAATGCAGCCGCGGTAAGTCTTGGATCAGACAGGGTCCCTGTTGCAACATGTCCTGACTGAGAAGGCAGAGGCCATGGGTCCTCTGAGAGCATTTCTTGCAGTTCCGGTTACAGAGTCCTTCTTGGCCAATCCGGAGCAAAGAATATTGTTCACACTCCTCCGTTTATTACAATTCTCAGCCCTTGGGTCTGAGAGGAAGAGGAGGGAATATATAGACCGACTGGAACACCCACGGTGTTACTAGTGTGACCACAGCTATCGCCTGAGAGTCCCTTGACCCAGCGTAAAACCTTTTTTATCTTTTTATTGAGGTGGGACGCCATGTAGTCCACCTGAGGCAGTTTCCATCAATTTGCAAAACTGCGTGAAGACTTCCTGATGAAGTCACCACTTTCCCGGGTAGAGGTCGTGTCCACTCCCGGAACGAACACTGCTGACAGTGCGCTTACTTGATTCTCCGCCCAGCGAAGAATTCTGGTAGCTTCTACCCTCGCCACCCTGCTCCTTGTGCCGCCCTGGCGGTTTACATGAGCCCCTGCGGTCTGACTGGATCAGAACCGGTTGGTCGCGAAGCAGGAACTCCGCTTGACTTAGGGCGTTGTATATGGCCCTCAGTTCCAGGATATTGATGTGAAGACAAGTCTGTTGGCTTGACCACAAACCTTGGAATTTTCTTCCCTGTGTAACTGCCCCCCACCCCCGGAGGCTTGCATCAGTGGTCACCAGGACCCAGTCCTGAATGCCGAATCTGCGGCCCTCGAGAAGGTGAGCACTCCGCAGCCACCACAGGAGAAACATCCTGGCCCTGGGGGATAGGGTGATTAACCGATGCATCTGAAGATGAGATCCGGACCACTTGTCCAGTAAGTTCCATTGTCCTTGCATGGAACCAGCCGAAGGGGATGGCCTCGTATGATGCCATCATCCTTCCCAGGACTCGAGTGCAGTGATGCACTGACACCTGTTTTGGTTTTCAATGGATTCCTGACCAGTGTCATGAGCTCCTGAGCTCTCTCTATCGGGAGATAAACCCTCTTCTGGTCTGTGTCTAGGATCATGCCTAGGCGAGGCAGATGAGCTGTAGGAACCAACTGCGACTTCGGAATATATAGAATCCAGTCGTGTTGCCGTTTCACTTCCAGAGAAGGTGATACGTTGTCCAGCAACTGCTCTCTTGATCTCGCTTTTATGAGGAGATCATCCAAGTATGTGATAATAGTGACACCTTGCTTCCGCAGGAGCACCATCATATCCGCCATTACCTTGGTGAAATTGGTAATGACAATCCCGTACCGCAATTCTGAGGTACGCCTGATGAGGTGGATAAATGGGGACACGAAGGTATGCATCCCTTATGTCCCGATTCATTTCAGGCTTGCAATGACCGCTCTTAGCAATTCCATCTTTAACCTGAACCTTTTCAGGTATATGTACAGGGATTTTAATACAATATGGGTCTAACCGAACCGTCTGGTTTCGGGATTATAACATGGTCGAATAATAACACCCTCTTGTTGAAGGAGGGGACCCTTGACCACCACCTGTTGAAGATACAATTTACGAATTGCAGTTAACACTGGCTCCCTCTCTTGGGGGGAAGCCCGCCGGGTCCTCGGTGAGGGGGCATCTTCTCACAGTCCAGCCTGTATTCCTGCGATACAATTTCTATTGCCCAGGGATCTAACAGGGAGTGAACCCACTTGTGGCTGAACTTACGAAGGCGTGTCCCCACCGGGCCTAGCTCCGCCTATGGAGCCCCAGCGACATGCGGTGGATTTTTGTAGAGGCCGGGGAGGATTCTGTTCCTGGGGACTAGCTGTGTTGTACAGCTTCTTTCCTCTGCCCCCGGCTCTGACAAGAAAGGACGCACCTCAGACTTTCTTGTTTCTTTATTCGAAAAGCTGCATTTAATAATGTCGTGCTTTCCTAGGCTGTGCAGGAATATAAGGCAAAATATCAGAATCACCAGCTATAGCTGTGGAGACCAGACCCGAGAACCTTTCTCCACACAATCCTCAGCCTTCCATATGCCTCTTAAGTCGGCATCATCTGTCCAATGTATATTCTACAGGACACGTCAAGCAGAAATCGACATAGCTTTTGTCTCTAGGACCCAGTATACTCATGTCCCTTTGGGCATGCTTTATAATTATATATCTATGACTTAAGACAGCATCTTAAAATATTTATATGCATACTAGGGTCTCAATCTCTGCTGATAAGGTACCTGTCCACGCTGCCACAGCGCTATAAACCCATGCCGACACAATCGCCGGTCTGGGTAGTATACTAGAATGTGCACACTATCTGCAGGATCCCTGAGAATAGCTAGTGCAAACAGGACACCCAAGGGGAAGATTCTCAACACATCCTGGCCCTAGTGGGGAAAGGATACAGCCTGAGAATTCTCTTGTGGGAAGCTGCCGTCTCTTGTCTGGAGATTCCCGCTTTTTTTCCTCATGAGAGGAGGGAAATTTACCTCAGCATTCTTCCCCTTAACATGTGTACTCTCGTGTCAGGGACAGATGAGTCATCAGTGATATGCAAATCATCTTTTATTCCAATATCACATATTGAATATCTTTTAGCCCTCTTGGCTGTAACTTTGCATTATCGTAGTCGACAGTGAAGTTAAACTCCGTGTCGATACTTTGTTATTTTGGATAGTGAACATAGAGAGACTCTGAAGGACTCTGTGACATAGGGACAGACCAGGGTAGATTTCCTTTCTGTTCCCTAACCTTTTGTGCAATAATTTTACCTCAGCACTTACACATATCCAAACAGGTGTCGGCGTTGTCGACGGAGACACCCTCCCACACACATATCCGCTCTATCACCTCCTTAGAGGAGCCTTTTACCTCAGACATGTCGACACGCGTACCGACACACCACACACACAGGGGATGCTCTATTTGAAGACAGTTCCCCCACCAGGCCCTTTGGAGAGACAGAGAGAGAGTATGCCAGCACACACCACAGCGCTATATAATACAGGGATGTACACTATACTGAGTGATTTTTCCCCTATAGCAGCTTATATACACAGTTTTGCGCCTAAATTTATGTGCCCCCCCCTCTCTTTTTTACCCTTTGTGTACCAGGATACTGCAGGGGAGAGCCTCGGGAGCTTCCTTCCAGCTAAGCTGTGAAGAGAAAATGGCGCCGGTGTGCTGAGGAAGAAGGCCCGGCCCCCTCAGCGGCGGGCTTCTGTCCTTTTATGTACTGTAACGGCGGGGGTTAATGCACATATACAGTTTATCAGACTGTATTATGTGCTTTTCGCCAAGTAAGGTAATCTAATTGCTGCCCAGGGCGCCCCCCCCCAGCGCCCTGCACCCATCAGTGACCGGAGTGTGTGGTGTGCTAAGGGAGCAATGGCGCACAGCTGCAGTGCTGTGCGCTACCTTAATGAAGACCGGAGTCTTCAGCCGCCGATTTTCAACTTCTCTTCGTTCTTCTGGCTCTGCAAGGGGGACGGCGGCGCGGCTCCGGGATCGGACGACCGAGGACTGGGCCTGTGTTCGATCCCTCTGGAGCTAATGGTGTCCAGTAGCCTTAGAAGCCCAAGCTAGCTGCAAGCAGGTAGGTTCGCTTCTCTCCCCTCAGTCCCACGTAGCAGTGAGTCTGTTGCCAGCAGATCTCACTGAAAATAAAAAACCTAACAAATACTTTCTTTTCTAGGAAGCTCAGGAGAGCCCCTAGGGTGCATCCAGCTCTGGCCGGGCACAGATACTAACTGAGGTCTGGAGGAGGGGCATAGAGGGAGGAGCCAGTGCACACCAGATATAGTACCTAATCTTTCTTTTAAGAGTGCCCAGTCTCCTGCGGAGCCCGTCTATACCCCATGGTCCTTACGGAGTACCCAGCATCCACTAGGACGTCAGAGAAATTACATTTCTGGTAACTGATTAAAGGGAAACTTGAACAAAGCAATGCGCTATAAGCAAGACTTGTTTTACCTCCTTTGGCATTGTTTACATGAGCCCTTTTCAGGGGGGTGCGATCAGTTCCCAGGATATTGACAGAATGCCAACCGCAGCATTCCAACAGTAATTACAGGGGTTAGGGTTAGGTGTAGGATTTGGCACCAGGGGGTGGGATAAGGTTAGGATGCAAGGGGTGGGGGAGTGTTAGAGTTAGGCTGCGGGAGCAGATGGTTAGGTACCAGGAGGGGTAGTTTGGGGTTTAAATACTTCCTGGACTCTATACAGAAAAAACAGTGGTTGTGCAATAGTAGCATATGGCGCTCTATGTTTGCTTTACAGGTTTTTAACCACAGGAATAAATTTCACAGTACTAATAATCAAATAATAGTGCTGCTTTTAGTTACGTTCCTGTAGTGTGTTTAATGTCCAGCGTATAGTATCATCTTTTGGATGTCTCTATTCCTTCCTCTGAATCTTCCTTGTTCTCAAAGTCACAGTCGTGATAGTCATAATAGAAATGGGAGAATCCAAATCTTGTGTAGCACATTCGGAAAGTTTGAGAACCTGAATAAGGTCTCAAACAGGTGTAAATGAACAGGACTCCAGATGGCCTCCCGGGAAACGGTCCTCTGGTGTCCAGTATTCGGTCCCTCTGAATAACACTGCGGAATCACCTGCACCGTTGGTGCAGCACAGGTGACCCCCGCAGTGTTACTCAGAGGGACCGAAAACCGGACAGCAGTGGACCATTTCCCGGGAGGCCATCAATCACAAAAATGGACAAAAAAGTGTTTTTATTTAAATTGCAAAAATATGAACTAAAAGCAAATATGTATATAGTTTTGACTAATCACCAACCTGGTTCATGCTTCAGCATTAATCAAGCTTTCTAAATAACAAAATCCTGTTCCCTACACCTGGGTTTTCACAATAAAGGGTTTAATTTAGGTTGGATCGCAAATTGCGATCCAACTGGATTACGATAGCCCCGTGGGTGCCAGCGCATCGCCCGTCCTGCACATGAGCCCGCACTTTCTGTGTGAGGGCCACAGAAAATGCAATCGGCTCTGCATGTCAATCAGGCAGAGGCGGGACACTGGGGGCAACACTCCATTTCCAGGGTGAAGACGGAGCGTTGTGGGGGCGGTGCGTCGGGGGCGTGATCACGGCGGCTGCGTGACGTCACACACAGCCAACGCAATTGAGAACATGGCGACGGGCAGGAGGCTCTCTCTATTTCTAATAACAAGCAGAAAATAAGAATTTACTCACCGGTAATTCTATTTCTCGTAGTCCGTAGTGGATGCTGGGAACTCCGTAAGGACCATGGGGAATAGCGGGCTCCGAAGGAGGCTGGGCACTCTAGAAAGATTTAGGACTACCTGGTGTGCACTGGCTCCTCCCACCATGACCCTCCTCCAAGCCTCAGTTAGGACACTGTGCCCGGACGAGCAGACATAATAAGGAAGGATTTAGAATCCCGGGTAAGACTCTTACCAGCCACACCAATCACACCGTACAACTCGTGATACTATATCCAGTTTGACAGTATGAAAACAACTGAGCCTCTCAACAGATGGCTCAACAATAACCCTTTAGTTAACAATAACTATTTACAAGTATTGCAGACAATCCGCACTTGGGATGGGCGCCCAGCATCCACTACGGACTACGAGAAATAGAATTACCGGTGAGTAAATTCTTATTTTCTCTGACGTCCTAGTGGATGCTGGGGACTCCGTAAGGACCATGGGGATTATACCAAAGCTCCCAAACGGGCGGGAGAGTGCGGATGACTCTGTAGCACCGAATGAGAGAACTCCAGGTCCTCCTCAGCCAGGGTATCAAATTTGTAGAATTTTGCAAACGTGTTTGCCCCTGACCAAGTAGCTGCTCGGCAAAGTTGTAAAGCCGAGACCCCTCGGGCAGCCGCCCAAGATGAGCCCACCTTCCTTGTGGAATGGGCATTTACAGATTTTGGCTGTGGTATGCCTGCCACAGAATGTGCAAGCTGAATTGTACTACAAATCCAGCGAGCAATAGACTGCTTAGAAGCAGGAGCACCCAGCTTGTTGGGTGCATACAGGATAAACAGCGAGTCAGATTTTCTGACTCCAGCCTTCCTGGAAACATATATTTTCAGGGCCCTGACAACGTCTAGCAACTTGGAGTCCTCCAATTCACTAGTAGCCGCCGGCACCACAATAGGCTGGTTCAGGTGAAACGCTGACACCACCTTAGGGAGAAATTGGGGACGAGTCCTCAACTCTGCCCTATCCATATGGAAAATCAGATAAGGGCTTTTACATGATAAAGCCGCCAATTCTGACACTCGCCTGGCTGAAGCCAAGGCTAATAACATGACCACTTTCCACGTGAGATATTTCAGATCCACGGTTTTTAGTGGCTCAAACCAATGTGATTTTAAGAAACTCAACATCACGTTGAGATCCCAAGGTGCCACAGGAGGCACAAACGGGGGCTGAATATGCAGCACTCCTTTTACAAAAGTCTGAACTTTAGGTACTGAAGCTAGTTCTTTTTGGAAAAAAAATCGACAGAGCCGAGATCTGTACTTTAATGGAGCCTAGTTTTAGGCCAATATCCACTCCTGCTTGCAGGAAATGCAGAAATCGACCTAGTTGAAATTCCTCTGGTGGGGCCTTATTGGCCTCGCACCATGCAACATATTTTCGCCATATGTGGTGATAATGCGTTGCCGTAACATCTTTCCTGGCCTTAATAAGCGTAGGAATGACTTCTTCCGGAATACCCTTTTCCTTTAGGATCCGGTGTTCAACCGCCATGCCGTCAAACGCAGCCGCGGTAAGTCTTGGAACAGACAGGGCCCCTGCTGTATCAGGTCCTGTCTGAGCGGTAGAGGCCACGGGTCCTCAGAGAGCATCTCTTGAAGTTCCGGGTACCACGCTCGTCTTGGCCAATCCGGAACCACGAGAATTGTGTTTACTCCTCGCTTTCTTATTATTCTCAATACCTTTGGAATGAGAGGCAGAGGAGGGAACACATAAACCGACTGGCACACCCACGGTGTCACTAGAGCGTCCACAGCTATCGCCTGAGGGTCCCTTGACCTGGCGCAATATCTTTTTAACTTTTTGTTGAGACGGGACGCCATCATGTCCACCTGTGGTTTTTCCCAACGGTTTACCAGCATCTGGAAGACTTCTGGGTGAAGTCCCCACTCTCCCGGGTGGAGGTCGTGTCTGCTGAGGAAGTCTGCTTCCCAGTTGTCCACTCCCGGAATGAACACTGCTGACAGTGCTAGTACATGATTCTCCGCCCATCGGAGAATTCTTGTGGCTTCTGCCATCGCCATCCTGCTTCTTGTGCCGCCATGTCGATTTACATGGGCGACTGCCGTGATGTTGTCTGACTGGATCAGCACCGGCTGGTGTAGGAGCAGGGCTTTCGCTCGACTTAGGGCATTGTAGATGGCCCTTAGTTCCAGAATATTTATGTGAAGGGAAGTCTCCTGACTCGACCATAGTCCTTGGAAGTTTCTTCCCTGTATGACTGCCCCCCAGCCTCGAAGGCTGGCATCCGTGGTCACCAGGACCCAGTCCTGTATTCCGAACCTGCGGCCCTCTAGAAGATGGGCACTCTGCAGCCACCACAGTAGAGACACCCAGGTTCTTGGCGACAGGGTTATTAAGCGATGCATCTGAAGATGCGATCCGGACCACTGGTCCAATAGGTCCCACTGAAAGATTCTGGCATGGAACCTGCCGAAGGGAATTGCTTCGTAAGAAGCCACCATCTTTCCCAGGACCCGTGTGCAGCGATGCACTGATACCTGTTTTGGTTTCAGGAGGTCTCTGACTAGAGATGACAACTCCCTGGCTTTCTCCTCCGGGAGAAACACTTTCTTCTGGACTGTATCCAGAATCATACCCAGGAACAGTAGCCGTGTCGTCGGAACCAGCTGTGACTTTGGGATATTCAGAATCCAGCCGTGCTGGTGCAGCACCTCCTGAGATAGTGCTACTCCCACCAACAACTGTTCCTTGGACCTCGCTTTTATTAGGAGATCGTCCAAGTACGGGATAATTAAAACTCCCTTTCTTCGAAGGAGTATCATCATTTCCGCCATAACCTTGGTAAATACCCTCGGTGCCGTGGACAGTCCAAACGGCAGCGTCTGGAATTGGTAATGGCAATCCTGTATCACAAATCTGAGGTACTCCTGGTGAGGATGGTAAATGGGGACATGCAAGTAAGCATCCTTGATGTCCAGGGATACCATGTAATCCCCTTCGTCCAGGCTTGCAATAACCGCCCTGAGCGATTCCATCTTGAACTTGAATTTCTTTATGTACGTGTTCAAGGATTTCAAATTTAGAATGGGTCTCACCGAACCGTCCGGTTTCGGTACCACAAATAGTGTGGAATAATAACCCCGGCCTTGTTGAAGTAGGGGTACCTTGATAATCACCTGCTGGGAATACAGCTTGTGAATTGCCGCTAGCACCGCCTCCCTGTCTGAGGGAGCAATCGGCAAGGCAGATTTTAGGAACCGGTGGGGTGGGGACGCCTCGAATTCCAGCTTGTACCCCTGAGATACTATTTGCAGGATCCAGGGATCCACCTGTGAGCGAACCCACTGATCGCTGAAATTTTTGAGGCGACCCCCCACCGTACCTGGCTCCGCCTGTGGAGCCCCACCGTCATGCGGCGGACTTGGAAGAAGAAGCGGGGGAGGACTTTTGCTCCTGGGAACCTGCTGTTTGTTGCAGCCTATTTCCCCTACCTCTGCACAGAAAGGACCCGCCTTTTCCACGCCTGTTTTTCTGGGTCCGAAAGGACTGAACCTGATAAAACGGCGCCTTCTTAGGCTGTGAGGGGACATGGGTTAAAAATGCTGACTTCCCAGACGTTGCTGTGGAAACTAGGTCCGAGAGACCATCCCCAAATAATTCCTCACCCGTATATGGTAACACTTCCATGTGCTTTTTTGAATCTGCATCTCCTGTCCACTGGCGAGTCCATAAGCCTCTCCTAGCAGAAATGGACAATGCACTTACTTTAGATGCCAGTCGGCAGATTTCCCTTTGTGCATCTCTCATATATAAGACTGAGTCTTTTATATGGTCTATGGTTAACAGGATCGTGTCTCTGTCTAATGTGTCAATATTTTCTGACAGTTTATCTGACCACGCAGCGGCAGCACTGCACATCCAAGCTGACGCAATAGCTGGCCTAAGTATAATGCCTGTGTGTGTATATACAGACTTCAGGATCGCCTCCTGCTTTCTATCAGCAGGTTCCTTGAGGGCGGCCGTATCCGGAGACGGTAGTGCCACCTTTTTAGACAAACGTGTGAGCGCTTTATCCACTCTAGGGGGTGTTTCCCAACGTGACCTATCCTCTGGCGGGAAAGGGAACGCCATTAGTACCTTCTTAGGAATTACCAAATTTTTATCAGGGAAAGCCCACGCTTCTTCACACACTTCATTTAATTCATCTGATGGGGGAAAAAATAAGATTTTACTTACCGATAAATCTATTTCTCGTAGTCCGTAGTGGATGCTGGGGACTCCGTCAGGACCATGGGGATTAGCGGCTCCGCAGGAGACAGGGCACAAAAATAAAGCTTTAGGATCAGGTGGTGTGCACTGGCTCCTCCCCCTATGACCCTCCTCCATGCCTCAGTTAGGATACTGTGCCCGGACGAGCGTACACAATAAGGAAGGATTTTTAATCCCGGGTAAGACTCATACCAGCCACACCAATCACACCGTACAACTTGTGATCTGAACCCAGTTAACAGTATGACAACGTAGGAGCCTCTGAACAGACGGCTCACAACAAGAACAACCCGATTTTTTTGTAACAATAACTATGTACAAGTATTGCAGACAATCCGCACTTGGGATGGGCGCCCAGCATCCACTACGGACTACGAGAAATAGATTTATCGGTAAGTAAAATCTTATTTTCTCTAACGTCCTAGTGGATGCTGGGGACTCCGTCAGGACCATGGGGATTATACCAAAGCTCCCAAACGGGCGGGAGAGTGCGGATGACTCTGCAGCACCGAATGAGAGAACTCCAGGTCCTCTTTAGCCAGGGTATCAAATTTGTAGAATTTTACAAACGTGTTCTCCCCCGACCACGTAGCTGCTCGGCAGAGTTGTAATGCCGAGACCCCTCGGGCAGCCGCCCAGGATGAGCCCACCTTCCTTGTGGAATGGGCCTTGACAGATTTAGGCTGTGGCAGGCCTGCCACAGAATGTGCAAGTTGAATTGTGCTACAAATCCAACGAGCAATCGTCTGCTTAGAAGCAGGAGCACCCAGCTTGTTGGGTGCATACAGTATAAACAGCGAGTCAGATTTTCTGACTCCAGCCGTCCTTGAAATATATATTTTCAATGCCCTGACAACGTCCAGCAACTTGGAATCCTCCAAATCGCTAGTAGCCGCAGGCACCACAATAGGCTGGTTCAGGTGAAACGCTGACACCACCTTAGGCAGAAAATGAGGACGCGTCCGCAGTTCTGCCCTGTCCGAATGGAAAATCAGATATGGGCTTTTATACGATAAAGCCGCCAATTCTGACACTCTCCTGGCTGAAGCCAGGGCCAGTAGCATGGTTACTTTCCATGTAAGATATTTCAAATCCGCCGATTTGAGTGGCTCAAACCAATGGGATTTGAGAAAATCCAAAACTACATTAAGGTCCCACGGAGCCACTGGGGGCACAACCGGGGGCTGTATATGTAGTACTCCTTTTACAAAAGTCTGGACTTCAGGAACTGAAGCCAATTCTTTCTGGAAGAAAATCGACAGGGCCGAAATTTGAACCTTAATGGACCCCAACTTGAGGCCCATAGACAATCCTGTTTGCAGGAAATGTAGGAATCGACCCAATTGAAATTCCTCCGTGGGGGCCTTCCTGGCCTCACACCACGCAACATATTTTCTCCAAATGCGGTGATAATGTTGTGCAGTCACCTCCTTCCTGGCTTTAACCAGTGTAGGAATGACCTCTTCTGGAATGCCTTTTTCCCTTAGAATTCGGCGTTCAACCGCCACGCCGTCAAACGCAGCCGCGGTAAGTCTTGGAATAGACACGGTCCCTGCTGAATCAGGTCCCGTCTTAGAGGTAGAGGCCACGGATTTTCCGTGAGCATCTCCTGAGGTTCCGGGTACCAAGTTCTTCTTGGCCAATCCGGAGCCACGAGTATCGTTCTTACTCCCCTTTGCCGTATAATTCTCAGTACTTTGGGTATGAGAGGCAGAGGAGGAAACACATACACTGACTGGAACACCCACGGTGTTACCAGAGCGTCCACAGCTATTGCCTGAGGGTCTCTTGACCTGGCGCAATACCTGTCCAGTTTTTTGTTGAGGCGAGACGCCATCATGTCCACCTTTGGTTTTTCCCAACGGTTCACAATCATGTGGAAGACTTCTGGATGAAGTCCCCACTCTCCCGGGTGTAGATCGTGTCTGCTGAGGAAGTCTGCTTCCCAGTTGTCCACTCCCGGAATGAACACTGCTGACAGTGCTATCACATGATCTTCCGCCCAGCGAAGAATCCTTGCAGCTTCTACCATTGCTCTCCTGCTTCTTGTGCCGCCCTGTCTGTTTACGTGGGCGACTGCTGTGATGTTGTCCGACTGGATCAACACCGGCTGACCCTGAAGCAGGGGTTTTGCCAGGCTTAGAGCATTGTAAATCGCTCTTAGCTCCAGTATATTTATGTGAAGAGACATCTCCAGGCTTGACCATACTCCCTGGAAGTTTCTTCCCTGTGTGACCGCTCCCCAGCCTCTCAGACTGGCATCCGTGGTCACCAGGACCCAGTCCTGTATGCCGAATCTGCGGCCTTCTAACAGATGAGCACTCTGCAACCACCACAGAAGAGACACCCTTGTCCGTGGCGATAAGGTTATCCGCTGATGCATCTGCAGATGTGATCCGGACCATTTGTCCAGCAGATCCCACTGAAAAGTTCGTGCGTGGAATCTGCCGAATGGGATTGCTTCGTAAGAAGCCACCATCTTTCCCAGGACTCTTGTGCATTGATGCACAGACACTTTTCCTGGTTTTAGGAGGTTCCTGACAAGTTCGGATAACTCCTTGGCTTTCTCCTCCGGAAGAAACACCTTTTTCTGAACCGTGTCCAGAATCATTCCCAGGAACAGCAGACGTGTTGTCGGGGTCAACTGAGATTTTGGAAAATTCAGAATCCACCCGTGTTGTTGCAGCACTACTTGGGTTAGTGCTACTCCGTCCTCCAGCTGTTCTCTGGACCTTGCCCTTATCAGGAGATCGTCCAAGTAAGGGATAATTAATACGCCTCTTCTTCGCAGAAGAATCATCATTTCGGCCATTACCTTGGTAAAGACCCGAGGTGCCGTGGACAATCCAAACGGCAGCGTCTGAAACTGATAATGACAGTTTTGCACCACGAACCTGAGGTACCCTTGATGTGAAGGGCAAATTGGGACATGCAGGTAAGCATCTTTTATGTCCAGGGACACCATAAAGTCCCCTTCTTCCAGATTCGCTATCACTGCTCTGAGTGATTCCATCTTGAACTTGAATTTTTGTATGTACAGGTTCAAAGATTTCAGATTTAGAATAGGTCTTACCGAGCCGTCCGGCTTCGGTATCACAAATAGCGTGGAGTAATACCCCTTTTCCTGTTGTAGGAGGGGTACCTTGACTATCACCTGCTGAGAAAACAGCTTGTGAATGGCTTCCAATACCGTCGCCCTGTCTGAGGGAGACGTTGGCAAAGCAGACTTTAGGAACCGGCGAGGGGGAGACTTCTCGAATTCCAACCTGTAACCCTGAGATACTACCTGCAGGATCCAGGGGTCCACCTGTGAGCAAGCCCACTGCGCGCTGAAATTCTTGAGTCGACCCCCCACCGTTCCTGAGTCCGCTTGTAAAGCCCCAGCGTCATGCTGAGGGCTTTGCAGAACCCGCGGAGGGCTTCTGTTCCTGGGAAGGAGCTGCTTGCTGCCCTCTCTTACCCTTTCCTCTGCCTCGGGGCAGATATGACTGTCCTTTTGCTCGCTTCTTATAGGACCGAAAGGACTGCGGCTGAAAAGACGGTGTCTTTTTCTGTTGGGAGGGGGTCTGAGGTAAAAAGGTGGATTTCCCGGCAGTTGCCGTGGCCACCAAATCCGATAGACCGACGCCAAATAATTCCTCCCCTTTATACGGCAATACTTCCATATGCCGTTTGGAATCCGCATCACCTGACCACTGTCGTGTCCATAAACTTCTTCTGGCAGATATGGACATCGCACTTACTCTCGATGCCAGAGTGCAAATATCCCTCTGAGCATCTCGCATATAAAGAAAAGCATCCTTTAATTGCTCTAAAGTCTGTAAAATACTGTCCCTATCCAGGGTATCAATATTTTCAGTCAGGGAATCCGACCAGACCACCCCAGCACTGCACATCCAGGCTGAGGCGATGGCTGGTCGCAGTATAACACCAGTATGTGTGTATATACTTTTTAGGGTAGTTTCCAGCCTCCTATCAGCTGGATCCTTGAGGGCGGCCGTATCAGGAGATGGTAACGCCACTTGTTTTGATAAGCGTGTGAGCGCCTTATCCACCTTAGGGGGTGTTTCCCAGCGCGCCCTAACCTCTGGCGGGAAAGGGTATAATGCCAATAACTTTTTTGAAATTAGCACTTTTCTATCTGGGTTAACCCACGCTTCATCACATACATCATTCAATTCCTCTGATTCAGAAAAACTACAGGTAGTTTTTTCACCCCCCAAATAAAACCCCTTTTTGTGGTACTTGTAGTATCAGAGATATGCAAAGCCTCCTTCATTGCCGTGATCATATAACGTGTGGCCCTACTGGAAAATACGTTTGTTTCTTCACCGTCGACACTAGATTCAGTGTCCGTGTCTGGGTCTGTGTCGACCGACTGAGGTAAAGGGCGTTTTACAGCCCCTGACGGTGTCGGAGACGCCTGGGCAGGTACTAACTGGTTTTCCGGCCGTCTCATGTCGTCAACTGATTTTTGTAATGTGCTGACATTATCACGTAATTCCATAAACAAAGCCATCCATTCCGGTGTCGACTCCCTGGGGGGTGACATCACCATTACCGGCAATTGCTCTGCCTCCACACCAACATCGTCCTCATACATGTCGACACACACGTACCGACACACAGCAGACACACAGGGAATGCTCTATTGAAGACAGGACCCCACTAGCCCTTTGGGGAGACAGAGGGAGAGTTTGCCAGCACACACCCAAGCGCTATAATATATATGGGAACAACCCTATATAAGTGTTGTATCCTTATAGCAGCTTAAATATAGTAATATCGCCAAAAAAAGTGCCCCCCCTCTCTGTTTTACCCTGTTTCTGTAGTGCAGTGCAGGGGAGAGTCCTGGGAGCCTTCCTCACAGCGGAGCTGAGCAGGAAAATGGCGCTGTGTGCTGAGGAGAATAAGCCCCGCCCCCTATTTCGGCGGGCTCTTCTCCGGAGTTTGTGAAATCTGGCAGGGGTTAAATACATCCATATAGCCTCAAGGGCTATATGTGATGTATTTTTTAGCCATAAAAAGGTATTATACATTGCTGCCCAGGGCGCCCCCCCAGCGCCCTGCACCCTCCGTGACCGCTGTGTGAAGTGTGCTGACAACAATGGCGCACAGCTGCAGTGCTGTGCGCTACCTCAGGAAGACTGAAAAGTCTTCTGCCGCCTGCTTCTGGACCTCTTCCATCTTCGGCATCTGCAAGGGGGGTCGGCGGCGCGGCTCCGGGACCGGACTCCATGGCTGGGCCTGTGTTCGATCCCTCTGGAGCTAATGGTGTCCAGTAGCCTAAGAAGCCAATCCATCCTGCACGCAGGTGAGTTGACTTCTCTCCCCTAAGTCCCTCGATGCAGTGAGCCTGTTGCCAGCAGGACTCACTGAAAATAAAAAACCTAAAAACTTTTTCTAAGCAGCTCTTTAGGAGAGCCACCTAGATTGCACCCTGCTCGGACGGGCACAAAAACCAAACTGAGGCTTGGAGGAGGGTCATAGGGGGAGGAGCCAGTGCACACCACCTGATCCTAAAGCTTTATTTTTGTGCCCTGTCTCCTGCGGAGCCGCTAATCCCCATGGTCCTGACGGAGTCCCCAGCATCCACTAGGACGTTAGAGAAACTACGGGTAGTTTTTTCTCTCCAAACATAATACCCTTTTTAGTGGTACCTGTAGTTATATCAGAAATGTGTAACACCTCTTTCATTGCCTCAATCATGCAGTGAATGGCCTTAGTGGGCATCAGGTTAGACTCATCGTCGTCGACACTGGTGTCAGTATCAGTGTCGACATCTGGGTCTGCTTGAGGTAGCGGGCGTTTTAGAGCCCCAGACGACCCATGCGACGCCTGGGCAGGCACGAGCTGAGAAGTCGGCTGTCCCACATTTGGCATGTCGTCAATTTTCTTATATAAGGAGTCTATACGTGCACTCATTACTTTCCATAAGCCCATCCACTCAGGTGTCTGCCCCGCAGGGGGTGACATCCCTTCTAAAGGCATCTGCTCCGCCTCCACATCATTATCCTCATCAAACATGTCGACACAGCCGTACCGACACACCGCACACACACAAGGAATGCTCCGAATGAGGACAGGACCCACAAAAGCCCTTTGGGGGGACAGAGTGAGAGTATGCCAGCACACACCAGAGCGCTATATAATGCAGGGACTAACTGAGTTATGTCCCCTATAGCTGCTTTTTCTATATAATATATATACTGCGCCTAATTTTAGTGCCCCCCCTCTCTGTTTTTACCCTGTTCTGTAGTGTAGACTGCAGGGGAGAGCCAGGGAGCTTCCTTCCATCGGATCTGTGAAGGAGAAATGGCGCCAGTGTGCTGCAGGAGATAGCTCCGCCCCTTTTCCGCGGACTATTCTCCCGCTTTTTTCCATATTCTGGCAGGGGTATTTTCCACATATATAGCCTCTGGGACTATATATTGTGGAGTTTTTGCCAGCCAAGGTGTTATTATTGCTTCTCAGGGCGCCCCCCCCCCAGCGCCCTGCACCCTCAGTGACCGGAGTATGAAGTGTGTATGAGGAGCAATGGCGCACAGCTGCAGTGCTGTGCGCTACCTTGGTGAAGACTGATGTCTTCTGCCGCCGTTTTTCCGGACCTCTTCTTGCTTCTGGCTCTGTAAGGGGGACGGCGGCGCGGCTCCGGGACCGAACACCAAGGACTGGGCCTGCGGTCGATCCCTCTGGAGCTAATGGTGTCCAGTAGCCTAAGAAGCCCAATCCGGCTGCAAGCAGGCGAGTTCGCTTCTTCTCCCCTTAGTCCCTCGCTGCAGTGAGCCTGTTGCCAGCAGGTCTCACTGAAAATAAAAAACCTAAACTATACTTTCTTTCTAAGGGCTCAGGAGAGCCCCTAGTGTGCATCCAACCTCGGCCGGGCACAAAATCTAACTGAGGCTTGGAGGAGGGTCATGGTGGGAGGAGCCAGTGCACACCAGGTAGTCATAAATCTTTCTAGAGTGCCCAGCCTCCTTCGGAGCCCGCTATTCCCCATGGTCCTTACGGAGTTCCCAGCATCCACTAGGACGTCAGAGAAATTGTGATGTGTTCGCAATTTCTGGTTGTTGAACTGGGGGAGGCGGCGGTCAGCATGCTGGGTGGCCTTGCCCAGCATGCAATCCAAAGGATTGCAAATTCTGCTAATTATCAGAATTTGCAATCCTTACTGAATTAGGCCCAAAATCTGTATTTGAAAAGTTGAATGCATTATTTTCTCTTTATTAATGCGTTTGAATAAAATGCAAAACATTAGTAGTACAGGTTGAGTATCCCATATCCAAATATCCGAAATACGGAATATTCCGAAATACGGACTTTTTTGAGTGAGAGTGAGATAGTGAAACTTTTGTTTTTTGATGGCTCAATGCACACAAACTTTGTTTAATACACACAGTTATTAAAACTATTGTATTAAATGACCTTCAGGCTGTGTGTATAAGGTGTATATGGAACATAAATGAATTGTGTGAATGTAGATACACTTTGTTTAATACACAACCTTATAAAAAAATATTGGCTAAAATTACCTTCCGGCTGTGTGTATAAGGTGTATATGTAACATAAATGTATTCTGTGCTTATATTTAGGTCCCATCACCATGATATCTCATTATGGTATGCAATTATTCCAAAGTACGGAAAAATCCGATATCCAAAATACCTCTGGTCCCAAGCATTTTGGATAAGGGATACTCAACCTGTATACTATGGTATTTTAAGGCATACCATTTGGAAAAATGTATATTTTCAGACATTTCTGAAACCACACGTTTCAATCACAATAGTGCCCGTATAAAGCATGCAGCAGAGTTTTTAGGAATTTTCGCAGTAACAAAAAATGTAGTGCATGTGGCTCTGAAGCAGGCCTGACGTCTAAGAGAACAGCCTGACTGAAAAATTGGGACTACCTTCTTTCCAACAATGATGCTCCCGAGTATGTAGGTGCCAGGATGGATGAGATTATGCACACTAAGTAGCTTAAGCAATTAGCTGTGGGATACATGCCCTGTGCACGCCAGGTAACAATACCAACATTTATTTCATTAACTGCCCTCCCGATTACATGCAGTTCAGTTATAAGCAAGTCACAGAAGTTGCATGGTAATTCTGAAGTGTGCAACCTATATGAGACATATCCAGGGGCGTTTCTAGAAAGAAGGAGGGCCGTGTGCAGGATCCATCTGGGCCCCTCCTCTTTAGCCATCGTCACTGCTGATCTGGGCATTAGGGTCCCTAGCGCTGTCCCAGAGACTAGAGCGCATGTGCACATCTCCGGGAAAATGGCTCGGTGGCTTGTTTCAGTATATTTTATGTGGATCTGTACTGTTTCAGTGTTTCTTGCCCCCAGTGCGACTAAAAACGGAGGTATGACACATGGTCATGCTCCTACAATTGTCATACTAAAGGCGGGTGCACAAATATGGGGCGTAGCCTTGTGCCAAGTTAGGACACATCCCATTTTTGTGCACACGCCTAATATCAGCTCTGTAGCTTTACTACAGATATTTTTGGTCTCTTTGCCTCTGACTGGTTGGCCACCCCTGCTCTATAGTGATATTGAAGTGTTTAAAAAATAAGAATTTACTTACCGATAATTCTATTTCTCATAGTCCGTAGTGGATGCTGGGGACTCCGTAAGGACCATGGGGAATAGCGGCTCCGCAGGAGACTGGGCACATCTAAAGAAAGCTTTAGGACTAACTGGTGTGCACTGGCTCCTCCCCCTATGACCCTCCTCCAAGCCTCAGTTAGGATACTGTGCCCGGACGAGCGTACACAATAAGGAAGGATTTTGAATCCCGGGTAAGACTCATACCAGCCACACCAATCACACCGTATAACCTGTGATCTGAACCCAGTTAACAGTATGATAACAGAGGAGCCTCTGAAAGATGGCTCACAACAATAATAACCCGATTTTTGTAACAATAACTATGTACAAGTATTGCAGACAATCCGCACTTGGGATGGGCGCCCAGCATCCACTACGGACTATGAGAAATAGAATTATCGGTAAGTAAATTCTTATTTTCTCTAACATCCTAAGTGGATGCTGGGGACTCCGTAAGGACCATGGGGATTATACCAAAGCTCCCAAACGGGCGGGAGAGTGCGGATGACTCTGCAGCACCAAATGAGAGAACTCCAGGTCCTCCTCAGCCAGGATATTAATTTTGTAGAATTTTACAAACGTATTTGCTCCTGACCAAGTAGCTGCTCGGCAAAGTTGTAAAGCCGAGACCCCTCGGGCAGCCGCCCAAGATGAGCCCACCTTCCTTGTGGAGTGGGCATTTACAGATTTTTGGTTGTGGCAGGCCTGCCACAGAATGTGCAAGCTGAATTGTACTACAAATCCAACGAGCAATAGTCTGCTTAGAAGCAGGAGCACCCAGCTTGTTGGGTGCACACAGGATAAACAGCGAGTCAGATTTCCTGACTCCAGCCGTCCTGGAAACATATATTTTCAGGGCACTGACAACGTCTAGCAACTTGGAGGCCTCCAAGTCCCTAGTAGCCGCAGGCACCACCAATAGGTTGGTTCAGTTGAGACGCTGAAACCACCTTGGGGAGAAACTGAGGACGAGTCCTCAATTCCGCCCTGTCCGAATGGAAAATCAGATAAGGGCTTTTTCAGGATAAAGCCGCCAATTCTGACACGCGCCTGGCCCAGGCCAGGGCCAACAGCATGACCACTTTCCATGTGAGATATTTTAACTCCACAGATTTAAGTGGTTCAAACCAAAGTGACTTTTGGAACCCAAAACTACATTGAGATCCCAAAGTGCCACTGGAGGCACAAAAGGAGGCTGTATATGCAGTACCCCTTTTACAAACGTCTGAACTTCAGGGACTGAAGCTAGCTCTTTTTGGAAGAAAATTGACAGGGCCGCAAATTTGAACCTTAATGGACCCCAATTTCAGGCCCATAGACACTCCTGTTTGCAGGAAATGTAGGAATCGACCCAGTTGAATTTCCTCCGTCGGGCCTTACTGGCCTCGCACCACGCAACATATTTTCGCCAATTGCGGTGATAATGTTTTTGCGGTTACATCCTTCCTGGCTTTGATCAGGATAGGGATGACTTCATCCGGAAAGCCTTTTTTCCTTCAGGATCCGGCGTTCAACCGCCATGCCGTCAAACGCAGCCGCGGTAAGTCTTGGAACAGACAGGGTCCTTGCTGGAGCAGGTCCCTTCTTAGAGGTAGAGGCCACGGATCCTCCGTGAGCATCTCTTGAAGTTCCGGTTACCAAGTCCTTCTTGGCCAATCCGGAGCCACGAATATAGTGCTTTCTCCTCTCCATCTTATCAATCTCAGTACCTTGGGTATGAGAGGCAGAGGAGGGAACACATACACTGACTGGTACACCCACGGTGTTACCAGAGCGTCTACAACTATTGCCTGAGGGTCTCTTGACCTGGCGCAATACCTGTCGAGTTTTTTAATCATGTGGACGACTTCTGGGTGAAGTCCCCACTCTCCCGGGTGGAGGTCGTGCTGAGGAAGTCTGCTTCCCAGTTGTCCACTCCCGGAATGAATACTGTTGACAGTGCTATCACATGATTTTCCGCCCAGCGAAGAATCCCTGCAGCTTCTGCCATTGCCCTCCTGCTTCTTGTGCCACCCTGTCTGTTTACGTGGGTGACTGCCATGATGTTGTCCGACTGGATCAACACCGGCTGACCTTGAAGCAGAGGTCTTGCTAAGCTTAGAGCATTGTAAATGGCCCTTAGCTTCAGGATATTTATGTGAAGTGATGTATCCAGGCTTGACCCTAAGCCCTGGATATTCCTTCCCTGTGTGACTGCTCCCCAGCCTCGCAGGCTGGCATCCGTGGTCACCAGGACCCAGTCCTGAATGCCGAATCTGCGGCCCTCTAGAAGATGAGCACTCTGCAACCACCACATGATGGATACCCTTGTCCTTGGTGACAGGGTTATCCGCTGATGCATCTGAAAATGCGACCCGGACCATTTGTCCAGTAGGTTCCACTGCAAAGTTCTTGCGTGGAATCTAACGAATGGGATTGCTTCGTAGGAAGCCACCATTTTTACCCAGAACCCTTGTGCATTGATGCACTGAGACTTGGTTCGGTTTTAGGAGGTTCCTGACTAGCTCGGATAACTCCCTGGTTTTCTCTTCCGGGAGAAACACCTTTTTTTTTTCTGGACTGTGTCCAGGAACATCCCTAGGAAACAGAAGACAAGTCGTCGGAACCAGCTGCGATTTTGGAATATTGAGAATCCAATCGTGCTGCCGCAACACTACCTGAGATAGTGCTACACCGACTTCCAACTGTTCCCTGGATCTTACCCTTATCAGGGAATCGTCCAAGTAAGGGATAACTAAAATTCCCTTCCTTCGAAGGGATATCATTTCGGCCATTACCTTGGTAAAGACCCGGGGTGCCGTGGACCATCCCTACGGCAGCGTCTGAACTGATAGTGACAGTTCTGTACCATAACCTGTGGTACCCTTGGTGAGAAGGGTAAACTTTGACATGAAGGTAAGCATCCTTGATGTCCCAAGACATCATGTAGTCCCCTTCTTCCAGGTTCGCAATCACTGCTCTGATTGACTCAATCTTGAATTTGAACCTCTGTATGTAAGTGTTCAAAGATTTTAGATTTTAGATTTAGAATCGGTTTCACCGGGCCGTCTGGCTTCGGTACCACAATAGTGTGGAATAATACCCCGTTCCCTGTTGCAGGAGGGGTACCTTGATTATCACCTGCTGGGTGAATGGCTTCCAAAACTGCCTCCCTGTCAGAGGGAGACGTCGGTAAAGCCGACTTTTGGAAACTGCGAGGGGGAGACGTCTCGAATTTCAATATGTACCCTTGAGATATTACCTGAAGGATCCAGGGGTCTACTTGCGAGTGAGCCCACTGCGCACTGAAATTCATTGAGAACAGGCCCCCACCGTGCCTGAGTTTGTAAGGCCCTAGCGTCATACTGAGGGCTTTTGCAGAGGCGGAAAAGGATTTCTGTTCCTGGGAACTGGGTAATCTCTTCAGCCTTTTTCCTCTCCCTCTGTCACGAGCAGAAAAGAGGAACCTTTTGTCCGCTTGCCAACAAAGGACTGCGCCTGATAATACGGCGTCTTATTTTGAGAGGCGACCTGGGGTACAAACGTGGATTTCCCAGTTGTTGCCGTGGCCACCAGGTCTAAAAGACCGACCCCAAATGTCCCCTTTTAAAGGCAATACTTCCAAATGCCGTTTGGAATCCGCATCACCTGACCATTTTACTGGTAGAATTGGACAACGCACTTATACTTGATGCCAGTCGGCAAATATTCCGCTGTGCATCATGCATATATAGAAATGCATCTTTTAAATGCTCTATAGGCAATAATATACTATCCTTATCTAGGATATCAATATTTCCAGTCAGGGAATCCGACCATGCCAACCCAGCACTGCACCTCCAGGCTGAGGCGATTGCTGGTCGCAGTATAACACCAGTATGTGTGTGAATACATTTTTGGATACCCTCCTGCTTTCTATCAGCAGGATCCTTAAGGGCGGCCATCTCATCAGAAGGTAGAGCCCTTGTTCTTACAAGCGTGTGAGCGCCTTATCCCCCCTAGGGGGTGTTTCCCAACGCACCCTAACCTCTGGCGGGAAAGGGTATACAGCCAATACTTTTTAAGAAATTATCAATTGTTATCGGGGGGAAACCCACGTATCATCACACACCTCATTTTATTTTTCAGATTCAGGAAAACTACAGGTAGTTTTTCCCTCACCGAACATAATACCCCTTTTTGGTGGTACTCGTATTATCAGAAATGTATAAAACATTTTCCATTGTCTCAATCATGTAACGTGTGGCCCTACTGGAAATCACGGTTGTCTCTTCACCGTCGACACAGGAGTCAGTATCCGTGTCGGAGTCTGTATCTGCCATCTGAGGTAACGGGCGCTTTAGAGCCCCTGACGGCCTATGAGACGTCTGGACAGGCACAAGCCGAGTAGCCGGCTGTCTCATGTCAACCACTGTTTTTTTATACAGAGCTGACACTGTCACGTAATTTTCAACAGTACATCCACTCAGGTGTCGACCCCCTAGGTGGTGACATCACTGTTACAGACACTCTGCTCCGTCTCCACATCATTTTTCTCCTCATACATGTCGACACAAACGTACTGACACACAGCACACACACAGGGAATGCTCTGATAGAGGACAGGACCCCACTAGCCCTTTGGGGAGACAGAGGGAGAGTATGCCAGCACACACCAGAGCGCTATATATATATATACAGGGATAACCTTCTATAAGTGTTTTTCCCCTTATAGCTGCTGTATGTTTTAATACTGCGCCTAATTAGTGCCCCCCTCTCTTTTTTTTTTAACCCTTTCTGTAGTGCAGGGAAGAGCCAGGGAGCTTCCCTCCAACTGAGCTGTGAGGGAAAATGGCGCCAGTGTGCTGAGGAGATAGGCTCCGCCCCCTTTTCGGCGGCCTTATCACCCGTTTTTCTGTATATTCTGGCAGGGGTTAAATGCATCCATATAGCCCAGGAGCTATATGTGATGCATTTTTTGCCATGTAAGGTATTTTTATCGTGTTTTATTGCGTCTCAGGGCGCCCCCCCCAGCGCCCTGCACCCTCAGTGACCGGAGTATGAAGTGTGCTGAGAGCAATGGCGCACAGCTGCAGTGCTGTGCGCTACCTTATTGAAGACAGGAACGTCTTCTGCCGCCGATTTTTCCGGACCTCTTCGCTCTTCTGGCTCTGTAAGGGGGCCGGCGGCGCGGCTCCGGGACCCATCCAGGCTGAACCTGTGATCGTCCCTCTGGAGCTAATGTCCAGTAGCCAAGAAGCCCAATCCACTCTGCACGCAGGTGAGTTCGCTTCTTCTCCCCTTAGTCCCTCGATGCAGTGAGCCTGTTGCCAGCAGGTCTCACTGAAAATAACAAACCTAAACTAAAACTTTCACTAAGAAGCTCAGGAGAGCCCCTAGTGTGCACCCTTCTCGTCGGGCACAGAAATCTAACTGAGGCTTGGAGGAGGGTCATAGGGGGAGGAGCCAGTGCACACCAGTTAGTCCTAAAGCTTTCTTTAGATGTTCCCAGTCTCCTGCGGAGCCGCTATTCCCCATGGTCCTTACGGAGTCCCCAGCATCCACTTAGGACGTTAGAGAAAGTTTAATTAACCTAAATGTTCCACTTCACATCTGAACAGACCCTATTTTATTGTAAAACAAAAAAGTGAACCTTTGGCGCTTTCAGCACATAACTCATCTACAAACTACAATAAAAGTCCAAACCCAAAAAGGTACAGAAAGTTCTTTATTTCCTTAACGAATCTCTATGATGCTGTGTTCTTCCCTGCCCCTGTTAATACAATATGGAAAGTAAGCTGAGGCACTGGGTGATCACTATGGTGCATGCATTGAAGTGGACAGTGAAACAGTCTTTAAATTGGCTGCATTCATTCTCCAGGAGGCCCGAGGAGACTACAGTAGCAAATCTTAATAAGGAATCCTAAGTGTTTCACGAAACAGGACATACACAATAACAAGAGAGAGAAAAAGAACACAGCATCATAGAGATTCGTTAAGGAAAAGAAAGAACATTCTCTACCTTTTGGGTTTGGACTTTTTTATGTCGTTTGTAGATGAGTTATGTGATGAAGGCGCCAAAGGTTCACTTTTTTTTTTTTTTTTTTGACAATTCTATTATTTCTATCAGACTATGGATTCAGCTTTTAGTGATTCTAGGCTGCCATATTTTCAGTTGGAGCGCCACTGTGAATTTTTACTTATTTATTTTGTTATACTAGACCCTATTTTATATTGTATAGTTAAACATGTACGCAGTATAACATACTCCCGTATCAATAATAATAAAATATGCTGCTTTGAGTTTTAAAAGACAATTTTCATTTTTTAGCTTTACTTCCACAAAAAAAAAATCTATACATTTTACTCATGAAACTCCCAGGATGTGATGAATTTGACAATGAGCTTTTAATCAGCAGAGTCTGCTTATGCGTCTTATTTGCACAGCGATGTGAATAAGACATTTTCTGCAAAAGAAAAAAAAAGACACCTGATGTTAGCAGAGCTGCCAGGGAACGGCTAGCTCACACATGCCAGTCATCTTGCAGTACATGTCGTACAGAGACTAGATGTAGGAGGACAAATCAGTATTTTTTCTGTGCCGGGTAAATACTCGCTGCTTCTGCATGTACTGCAGCCCACAAATGTTAGACCACTTTATTTTTACACTGATACACATCATAAGAAAGAAACACACATGAATATATTATTGTGATAAATATACAACCTGGAAGCATACACAATACATTTATTGGAGGTCATAGTACCAGGAAATATAATACTCCCTGAATACATTGCTAACACATGAGAGTACAGTGTGTGGTTTTAAACACTATATGTTACACTTTGTCTTGTCACTTGTTTTCAGTTTTTAATATTTCACAGTTATAGGCCTTTTAAGAAGATGCAAATAAAATGTATATTTTAAATGTGAATAATTATTATGTATCACTGCGCCACTGCAAGACCAATTCTTTTCTCTTTCCCTTGAATATATGTAGGGATCCGGTATGTTTCACCGGCAGACAGGATGTCGGCTGTCAGTATACAGACAGCAGCATCCCGTCTGCCGGGATTCTGGCATCGAGGCAGCAAGTCCCTTTGCGGGCTCACTGCGCTCACCATGCTTCAGGCCCAGTGATCTTGAACGCCGGGATCCTGACAGACGGTATTTTAACTGCAACCCTGTATGTAGTGAGCATTAGGCTAAGCACACGCTGTATGTAGTGAGCATAAGGCTAAGCCCAACTGTATGTAGTGAGCATTAGGCTAAGCACACGCTGTATGTAGTGAGCATAAGGCCAAGCCCAACTGTATGTAGTGAGCATAAGGCTTAGCACACACTGTATGTAGTGAGCATCAGGCTAAGCACACGCTGTATGTAGTGAAAATTAGGCTAAGCACATGCTGTATGTAGTAAGAATAAGGCTAAGCCCAACTGTATGTAGTGAGCATAAGGCTAAGCCCAACTGTATGTAGTGAGCATTAGGCTAAGCACACGCTGTATGTAGTGAGCATTAAGCTAAGCACACGCTGTATGTAGTGAGCATTAGGCTAAGCACACGCTGCATGTAGTGAGCATTAGGCTAAGCACACGCTGCATGTAGTGAGCATTAGGCTAAGCACACGCTGCATGTAGCGAGCATTAGGCTAAGCACACGCTGTATGTAGTGAAAATTAGGCTAAGCACACGCTGTATGTAGTGAAAATTAGGCTAAGCACACGCTGTATGTAGTGAGAATTAGGCTAAGCACACGCTGTATGTAATGAGCATTAGGTTAAGCCCAAGCTGTATGTAGTGAGCATGAGGCTAAGCACACGCTGATGTAGCGAGCATTAGGCTAAGCAAACGCTGTATGTAGCGAGCATTAGGGTAAGCCCAACTGTATGTAGTGAGCATTAGGCTAAGCACACACTGTATGTAGTGAGCATAAGGCTAAGCACAACTGTATGTAGTGAGAATTAGGATAAACACACGCTGTATGTAGTGAGAATTAGGCTAAACAAACGCTGTATGTAGTGAGAATTAGGCTAAACACACGCTGTATGTAGTGAGCATTTGGCCAAGCACACGCTGTATGTAGTAGGCACAAGGCTAAGCACAAGCTGTATGTAGTGAGCATTAGGCTAAGCACACGCTGTATGTAGTGAGCAAAAGGCTAAGCACACGCTGTATGTAGTGAGCATTAGGCTAAGCCCAACTATATGTAGTGAGCATTAGGCTAAGCACAAGCTGTATGTCATGAGCATAAGGCTAAGCACATGCTGTATGTAGTGAGCACAAGGCTAAGCACAAGCTGTATGTAGTGAGCATTAGGCTAAGCCCAACTGTATGTAGTGAGCAAAAGGCTAAGCACACGCTGTATGTAGTGAGCATTAGGCTAAGCACACGCTGAATGTAGTGAGCATTAGGCTAAGCACACGCTGAATGTAGTGAGCATTAGGCTAAGCCCAACTATATGTAGTGAGCATTAGGCTAAGCACAAGCTGTATGTCATGAGCATAAGGCTAAGCACATGCTGTATGTAGTGAGCACAAGGCTAAGCACAAACTGTATGTAGTGAGCATTAGGCTAAGCCCAACTGTATGTAGTGAGCAAAAGGCTAAGCACACGCTGTATGTAGTGAGCATTAGGCCAAGCACACGCTGTATGTAGTGAGCATTAGGCTAAGCACACGCTGTATGTAGTGAGCATTAGGCCAAGCCCAACTATATGTAGTGAGCATTAGGCTAAGCACAAGCTGTATGTCATGAGCATAAGGCTAAGTACACGCTGTATGTAGTGAGCACAAGGCTAAGCACAAGCTGTATGTAGTGAGCATTAGGCTAAGCACACGCTCTATGTAGTTAGCAAAAGGCTAAGCACACGCTCTATGTAGTGAGCATTAGGCTAAGCACATGCTGTATGTAATGAGAATTAGGCTAAGCATACGCTGTATGTAGTGAGAATTAAGCAAAGCACACGCTGTATGTAGTGAGAATTAGGCTAAGCACACGCTGTATGTAGTGAGAATTAGGCTAAGCACACGCTGTATGTAATGAGCATTAGGTTAAGCCCAAGCTGTATGTAGTGAGCATAAGGCTAAGCACATGCTGTATATAGTGAGCATTAGGCTAAGCCAAAACTGTATGTAGTGAGAATTAAGCTTAGCCCAAGCTGTATGTAGTGAGCATAAGGCTAAGCACACGCTGTATGTAGTGAGCATAAGGCTAAGCACACGCTGTATGTAGTGAGCATTAGGCTAAGCACACGCTGTATGTAATGAGAATTAGGCTAAGCATACGCTGTCTGTAGTGAGAATTAGGCCAAGCACACGCTGTATGAAGTGAGAATTAGGCTAAGCACACGCTGTATGTAATGAGCATTAGGTTAAGCCCAAGCTGTATGTAGTGAGCATAAGGCTAAGCACATGCTGTATATAGTGAGCATTAGGCTAAGCCAAAGCTGTATGTAGTGAGCATTAGGCTTAGCCCAAGCTGTATGTAGTGAGCATAAGGCTAAGCACACGCTGTATGTAATGAGCATTAGGTTAAGCCCAAGCTGTATGTAGTGAGCATAAGGCTAAGCACATGCTGTATATAGTGAGCATTAGGCTAAGCCAAAGCTGTATGTAGTGAGCATTAGGCTTAGCCCAAGCTGTATGTAGTGAGCATAAGGCTAAGCACATGCTGTTTATAGTGAGCATTAGGCTAAGCACAAGCTGTATGTAGTGAGCATAAGGCTAAGAACACGCTGTATGTAGTGAGCATTAGGCCATAAAGCTCAGCTCAGGCTGTATGTAGTGGGCATGGTAGGCGGGTGTAGTACGGGTGACCGGCGGTCTCCTGACCGCCGGTCACCTTACCGACGCCGGGATCCCGGCAGCATACCGACGCCGGGATCCCGGCGGGGAGGGGCGAGTGCAGCAAGCCCCTTGCGGGCTCGCTGCGCTCGCCACGCTGCGGGCTCGGTGGCGACCTGCGGTCGCCACGGGTTCTATTCCCACTCTATGGGTGTCGTGGACACCCACGAGTGGAAATAGTCCCTGTTGGTCGGCATGCCGACCATCGGGATAGTGAGCCGTCGGGCTCACGGAGGAGGTCATGTGACTGTCGGTCAGCCGACCGGCGGTCACATGACTACCACCCAGGTAGGCTATGCACCGATTACCTTTTTAGCCAAAGCACACATGCAAACTACTTGCTTTTCTATTACACCATCCAGAACACCAATCAGTATACATACCGATAAGGCTATAATAAGATAGGGCTGATTACATCCTAATTTTGCATTGATAATAGTTGGGAGACAGGCATAAAATGATTTCATTTCTCATTGTACCACAAACTTCAAATTTTTAACAAACTGGACTCCTTATTATACCATGTAGGTCCCAAATATGTGACTCCCTTCACCTAAACTGTTGGACTGCACTGATCTAAATAAACCGTGAGATCCACAGTTTTTTGGGGACATTTTTGTGCCATCTGCACATTCAACCATTCAATGGCAGTGCACAGACCCTAGCCTGGTATCTGAAGATTACAGGTCCTCAAGGTACAAATGCTGCAAAGAGGAAGAATAAAACACTACACCAATAAATAATATGCAATTGTAAATAAAAAACTACTGGGCTATAAAATATCTATGTTGAGCAGAGTCTGAGTTTGTATGTTATTTTGCAAAAAGTTCAAATATGTATTTATCACCAGAAACATCAGGCACTGTTTTTATAATGAATGTTATAACCTGTCTTAGGAAAAACAAATATATACACAGTGTCCCGAGTCCAATTCAGCTAGATACCCTTAGTAAATAAATTATAAGGCAGGTTTATGAAATCTGAAGTGAACCATTTCTCAAGTCATTTATGGTATGTTTAGACTGTTACGCTTGGCAGTATTTTTTCCTCGTTCACACTTTATTTTTTATTTTTTAAACAAACCTTGTTTGTTCTCTTTCTGCTACAAGACGTTCTTCTATAACTTGGATAATGGACAGGGTGGGGCAAACTCAGCAATAAGAGCTTCCAGAGAAACAGAAGAATGCATATAGGGTCAATCTATAAACATTTATTTACAAATGGATGACTTATAAACTCAATAAAAAAAAAAAAGTAGTATAAAATATTGGCAACAATATATCCAAAACAAAAGTGGAGTGTTCAGATAAACATAAAATATATGCATAATAATTTAGCGTCAGTAATGAATCCAAAACGAAAGCAGGGTGGTCATTTTGCCAGAAAACAGTAGTCAACAGACAGATATTCACATGGAGACTCCGGAATGTCCACACCCTGGAGTTGGTGCAGTCAAGGGTAAAGGTTGTCCTGCTTCTCCTCCAACTTTTTCTCAAGGCAAGAGGATTCTTTATTGAAGCTAATTTTTATGTATATATCATCTGGAACCTAAAAGGGTTTAATCTACTTAGAAGCGCATACAGGAGACCGCAATAGGACGACACTTTAATCCTGTTACTTGTGACAATATTTCCTCCTGCTTTCTAGAGAGTGAATATTATTTGTTTGCTGTTTGTAGGACAATTATTACCAATAGCCATTTATTTGTGAGAACGCCATACACTAGGATGGATATATTTTTATAGAAACCTTATGAGCTTCTACAAAAGGAATGTTTATATTACTTGATTTTATCTAAATGTGTATTTTATTTAATTTAAGGCTATTCAGGTTAGTGCCACATTCACAACCCTGTTTTGCAGTCTCTATTTTATAATTCTGGGTTTCGGGCTAACTCTAGTGTTTTAATAGGCACAGGCACACCCTAATGCAGACGCCCGTTCGGTAAATCATCACGACGAGGCAGCCGCCTGCAATTCACACTGGTTACCGCTGCTGGGGATTCATTGGGCCGCAGCTCCACCCCCACCTCACACACGCCTCCTAGCCTGACTCTTGGGCCATTTAAACATGATGTGCGTGCGGCCGTGGTGTGATGCAATTACGTCATGCTGTGTACTCACCCACCCACCTGCTCTCTCCCCTGTAATGTGAGGAGCTGCTCGCACGCTCCGGGGGATGTGAAGTAGCCGGAGCTGGCAGCTGGCCCAACGCCAGCCAAACACAATTAACTTAATACGGAGGTAAATTTAATATCAGACTATTTCAAAAGTACTGTATAATGTTTTAAATAGTTTTAAGAGCTAAGTATAAGCTCATTTAGAAATAAATTCTAGATGGTCGCATCATTTCTGGTTTATAGTTTCATCACAGGTTCACTTCAGCTATATTATGACTACTAGAGCCTTGCAAGAACTTGTGTCTTGCTTTCAGTGACTTTCTTTATTGGGATTAGATTGTCTAATCCCAATAAAGAAGGTCACTGAAAGCAAGACACAAGTTCTTGCAAGGCTCTATTAGTCAGAATTTGAGATGAGCGGGTCCGGTCCTCCAAAAACCGAACCCACCCAAACATTGATCTCCGAGCCGGGATCCGAGTACGGCTCGGGTTTTCCTGCCAGACTCAGATCCCAAAGAGAGGGTAAATGTCATCTTCCCGCTGTCAAATTCTCGCGAGTTTTGGATTCAATAAAGGTCCCCGTGATCGGCATTATCTTCACGGCTGTGGAGAGTGTACTGGACGGAGGTGTCCATCAGTACTGTGTATATTTGGTGTGGGGTGTATCAGTCCACGGGTGCTCTGTCAGCTCTGCTGTATCAGTCCAGGGGTGCTCTTTCAGCATGGATTAATCCACGGAGTGGTTTAAGAAAAAAAAAGGAGATCTTGAAAGGAATTAGTTGGTAAAGTTGTATGCCTGGGAGTAAACTTCTTTGAGGGCCAATAGGCGGTGATAGACATGCCCAATAGGCGGTGATAGACATGACCCTCCAATGGTGCACACCCTAATAAAGTAGGCTGTGCACACCTACAAGGCTTGCTAATACTTAGTGAAACACCACTGTTTATTCCCTTCCATCCCTTGTATGCAGAATACTTTGCATGTACTCCCTATATTCAAAGGCATGTACTAACTAGCCAAAATATATTAAAGACTCTCAGTAACATGATAATTTATACAATTTGCATAATTCTGAGAAAGCTATGACTTTAAAAAGCTTTAGGTGGGATGTTGCCCATAGCAACCAATCAGATTTTACTTCTTATTTATCCAACACTGTCTAGAACATAATACCTGGAATCTGATTGGTTGCTATGGGCAACATCCCATTTTAAATAGAACTCCCATCTTAGTAAATTTACCCCAACATCTCAAATCATATGTTTCATTAACTATTAGGAGCAATGTGGAATACTAAACACTGCACCCAAGAGCAGGGCATTGTCTTCACAACTTGTAAAACTAGCATCCCATTTACCCTTAAGGTGCATACACACTGGGCCTGTATGCACAGCGATGATCGCTGACATTGCTGGGCTGAAAAGCGCTCAGTGCATACACACTGAGCGATTTTACCCCCTGCCCAGCGATGTCAGCGGGGGTGAGCGGCTTTCCATAGCAGGACGCTATGGAAAGCCGCTCACCCTGCCGTTCATCTACTGGTAATACTTCTCTCATAATGGACAGTCCGGTACCTTAGCAGTCCAGAAGTTTCTATCAGCCTCAGCCACAAATAATTAAGTGAATTATCCAATGTTTTAGACAATGTTATACAGGTTGAGTATCCCTTATCCAAAATGCTTGGGACCAGAGGTATTTTGGAATAATTGCATACCATAATGAGATATCATGGTATTGGGACCTAAATCTAAGCACTGAATGCATTTATGTTCCATATACACCTTATACACACAGCCTGCAGGTCATTTTAGCCAATATTTTTGGTAACTTTGTGCATTAAACAAAGTGTGTCTACATTCACACAATTCATTTATGTTTCATATACACCTTATACACACAGCCTGAAGGTCATTTAATACAATATTTTTAATAACTTTGTGTATTAAACAAAGTTTGTGTACATTGAGCCATCAAAAAACAAAGGTTTCACTATCTCACTCTCACTTAAAAAGTCTGTATTTCGGAATATTTGGATATGGGATACTCAACCTGTATTAATTTTTACAGCAATAATAATAATAGCAGTAATAATAATCTGTTTGCAAACAAGAGTCCAGAAATGTAGAATAATAAACCAGAATCAGAGGATCTCTCCCAAAATATTTTTACCAATTAGTTATATTGCAAAAATGTTTACAGAAGTACCATTTTCTTCAGTGTTTCGATATTCAGAAACTGACATGCACCTTCTAAGCATGCATCTGTACAGAGTCACAGCATGTCATGTGAGGAGTGAGCAAGAGGATGTCACAATGCAGACACAGGGCCTGGTTTAGGTTGGATTGTAAATTCTGCTAAGTGGCAGAATTTGCAATCTTTGTGATCGCATGCCGGGGGCCGCCCATCGCTGGGCAAAGCCGCCCAGCATGCTGTCCTCCCCCTCCCCTGATCAAGCAGAAATTGCAATCGCACCGCAATTTCTCCTTGACAGCAGAAAATAAGATTTTACTCACCGGTAAATCTATTTCTCGTAGTCCGTAGTGGATGCTGGGAACTCCGTAAGGACCATGGGGAATAGCGGCTCCGCAGGAGACTGGGCACAACTAAAAGAAAGCTTTTAGACTACCTGGTGTGCACTGGCTCCTCCCACTATGACCCTCCTCCAAGCCTCAGTTAGGATACTGTGCCCAGAAGAGCTGACACAATAAGGAAGGATTTTGAATCCCGGGTAAGACTCATACCAGCCACACCGTATAACTTGTGATACTATACCCAGTTAACAGTATGAAATATAACTGAGCCTCTCAACAGATGGCTCAACAATAACCCTTAGTTAGGCAATAACTACATACAAGTATTGCAGACAATCCGCACTTGGGATGGGCGCCCAGCATCCACTACGGACTACGAGAAATAGATTTACCGGTGAGTAAAATCTTATTTTCTCTGACGTCCTAGTGGATGCTGGGAACTCCGTAAGGACCATGGGGATTATACCAAAGCTCCCAAACGGGCGGGAGAGTGCGGATGACTCTGCAGCACCGAATGAGAGAACTCAAGGTCCTCCTCAGCCAGGGTATCAAATTTGTAGAATTTTGCAAACGTGTTTGCCCCTGACCAAGTTGCAGCTCGGCAAAGTTATAAAGCCGAGACCCCTCGGGCAGCCGCCCAAGATGAGCCCACTTTCCTCGTGGAATGGGCTTTTACTGATTTAGGATGCGGCAATCCAGCCGCAGAATGCTCCAGCTGAATTGTGCTACAAATTCAGCGAGCAATAGTCTGCTTAGAAGCAGGAGCACCTATTTTGTTGGGTGCCTACAGAATAAAAAGCGAGTCAGTTTTCCTGACTCCAGCCGTCCTGGAAATATAAATTTTTAAGGCCCTGACTACGTCCAGTAACGTGGAATCTTCCAAGTCCCTAGTAGCCGCAGGCACTACAATAGGTTGGTTTAAGTGAAAAGCTGATACCACCTTAGGGAGAAACTGGGGACGAGTCCTTAATTCTGCCCTATCCATATGGACAATCAGATAAGGGCTTTTACATGACAAAGCCGCCAATTCTGACACACGCCTGGCCGAAGCCAAGGCCAATAACATGACCACTTTCCACGTGAGATATTTCAAATCCACAGTTTTAAGTGGCTCAAACCAATGTGATTTTAGGAAACTCAACACCATGTTGAGATCCCAAGGTGCCACAGGAGGCACAAAAGGGGGCTGAATATGTAGCACTCCCTTTACAAATGTCTGAACTCCAGGCAGTGAAGCCAGTTCTTTCTGGAAGAAAATCGACAGAGCCGAAATCTGGACCTTAATGGAACCCAAGTTTAGGCCCATAGTCACTCCTGACTGTAGGAAGTGCAGAAAACGACCCAGCTGAAATTCCTCTGTTGGGGCCTTCCTGGCCTCACACCACGCAACATATTTTCGCCAAATACGGTGATAATGGTTTGCGGTTACTTCTTTCCTGGCTTTTATCAGCGTAGGAATGACTTCCTCCGGAATGCCTTTTTCCTTTAGGATCCGTAATTCAACCGCCATGCCTTTAGGATCCGTAATTCAACCGCCATGCCGTCAAACGCAGCCGCGGTAAGTCTTGGAACAGACAGGGCCCCTGCTGCAGCAGGTCCTGTCTGAGCGGCAGAGGCCATGGGTCCTCTGATATATAGTTTCTTGAAGTTCTGGGTACCAGGCTCTTCTTGGCCAATCCGGAACCACGAGTATCGTTCTTACTCCTCGCCTTCTTATTATTCTCAGTACCTTTGGTATGAGAGGCAGAGGGGGGAACACATAAACCGACTGGTACACCCACGGTGTTACCAGAGCGTCCACAGCTATCGCCTGAAGGTCCCTTGACCTGGCGCAATATCTTTTATAGCTTTTTGTTGAGGCGGGACGCCTTCATGTCCACCTGTGGCCTTTCCCAATGGTGTTCAATCCTTTGGAAGACTTCTGGATGAAGTCCCCACACTCTCGGGTGGAAGTCGTGTCTGCTGAGAAGATCTGCTTCCCAGTTGTCCACTCCGGGAATGAACACTGCTGACAGTGCTAACACATGATTTTCCGCCCATCGGAGAATCCTTGTGGCTTCTGCCATCGCCATCCTGCTTCTTGTGCCGCCCTGTTGGTTTACATGGGCGACTGCCGTGATGTTTCCTGATTGGATCAGGACCGGCTGGTTTTGAAGCAGAGGCCTTGCCTGACTCAGGGCATTGTAAATGGCCCTCTGTTCCAGAATATTTATGTAGGGAAGTCACCTGACTTGACCAAAGTCCCTGGAAGGTTCTTCCCTGTGTGACTGCCCCCCAGCCTCAAAAGGCTGGCATCCATGGTCACTAGGACCTAGTCCTGTATGTCGAACCTGCGGCCCTCTTGAAGATGGGCACTCTGCAGCCACTACAGTAGAGATACCCTGGTCCTTGGAGACAGGGTTATCAGCCTAATGCATCTGAAGATGCGACCCGGACCACTTGTCTAACAGGTCCCCCTGAAAAGTTCTTGCATGGAACCTGCCGAATGGGATTGCTTCGTAGGAAGCTATCATTTTTCCCAGGACTCGCGTGCAATGATGCACCGATAACTGTTTTGGCTTCAGGAGGTCTCTGACTAGAGATGACAGCTCCTTGGCTTTCTCCTCCTGGAGAAACACTTATTTCTGGTCTGTGTCCAGAACCATCCCCAGGAACAGTAGACGTGTCGTAGGAACCAGCTGTGACTCTGGACTGTTTAGAATCCAACCGTGCTGTTGTAGCACTTTCCAAAATAGTGCTACCCCGACTAGCAACTGCTCCTTGGACCTCGCCCTTATAAGGAGATTGTCCAAGTACGGGATAATTAAAAAACTCCCCTTTTCGAAGGAGTATCATCATTCCAGCCATTACCATGGTAACACCCTCGGTGCCATGTACAGTCCAAACGGCAAAGTCTGGACTTGGTAATGGTAATCCTGTACCACAATCTGAGGTACTCCTGGCGAGGATAGTAAATAGGGACATGCAGGTAAGCATCCTTGATGTCCCGGGATACCATGTAATCCCCCTCGTCCAGGCTTGCAATAACCGCCCGAGCGATTCCATCTTGAACTTGAATTTTTTTATGTATGTGTTCAAGGATTTTAAATATAAAAAAGGGTCACACCGAACCATGCGGTTTCGGTACCCCAACCCGTGTGGAATAGTAACCCCGTCCTTGTTGGAGTAGGGGCACCTTAAGTATTACCTGCTGGGAATACAGCTTATTAATTGCCTCTAGCACAGCCTCCCTGCCTGAGGGAGTTGTCGGCAAGGCATATTTGAGGAAACGGCGGGGGGAAGACATATCGAATTCCAGCTTGTACCCCTGAAATACTACTTGAATGAAACAGGGATCCACCTGTGAGCGAGCCCACTGATCGCTGAAATTTTTGAGACGGCCCCCCACTGTACCTGTCTACACCTGTGGAGCCCCCGCGTCATGCTGTGGACTCAGAGGAAGCGAGAGAAGAATTATGATTCTAGGAACAGGCTGACTGGTGCAGCTTTTTCCCTCTTCCCTTGTCTCTGTACAGAAAGGAAGCGCCTTTGACCCGCTTGCTTTTCTGAAGCCGAAAGGACTGTACCTGATAATACAGTGCTTTCTTAGTCTGTGAGGAAAATTGAGGTAAAATAAGATTTTACTTACCGATAAATCTATTTCTCGTAGTCCGTAGTGGATGCTGGGGACTCCGTCAGGACCATGGGGAATAGCGGAGACAGGGCACAAAAGTAAAAGCTTTAGGATCAGGTGGTGTGCACTGGCTCCTCCCCCTATGACCCTCCTCCAAGCCTCAGTTAGGATACTGTGCCCGGACGAGCGTAAACAATAAGGAAGGATTTTGAATCCCGGGTAAGACTCCTACCAGCCACACCAATCACCTGTACAACCCAGTTAACAGCATGATAACAGCGGAGCCTCTGAAAAGATGGCTCACAACAATAATAACCCGATTTTTGTAACAATAACTATGTACAAGTATTGCAGACAATCCGCACTTGGGATGGGCGCCCAGCATCCACTACGGACTACGAGAAATAGATTTATCGGTAAGTAAAATCTTATTTTCTCTGACGTCCTAGTGGATGCTGGGGACTCCGTCAAGACCATGGGGATTATACCAAAGCTCCCAAACGGGCGGGAGAGTGCGGATGACTCTGCAGCACCGAATGAGAGAACTCCAGGTCCTCTTTAGCCAGGGTATCAAATTTGTAGAATTTTACAAACGTGTTCTCCCCCGACCACGTAGCTGCTCGGCAGAGTTGTAATGCCGAGACCCCTCGGGCAGCCGCCCAGGATGAGCCCACCTTCCTTGTGGAATGGGCCTTGACAGATTTAGGCTGTGGCAGGCCTGCCACAGAATGTGCAAGTTGAAATGTGCTACAAATCCAACGAGCAATCGTCTGCTTAGAAGCAAGAGCACCCAGTTTGTTGGGTGCATACAGGATAACAGCGAGTCAGTTTTCCTGACTCCAGCCGTCCTGGAAACCTATATTTTCAGGGCCCTGACAACATCTAGCAACTTGGAGTCCTCCAAGTCCCTAGTAGCCGCAGGTACCACAATAAGCTGGTTCAGGTGAAACGCTGACACCACCTTAGGAAGAAACTGGGGACGAGTCCGCAGTTCTGCCCTGTCCGAATGGACAATCAGATATGGCTTTTGTGAGACAAAGCCGCCAATTCTGACACTCGCCTGGCCGAGGCCAGGGCCAACAGCATGGTCACTTTTCATGTGAGATATTTCAAATCCACAGATTTGAGCCGTTTAAAATGTGATTTGAGGAATCCCAGAACTACGTTGAGATCCCACAGTGCCACTGGAGGCACAAAAAGGGGGTTGTATATGCACTACTCCCTTGACAAACTTCTGGACTTCAGGAACTGAAGCCAATTCTTTCTGGAAGAAAATTTACAGGGCCGAAATTTGAACCTTAATGGACCCCAATTTGAGGCCCATAGACACTCCTGTTTGCAGGAAATGCAGGAATCGACAGAGTTGAAATTTCTTCGTGGGGCCTTCCTGGCCTCACACCACGCAACATATTTTCGCCACATGTGGTGATAATGTTTTGCGGTCACCTCCTTCCTGGCTTTGACCAGGGTAGGAATGACCTCTTCCGGAATGCCTTTTTCCCTTAGGATCTGGCGTTCCACCGCCATGCCGTCAAACGCAGCCGCGGTAAGTCTTGGAACAGACCTGGTACTTGCTGAAGCAAGTCCCTTCTTAGCGGCAGAGGCCATGAGTCCTCTGTGAGCATTTCTTGAAGTTCCGGGTGCCACGTCCTTCTTGGCCAATCCGGAGCCACGAGTATAGTTCTTACTCCTCTACGTCTTATAATTCTCAGTACCTTGGTTATGAGAAGCAGAGGAGGGAACACATACACCGACTGGTACACCCACGGTGTTACCAGAACGTCCACAGATATTGCTTGAGGGTCTCTTGACCTGGCGCAATACCTGTCCAGTTTTTTGTTCAGGCGGGACGCCATCATGTCCACCTTTGGTCTTTCCCAACGGTTCACAATCATGTGGAATACTTCCCGATGAAGTCCCCACTCTCCCGGGTGGAGGTCGTGCCTGCTGAGGAAGTCTGCTTCCCAGTTGTCCACTCCCGGAATGAACACTGCTGACAGTGCTATCACATGATTTTTCGCCCAGCAAAGAATCCTTGCAGTTTCTGCCATTGCCCTCCTGCTTCTTGTGCCGCCCTGTCTGTTTACGTGGGCGACTGCCGTGATGTTGTCCCACTGGATCAATACCGGCTGACCTTGAAGCAGAGGTCTTGCTAAGCTTAGAACATTGTAAATTGCCCTTAGCTCCAGTATATTTATGTGGAGAGAAGTCTCCAGACTTGATCACACTCCCTGGAAATTTTTTCCCCTGTGTGACTGCTCCCCAGCCTCTCAGGCTGGCATCCGTGGTCACCAGGACCCAGTCCTGAATGCCGAGTCTGCGGCCCTTTAGTAGATGAGCACTCTGCAGCCACCGCAGAAGAAACACCCTTGTCCTTGGAGACAGGGTTATCCGCTGATGCATCTGAAGATGCGATCCGGACCATTTTTCCAGCAGATCCCACTGAAAAGTTCTTGCGTGAAATCTACCGAATGGAATCGCTTCGTAAGAAGCCACCATTTTTCCCAGGACCCTTGTGCAATGATGCACTGACACTTTTCCTGGTTTTAGGAGGTTCCTGACTAGCTCGGATAACTCCCTGGCTTTCTTCTCCGGGAGAAACACCTTTTTCTGGACTGTGTCCAGAATCATCCCTAGGAACAGCAGACGTGTCGTCGGAAACAGCTGCGGTTTTGGAATATTTAGAATCCACCCGTGCTGTCGTAGAACTACTTGAGATAGTGCTACTCCGACCTCCAACTGTTCTCTGGACCTTGCCCCTATCAGGAGATCGTCCATTTTCTTTGAAGAAGAATCATCATTTCGGCCATTACCTTGGTAAGGACCCGGGGTGCCGTGGACAATCCAACCGGCAGCATCTGAAACTGATAGTGACAGTTCTGTACCACGAACCTGAGGTACCCTTGGTGAGAAGGGCAAATTGGGACATGGAGGTAAGCATCCCTGATGTCCCGGGACACCATATAGTCCCCTTCTTCCTGGTTCGCTATCACTGCTCTGAGTGACTCCATCTTGATTTGAACCTTTGTATGTAAGTGTTCAACTATTTCAGATTTAGAATAGGTCTCACCGAGCCGTCTGGCTTCAGTACCACAATATAGTGTGGAATAATACCCCGTTCCTTGTTGTAGGAGGGGTACTTTGATTATCACCTGCTGGGAATACAGCTTGTGAATTGTTTCCACTACTGCCTCCCTGTCGGAGGGAGACGTTGGTAAAGCAGACTTCAGGAACCTGCGAGGGGGAGACGTCTCGAATTTCCAATCTGTACCCCTGGGATACTACTTGTAGGATCCAGGGGTCCACTTGCGAGTGAGCCCACTGCGTGCTGAAACTCTTGAGACGACCCCCCCCCACCGCACCTGAGTCCGCTTGTACGGCCCCAGCGTCATGCTGAGGACTTGGCAGAAGCGGTGGAGGGCTTCTGTTTCTGGGAATGGGCTGCCTGCTGCAGTCTTCTTCCCTTTCCTCTATCCCATGGCAGATATGACTGGCCTTTTGCCCGCTTGCCCTTATGGGGACAAAAGGACTGAGGCTGAAAAGACGTTGTCTTTT
Source organism: Pseudophryne corroboree (assembly GCF_028390025.1). Lineage (NCBI taxonomy): Eukaryota > Metazoa > Chordata > Amphibia > Anura > Myobatrachidae > Pseudophryne > Pseudophryne corroboree. Next base: position 625,886,315 of record NC_086449.1, on the reverse strand, counting down.
TCTCCGTTATACGGCAATACTTCCATGTGCCGTTTGGAATCTGCATCACCTGACCACTGTCGTGTCCATAAACAACTTCTGGCAGATATGGACATCGCACTTACTCTTGATGCCAGAGTGCAAATATCCCTCTGTGCATCTCGCATATATAGAAATGCATCCTTTAAATGCTCTATAGTCAATAAAATACTGTCCCTGTCAAGGGTATCAATATTTTCAGTCAGGGAATCCGACCAAGCCACCCCAGCGCTGCACATCCAGGCTGAGGCGATCGCTGGTCGCAGTATAACACCAGTATGTGTGTATATACTTTTTAGGATATTTTCCAGCCTCCTATCAGCTGGCTCCTTGAGGGCGGCCCTATCTGGAGACGGTACCGCCACTTGTTTTGATAAGCGTGTGAGCGCCTTATACACCCTAAGGGGTGTTTCCCAACGCGCCCTAACTTCTGGCGGGAAAGGGTATACCGCCAATAATTTTCTATCGGGGGAAACCCACGCATCATCACACACTTCATTTAATTTATCTGATTCAGGAAAAACTACAGGTAGTTTTTTCACACTCCACATAATACCCTTTTTTGTGGTACTTGTAGTATCAGAAATATGTAACACCTCCTTCATTGCCCTTAACAAGTAACGTGTGGCCCTAAAGGAAAATACGTTTGTTTCTTCACCGTCGACACTGGAGTCAGTGTCCGTGTCTGTGTCGACCGACTGAGGTAAAAGGACGTTTAACGCCCCTGACGGTGTTTGAGACGCCTGGACAGGTACTAATTGGTTTGCCGGCCGTCTCATGTCGTCAACCGACCTTGCAGCGTGTTGACATTATCACGTAATTCCTTAAATAAGCCATCCATTCCGGTGTCGACTCCCTAGAGAGTGACATCACCATTACAGGCAATTGCTCCGCCTCCTCACCAACATCGTCCTCATACATGTCGACACACACGTACCGACACACAGCACACACACAGGGAATGCTCTGATAGAGGACAGGACCCCACTAGCCCTTTGGGGAGACAGAGGGAGAGTTTGCCAGCACACACCAAAAACGCTATAATTATACAGGGACAACCTTTATATAAGTGTTTTTCCCTTATAGCATTTTAATATATATAGTCATATCGCCAAATAAGTGTCCCCCCTCTCTGTTTTAACCCTGTTTCTGTAGTGCAGTGCAGGGGAGAGCCTGGGAGCCTTCCCACCAGCATTTCTGTGAGGGAAAATGGCGCTGTGTGCTGAGGAGAATAGGCCCCGCCCCCTTTTTCGGCGGGCTTCTTCTCCCGTTTTTCTGAGACCTGGTAGGGGTTAAATACATCCATATAGCCCCCAGGGGCTATATGTGATGTATTTTTAGCCAGAATAAGGTACTATCATTGCTGCCCAGGGCGCCCCCCCCCAGCGCCCTGCACCCTCAGTGACCGCTGCTATGAAGTGTGCTGACAACAATGGCGCACAGCTGCAGTGCTGTGCGCTACCTTATGAAGACTGAAAAGTCTTCTGCCGCCGGTTTCTGGACCTCTTCACTTTTCGGCATCTGCAAGGGGGTCGGCGGCGCGGCTCCGGGACGAACCCCAGGGTGAGACCTGTGTTCCGACTCCCTCTGGAGCTAATGGTGTCCAGTAGCCTAAGAAGCCAATCCATCCTGCACGCAGGTGAGTTCACTTCTCTCCCCTAAGTCCCTCGATGCAGTGAGCCTGTTGCCAGCAGGACTCACTGAAAATAAAAAACCTAACAAAACTTTTACTCTAAGCAGCTCTTTAGGAGAGCCACCTAGATTGCACCCTTCTCGGCCGGGCACAAAAATCTAACAGAGGCTTGGAGGAGGGTCATAGGGGGAGGAGCCAGTGCACACCACCTGATCCTAAAGCTTTTACTTTTGTGCCCCGTCTCCTGCGGAGCCGCTATTCCCCATGGTCCTGACGGAGTCCCCAGCATCCACTAGGACGTCAGAGAAAAATATTTCTTCCCAGCTGTTGCTGCGGATACGAGGTCCCAGAGACCATCCCCAAATAATTCCTCACCCTTATAAGGCAGAATCTCTATGCGCCTTTTAAGGTCAGCATCACCTGTCCAGTGACAGGTCTCTAATACCCTCCTGACAGAATGGACATTACATTCATTTTGGATGCCAGCCGGCAAAATATCCCTCTGTGCATCCCTCATATATAAGACGACGTCTTTAATATGTGCTCATGTTAGCAAACTAGTATGTTTGACAGGGTCACCGACCACGCTGCAGCAGCACGCTCTGCAGGTTTCAGTCTAGTACCCGAGTGTGTAAATAAATACAGACTTCAGGATAGCCTCCTGCTTTTTATCAACAGGTACCTTCAAAGTGGCCGTTCCTCAAACGGCAGTGCCAAACCTATTTTGACAACCGTGTGAGCGCCTTATCCACCCTAGGGGATATCTCCCAGCGTAACTTATCCTCTGGCGGGAAAAGGTACGCCATCAGTAACTTTTTAGAAATTACCAGTTTCTTATCAGGGGGAACCCACGCTTTTCACACACTTCATTCATTCATCTGATGGGGGAACAAAACACTGCCTGCTTTTTCTCCCCAAACATAAAAACCCATTTTTAGAGGTTAATGTCAGAAATGTGTAACACATTTTTTATTGCCGGGATCAAGTCACAGATGTTCCTAGTGGATTGTGTATATGTCTCAACCTTGTCGACACTGGAGTCAGACTCCGTGTCGACATCTGTGTCTGCCATCTGAATGAGCGGGCGTTTTTGAGCCCCTGATGGCCTTTGAGACGCCTGGGCAGGCACGGGCTGAGAAGCCGGCTGTCCCACAGCTGTTACGTCATCCACCCTTTTATGTAAGGAGTTGACACTGTCGGTTAATACCTTTTACCTAACCATCCACTCTGGTGTCGGCCCCACAGGGGGCGACATCACATTTATCGGCATCTGCTCCGTCACTATATAAGCCTCCTCCTCAAACATGTCGACACAGCTGTACCGACACACCGCACACACACAGGGAATGCTCTGACTGAGGACAGGACCCACAAAGCCCTTTGGGGAGACAGAGAGAGAGTATGCCAGCACACACCAGAGCGCTATATAATGTGGGGATTAACACTATAACTGAGTGAATTTTCCCCCATAGCTGCTTGTATATACAATATTGCGCCTAAATTTAGTGCCCCCCCTCTCTTTTTAACCCTTTGAGCCTGAAAACTACAGGGGAGAGCCTGGGGAGCTTTCTTCCAGTTGCACTGTGAAGAGAAAATGGCGCCAGTGTGTCTGAGGGAGATAGCTCCGCCCCTTTTCCGCGGCCTATTCTCCCGCTTTTTTCTGGATTCTGGCAGGGGTATTTACCACATATATAGCCTCTGGGGCTATATATTGTGGTATTTTTGCCAGCCAAGGTGTTTTTATTGCTGCTCAGGGCGCCCCCCCCAAGCGCCCTGCACCCTCAGTGACCGGAGTGTGAAGTGTGCATGAGGAGCAATGGCGCACAGCTGCAGTGCTGTGCGCTACCTTGGTGAAGACTGATGTCTTCTGCCGCCGATTTTCCGGACCTCTTCTTGCTTCTGGCTCTGTAAGGGGGACGGCGGCGCGGCTCCAGGACCGAACACCAAGGACTGGGCCTGCGGTCGATCCCTCTGGAGCTAATGGTGTCCAGTAGCCTAAGAAGCCCAATCCGGCTGCAAGCAGGCGAGTTCGCTTCTTCTCCCCTTAGTCCCTCGCTGCAGTGAGCCTGTTGCCAGCAGGTCTCACTGAAAATAAAAAACCTAATTCTATACTTTCTTTCTAGAGGCTCAGGAGAGCCCCTAGTGTGCATCCAACCTCGGCCGGGCACAAGATCTAACTGAGGCTTGGAGGAGGGTCATAGTGGGAGGAGCCAGTGCACACCAGGTAGTCATAAATCTTTCTAGAGTGCCCAGCCTCCTTCGGAGCCCGCTATTCCCCATGGTCCTTACGGAGTTCCCAGCATCCACTAGGACGTCAGAGAAATAAACTTTCTTTCTAGGAGCTCAGGAGAGCCCCTAGTGTGCATCCAGCTCGGCCGGGCACAGAAATCTAACTGAGGCTTGGAGGAGGGTCATAGTGGGAGGAGCCAGTGCACACCAGGTAGTCTAAAAGCTTTCTTTTAGTTGTGCCCAGTCTCCTGCGGAGCCGCTATTCCCCATGGTCCTTACGGAGTTCCCAGCATCCACTAGGACGTCAGAGAAATTAAGGTTGCCTCAGGCCGATGCAGCAGCTTGGCTGTGCCCGCAGGAGGCCCACCGCCATATTTTCTCATTGTGACGGCTGCGTATGACATCACGCAGCCGCCACGATCATGCCCAAGCCACACCGCCTCCATTTCCCTGCCTCCGCAACACTCGGTCTAGGAAACAGGCGGGTGCCTACAGAAAATGCGGGTGCATGTGCAGGACAGGCACTGCGCCTGCATCCCTATTTGTCATTTTCGCGGTTGGATCGCTAATTGCGATCCAACCTGAATCAGCCCCAGACCTCAGAGAGGCATTCCAAAGCCTCTGCCCAAACGACATGTGTCATGTAGATGTCATGATAGTCCATAAACCATTAAAAGCAGCATGAGGAAGAAACAACACAATGGAAAAAACAGTACATACCACCATTATTCTCATAACCTGCCATAGCAATTTCTGATAAATAAACACAGTTAAAAAAAAAACAGATATTTGTTTAGGCGCATGATTCGTCAATCTGCGGCCCTCCAGCTGCTGTGAAACTACACATCCCAGCATGCCCTGCCTCAGTTTTAGCATGCCTTGATAGCAAACCTGTTGCAGGGCATGCTTGAATGTGTAGTTCCACAGTAAGCTAGAGGGCCGCAGCTTGAAGACCCATGGTTTAGGGAATTGCTGCTTTAAACTGAAAATGCAATTAGTATTCAGAAATCTTCCTCCAATTTCTTTGTAGAGCATGTTTCTAATTTTTCCTGTACCATGTTCTACTATAAATGACACCCTCAAACAGCTTTTTATTCTAATGAAAAAAAAATGGTACAGGTTGAGTATCCCTTATCCAAAATGCTTGGGACCAGAGGTATTTTGGATATGGGATTTTTCCGTATTTTGGAATAATTGCATACCATAATGAGATATCATGGTGATGGGACCTAAATCTAATCAAAGAATGCATTTATGTTTCATATACACCTTATACACACAGCCTGAAAGCAATTTTAGCAAATATTTTTTATAACTTTTGGCATTAAACAAAGTGTGTGTATATTCACACAATTCATTTGTTTCATATACACCTTATACACACAGCCTGAAGAACATTTAATACAATATTTTTAATAACTTTGTGTGTTAAATAAAGTTTGTGTACATTGAGCCATCAAAAAACAAAGGTTTCACTATCTCACTCTCACTCAAAAAAAGTCCATATTTCGGAATATTCCGTATTTCGGAATATTTGGATATGGGATACTCAACCTGTATTAACAAATTGTCACCTGACATCTGAGTTTTCATCAAGATTACAGTATGTGAAAGACCACCATTACATGCTGTCTCTTAATCAAAGCCAATACTAAAATCAGGAGCAAATGACTTATCCACCTCCCATATAAAAGCGGTGGAAGCCATGGCACAGACAGCAGAACAGTGAAGACAGGAAGTATAATCTTATACTCACACATTCCATCACAAAAAGGAACTGCAGTTGACAGTACTTTCTTAATAATATTAAAGTTTGATAATAGTGAAGTGAAAAAGAATACAAAATACTGTAAACCCATGAGGCTAGTTTACCTTCTGTAAAAGAATGCCTCTGGTTATACATCATCTAATCTCATAAATTGTAAGGGCACAGTTTAAATTGTGAAAACAGCAACCAGCAAAATGTATGCAAGATGCTAAGGAAAAATATAGTACCAGATCGTATGTTTTTTTTTACTACTGCAGTTTACAATGGTGGTCATTCAGAGTTGTTCGCTCGTTGCCGATTTTCGCTATGCTGCGATTTGTTGCTAAATGCGCATGGTACTCAGAGCGCATGCGCTAAGTTATTTAACACAAAACTTAGTAGATTTGCTGGTGTTCGTGCGGCGCTTTTCAGTCGCACTGCTGATCGGTGAATGATTGACAGGAAAGGGGCGTTTCTGGGTGGTAACTGAGCGTTTTCCGGGAGTGTGCTAAAAAACGCAGGCGTGTCAGGGAAAAACGTGGGAGTGTCTGGAGAAACGGAGGAGTGGCTGGCCGAACGCAGGGCGTGTTTGTGACGTCAAACCAGGAACTAAACGGACCGAGCTGATCGCAATCTAGAAGTAGGTCTGGAGCAACTCAGAAACTGCAAGAAAATATTTAGTAGCAGTTCTGCTACTCTTTCATTCGCTATTCTGCTAAGCTAAGATACACTCCCAGAGGGCGGCGGCCTAGCGTTTGCAATGCTGCTAAAAGCAGCTAGCGAGCGAACAACTCGGAATGACTACCAATGTTGAGCAAGTGTCTTGTTACTATGGGTTACACTACCTATTTTCTTGTACCAGTGTTCATAAATCTATCCCTTAAGGCAGGGGACTTATACCAGGACTGCTGAGGGCTCAGTGGCCGCTGCAGCAGCACAGACCAGAACCTACCAGTGGGGCGGATGTATTAAGCCTGGAGAAGTGATAAAGTTATGATAAGTGCAAGGTGATAACGCACCAGCCAATCAGCTCCAATATGTACATTTACAGTTGCGAGCTGATTGGCTGGTGCGTTACCACCTTGCACTTCCGTTTTTTTTTTCTCAAGCCGGTCCTGCTGCTGCGCATGCGCACAGCATTAAACACGATTCAAAGCCGTTGTGTGTGAAAGACACTGCCGGATGGTAAAAATCCGGACAAAGTTTGTCCAGCTTTTTGCCATCCGAGCAAAACTGCCTCATGTGAAACAGCCCTAAGGAGCCGATTGGCTGGTACTTTATCTCCATCGACTTTATCTCCATCCAAGGCTTCGTAAAATAGACCCCTCAGTCTGTTATTAGGGGGAGGTGAAAAAAATCAAAAGATATTTACAGATGTGCCCTCATACACTACCGCTGCAGTCGCACTAAACAGCCCTAATCAGGGTGCCAGTCCTGCGCATCTCAACTTGCGCTGAGCATTTTTTCACTCAAATGTTGCAGAAATAAAACAAACTGGATGCGACAAAACCACTAAATGAGACTACACTTATTAATTTGATATGCAATACATATATATATATATATATATATATATATATATATATATATATATATGTGTGTGTGTGTGTCATGCTTGCCTACTTTTGAAAAAGCATTTCCGAGAGATTGTGAAAGTAACACCTATAAGCGCAGGCGCATACTGCTACATCGGAGAGGCGTGTCATGAATATGACTTACATCCAAATGTAAATGAGCCCCAAAGTTAGTCAGACCTACTTGTTGAAGAAAAGACACTGATATTTTGCAGGATTTGTGTATTGTGTTTTACATGAGGTTCCATATACTATAAGTGGCCCCGAGAAACCTTATTTAAAATGCATTTAGCCATAGCATTGTGCCTTATAACCAATGCAGGGAAATTAGCCCATCTGAATGTATGTATCTCTGATTTATTTTCCCCCCATAAAATGTAACAGCTGCATAATGGGGGAAAGGTGCAATCAGGGAGATTACTGGGCTATTCAGGGAGTGAGGGAGATTGCTGCTATTTCAGGGAGCCTCCTGCAGAATGAGGGAGTGTAGGCAACTATGATATATGTGTGTGAATGAGTCTGAAGTGCTACTATGCAGTGGCTGTGGCTTTTTTTCACACAAAGGGGTGGAATGTAATAGGGTGTGAGAATCAGAATGTGAGAAATTTTGGGAGCGTTTATTTATAGTGGCACTTATTTACATAGCAAAATCAAGCTGGTGTTGCCATGTAAATGATTGCCACTTTAAATAAACAAGAGAACTCTCCCAAAATCTCTCACTTCCTGATTCTCACTCCCTATTCCCCCCCCCCCCCCACACACAAAAGTTGTGTTGTGCTCATTTGTGACTTTATACATATTTAAAACAACTTCCTGTACAGTTAAAGTGGCGGTCCGAATAAGACACATCTTGCACCACCTGGCGTATGGAGGTTTGGTGTATGAGGACATGCAAGCAGCAGGGAGAGGAAGTGCCGTCAGTGCAACAGTTAATAAAGAAGGTGGGAGGATAGAATTTAAATCCTTCTATCTCCCGCACCATATAACACAGAAAGATGGGAGAACCGTCATTTGAAAGAGGGAGTGTCCTATTTCACACTGTGTGCCCTTATAGACATATATGCCTGATGTTCAGTGTCATCACCAGGCACTAACTCCTGTGCTACAGAAAAATATTGGTGTATAGGAATGGGTGAAAATCTCTCCACAAATGATGAGGCCCCCTATCAGCTATTGTTTGGTGATTGCAGGTGATCACCAGACAATATTATCTGTGCTACAGCAAACTAATGTTTTCCATATAATTGTAGGAGGGCACTATCCCCCCCCCCCCCCTAATGATGCCTGCAAATATAAGGGAACCCACACTTGAAGTTGGGAAATCCCCTCTTTGAAATAATACAATCTGCAAGAAGCTATTCGAGAATTAAAAAAAAAAACAGGTGCCAAACACACTTAGGGCCTGATTCACTACCGTTTACACGAGACTGAGCGATTACTGGCAGACTGCGCATGCGCCGCGAACGTTTTGCACATGCACGAAGGTCAAAATGCATTTACTCTGCGTATGCAGCCTAATTGTAAAGAGAACGCAATTTGATTGACAGGAAGTGACCTTCCTGGGTGGTAACATGGCGTTTGTGGGGAGTGGTTGGGAAAACGCAGGCGTGTCATGTCCGTTGTCTGACATCTGCAAATGCTGCATTCAGAAACATGGCACCCGGTGCGACTGTATTCACATTGATATGAGAAGGCATGGGTCAGCCGCAACTATCGATTGCGCTAATTTTTTGCGTATGCATTATGATTCTGTTAATGCATATGCAGTTTTGTGAAAGCATCTGTGGGTGTCTTTTATCCTTTCTGGGCGGCTCTTCACATGCGATTTTTAGCAATAGCAGGTTTGTGAAAATCACTACTTCAGCCTCAATAGCGACCCATAGTGAAATATGCCCTTAATGCAGTGGTTCTCAAACTCTGTCCTCAGGACCCCACACAGTGCATGTTTTGCAGGTAACCCAGCAGGTGCACAGGTGTATTAATTACTCACTGACACATTTTAAAAGGTTCACAGGTGGAGCTAATTATTTCACTTGTGATTCTGTGAGGAGACCTGCAAAACATGCACTGTGTGGGGTCCTGAGGACCGAGTTTGAGAACCTGTGCCTTAATGAATCTGACAACCTACAGCAGGGCTGACCAAACCGGTCATCGAGATCTACCAACAGTTCACATTTTCCAGACCACCTACTTGGTGCACAGGTGTAGTCATTACTGATTAAGATATGCTGCATTCATTCCTAACTGACAATTCTACAGATCTCCAGGAGGCCTGGAAAACATGTACTTGTTACGTTCCTGGTGCTCAGAACTAGAGAGATGTTGCATAGTGAGTCCAGAGCACCAGGACGTGACGCTGAAATAAGGTGTGGTACGGAAATAGCCCCTAGCACCCTACCTCCATTGTTTCACCCGTGTGGTCAGTTCACGCCTGAGTGACTATGGTTTCTTGGGCCCACGGCAGCCGCGTTTGAAGGGCGGATAAGGTCTGCCCAACTCCGATGCCCCCAGGTCTTAGAGTGAGACAAGGCGTGAACCGAGACAGGATAATAACAAGGGGACCTCTAACTAAAGCAAACAGAAAGCTAGGGGCTACTAACAACCCTAAAACTAAATATATGTGCGGCACGCCGCCAAAGGAAAAGAACAACAAAAGATACCACTGTCCACACCCCCACACGGCACCGTCGTGTACCGGGGAGGACAGTGAAAAGCGGAAACCTCTGCAAAACCACCAGTAAAATAAAACACAAGGACTAAGTAGCCTAGGCCGCAACACGCGGCAGAAGCCGCTACTCACGAAACCGGGAGAGAACCCCAATAAGCGAGAACCCCCAGATGACTGCAACAGGTTCACTTGGACTGGAAGGATTCCCAGGACCGGCTTCAGAACTCCAGGACTCAGGAGCACAGGGAGCAGGATCGACCAGATACAGCTGACCAGGAACAAATGTTGCAAGGCAGGAACAGCATACAGGAAGCTATCACCGGCGAGGCTGCAGTGTGCTGGCTCCCATAAAAAGGCCCTGCTGGCCAATGACAGGAGGGCCAGCAAGACCAGCCCCCAGACCCTAATTACTAGTTGCCGTGCAGCTGCCCTGCTGCACGAACAACTAATCAATCTTATCTGGCAACGGGGAATGCGGTCCGCCAATGGCGTCCCCGTTGCCATGGACCCAGCGGCTATGGACGCCCGGCGTCCTAGCGTTGCCAGGGACCCGGCGGCTACAGTACGCACGGCGTCCTGGCGTTGCTAGGCGCCGGGCGGGCAGGGAGGGAGGTGCGGCGGCCGTGAGCGTCGCTCGGAAGCAGACCGAGCGGCGCCGCGGACCGCGGCACCTAACAGTACCCCCCCCCCTTGAGGAGGGGTTAAAGAACCCCTAAAGCAGGGTTTCTGAGGAAATTCCTGAAAGAATAATCTCTAAAGTTTAGGAGCATGTAAATGGTTATCCAGGACCCAAGACCTTTCTTCCGGGCCATAGCCTTTCCAGTGAACCAAAAAATAAAGCCGGCCCCGAGAAACTTTGGAATCTAAAACCTTCTCTACCAGGAACTCTCGTTGCCCCTGAACATCCACCGGAGGTCTACCCTGGGAAGTCTTCCGAGGGAATCTCCAGGAAGAAATATATTGCTTCAGAAGGGAACAGTGAAAAGTATTGCCAATTTTGAGTGATTTAGGCAAGCGTAGCCGAAAAGCAACTGGATTGACATTCTTAACGATAAGGAACGGTCCAATAAATTTGGGTCCCAATCTAGCCGAGGGTTGTCGGAGCTTGATGTTGCGGGTTGACAACCACACCTTATCTCCCACCTTAAAAGTGCATGGGCGTCGGAACCTATCAGAAATTTTTTTTTCTCGGAAGGCAGCCTTCTTAAGGGCAAGGTGCACCTTTTTCCAAATCATTCTGAGATGGGAAGTTAAGGTCAACGAAGAGACTGGAAAATGAGGGTGAAAAGAATTGGCTCTAGGATGAAAGCCCAAGACCGAAAAGAATGGGGACTCCTTGGTGGAAGAATGACAAGAGTTATTATAGGCAAACTCGGCCAAAGGAAGAAATTCAGACCAATCATTCTGAAGTTTGGCATAATATAGCCGTAAATACTGTTTTAACGACTGATTAACACGTTCAGTTTGTCCGTTAGACTGTGGATGGTACCCAGATGTTAAAGAGAGTTTCATATTTAATGAGGCACAAAAACGTTTCCAGAAACGGGCAATGAATTGTGGTCCCCGATCAGAGACAATATCCATGGGTAAACCATGGAGCCTGAAAACATGGCGGAGAAACAAAACTGCCAACCCTTGAGCAGAGGGTAATCGGGGGAGAGCAATGAAGTGGGCCATCTTACTAAAACGGTCTACTACCACCCAAATGACTCGAAACCCAGCTGAAAGAGGAAGGTCCACCACGAAATCCATGGATATATGTGACCATGGCCTGAGAGGAACGGCTAAAGGCATGAGTTGCCCGACCGGCAACGATCGAGATACCTTGTACTGAGCACAAACCTGACAAGAACGGACAAATTCCCTTACATCTGTAGACAGATTAGGCCACCACACTGAGCGAGAGATTAACTCCAAGGTCTTAGTGATAAACGGATGACCAGAAACCTTATTATCATGAAACTCAGCTAGAACAGTGCCTCTCAGAAATTCAGGGACGAAGAGACGATCTGCAGGAGTGACATTGGGAGCCTGCTGCTGAAGCTGGACTAGCTGTGCAAATAAATCCTGTGTGAGGCCAGCCCGGATGAAAGACGATGGGACTATGGGGGTAGTAGCCGGGTGGTTATTGTGAACCGGAAGACAACGTGACAGGGCATCGGCTTTCGTATTCTTGGAACCGGGCCTGAAGGTGATGATAAACCTGAAACGAGTAAAAAACAGCGCCCAACGTGCCTGTCGAGCATTAAGCCGTTTAGCTGACTCTATATACTGCAGGTTCTTGTGGTCAGTAAACACAGTAATGGTATGCCTTGCTCCTTCCAGCCAGTGCCTCCACTCCTCGAAAGCCCATTTAACTGCCAACAATTCTCGATTACCAACATCATAGTTGGATTCTGCGGAGGAGAATTTTCTGGACATGAAGGCACATGGGTGTAATTCCCGAGACTCCGGGTCTTCTTGAGAAAGGATAGCCCCTACTCCAACCTCTGAGGCATCTACCTCGACAATAAAGGGGAGATCCGGGTTAGGGTGTCTGAGTACTGGAGCTGAGACAAAGGCCTGTTTCAAGGCCAGGAAGGCAGACTTGGCTTCAGGCGACCAATTGGAAGGGTCCGCTCCTTTTTTAGTCAATGCCACAATAGGAGCAACCAAATCTGAGAAGGTATGAATAAAACGCCTATAATAATTTGCAAACCCTAAAAAGCGCTGAATTGCTTTTAAGTTTGTGGGTTGTGCCCAATTTAGGATGGCCTGGAGTTTTTTTGGTTCCATGAAAAACCCCTTTGGAGAAATAATATACCCCAGGAAGGACACTTCTGTGATGTGGAAATCACATTTCTCCAGTTTGGCGTATAAATGATTTTCCCGTAACTTCTGAAGGACCAGTCGCACATGGGTAATATGTTGTTCAAAGGACTCAGAGTAAATCAAAATGTCGTCTAAATAAACGACTACGAACTTTCCTAGAAAGTCGCGAAGGACATCGTCAATGAGATCTTGAAATTCAGCAGGAGCATTAGACAGCCCAAACGGCATCACCAGGTATTCATAATGTCCCGACTGTGTGCTGAAAGCCGTCTTCCACTCATCCCCAGATTTTATTCGGATGAGATTGTAAGCCCCTCTAAGATCGATTTTGGAAAAGATAACGGCAGTACGGAGCTGATCAAATAGTACTGAAATCAGTGGCAAGGGGTAGGTGTTTTTAACAGAAATCTAATTCAGAGCCCGATAATCAATACATGGTCTGAGCGACCCATCTTTTTTCTCAACAAAAAAGAACCCTGCACTCAATGGAGATTTCGAGGGCCTAATGAAGCCCTTCTTCAGGCTCTCCTGTACATAATCATTCATTGCCGTAGTTTCCGGCCCAGACAGGGCGTATAGTCTCCCTTTAGGCAAAGAGGCACCGGGAACTAAGTCAATGGCGCAGTCATAGGACCGATGAGGGGGCAGAATATCTGCATTACCCTTGGAGAAAACATCGGCAAAGTCCTGATATTCCAAAGGAATAAGTTCTGGGGTGACAGCCGCAACCCGGACAGGACGGGAAATACATTCCTTAACACAAAAGGGACCCCATCGGGAAATCTCCCCAGACCGCCAATCTATGGTGGGATTATGAAAGGCAAGCCAGGGGTGACCCAAAACTACGGGGACAGCCGGACAATGGGTAAAGTAAAACTCGATTTTCTCCGAATGTAGGGCCCCCACTGTCAGTTGTACTGGAGGTGTGCGGTGAGTGATTACCCCATTAGAAAGCGGACCACCATCCAAGCCGTGCATGGTGATACGTTTATCCAAAGGTATCTGTGGAACACCCAAAGCCTGAGCCCAACCAAGATCCATGAAATTTCCCGCAGCTCCACTGTCGATGAAGGCCGACACCAACGAACTGAGACTACAAAAGAAAATTTTTACAGGAACTAATAAGGAATCATTAGAGGAGATCAATTGCAGACCCAAGTGAACCCCCTCACAATTCACTTGGTCAGAGCGTTTCCCTGCTTATTCGGGCAATTACGCGCGATATGTCCCTTGCCACCACAATACAAGCAGAGACCAGAACTTAGCCTTCTGGTTCTTTCCTCTGGGGACAGCCGGGAGAAACCCATTTGCATGGGCTCCTCGACGTCCTCAGGGAAAGTATACACACATGGACTAGGCCTGAAACTAGCTACTCTTTCAACCCTCCGCTCCCGGAGACGACGATCAATTTTAATAGCAAGCTCCATGAGTTTGTCTAAAGTCTCTGGAGCGGGGTACTGAAGGAGACTGTCTTTAATAACTTCAGACAAACCGAGGCGAAACTGACTGCGCAGGGCCGGGTCATTCCAGCCACAGTCGTTCAACCAACAGCGAAACTCGGTACAATATGCCTCTGCTGGATTTTTCCCTTGCTTAAGTGCACGCAGGTGGCTCTCAGCCGACGCTTCTCTATCAGGGTCATCGTACAAAAGGCCTAAGGACTTAAAAAAGGCATCTACAGATAGCAAGGCAACATCATCGGCTTTTAGCCCAAAAGCCCAGGTTTGCGGATCGCCTTGTAGTAATGACATCACAATCCCGACCCGTTGAGACTCAGTACCAGAGGATCGGGGCCTTAAACGAAAATAAAGCTTAGAAGCTTCCTTGAAATTAAAAAAATCCTTTCGGTTATCCGAAAAACGGTCAGGAAGATGCATCTTTGGTTCTGGAATCATACTCGGGGAGGCTCGCAAAAGATCTTCCTGCGATCTCACCTGAAGAGTAAGATCCTGAACCATCCGAGTTAGTTCCTGAATCTGGTTGGCCAAAAGCTGGCTGGGATTCGGTCCTAATACTGCCGGATTCATGAGGCCGAATTTCAAGGCCCACCAAATACAAATAACTCTTTTTTTTTGTTTTTTTTTGTTGGGCCGGTGATAATGTTACGTTCCTGGTGCTCAGAACTAGAGAGATGTTGCGTAGTGAGTCCAGAGCACCAGGACATAACGCTGAAATAAGGTTTGGTACGGAAATAGCCCCTAGCACCCTACCTCCATTGTTTCACCCGTGTGGTCAGTTCACGCCTGAGTGACTATGGTTTCTTGGGCCCACGGCAGCCGCGTTTGAAGGGCGGATTAGGTCTGCCCAACTCCGATGCCCCCAGGTCTTAGAGTGAGACAAGGCGTGAACCGAGACAGGATAATAACAAGGGGACCTCTAACTAAAGCAAACAGAAAGCTACGGGCTACTAACAACCCTAAAACTAAATATATGTGCGGCACGCCGCCAAAGGAAAAGAACAACAAAAGATACCACTGTCCACACCCCCACACGGCACCGTCGTGTACCGGGGAGGACAGTGAAAAGCGGAAACCTCCGCAAAACCACCAGTACAAAATAAACACAAGAACTAAGCGGCCTAGGCCGCAACACGCGGCAGAAGCCGCTACTCACGAAACCGGGAGAGAACCCCAATAAGCCAGAACCCCCAGATGACTGCAACAGGTTCACTTGGACTGGAAGGATTCCCAGGACCGGCTTCAGAACTCCAGGACTCAGGAGCACAGGGAGCAGGATCGACCAGATACAGCTGACCAGGAACAAACGTTGCAAGGCAGGAACAGCATACAGGAAGCTATCACCGGCGAGGCTGCAGTGTGCTGGCTCCCATAAAAAGGCCCTGCTGGCCAATGACAGGAGGGCCAGCAAGACCAGCCCCCAGACCCTAATTACTAGTTGCCGTGCAGCTGCCCTGCTGCACGAACAATTAATCAATCTTATCTGGCAACGGGGAACGCGGTCCGCCAATGGCTTCCCCGTTGCCATGGACCCAGCGGCTGTGGACGCCCGGCGTCCTAGCGTTGCCAGGGACCCGGCGGCTACAGTACGCACGGCGTCCTGGCGTTGCTAGGCGCCGGGCGGGCAGGGAGGGAGGTGCGGCGGCCGTGAGCGTCGCTCGGAAGCAGACCGAGCGGCGCCGCGGACCGCGGCACCTAACAGTACTGTTGGTAGATCTCGAGGACCGGTTTGGCCAGCCCTGCCCTACAGCTTCTAAAAAGGGAATGCTTAAAACCTTTACATGAGAAAACAAACAAAACAAAAATCAATTAAAGGATCGCTGATTATCAGAGTTCATGCATTTAAAATATTAAAGTTACAATCACACATGGCTGTTTAAATAGACACACAAATAATATAAAATATTTACTTATATCAGGACATTAAAAATTGCAGTATTAAATCAATCCGTTCCCATTCATGTATTCATCAACTAAGCCAAACTAGAAGGTAACTTTGCCAGTGTTGTTAAATTCATTTTCCATGCTGTTAGTTCTCAAAGGGGGATATTCAATTTCAGTCGGAAGTTCTGACAGGGCGGAAAGACGGCACTTTCCACCGATAATCGGAACTTTCCAACACTTCAATATTCAACTGAAGTGCCGTTTTTCTACCCTGTCAGAAATTCCAAAAAGTTAAAAAACACATGGATGAGCAGAATCTCCACCATGGTCGAAAACGGTCCGTTTTCGACCATTAATTTTCGCCCAAAAGAAAGCGCAGAAATGAGCGGTCGGAATGGGAGGGGAAATGGGCGGAAATGGCCCGCTCTTGAATACTGTGTTAAATCCTCTCCGTCGGAGAGGATCGGACTGTAAATGAATATACCCAAAAGTCTATTAGTAAAAATGCAGATCCATTTTACATCCAAAGCAATAATCCTTATCCATGTACACAGCACATACAATACAGATATAAACTTTGTTGCAAAGTTCTGAGAGGCCAAAATATAAACATATCCTTCAGGTATCAATTTGTAGCAAGACGTTTGTATACCTCCCAGCTGCTGGTGAATTCATATAGTGCAACTTCACAGCTTGTGAGTAAGCCACTGTCAGACACCAAGCCAGTGTTTTGGTGCCTTTCATCAGAGAGGTCCTCTGGCGGTGGCTGGTGTGAAACCCTCCTGTGAAGCTGCACTATATGGAGTCACCAGCAGCTGGGAGGTAAACAAATGCCTTGCTATAAACGGGTCTACTGTGATACCCCGGCGCCGGAATGCCGGCAGCGGGCCGAGCGCAAAAGAGCCCTTGCGGGCCCCACGACACCCCAAGAGGGAGCATAGTTGTCAGAATCCCAGTGCCTGTATGCTAAGTGCCGGGATCTCGACAGCCGGGACATCGAATGCTTCCCCTACAAACTGCTACAAATTGAGACCTGAAGGATTCTTTTATATAGTGTCCTCTATTCAGCAGTGCACAGGTTTCCAGCGTGAATGGATAAACTCCCTGATCACTGAATACAGAACCGAGATAATGGGCTTGATTCAGAGCTGGACAGTATAGCACAGCTGGTCTTTCTACACAGCACCTGTGCTAAAATATGCAAAGTAAAAAGATGTACAATGCCAGCTTCTCTGATCAGATGCTGCTTCCCATGGGGTCAACTGCACGACCATTGGAAAGCAGAGTAATCCTCAAGTTACTCAGGATGTCCAGTGAAATCATCCCCCGAGGCCAGTGATGCTCCGACTGACTTTGGAACGCCCAGAAAATGGGGCCAACACAGCCCCGTTTTCTGGAATGCTCCATGTCACTGCCCCAAACACCAGTAACATGTCAATCATGCTGTCACATTGGAACATTGTGATTGTATTTATATATCATCCTTAGGGGGCATACACACGGGGTGATTTTGCCTATTTTCTAAGCGATCTATCTAGATCGCTTATAGGCCCCACACACTGGCCGACATCAGTCAAAGATATGAACGATCTAGTTCATAAATTAACGAGATACCGTTCATATCTTTCAGTGTGGAGGCACCAGCGATGAACGATGCGCGGCCGCGCGCTCGTTCATCGCTGGTCCCCCGTCGGCTGTACATGCAGGCCAATATGGACAATCTCGTCCATATTTGCCTGCACTTCAATGCAGCCGGGTGACAGGGGGAGTGAAGAAACTTCACTCCCCCCGTCACTGCCCCTCCGCCGCCGGGTCGCCCGTCGGCCGTATCCGCCGTCGGGCAGCTCGGCGGCGGATCGGCTAATGTGTAGGGCCCTTTAGACATTAAGCACGGATCACTCCGGGTGTACACCCCATAATGATGGCAATCCCAACGCCATCACCTGCTCAGATCTTTAGCGCATACAGGCAAGATCTAGTTAAATCGCTTAGCATGCGCATAAAGAACACTGGTTAGCACAGATCGCTCAGCACGCACACCGGAACACACGCAGCAATTTTTACTTAATTTTTTAAGCAGTCTGACTAGATTGCTTAGAAATTAAGCACACATCGCTCCATGTGTAGGGTGCCGGCGACAGCGATGTGTAGTCCCGCACGTCGCTATCGTCGGCTCTAGATTTGGTATGCATAAATGCCAAATCTAGATAGATCACTCACTTCACCGCTGTGTGAAGTGAGTTAACCCGCCCCCCCCCCCCTCGTTCAGCACACATCGTGCTGAGTGAGGGGAGAGATGAGTGCCGAGCGTTCTGTGATAGATCGCTCAGCACACATCTCCCCCATGTGTACCCCTATAGCGATGTGTGCTGAGTGATCTGTGCTAACCTAGATCGCTTAGCACACAGCACAAGTCGCCCCGTGTGTATACCCCCTTAGGGTTAGTTATGTAGTGAGGGACAGGATATGTTTCTGTGTGTTCACATATTTTAGGATTAGAAGCCACAAGCACTGGTTTTGCCTATTACACTGACCATGAATCATTTAAATATAGTCCGGAATCACTAACCCAGGGTGGGTGGTCTTCAGGTTGCCGACTGTCGGGATCCCGGCGCACAGTATACCGGCGCCGGAATCCCGACAGACGGCATACCGACAGTTTTTCTCCCTCGTGGGGGTCCACAACCCCCCTGGAGGGAGAATAAATAAGATTTTACTTACCGGTAAATCTATTTCTCGTAGTCCGTAGAGGATGCTGGGACTCCGTAACGACCATGGGGAATAGACGGGCTCCGCAGGAGATAGGGCACTTTAAGAAAGCTTTGGACTCTGGGTGTGCACTGGCTCCTCCTCCAGACCTCAGTTAGGGAAACTGTGCCCAGAGGAGATGGACGGTACGAGGAAAGATTTTTGTAAATATAAGGGCGAGATCCATACCAGCCACACCAATCACACCGTATAACTTGTGATAAACTTACCCAGTTAACAGTATGAACAACAACATAGCCACGGTTCAACCGATAAACTATAACATAACCCTTATGTAAGCAATAACTATATACAAGTCTTGCAGAAGAAGTCCGCACTTGGGACGGGCGCCCAGCATCCTCTACGGACTACGAGAAATAGATTTACCGGTAAGTAAAATCTTATTTTCTCTAACGTCCTTGAGGATGCTGGGACTCCGTAAGGACCATGGGGATTATACCAAAGCTCCCAAACGGGCGGGAGAGTGCGGATGACTCTGCAGCACCGATTGAGCAAACAGGAGGTCCTCCTCAGCCAGGGTATCAAACTTATAGAACTTTGCAAAGGTGTTAGACTCCGACCAAGTAGCTGATCGGCACAACTGTAATGCCGAGACCCCTCGGGCAGCCGCCCAAGAAGAGCCCACTTTCCTAGTGGAATGGGCCTTAACCGATTTCGGTAACGGCAATCCTGCCGTAGAATGCGCCTGCTGAATCGTGTTACAGATCCAGCGAGCAATAGTCTGCTTTGAAGCAGGAGCGCCAACCTTGTTGGCCGCATACAGAACAAACAGAGCTTCAGTCTTCCGGATTCTAGCCGTTCTGGTCACATAAATCTTCAAAGCCCTGACCACATCCAGGGACTCGGAATCCTCCAAGTCCCGTGTAGCCACAGGCACGACAATAGGTTGGTTCATATGAAAAGATGAGAACACCTTTGGCAGAAATTGAGGACAAGTCCTCAACTCTGCCCTATCCACGTGAAAAACCAAGTATGGGCTTTTATGTGATAAAGCCGCCAATTCTGAAACACTTCTAGCAGAAGCTAATGCCAACAACATGACCACTTTCCACGTGAGGTATTTCAACTCCACAGTTTTGAGTGGTTCAAACCAAGGTGACTTGAGGAAACGTAACACCACGTTAAGATCCCAAGGCGCTACAGGAGGCACAAAGGGAGGCTGAATATGCAGCACCCCCTTCACAAAAGTCTGTACTTCAGGAAGAGAGGCTAATTCTCTTTGAAAGAAAATGGATAAGGCCGAAATTTGGACCTTTATGGACCCTAATTTTAGGCCCAAAGTCACTCCTGTTTGAAGGAAGTGAAGCAGACGGCCCAAATGGAACTCCTCCGTAGGAGCAGCTCTGGCCTCACACCAAGAAACATATTTCCGCCATATACGGTGATAATGTTTTAACGTCACGTCTTTCCTAGCCTTGATCAGGGTAGGAATGACTTCCTCCGGAATTCCTTTTTCCGCTAGGATCTGGCGTTCAACCGCCATGCCGTCAAACGCAGCCGCGGTAAGTCTTGGAACAGACAGGGCCCCTGCCGCAGCAGGTCCTGCCTTAGAGGAAGAGGCCACGGATCTTCTGTGAGCAACTCTTGCAGCTACGGATACCAAGTCCTCCGTGGCCATTCTGGAACAATGAGGATTGTTCTGACCCTGCTCATTCTTATTATTCTCAACACTTTGGGTATGAGAGGAAGAGGAGGAAACACATAGACCGATCTGAACACCCAAGGTGTCACCAGAGCGTCTACCGCTACCGCCTGAGGGTCCCTTGACCTGGAGCAATACCGCTTTAGCTTTTTGTTGAGACGGGATGCCATCATGTCGATTTGAAGCAGTCCCCATCGATCCGTGATCTGTGCGAAGACTTCTTGATGAAGTCCCCACTCTCCCGGATGCATGTCGTGCCTGCTGAGGAAGTCCGCCTCCCAGTTGTCCACCCCCGGGATGAACACTGCTGATAGTGCGCTTACATGGCCTTCCGCCCAGCGTAGAGTCCTGGTCGCTTCTGCCATGGCCACTCTGCTCCTTGTTCCGCCTTGCCGGTTTATATGAGCCACTGCCGTGACGTTGTCCGACTGAATCAGAACCGGTTTTCTCCGAAGCAATTCCTCCGCTTGACACAGGGCGTTGTATATGGCCCTCAACTCCAGGACGTTGATGTGGAGACAAGTCTCTAGGTTTGACCAGAGACCTTGGAAATTTCTTCCCAGTGTTACTGCTCCCCAGCCTCGGAGGCTTGCGTCCGTGGTCACCAGGACCCAGTCCTGAATGCCGAACCTGCGACCCTCTAGCAGGTGAGCACTGTTCAGCCACCACAGGAGAGATACCCTGGTCCTGGGAGACAGGGTGATCCTTTGATGCATTCGTAAATGGGACCCGGACCACTTGTCCAAGAGGTCCCATTGAAAGGTCCTCGCATGGAACCTGCCGAAAGGGATGGCCTTGTATGAAGCCACCATCTTCCCCAGGATCCGCGTGCAATGAGCACTGAAACCTTTTTTGGTTCTAAGAGGTTCCTGACCATGGCTATGAGCTCCTGAACCTTTTCGATCGGAAGAAAAACCTTTTTCTGGTCTGTGTCTAAAATCAGGCCCAAAAAGGTCAGACGCGTTGTAGGGACTAGCTGGGACTTCGGTATATTGAGAATCCAGCCGTGTATCTGCAACGTCTTCATGGACATAGACACACTGTCCAGCAACTTCTCCCGAGATCTCGCCTTTATGAGGAGATCGTCCAAGTATGGGATACTTGTGACCCCCTGCCTGCGCAGAAGCACCATCATTTCCGCCATTACCTTGGTGAAAATCCTCGGGGCCGTGGAAAGCCCAAACGGCAACGTCTGAAATTGGTAGTGACAGTCCTGCACTGCAAATCTCAGGAACGCCTGATGAGGGGGGAATATCGGAACATGAAGGTATGCATCCTTTATGTCCAGGGACACCATCCAAATCCCCCCCCCCCCCTCCAGTGATTCCATCTTGAACCTCTTCAAGTACAGGTTCAGAGATTTTAGGTTTAAAAATGGGTCTGACCGAACCGTCCGGTTTCGGAACCACAAACAGGGTCGAGTAATATCCCTCTCCTTGCTGGAGATGAGGAACTGTGACAATCACCTGTTGAATATACAATTTTTGGATTGCCGCCAACACTAGCTCCCTCTCTGACGGGGAAGCCGGCAGAGCCGATTTGAAAAACCGGCGAGGAGGCAAGTCTTCGAATTCCAGCCTGTGTCCCTGAGAAACAATCTCTAATGCCCAGGGATCCACCTGCGAGTGAACCCAGACGTGGCTGAAAAACCGAAGACGAGCCCCCACTAGATCTGCCTCCCCCCGGGAAGCCCCAGCGTCATTCGGTGGACTTTACAGAGGCAGGGGAGGACTTTTGCTCTTGGGAATTAGCTGTGTGCAGCTTCTTTCCCCTACCTTTCCCTCTGGCAACAAAGGACGATCCCCGTACCTTTTTGTTTTTATTGGAACGAAAGGACTGCATTTGATAATGAGGTGCCTTTTTTGTATGCTGCGGGGGGACATAAGGTAAGAAATTCGACTTACCAGCCGTAGCCGTAGAGACAAGGTCCGAAAGGCCGTCTCCAAACAACTCCTCCCCTTTGTAAGGCAAGGACTCCATATGCCGCTTTGAATCGGCATCTCCCGTCCACTGTTGGGTCCACAAGAGCCGCCTAGCAGAAATAGACATAGCATTTATTCTGGAGCTTAATAAACAAATGTCTCTCTGAGCATCTCTCATATACAAGGCAGCATCTCTGATATGCTCTATGGTCCATTTGAATAGAACCCCTATCTAAGGTGTCAATCTCCGTAGATAAGCCATCTGCCCATGCCACAACCGCACTACAAACCCAGGCCGACGCCATAGCCGGTCTAGCAATAGTACATGAATGAGTGTAAATGTGCTTCAAGGTAATTTCCTGCCTGCGGTCAGCAGGTTCCTTGAGGGAAGCCGTATCCTGAGAAGGCAGTGCCACCTTTTTGGACAAGCGTGTCAGCGCCTTGTCTACTTTAGGCGAAGATTCCCAGCGTATCCTATCAGTTTGTGGAAAAGGATACGCCATAAGAATCCTTTTGGGAACTTGTGGTCTCCTATCCGGAGGTTCCCAAGCCTTTTCGCACAATTCACTTAGTTCAAATGAGGATGGAAAGGTGACTTCAGGCTTTTTCCCTTTATACATGTGTACCCTCGTGTCAGGGACCGGGGGTTCTTCAGTACCGAATACCTTTTGCCACTTTCGGCTGTAATTTTGCATCTTCATAGTCGACACTAGAGTCAGTATCTGTGTCGGTATCTGTGTCATCGATCTGGGATATGGTGCGCTTCTGAGACACCGAAGGGCCTGGCGCCACAGGGACAGGCATGGACTGGCTACCTGACTGATCCCTAGCTTCTGCCTTGTCTAACCTTTTATGCAATAGATTAACATTTGCATTCAAGACATTCAGCATATCCACCCATTCCTGTGTCGGCGTTGCCGACGGCGACATGACATTCAAGCACTCCCCCTCCACATTAAGCGAGCCTTCCTCGTCAAACATGTGGACACACGCGTACCAACACACTTCACACACACAGGGAACCCCTTTCCTGAAGACAGTATCCCTGTCAAGGCCCTTTGGAGAGACAGAGAGAAAGTATGCCAGCACACACCCCAGCGCAATGATCCTGGAGACCAACACAAAATGTTTTCCCCCAGCAGCGCTGTATAATATGTTATCCGCCAATTATGTGCCCCCCCCCTCCTCTCTTTTAAACACCCCTTCACCGTGTGTAAGCAGGGGAGAGTCCGGGGAGCTTCCTCTCAGCGGTGCTGTGGAGAGAAAATGGCGCTGGTGAGTGCTGAGGGAGAAGCCCCGCCCCCTCGGCAGCGGGCTTCTGTCCCGCTCAAACTTACAAAAATATGGCGGGGGCTCTTTTATATACATGTACAGTGCCCACCTGTACATGTATATTGTCTTTTGCCATAAGAGGTGTTTATATTGCTGCCCAGGGCGCCCCCCCCTGCGCCCTTCACCCTTACAGTGACCGGAGTGTGTGAGGTGTATGGGAGCAATGACGCACAGCTGCAGTGCTGTGCGTTACCTCCGTGAAGCTGAAGGCTTCTGCCGCCTGACGACTTCTGTCTTCTGTTCTTCTAGCTCTGTGAGGAGAACGGCGGCGCGGCTCCGGGGGTGGACGCCCAGTAAGAACCTGCGTTCACCCACTCTGGAGCTAATGGTGTCCAGTAGCCGAGGAAGCAGAGCCTATCTTAGACAAGAAGGTCTGCTCCTCTCTCCTCAGTCCCTCGATCCAGGGAGCCTGTTGCCAGCAATGCTCCCTGTGAAACAGTAGAAAAAGTAGAGAAAAAATCCAAACAAAAAAGCTTTTAGGCAGAGAACTCAGGAGAGCTCTCTGCAGTGCACCCATCCTGCTCTGGGCACAGTGTAAAACTGAGGTCTGGAGGAGGGGCATAGAGGGAGGAGCCAGTGCACACCCAGAGTCCAAAGCTTTCTTAAAGTGCCCTATCTCCTGCGGAGCCCGTCTATTCCCCATGGTCCTTACGGAGTCCCAGCATCCTCAAGGACGTTAGAGAAAATAGCGTGGCGAGCCCGCAAAGGGCTCATTTGCGCTCATCACGCTGTCAGTATGCCGGCGGTCGGGCTTCCGGCGGCGGTATGCTGGTCGCTGGGAGCCCGGCCGCCGGCATACCATACCACAGCCCCCAGGGAACCCCATGCAAGTGCTCGGACTCTGCAAAGCACCCGGTTTGGGAACCACTGGTATATTACATATTACTGTACACAGCAGGAGTGGACCAATATATTACATACTAGTTACCAGCCCGTCAAAATGACGGAACAACATAACAGTAATGTCAGTGCAGGCGTCTGTTCACTGCCAAATGGAGTAAAGGGGGGTACATACAGTACTCGGCGATTTGAGCCTAAAAAATAAACTATAACAACATGATGTCATTATCGTTTATTTTTAGTCTGAAATCGCCCAGTGTGAGGGGCAATATTGGTGAACGATGAACAATGCGCGCTCCCACACACCGTTCAGCGATCACCAATATTGAGCTAACATGCAGCTCAACCCGTCAACGTTGGGCTGAGCCGCATGTTCGGAAACGCAGACGGTGACGTCACTGAACATTATTGTTGAACGATAATGTTCACTGTGTACGCATTATATAGTTCAACGATACATAGTTCAACGATATAATCCCGAATCACGTAGCGTGTAGCCACCTTAACACTTGAACTGCTCTGTCAGGTGCCATCTAATAGCCGAGGTGCGCAAATCACTTGAATTCCTCCCACAGGGATGAGGAGCAGTGTTAGCCTTTTATTATATAGGATAAAACATTGCACAACCTCAGACAACATATTACATAATACATCACGGAAGCGCTGCCAATATATTGCGTATTATTACATATTACATAGCGGGAGCGCGGATACTATAAGAGATACTGTCTAGCGGGAGCGCGCTCCGTGTACAATCGCACATAACACAGTACAACAAGTACATAAGTGGCAGGGGTCGGGATTGCGTGGGAGCGCAGCGCTGTATCTGCCCCCCTTACCTTGGTGAGGTAACTGGCGACCACCTGCTGGAAGGGATAGTGATAGACCTTCTGTACCTCCACCGCGACCCCCATCCTGCCCTCTCCAGCCAGCACAGCCCCTCTCTTGCTACCCGCCTATAACATAAGCCGCCATGTTTCTTGAAAACCTTTAGAACAACTTTATTAGTTACGGACAGAATTTGCTTAAGCACCTACATGTCAGCGCTGAGTATATGCTGTAAAAGTCCATCTGTGGCGTGTCACTGTGTAATGTGTGTGCCGGGGGGTGGGACTGGGGCACTTGCTTCATTGTTAAGGCCGGTCACACATTCACAGTCACACACACGCCAGTGTCACACAGCTGCAGCTGTCACCGTGGCATTTTCCTGTAAGTGTAGTGTGGGAGAAGAGGTTTCCGCCCATTTGTCACGAGTAAATGAATGTATGCTGCTGAATGCTCTTTCTCAGTCAAGCAAGAAGATGTATTCATATCTGATATTTGTATAAATAAAGGCATGTAATGAAGTTTACCCATGTAGCCCTGTATCATCCTGCAAATGCTTCTTTTAAATGGAAAATTTGGGGAGTATGTCCTTACTGATATATACATTGTTTTCAGTATGCTACATAGGCAAATGTTTTTGAAAATGTTTGATGATTTATTACTTGCCTAGCTGGAGTACCCGGCGTTCCCCGGGATTTTAAGAATATCTGTTTACAAAAATAAATGTAAATATTAAACACACATTATAAATAACATTGTAGATAGCTGAATACCCGTGCTTTGCTACAGGATGAGGATGGTAAATTAGAATGTTAGTTGTTCGTTAATTTACGTTGGTTGGAGATCTAGTATATAGGCATATCTTGCTTCCCTGATGCACTTTGTGTATTGGCCGGACCCCTTTTTGTTCCCCCAACGGACCCTGCTCTTCCCACTATACAACTCTCAGTCTGTGGCTTCTTGCTGCTTCCATTCCCCTCACATCATGTCAGTGCCCCTGTGAAATTATCGATTTATTTACAGTTTCGTATATAGCGCAGCACATTATGTATCTCCTGATATACTCTGTGCTGCTGGGGGACCGTGCTACTTTCACTATATAACTGTTAGAGATGAGCGGGTTCGGTTCCTCGGAATCCGAACCCCCCCGAACTTCACGCTTTTTACACGGGTCCGAGGCAGACTCGGATCTTCCCGCCTTGCTCGGCTAACCCGAGCGCGCCCGAACGTCATCATCCCGCTGTCGGATTCTCGCGAGGCTCGTATTCTATCGCGAGACTCGGATTCTATATAAGGAGCCGCGCGCCGCCGCCATTTTCACACGTGCATTGAGATTGATAGGGAGAGGACGTGGCTGGCGTCCTCTCCGTTTAGATAGAGAGTGAGACACTTGATTTACTGGAGCATTAGGAGTACTCAGAGAGTGCAGAGTTTTGCTGATAGTTATACTAGTGGTGACCACCAGTTTTATTTATTATTTAATATAATCCGTTCTCTGCCTGAAAAAAAACGATACACAGTCACATACCATATCTGTGCTCAGCCTCAGTGTGCTGCATGATAATATCATCTATGTATATCTGACTGTGCTGAGTAGTGCTCACTGCTCACACAGCTTAATTGTGGGGGAGACTGGGGAGCAGTTATAGCAGGAGTACATATTTAACAGTGCACACTTTTGCTGCCAGAGTGCCAGTGTGACTGACCAGCAGTGACCACCAGTATATTGTCTGCCTGAAAAAGTTAAACACTCGTGTGGTGTTTTTTTTGTTTATTCTATATATAAACGCATTCTGCTGACAGTGTCCAGCAGGTCCGTCATTCATTATATTTCTATCTTCTTCATACTAGTAGTTTAGGAGTCTGCAGTGCTGACAGTGTCCAGCAGGTCCGTCATTATACAATATATACCTGTCCTGCAGTAGTGATATATATATATTTTTTATATCATTATCATCCAGTCTATACTAGCAGACGCAGTACGGTAGTCCACGGCTGTAGCTACCTCTGTGTCGGCAGTCGCTCGTCCATAATTGTATACCTACCTGTGGTGGTTTTTTTTTTTTCTATCTTCTTCATACTAGTAGTTTAGGAGTCTGCAGTGCTGACAGTGTCCAGCAGGTCCGTCATTATACAATATATACCTGTCCTGCAGTAGTGATATATATATATTTTTTATATCATAACATCCAGTCTATACTAGCAGACGCAGTACGGTAGTCCACGGCTGTAGCTACCTCTGTGTCGGCAGTCGCTCGTCCATAATTGTATACCTACCTGTGGTGGTTTTTTTTTTTTCTATCTTCTTCATACTAGTAGTTTAGGAGTCTGCAGTGCTGACAGTGTCCAGCAGGTCCGTCATTATACAATATATACCTGTCCTGCAGTAGTGATATATATATATTTTTTATATCATTATCATCCAGTCTATACTAGCAGACGCAGTACGGTAGTCCACGGCTGTAGCTACCTCTGTGTCGGCAGTCGCTCGTCCATAATTGTATACCTACCTGTGGTGGGTTTTTTTTTTTCTATCTTCTTCATACTAGTAGTTTAGGAGTCTGTATTGCTGACAGTGTCCAGCAGGTCCGTCATTATACAATATATACCTGTCCTGCAGTAGTGATATATATATATTTTTTATATCATTATCATCCAGTCTATACTAGCAGACGCAGTACGGTAGTCCACGGCTGTAGCTACCTCTGTGTCGGCAGTCGCTCGTCCATAATTGTATACCTACCTGTGGTGGGTTTTTTTTTTCTATCTTCTTCATACTAGTAGTTTAGGAGTCTGCAGTGCTGACAGTGTCCAGCAGGTCCGTCATTATACAATATATATACCTGTCCTGCAGTAGTGATATATATATATTTTTATATCATTATCATCCAGTCTATACTAGCAGACGCAGTACGGTAGTCCACGGCTGTAGCTACCTCTGTGTCGGCAGTCGCTCGTCCATAATTGTATACCTACCTGTGGTGGTTTTTTTTTTCTATCTTCTTCATACTAGTAGTTTAGGAGTCTGCAGTGCTGACAGTGTCCAGCAGGTCCGTCATTATACAATATATACCTGTCCTGCAGTAGTGATATATATATATTTTTTATATCATTATCATCCAGTCTATACTAGCAGACGCAGTACGGTAGTCCACGGCTGTAGCTACCTCTGTGTCGGCAGTCGCTCGTCCATAATTGTATACCTACCTGTGGTGGTTTTTTTTTTTTCTATCTTCTTCATACTAGTAGTTTAGGAGTCTGCAGTGCTGACAGTGTCCAGCAGGTCCGTCATTATACAATATATATACCTGTCCTGCAGTAGTGATATATATATATATTTTTATATCATTATCATCCAGTCTATACTAGCAGACTGTTAGGGTCTCCTGCCCTGTGCTGCCACGTCGTCATGGCAACCGGGAGACAAGTGCTAGTGGTGTAACCTGAGCGCAGCTGATACTCCGGTTCGGGTCTTTTGCTGTGCAGTGGTTATAGGCTCTGTGCACGGCAGGGGATCCGGTGCTGGTTTTTGTGCTCACAGTCTGTGAGGTCTGAGTGGGGCGTGGACAGCACCTGCTTTATAAGGCCTCTTTTCAAGGTAAGCAGATGCTGCTGAATCTTTGTTGGTTAGTCAGTTCATGAAAGTTAGCCAGTACTGTGTAGCTTTGTATTTGTTTGTTGCTTACTGCAAATAGGCCTGGGGATTTGGTATTACACTCTGCCAATCCAGACCTAGCAGTAAGACTGGAGTCAGTCGTTTAGCTTGCTGGGGTTCTGTTACTACTCTGTGAACTTAGCAAGTTTGCGGCTGTATTCTAAGACTTGCCTGTCTAATACTGTCTCACTGTGCTAGGTGTCAGGGGTCAGTTTAGTGGCAGTAAGCTAAAACCTGTGCACTGCAAGTGAGAATTAGGATTGTGGAGATTCTCCTTGTGTCTATCATTCCATCACTGACCAAGGAGTTTACTGCCACACCCGTTGGTAACCCTTTAGGGTTTTGCTGTTGCCCTTAGCAACAGCATTTCGGGTTCTCTACGTATTAAAACACAACATCTTGCTTTTCCATCTGAGCAGTTCTAATACAAGGGAGATACCCAGTTCCTTAGCCTCTGGGCTTCTCTGTTCACTTTGTGTGTATTTTGTTACCCTATCACCTTCTGTGTACATTATGTCATATCCCCCAGTTTGTCTGTGAGTCCATCTGTTTTGCATAACAGTTCAAACACCAGTACATTCCTGCAGACACTGGAGTGCATAACAGTTCTGACACCAGTACTTTCCTGCAGGCACTGGTGTGCATAACATATTCAGCAGCCTAATACTCCTGTTGAAATTTTGTGGGAATATGGAGCATACCCCTCAAAATACGTTGCAACAGGTGGTCGATCAGGTGCAGGTCCTGACTCGACAATTTAATGATTTGTCCATTAAAATGCACACCTCCCAGGCTGCTGGCGGAGCTCCCGCAGCAGCAGCACCTGCAGGGGTTAAGGAGCCGAAAGTAAATCTCCCGGATCGTTTTTCTGGAGATCGCTCGCAGTTCTTTTGTTTCAAGGAGAGCTGCAAGCTATACTTCCGGCTTAGGCCTCAGTCTTCTGGGTCGGAGATTCAGCGGGTGGGCATAGTGATTTCCTTGCTACAAGGAGACCCACAGGTCTGGGCATATGGGTTGCAGCCTGACTGTCCGTCGCTTAAAAGTGTTGATGCTTTTTTTACGGCACTGGGCATGTTGTATGATGACCCTGACAAGACGGCCTCAGCCGAGGCTCAGATTTCGATCCTTAAGCAAGGGCGAAGGCCAGTTGAGGTTTACTGTACGGAGTTTCGGAGGTTGGCCCATGATACCCAGTGGAATGACCCAGCCCTGAGACACCAGTACCGAAGAGGTCTTTCTAACCAGACAAAGGACCAACTGGTACAATATCCCTTGCCTGATAGCTTGGATCAGCTCATGCAGTTATCCATCCGGGTGGATAGACGGCTGAGAGAGCGTAGGCTTGAAAGGGAGACTGAGATTTCCTTCCTTCCCAAGGGAACCTCAGACTCTGAGGAATTTTCTGAGGAGCCTATGCAGATTGGGGCTACCCGCCTCTCCTCGCGTGAGAAGACGCGGAGGAGACAGCAGGGGTTGTGTTTGTACTGTGGGAATAAAGGTCATGTGGTAGTATCATGCCCAGAAAAGCCGGAAAACTTCAGGGCCTGAGGGTGATGGGAAATATCCTGTCAGGCCAGAAGTCAGAATTTCCCAAGAAGACTTTTATCATTCCGGTGACCTTGAAGATCCTCGGTCAAACTGTCAAGACTGAGGCCTTTGTGGACAGTGGGGCCGACGGGGTTTTTATGGACCGCCAATTCGCCCTGAAACACTCTGTTCCCTTAGTACCCTTGGCATCGGAAATTGAGATTTGTGGGTTAAACGGGGAACCATTATCCCAAGGTAAAATTACCTCTTGCACTAGCCAGATTTCTTTGTTTATTGGAGCCACACACTCTGAAAAATTGTCCTTTTATGTGACTGTCTGTACTTTTGCCCCATTGGTGTTGGGGTTACCCTGGTTAAGGGCCCACAATCCTCAATTTGACTGGGTCTCTGGGGAGATTCTTAATTGGGGTACTGATTGTTTCAGGAGTTGCTTGAGCCTTCCAGTCAGGCTCTCGCAGCTAAGTTTGCCAGGATTGCCAGGGTGTTATGTAGATTTTGCGGACGTGTTCTCCAAAAAAGTTGCAGAGGTACTACCTCCCCATCGCCCCTATGACTGTGCCATTGATTTGTTGCCAAATGCTAAGCTTCCCAAGAGCAGGTTGTACTCCCTGTCACGTCCTGAGACTCAGGCTATGGCAGAGTACATTCAGGAGAACTTGGCTAAGGGATTTATCAGACCTTCACAGTCTCCAGTTGGGTCGGGGTTCTTCTTCGTGGGTAAAAAGGACGGTTCGTTGCGACCCTGCATCGACTTCAGGGAATTGAACCGTATCACGATTAAAAACTCATACCCACTGCCTCTCATTTCGGTCTTGTTTGACCAGCTTCGTACTGCCACCATTTTTTCTAAGATTGACCAACGCGGTGCGTACAATCTAATCCGAATAAGAGAGGGGGATGAATGGAAGACTGCCTTTAATACCCACTCAGGGCATTATGAATATTTGGTGATGCCTTTTGGGCTCTGTAATGCCCCGGCAGTCTTCCAGGATTTCATGAATGATGTGCTCAGGGAATATTTGGATAGATACTTAGTTGTATACTTAGATGACATCCTAATCTTCTCCCATTCCCTGGAGGAACATCGGAAGCATGTACGCTTAGTCCTCCAGAAACTCAGAGACCACCGGCTTGGGGCGAAGCTGGAGAAGTGCGAATTTGAAGTTCAGCAAATCGCATTTCTAGGATATATTATCTCCCCAGAAGGTTTCCAAATGGAGGGTTCCAAGGTACAGGCAGTCCTGGATTGGGTGCAGCCCACTAGTTTGAAGGCGCTTCAGCGTTTCCTGGGCTTTGCGAATTTTTATAGACGATTTATCGCTGGATTTTCGTCTATAGTGGCGCCCTTGGTGGCACTCACTAAGAAAGGGGCGGATGTTGCTCACTGGTCTTGTGAGGCTAAAGCGGCTTTTGCCCGTCTCAAAAGGGCATTTGTTTCGGCCAAGGTGCTGCGACACCCAGATCCAGAGCGTCCTTTTGTGGTGGAGGTGGATGCCTCTGAGATGGGTATTGGGGCAGTGCTTTCTCAGATGGGAGTGTCTGATAATCGCCTTCATCCCTGTGCTTACTTTTCCCGTAAATTTTCGCCTGCCGAGATGAATTATGACGTGGGTAACCGGGAATTGTTGGCTATTAAGGATGCACTCGAGGAGTGGAGACACTGGCTTGAGGGGGCTAAGTTTGTGGTCTCAATTCTCACTGACCATAAGAATCTGGCATATTTAGAGTCAGCGAAGCGTCTCAATGCCAGGCAGGCACGATGGGCTTTGTTTTTTGCTCGCTTTAATTTTTTGATAACATATCGCCCTGGGTCAAAAAACATCAAGGCTGATGCGCTCTCGCGGAGTTTTGCTCCAATCCAGGAGACCACCGAGGAGCCGTTGCCCATTGTTTCCCCATCATGTATTAAAGTGGGCATTCTGTGCCCGAAATAAGACTCCTAGAGGGGTTCCTGTTGGCCCATTACATCCACTCTCTATCCCATCTAAGCCATGGACCCACATTTCAATGGATTTTGTGGTGGACTTGCCCAAATCCTCGGGGATGACAGCCATCTGGGTTGTCGTTGACAGGTTTTTCGAAGATGGCGCACTTCGTTCCACTGGTTGGGCTGCCATCAGCCAGACGCCTGTCTGAATTATTTATGCTGCATGTTGTGCGTCTCCACGGGTTGCCACTTGATGTGGTCTCTGACCGCGGATCCCAGTTTGTGGCCAAATTCTGGAGGGCATTTTGTTCCGATCTCCAGATTTCGGTCAGCTTGTCGTCAGGCTACCATCCGCAGTCTAATGGGCAGACTGAAAGGGTGAACCAGTCCTTGGAGCAGTTCCTCAGGTGTTATGTCTCCAAGTGTCAGACTGACTGGGTTGCTCATCTGTCCATGGCGGAGTTTGCCTATAACAACGCGGCTCACTCTGCTACAGGGATCTCTCCCTTCCTTTGTGTGTATGGGCATCATCCTAAGGCCAATTCCTTTGACCCCCTGGACTCCACGCCTGGTGGTTCCTCTGTGGTTTCGGTCCTTAGAGGTATTTGGCGGAAAGTGAAGAAAGCCCTTGTGTCTGTGTCATTAGTGACCAAAAGGGTTTTTGATAAGCGGAAAAGACCCTGCAGCTTCAAATTAGGAGACTTCGTCTGGTTGTCTACCAAGAATTTGAAGTTGAGACAGCCATCTCATAAGTTAGGGCCCCGGTTCATCGGCCCTTATAAGATCACCAGGGTTATCAATCCGGTGGCATTTCAGTTAGATCTGCCCCGTTCTTTGGGTATCAATAAAACATTTCATTGTTCCCTTTTAAAACGGGCGATTAGTAATCCTTCTTCCAGTGGAAGACCTTCCCCTCTTCTGATACGTGGCCAGAGGGAGTTTGTTGTTGAAAGGATTCTTGACTCCAAGGTGGTTCGGGGTCGGCTGTCATTTTTGGTGCACTGGAAGGGGTATGGCCCGGAGGAGCGGTCGTGGGTGCGCAGTTGTGATCTTCATGCCCCCAGACTGATACGCTCTTTCTTCTCGCAGTTCCCCGATAAACCCGGTGGTAGGGGTTCTTTGACCCCTCGTCAGAGGGGGGGTACTGTTAGGGTCTCCTGCCCTGTGCTGCCACGTCGTCATGGCAACCGGGAGACAAGTGCTAGTGGTGTAACCTGAGCGCAGCTGATACTCCGGTTTGGGTCTTTTGCTGTGCAGTGGTTATAGGCTCTGTGCACGGCAGGGGATCCGGTGCTGGTTTTTGTGCTCACAGTCTGTGAGGTCTGAGTGGGGCGTGGACAGCACCTGCTTTATAAGGCCTCTTTTCAGGGTAAGCAGATGCTGCTGAATCTTTGTTGGTTAGTCAGTTCATGAAAGTTAGCCAGTACTGTGTAGCTTTGAATTTGTTTGTTGCTTACTGCAAATAGGCCTGGGGATTTGGTATTACACTCTGCCAATCCAGACCTAGCAGTAAGACTGGAGTCAGTCGTTTAGCTTGCTGGGGTTCTGTTACTACTCTGTGAACTTAGCAAGTTTGCGGCTGTATTCTAAGACTTGCCTGACTAATCCTGTCTCACTGTGCTAGGTGTCAGGGGTCAGTTTAGTGGCAGTAAGCTAAAACCTGTGCACTGCAAGTGAGAATTAGGATTGTGGAGATTCTCCTTGTGTCTATCATTCCATCTCTGACCAAGGAGTTTACTGCCACACCCGTTGGTAACCCTTTAGGGTTTTGCTGTTGCCCTTAGCAACAGCATTTCGGGTTCTCTACGTATTAAAACACAACATCTTGCTTTTCCATCTGAGCAGTTCTAATACAAGGGAGATACCCAGTTCCTTAGCCTCTGGGCTTCTCTGTTCACTTTGTGTGTATTTTGTTACCCTATCACCTTCTGTGTACATTATGTCATATCCCCCAGTTTGTCTGTGAGTCCATCTGTTTTGCATAACAGTTCAAACACCAGTACATTCCTGCAGACACTGGAGTGCATAACAGTTCTGACACCAGTACTTTCCTGCAGGCACTGGTGTGCATAACACAGACGCAGTACGGTAGTCCACGGCTGTAGCTACCTCTGTGTCGGCAGTCGCTCGTCATCCATAAGTATACTAGTATCCATCCATCTCCATTGTTTACCTGAGGTGCCTTTTAGTTGTGCCTATTAAAATATGGAGAACAAAAATGTTGAGGTTCCAAAAATAGGGAAAGATCAAGATCCACTTCCACCTCGTGCTGAAGCTGCTGCCACTAGTCATGGCCGAGACGATGAAATGCCATCAACGTCGTCTGCCAAGGCCGATGCCCAATGTCATAGTACAGAGCATGTAAAATCCAAAACACCAAATATCAGTAAAAAAAGGACTCAAAAATCTAAAATAAAATCGTCGGAGGAGAAGCGTAAACTTGCCAATATGCCATTTACCACACGGAGTGGCAAGGAACGGCTGAGGCCCTGGCCTATGTTCATGGCTAGTGGTTCAGCTTCACATGAGGATGGAAGCACTCAGCCTCTCGCTAGAAAAATGAAAAGACTCAAGCTGGCAAAAGCACAGCAAAGAACTGTGCGTTCTTCGAAATCACAAATCCACAAGGAGAGTCCAATTGTGTCGGTTGCAATGCCTGACCTTCCCAACACTGGACGTGAAGAGCATGCGCCTTCCACCATTTGCACGCCCCCTGCAAGTGCTGGAAAGAGCACCCGCAGTCCAGTTCCTGATAGTCAGATTGAAGATGTCAGTGTTGAAGTACACCAGGATGAGGAGGATATGGGTGTTGCTGGCGCTGGGGAGGAAATTGACCAGGAGGATTCTGATGGTGAGGTGGTTTGTTTAAGTCAGGCACCCGGGGAGACACCTGTTTTCCGTGGGAGGAATATGGCCATTGACATGCCTGGTGAAAATACCAAAAAAATCAGCTCTTCAGTGTGGAAGTATTTCAACAGAAATGCGGACAACATTTGTCAAGCCGTGTGTTGCCTTTGTCAAGCTGTAATAAGTAGGGGTAAGGACGTTAACCACCTCGGAACATCCTCCCTTATACGTCACCTGCAGCGCATTCATCATAAGTCAGTGACAAGTTCAAAAACTTTGGGCGACAGCGGAAGCAGTCCACTGACCAGTAAATCCCTTCCTCTTGTAACCAAGCTCACGCAAACCACCCCACCAACTCCCTCAGTGTCAATTTCCTCCTTCCCCAGGAATGCCAATAGTCCTGCAGGCCATGTCACTGGCAATTCTGACGAGTCCTCTCCTGCCTGGGATTCCTCCGATGCATCCTTGCGTGTAACGCCTACTGCTGCTGGCGCTGCTGTTGTTGCTGCTGGGAGTCGATGGTCATCCCAGAGGGGAAGTCGTAAGACCACTTTTACTACTTCCACCAAGCAATTGACTGTCCAACAGTCCTTTGCGAGGAAGATGAAATATCACAGCAGTCATCCTGCTGCAAAGCGGATAACTGAGGCCTTGGCATCCTGGGCGGTGAGAACCGTGGTTCCGGTATCCATCATTACTGCAGAGCCAACTATAGACTTGTTTGAGGTACTGTGTCCCCGGTACCAAATACCATCTAGGTTCCATTTCTCTAGGCAGGCGATACCGAAAATGTACACAGACCTCAGAAAAAGACTCACCAGTGTCCTAAAAAATGCAGTTGTACCCAATGTCCACTTAACCACGGACATGTGGACAAGTGGAGCAGGGCAGACTCAGGACTATATGACTGTGACAGCCCACTGGGTAGATGTATGGACTCCCGCCGCAAGAACAGCAGCGGCGGCACCAGTAGCAGCATCTCGCAAACGCCAACTCTTTCCTAGGCAGGCTACGCTTTGTATCACCGCTTTCCAGAATACGCACACAGCTAAAAACCTCTTACGGCAACTGAGGAAGATCATCGCAGAATGGCTTACCCCAATTGGACTCTCCTGTGGATTTGTGGCATCGGACAACGCCAGCAATATTGTGTGTGCATTAAATATGGGCAAATTCCATCACGTCCCATGTTTTGCACATACCTTGAATTTGGTGGTGCAGAATTATTTAAAAAACGAGAGGGGCGTGCAAGAGATGCTGTCGGTGGCCAGAAGAATTGCGGGACACTTTTGGCGTACAGGCACCACGTACAGAAGACTGGAGCAACACCAAAAACGCCTGAACCTGCCCTGCCATCATCTGAAGCAAGAAGTGGTAACGAGGTGGAATTCAACCCTCTATATGCTTCAGAGGTTGGAGGAGCAGCAAAAGGCCATTCAAGCCTATACAACTGAGCACGATATAGGAGGTGGAATGCACCTGTCTCAAGCGCAGTGGAAAATGATTTCAACATTGTGCAAGGTTCTGCAACCTTTTGAACTTGCCACACGTGAAGTCAGTTCAGACACTGCCAGCCTGAGTCAGGTCATTCCCCTCATCAGGCTTTTGCAGAAGAAGCTGGAGACATTGAAGGAGGAGCTAACACAGAGCGATTCCGCTAGGCATGTGGGACTTGTGGATGGAGCCCTTAATTCGCTTAACAAGGATTCACGGGTGGTCAATCTGTTGAAATCAGAGCACTACATTTTG
This sequence comes from Pseudophryne corroboree, assembly GCF_028390025.1. Lineage (NCBI taxonomy): Eukaryota > Metazoa > Chordata > Amphibia > Anura > Myobatrachidae > Pseudophryne > Pseudophryne corroboree. The sequence goes on along the minus strand of NC_086449.1, from coordinate 625,849,238 downwards.
GCCACCGTGCTCGATCCTAGATTTAAAACCTACGTTGTATCTCTCTTTCCGGCAGACACAAGTCTGCAGGGGTTCAAAGAACTGCTGGTGAGAAAATTGTCAAGTCAAGCGGAACGCGACCTGTCAACATCTCCTCCTTCACATTCTCCCGCAACTGGGGGTGCGAGGAAAAGGCTCAGAATTCCGAGCCCACCCGCTGGCGGTGATGCAGGGCAGTCTGGAGCGACTGCTGATGCTGACATCTGGTCCGGACTGAAGGACCTGCCAACGATTACGGACATGTCGTCTACTGTCACTGCATATGATTCTCTCCCCATTGAAAGAATGGTGGAGGATTATATGAGTGACCGCATCCAAGTAGGCACGTCAGACAGTCCGTACGTATACTGGCAGGAAAAAGAGGCAATTTGGAGGCCCTTGCACAAACTGGCTTTATTCTACCTAAGTTGCCCTCCCACAAGTGTGTACTCCGAAAGAGTGTTTAGTGCCGCCGCTCACCTTGTCAGCAATCGGCGTACGAGGTTACTTCCAGAAAATGTGGAGAAGATGATGTTCATTAAAATGAATTATAATCAATTCCTCCATGGAGACATTCACCAGCAGCAATTGCCTCCACAAAGTACACAGGGAGCTGTGATGGTGGATTCCAGTGGGGACGAATTGATAATCTGTGAGGAGGGGGATGTACACGGTGATGAATCGGAGGATGATGATGAGGTGGACATCTTGCCTCTGTAGAGCCAGTTTGTGCAAGGAGAGATTAATTGCTTCTTTTTTGGTGGGGGTCCAAACCAACCCGTCATTTCAGTCACAGTCGTGTGGCAGACCCTGTCACTGAAATGATGGGTTGGTTAAAGTGCGCATGTCCTGTTTATACAACATAAGGGTGGGTGGGAGGGCCCAAGGACAATTCCATCTTGCACCTCTTTTTTCTTTCATTTTTCTTTGCGTCATGTGCTGTTTGGGGAGTGTTTTTTGGAAGGGCCATCCTGCGTGACACTGCAGTGCCACTCCTAGATGGGCCAGGTGTTTGTGTCGGCCACTAGGGTCGCTGAGCTTAGTCACACAGCTACCTCATTGCGCCTCTTTTTTCTTTGCGTCATGTGCTGTTTGGGGAGTGTTTTTTGGAAGGGCCATCCTGCGTGACACTGCAGTGCCACTCCTAGATGGGCCAGGTGTTTGTGTCGGCCACTTGGGTCGCTGAGCTTAGTCACACAGCTACCTCATTGCGCCTCTTTTTTTCTTTGCGTCATGTGCTGTTTGGGGAGTATTTTTTGGAAGGGCCATCCTGCCTGACACTGCAGTGCCACTCCTAGATGGGCCAGGTGTTTGTGTCGGCCACTAGGGTCGCTGAGCTTACTCACACAGCTACCTCATTGCGCCTCTTTTTTTCTTTGCGTCATGTGCTGTTTGGGGAGTGTTTTTTGGAAGGGCCATCCTGCCTGACACTGCAGTGCCACTCCTAGATGGGCCAGGTGTTTGTGTCGGCCACTAGGGTCGCTTAGCTTACTCACACAGCTACCTCATTGCGCCTCTTTTTTTTCTTCTTTGCGTCATGTGCTGTTTGGGGAGTATTTTTTGGAAGGGCCATCCTGCCTGACACTGCAGTGCCACTCCTAGATGGGCCAGGTGTTTGTGTCGGCCACTTGGGTCGCTGAGCTTAGTCACACAGCTACCTCATTGCGCCTCTTTTTTTCTTTGCGTCATGTGCTGTTTGGGGAGTGTTTTTTGGAAGGGCCATCCTGCGTGACACTGCAGTGACACTCCTAGATGGGCCAGGTGTTTGTGTCGGCCACTTGGGTCGCTGAGCTTAGTCATCCAGCGACCTCGGTGCAAATTTTAGGACTAAAAATAATATTGTGAGGTGTTCAGAATAGACTGAAAATGAGTGGAAATTATGGTTATTGAGGTTAATAATACTTTGGGATCAAAATGACCCCCAAATTCTATGATTTAAGCTGTTTTTTAGGGTTTTTTGAAAAAAACACCCGAATCCAAAACACACCCGAATCCGACAAAAAAAATTCGGTGAGGCTTTGCCAAAACGCGTTCGAACCCAAAACACGGCCGCGGAACCGAACCCAAAACCAAAACACAAAACCCGAAAAATTTCCGGTGCACATCTCTAATAACTGTCAGTGCGTGGGTTCGTGCTACCTCCATTACCCTCCTCACATGGGCCCTCATTCCGAGTTGTTCGCTCGCTAGCAGAAGTTAGCAGCATTGCACACGCTAGGCCGCCGCCCTCTTGGAGTGTATCTTAGCTTAGCAGAATTGCGAATAGAAATTTCTTAGCAGTTTCTGAGTAGCTCGAGACTTACTCCTACACTGCGATCAGCTCAGCCCGTTTCGTTCCTGGTTTGACGTCACAAACACTCCCTGCGTTCGGTCAGCCACTCTCCCGTTTCTCCAGACACTCCCGCGTTTTATCCTGGCACGCCTGCGTTTTTCCGCACACTCCCAGAAAACGGTCAGTTTCCGCCCAGAAACACCCACTTCCTGTCAATCACACTCCGATCACTTCAACGATGAAAATTCTTCGTTCGGACGTGAGTAAATCTACTAAGTTTTGTGCTAAAATACTTAGCGCACTGAGTAGCATGCGCATTTTTGCCTTAATCGCTCCGTTGCGAAAATCGACAATGAGCGAACAACTCGGAATGACCCCCATCATGTCACTGCCCCTGTCACATGCAGCCCTGTCATCACTGACATATCATGCATGTACAAATACAGAAAAAGTGCCTGAAAAGCACGGCACTAGACTCTCATAAGGGGAGCACTCAAACTGATCTTTGTTATATTGAGAACAAGGGTCTGTTCAGAGAGAATTAGTAAAACTTAACTTTTAATGTTAAATCATAAAAGTGAGATAGGGAAACTCACAAGAATTTTAAAGGCAAAATATTTGACACACAACATTAACACACAATGTAAAAGAATTACAGGTTCCAAAAATTTGTCATATAATAATGCTCTATCACAGGTACGACTATGCACCTTATTTCTAGTATAATAATGTTATATCACAAGTATGACTGTGCACCTTATATATTAGATATTTAATATGGAAAAAGAGCAGGCATGGCTTTGAGAAAGTGGCTTCCAGATTCTGCTGCCCCGCATCTATTGGCGCATCGAATGCGGGGAGAGAGATCCGTACTGGCACCAGCCAATGAAAATAAAAATTTACTCACCGGTAATTCTATTTCTCGTAGTCCGTAGTGGATGCTGGGGACTCCGTAAGGACCATGGGGAATAGACGGGCTCCGCAGGAGACTGGGCACTCTAAAAGAAAGATTAGGTACTATCTGGTGTGCACTGGCTCCTCCCTCTATGCCCCTCCTCCAGACCTCAGTTAGGGAAACTGTGCCCGGAAGAGCTGACACTACAAGGAAAGGATTTGGAATCCAGGGTAAGACTCATACCAGCCACACCAATCACACCGTATAACTTGTGATAACCATACCCAGTTAACAGTATGAACAACAACTGAGCCTCAATCAACGGATGGCTCATAACAATAACCCTTTAGTAAGCAATAACTATATACACGTATTGCAGAAGAAGTCCGCACTTGGGACGGGCGCCCAGCATCCACTACGGACTACGAGAAATAGAATTACCGGTGAGTAAATTCTTATTTTCTCTGACGTCCTAGTGGATGCTGGGGACTCTGTAAGGACCATGGGGATTATACCAAAGCTCCCAAACGGGCGGGAGAGTGCGGACGACTCTGCAGCACCGAATGAGCAAACTCAAGGTCCTCCTCAGCCAGGGTATCAAACTTGTAGAACTTAGCAAATGTGTTTGAACCCGACCAAGTAGCAGCTCGGCAAAGCTGTAAAGCCGAGACCCCTCGGGCAGCCGCCCAAGAAGAGCCCACCTTCCTTGTGGAATGGGCTTTTACTGATTTTGGATGCGGCAATCCAGCCGCAGAGTGAGCCTGCTGAATCGTGCTACAGATCCAGCGAGCAATAGTCTGCTTTGAAGCAGGAGCACCAACCTTGTTGGCTGCATACAGAATAAACAGCGAATCAGACTTTCTGACTCCCGCCGTTCTGGAAACATACATTTTCAAAGCCCGGACTACGGCCAGCAACTTGGAATCCTCCAAGTCCCTAGTAGCCGCAGGCACCACAATAGGTTGGTTCAAATGAAACGATGATACCACCTTAGGGAGAAATTGGGGACGAGTCCTCAATTCTGCCCTGTCCATATGGAAGATCAGATAGGGGCTTTTACATGACAAAGCCGCCAATTCTGACACACGCCTAGCCGAAGCTAAGGCCAATAGCATGACCACTTTCCACGTGAGATATTTTAGCTCCATGGTCTTAAGTGGCTCAAACCAGTGGGATTTCAGGAAATCCAACACAACGTTAAGATCCCAAGGTGCCACTGGTGGCACAAAAGGAGGCTGAATATGCAGCACTCCCTTTACAAACGTCTGAACCTCAGGCAGTGAAGCCAGTTCTTTTTGAAAGAAAACGGATAGGGCCGAGATCTGAACCTTTATGGACCCTAATTTGAGGCCCATAGTCACACCTGACTGTAGGAAATGCAGAAAACGACCCAACTGGGAGTCCTCTGTAGGGGCCTTTCTGGCCTCACACCAAGCAACATATTTCCGCCATATGCGGTGATAATACTTTGCTGTCACATCCTTCCTAGCTCTTATCAGCGTAGGAATTACTTCATCCGGTATACCCTTTTCCGCTAGGATCCGGCGTTCAACCGCCATGCCGTCAAACGCAGCCGCGGTAAGTCTTGGAACAGACAGGGCCCCTGCTGCAACAGGTCCTGTCTGAGAGGCAGAGGCCATGGGTCCTCTGTGACCATCTCTTAAAGTTCTGGGTACCAAGTCCTTCTTGGTCAATCCGGAACAATGAGTATCGTTCTCACTCCTCTTTTTCTTACTATTCTCAGTACCTTGTGTATGAGAGGAAGAGGAGGAAACACATATACCGACTGGAACACCCACGGAGTTACCAGTGCGTCCACAGCTATCGCCTGAGGGTCCCTTGACCTGGCGCAATATATTTTTAGCATTTTGTTTAGGCGGGACGCCATCATGTCCACCTGTGGCCGTTCCCACCGATTTGCAATCTGCTCGAAGACTTCTTGATGAAGTCCCCACTCTCCCGGGTGGAGGTCGTGCCTGCTGAGGAAGTCTGCTTCCCAGTTGTCCACTCCCGGAATGAACACTGCTGACAGTGCTTGTACGTGATTCTCCGCCCAGCGAAGAATCCTTGTGGCTTCCGCCATCGCCACCCTGCTTCTTGTGCCGCCCTGTCGGTTTACATGGGCGACTGCCGTGATGTTGTCTGACTGAATCAGCACTGGTTGGTCTCGAAGCAGGGGCTCCGCTTGACTCAGGGCGTTGTATATGGCCCTTAATTCCAGTATGTTTATGTGCAGACGAGTCTCCTGACTTGACCACAGCCCCTGGAAGTTTCTTCCCTGAGTGACTGCCCCCCATCCGCGGAGGCTTGCATCCGTGGTCACCAGGACCCAGTCCTGTATGCCGAACCTGCGGCCCTCGAGAAGATGAGCACTCTGCAGCCACCACAGAAGAGACACCCTGGCCCTCGGGGACAGGGCGATCAGCCGATGCATTTGAAGATGCGATCCGGACCACTTGTCCAACAGATCACACTGAAAGATCCTGGCATGGAACCTGCTGAAAGGAATGGCTTCGTATGACGCTACCATCTTTCCCAGGACTCGCGTGCAGTGATGCACAGACACCTGCTTTGGTTTCAGGAGATCCCTGACCATGGTCACTAACTCCTGAGCCTTCTCCTCCGGGAGAAATACCTTCTTCTGTTCTGTGTCCAGAATCATGCCCAGGAAGGGCAGACGCGTCGTAGGAATCAGCTGCGACTTTGGAATATTCAGAATCCAGCCGTGCCGTAGCAACACTTCCTGAGAGTGCGCTACGCTGACCAACAACTGCTCTCTGGACCTCGCCTTTATGAGGAGATCGTCCAAGTACGGGATAACTGTAACTCCTTGCTTCCGGAGAAGTACCATCATCTCCGCCATTACCTTGGTAAAGACTCTCGGTGCCGTGGATAGACCAAACGGCAACGTCTGGAATTGGTAATGACAGTCCTGTACCACAAACCTGAGGTACTCCTGGTGAGGCGGATAAATGGGGACATGCAAGTACGCATCCTTGATGTCCAGAGATACCATAAAATCCCCCTTTTCCAGGCTGGCAATGACCGCTCTGAGCGATTCCATTTTGAACTTGAACTTTTTCATGTAAATGTTCAAGGATTTTAAATTTAGAATGGGTCTTACCGAACCGTCCGGTTTCGGTACCACAAACAGTGTGGAATAGTAACCCCTTCCCTGCTGAAGGGGGGGTACCATTATTATCACTTGCTGGAGGTACAGCTTGTGAATAGCCGTCAGGACTATCTCCCTCCCCGTGGGAGAAGCTGGCAAGGTGGATTTTAGGTAACGGTGAGGGGGCGTCACTTCGAATTCCAGCTTGTATCCCTGAGATACAATTTGTATACCCCAAGGATCCACTTGTGAGCGAACCCACTGGTTGCAGAAATTTCGGAGACGCGCCCCCACCACTCCTGGCTCCGCCTGTGGAGCCCCAGCGTCATGCGGTGGACTCAGTGGAAGCAGGGGAGGACTTTTGTTCCTGAGAACTGGCTGCATGGTGCAGCTTCTTTCCTCTACCCCTGCCTCTGGCAAGAAAGGATGCACCTCTGACTCTCTTGCTTTTTTGAGAACGAAAGGACTGCATTTGGTAATACGGTGCTTTCTTAGGCTGTGAGGAAACCTGTGGCAAGAAAGTCGACTGTCCAGCTGTCGCTGTGGATACGAGGTCCGAGGGACCGTCCCCAAACAATTCCTCACCCTTATAAGGCAAAACCTCCATGTGTTTTTTAGAGTCGGCATCCCCTGTCCATTGCCAAGTCCATAAGACCCTCCTGGCAGAAATGGACATTGCATTTATTCGAGAGCCCAGCAGGCAAATGTCCCTCTGGGCATCCCGCATATATAAGACGACATCTTTAATATGGCTAAGTGTTAGCAATACGGTATCCCTGTCCAGGGTATCCAACCCCTCTGACAGAGTATCTGTCCATGCTGCAACAGCACTGCACATCCAAGCTGAAGCAATAGCCGGTCTCAGTAGAGTACCAGAGTGTGTATACACAGACTTCAAGATACCTTCCTGCTTCCTATCCGCAGGTTCCTTTAGGGCAGCCGTATCCTGAGACGGCAGGGCCACTCTTTTAGATAAGCGCGTCAGGGCCTTGTCAACCCTAGGGGAGGATTCCCAGCGTAACCTATCCGTTGGCGGGAAAGGGTACGCCATTAGTATTCTCTTGGGAATCACCACTTTCTTATCAGGGGAAGACCACGCTTCTTCACATAACTCATTTAATTCATGTGACGGGGGAAAAGTCACTGGCTGCTTTTTCTCCCCAAACATATTTACCCTCTTGTCAGGGACAGGGTCAGCCTCTGAAATGTGTAATAAATTTTTCATTGCAATAATCATGTATCGGATGGCCTTAGTCATTTTGGGCTGTAATAGTGCATCATCCTCGTCGACGCTGGAGTCGGACTCCGTGTCGACATCTGTGTCAACCAACTGAGTTAGTGGGCGTTTTTGAGACGCTGACGGCCTCTGAGGCGCCTGGGCAGGCCCGGGTTGAGAGCCCGGCTGTCCCCCGGCAGCAACATAATCAAATCTCTTATGTAATGAGTTTACATTGTCATTTAAGACCTTCCACATATCCATCCAATCAGGTGTCGGCACCGACACCACATTTATCTGCACTTGCTCCGCCTCCACATAACCCTCCTCATCAAACATGTCGACACAGCCGTACCGACACACAGCACACACACAGGGAATGCTCTGACTGAGGACAGGACCCCACAAGGTCTATGGGGAGACAGAGAAAGAGTATGCCAGCACACACCACAGCGCTATATACACAGGGATACACACTACCAGAAGTGAATTTTTCCCAATAGCTGCTGTATCAATACACCTTTTGCCTAAATTTATGTGCCCCCCCTCTCTTTTTACCCTCTTAGTGCCAGGAGACTGCAGGGGAGAGCCTGGGGAGTGTCCTTCCAGCGGAGCTGTGAAGAGAAATGGCGCTGGTGTGCTGCGGAAGAAGGCCCCGCCCCCTCAGCGGCGGGCTTCTGTCCCGCTGTTTCTGACTAAAAAATGGCTGGGGTTTTACACATATACAGTCACAGACTGTGTTATGTCTTTTTTATGCCAAAGGTATTCTTATTGCTGCCCTGGGCGCCCCCCCCAGCACCCTGCACCCTACAGTGACCGGAGTGTGTGGTGTGCAGTGGGAGCAATGGCGCACAGCTGCGGTGCTGTGCGCTACCTTAATGAAGACAGGAGTCTTCAGCCGCCGATTTCATCACCAACTTCTGATCTTCTGGCTCTGCGAGGGGGACGGCGGCGCGGCTCCGGGAACGGACGACCGAGGACCTTTGCCTGTGTTCGAACCCTCTGGAGCTAATGGTGTCCAGTAGCCTAAGAAGCGCAACCTAGCTGTGAACAGGTACGTTTGCTACTCTCCCCTCGGTCCCACGTAGCAGTGACAATATTAGCGGGAGAAAATACTCATATAAGCGCTTAATAATACATAAATGAATAATACATTCCTTATATGTCCTCAATGATGTTCCTTATTCCTCTGTCTTCAGTATTGTGGTGGAAAATGATTCCGCTTCAATCCCAATGTATAAAACACAGAAAGAACAAAAAATGTGTGGAAATGCTTCAAGTCTGTTCTAATACATATAACCCACTTGTCCCACAAAGAAGGGAAATTTCTTTAAGAACTTGTAGTCCGTACCCCAACTCACAATCGAGTATTGTATATTGTACACGTAGCAGTTTCTTTGTCCTAGGCCTCGTATACCCTTTACCAGAAGGTCCCAGACTTATAATCGTATTTCCCAGAGTTTATATCGAGTAATGATATCACATGGGACATATACCCAGCGTATTATGAAAGAATGCGTACCCAACTCACTTGAGAGGAGGGGGGAGACAAGCTTCAAAAGGTTTCTTTTACTTGGGCCCAAATGATGGTTCCACCCGTGTTTCCTGTTCTTCAATCCCTTCTTTTGTTCCTCCCAAAATTTTCAGTTTCACGTGAATATATATAAAAAAAGAACAACATGCAATGTGTAGAGCTGTTTTGTGACCTCTAGAGTCACCACCGAAAATGTAGGAGATATGTAGGGCGTACCCTGGTTCACAGTATAAAACCCCTCCAATAATGTGAAATGATTTCTTTACAGCAGAACTCAGTATGACCTCCACCAAAATGAATGAGAGAAAGGAGTGCGTACCCAACTCACTTCTAAATAATGGATTGTCAATCTCAATAAAGGTTTCTTTTATCTTATTACAGGTGATGCGTACCCTTACTCACACATAGAGACGGAGATATCCCTCTTATCTGGGTTTCTTTCGTCTGTAGGTTCCACTGCTATAGTCCCCAGGGGTATAATATCCAATCTAGACCAGTGTGAACTATTCTTTTCCAAGGAAACCAATCCACAATAGTTAAAAAACCAAGTCTCTTTATAATTTCTTTAAAAAGGAGTCATATACATCTCATGATAAAAAAAATACACCTTTTGTATATATCCAAACTACAAAAAATGACGTTCCACAAATAAAAAAGAATTCATCGGTTCCCCAAATGGAAAAGTTTAACCACTAAACAATACAAGAGGGGAAGTCCGGACCCCCAAATGTATGGATAGTGGAACAGTACCTTTAGGTCCCCGAGTTGGATAAAAGCGCTTCAAAGTCACAGTGCCAGGATCTGTCCAGGTAGCAGTGAGTCTGTTGCCAGCAGATCTCACTAAAAATAAAAAACCTAACATTACTTTCTTTACTAGCAGGCTCAGGAGAGCCCACTAGGTGCATCCAGCTCTGGCCGGGCACAGATTCTAACTGAGGTCTGGAGGAGGGGCATAGAGGGAGGAGCCAGTGCACACCAGATAGTACCTAATCTTTCTTTTAGAGTGCCCAGTCTCCTGCGGAGCCCGTCTATTCCCCATGGTCCTTACGGAGTCCCCAGCATCCACTAGGACGTGAACCTGTGTCACCTACACTTGATCATCCAATACTGCCCGGATCTCTGAGGACTCCGCCGAACAGCGCAACTTTGCACCCCATCCATTAATAAGGACCGAACAGAAAAATCAACACGCAACACTGGTGAGGACATTTCCCATTCTCTTGCCTAAAAAATTGGGATAAGACATTCCTCCAGCGTAATTATCGGCCCAGGGATTGTGCCACAACCCCAGGATACGGGACAATAAATGTGCGGACCTCACGGGGACATTGGACAAAACTACAAATGATCAATAATCATATGTATGGTGACTATAATATAAGAGTGCAGTGAAATCAGATTTTAATAGTTTTTTATAAAATTGTTTAGTTAATCAATGTTATTTTAATAAATTAGTACTGTATTTTTTACAATCCATCTCAGTTAGCGCTGTCTTATTTTGGTTTGCACACCAGATAGTACCTAATCTTTCTTTTAGAGTGCCCAGTCTCCTGCGGAGCCCGTCTATTCCCCATGGTCCTTACGGAGTCCCCAGCATCCACTAGGACGTCAGAGAAAAATAGATGAATCACCTGGGTCTTGGCATGTGAATTTTCATTTCTGCTCTCGGCTGATGGCAAAAAGCCAGCGCAGCCGATGAGAGAACTACTACACAGCGAGGCCCCTGTGATAGAAGTACAAAGTATAATGGCTTACTTAGGCAGATAAAAATAGTATTGTGATTAAATGGCTAGATAAATGGCAGCAAGTCAGGTAAACACGATTCATGCCCTGCTATTAAAACCTTTAATGCATAGAGGCAATGCCCTGCTAATGAGATTCAATTAACGTCATCCGCAACAATTGCACATCAAAAGAATTTTGTAGGCATAAACAGTGTATTAAATCACACCCCTGGTTACTGTTAAGTGGTTCATGAATAGGGGATACATTTTACAGAAACAGTATTGATGCAATTGTTTCCATTCTCCAATTAGTCGATCATTATGTAACACATTATTGCTGAGACATAAAGGCAAAGTGTGGTGTCCTGTACATTATTGCCACTGTGAGGCGTGTTGTGTTCTGTTGCCTTTAAAGTAGCTGCAGGTTCAATATACACAAAAGATTTATCCTACTGGATAAACTATATAGTTCATAGCTTTAGCAGAGATTGTTGCAGTAAATCAGGCTTTATATCTCAGAAGCAGAGATTTCACACATGGGTGTCATATATAGACACGTAAGCATCTGGAAATTCCTGCCAAACCATATTTATCCCAAGAATAAGGGTTTCTCATGCAGGTGTCATGCATAAAAGCAGGTGCCTTAATGTTCAAACCAAATATTGGTCACTAAGATAGAATAAAGTACAATTGTATCAAATTTTCAGTCACTGCCGTGGATTATATCAGCGTGGGTTCTTGAACTAGAAAGCCATGGTATACCGCATATATTCTATAGCTGTCTGCCCAGTGTACTTATGCATATAAGAGGTGATTATGCCTGCTTATGGTGCTCAGATAGATGAGCATGTCACTGCGGCTAACATTAGCCCTTAGTAAACAGCATCGGCTTCATAGTCACGGAGAACTAGGAGACTGTATACGGAACCTGTGAGACGGGCGCCCCTGCTCTGCACAGATAGCTGGGACACCGGGGAGAAGGCTCTTGACGTACGTTTCGCCGGAGGGCTTAGTCTGTGCTGCTGGGCCACCCCTAGGGGTGCTAGTGGTGTGTTACCCCCACAGTGTTTGTTCCCAGAGTGTAAATCATATGTGTAGCAAGTTTGGTGTAAATTGCTCCAAGCATTCCAGAGTTATGCTGTCTGCCGAAAAACTCTGTGCTGCTGCCTCACCCCTAGGAGTGCAAGGAGTGTCTTACCCACACAGTGTTTGTTCCCAGCTTGTAAGTCAAACTTATAGCAAGTTTGTTGTAAATTGGTCCAGGTATGCGGGAGTTATGCTGTCTGCTGACATACTCTGTGCTGCTGTCCCACTGCTAGGGGTCTCTGATCCCCACAGTGTTTGTTTCCAGAGTGTAAGTCATATTTGTACCAAGTTTGTTGTAAATTGCTGCAGGCATTCCATTGTTATGCTGTCTGCTGAAATATTCAGTGCTGCTGCTTCACCCCTAGGAGTGCTAGTGGTGTGTTATCCGCACAGTGGGGGTCATTCCGAGTTGTTCGCTCGCTAGCAGATTTTAGCAGCATTGCACACGCTAGGCCACCGCGCTCTGGGAGTGTATCTTGGCTTAGCAGAATAGCGAATGAAAGATTAGCAGAATTGCGAATAGAAATTTCTTAGCAGTTTCTGAGTAGCTCCAGACCTACTCACAGATTGCGATCAGCTCAGGCCGTTTCGTTCCTGGTTTGACGTCACACACACCCAGCATTCGGCAAGCCACTCCCCCGTTTCTCCAGACACTCCCGCGTTTTTCCTTGACGCCTGCGTTTTTCCGCACACTCCCAGAAAACGGCCAGTTTCCGCCCAAAAACACCCACTTCCCGCCCAGAAACACCCACTTCCTGTCAGTCACACTCCGATCACTTCAACGATGAAAATTCTTCGTTCGGACGTGAGTAAATCTACTAAGTTTTGTGCTAAAATACTTAGCGCATGTGCACTGCGTACCATGCGCATGCGCATTTTTGCCTTAATCGCTCCGTTGCGAAAATCGGCAACGAGCGAACAACTCGGAATGAACCCCAGTGTTTGTTCCCAGCTTGTAAGTCATATGTGTAGCAAGTTTGTTGTAAATTGGTCCAGGCATGCGGGAGTTATGCTGTCTTCTGAAATATTCTGTGCTGCTGTCCCACCCCTAGAGGTGCTAGGGGTGTCTAACCCCTACAGAGTTTGTTCCGAGATTATAAATCAGATGTGTACCAAGTTTGGTGTAAATGGCTCCAGGCCTTCCACAGTTATGCTGTCTGCTGCAATACTCAGTGCTGCTGCCTCACCCCTAAGGGTGCTAGGGGTGTCTTTCCCCCCTAGTGTTTGTTCCCAGATTGTAAGGCATATGTGTACCAAGTTTTGAGTACATTGCTCCAGCAATTGTGGAGTTATGCTGTCTGCTGATATACTGTGTGCTACTGTCTCCCCCCTAGGGGTGCTAGGGATTTCGAATTGTTTTAGTTGCCTCGGCCGTGTTTTAATACGCTTGTATGTAAAGTTTCACGATCATAGCTTGTAAACTGTGGATTTGTATAGAAAGACAGAAGGACAGAAGGATACATTTTCGCTTTTATATAGTAGATATGTACTTGCATAGGCACTGTATACGGACCCCTGCCAGCATAAAAGGCTAAAATAATAGCGGGGCTGAAGCGCGCCGAGAAGGGGCGTGACTTAGCCCTCACAACATGATACAGCGCCATTTTCTCAACGGCCCCCGCCAAAGCAATGTGTACAGTGTAAACGAAGGGGGGGCACAGTGATTAGTGCAATATAGAATGAAATATAGCACTATAAACTTAGATAATGGGCATGTAATCATTGAGTTGTGCGTATATGTCTGTGTTTTCCCTGTCAGATATACCCACTATAGCTTTTTAGTGCACGTGTCGACATGTGTGAGTGCTATGTCGCAAACAGCAATGGGAATCTCTGTCGGCATCGCCGACTCCTGTTGATACTTGATTCATTAGATGCAGTGAGAGCAGGTCGGTAGTTGTATGCTTTTCAAAAGTAAACACTGTAGGGGAGACACAGTACTATGTAGGTGACCCTGTCGCTCCCAGTGCGTGATTTAAAAATGCGCCCCCCCCCCCCCATTCACATAAGAAAAAATGCGCGCCCCCCCCCCCCATAGATATAAAGAGGAAAAGTATGCGTGCGGCGCAGGCGCGCGCGCTCCCGGCAAGGGGGCGTGACCTCCTTAACATGGGCGTGGCTTTGTTAAGATGGGCGTGGCCTCATCTGATCTCATCATCACGGCCACCACAGGATAAAAAAAAAAAGTCCTCATTTTACACATTACAGCAGGCAAGTGTCCCCATTTTACACAGCACGATAGGCAAGTGTCCCCATTTTACACATTGCGGCAGGCACGTGTCCCCATTTTACACATTGTGCCAGGAAAGTGTCCCCATTTTACACATTGCGGCAGGCACAGGTCCCCATTTTACACATTGTGCCAGGAAAGTGTCCCCATTTTACACATTGCGGCAGGCACGTGACCTCATGTTACACAGTACAACAGGCAAGTGTCCCCATTTTAAACATTGCGGCAGGCACGTGCGCCCATTTTACATAGTACAACAGGCAAGTGTCCCCATTTTACACATTGCGGCAGGCACGTGCCCCCATTTTACATAGTACAACAGGCAAGTGTCCCCATTTTACACATTGCGGCAGGCACGTGCGCCCATTTTACATAGTACAACAGGCAAGTGTCCCCATTTTACACATTGCGGCAGGCACGTGCCCCCATTTTACACATTCCGGCAGGCAAGTGTCCCCATTTTACACATTCCGGCAGACAAGAGTCCCCATTTTACATATTACGGCAGGCAAGTGTCCCCATTTTACACATTCCGGCAGACAGGTGTCCCCATTTTACACATTCCGGCAGGCAAGCGTCCCCATTTTACACATTCCGGCAGACAAGTGTCCCCATTTTACACATTCCGGCAGACAGGTGTCCCCATTTTACACAGTACGGCAGGTGGTGGGGGAGAGAGAGAGAGGGAGAGGGGCTGACTTACATTTGAAGCGGTTCTTCCCGCTCTTCAGCCGCCTCTCCCTCGTCTGCGCAGCGCTGGCCGGCTTGGCTCTCCCTCCTCCCGAGTGCCCAGCTCGGGGGGCGGGGTTTCGCGGAATGACGCGATTGCGTCGTGACGTCACGACACAAACGCGTCATTCCGCGAAACCCCGCCCCCCGAGCTGGGCACTCGGGAGGAGAGGGGAGGGGGGTTTGAAAGTGCTCAGGAAGTGCCGCGGCAACTGCACTGCCTGTCAGCACCAACTGTTACTACTGGGTGTAAATTAACATGCTGTAACTAACCTGTATATATTTTTATATGTATATGTATGGTACTGTTCCATGGACCTGTAGCTCGAGCACAGACATGGTAGTATTTGGGTGGAAGTGAGATTAAAATTATATATGTATACTTCCCTCGGACCCCTCGGGGTCGCATGAATGTTATTTTGCCTGGTTACTACTCCCTGCTGTCGACGAATACTAGGTTTTCTGTCGACCATAAGGTTTCCTGGTTAGATCCACAACTTGGGCATTCAGTACATGGTCATACACATTCAGAACACATTTATGTCACTAGGGACCCGACGTTTCTGGACAATCTGCTTATATGTATTATATATATATATATATATTTATAGAATATGTGTGTATATGTGTATTACAATTTGTATAATCATATTACGATTTCTAATGAATGCTGAAGTAAAAGTATTCCTGCTCATGTGCTGGTCGCTCTGTTGATAAAGCTCTAGGTCGGCCGTGATGAGTTGGTCTCAGGTCCTCACATGGAGTCCGAGTGTTTATTCTTTTCCCGCCGCGGATAGAATACTGTGAAAGTCAACTCCTGGTCGGCACGGGGCCCTGTCACAAAGGATCGTACACAGGAAGCTAAGTGATATTTTATTTATATGCTTTGAAGTTATTTGCATTACATACGCATGGGGGAGTGCTTGTATTCGGAAAGGCATCCGATAGAATTACCCTAGAGAGAGAGGGGATGTTTCTTATGTTGGTTCTTCTCTATAACATTGCGGCTGGCTGCCGTGCGTATACAGGAGGTGTGGCCAGGGAAATGCTGAGGCTGACTCCGAGAGATACTGGAGTTTTTTCCCTGTTACGGTGTACCGCTGTTTGGAGATGCCTCAGTTAAGTCACTCTCGGCGGATACCACTGGTGGTAAGTCTACCTTAGTGAGTTAGATTCCCTCACAACGGTTGGTGACGCATTCTTTTGTGGGATGCAGTCATTTTAACCGTTTCGATACCGTTCTTTTTTCCTTTTCTGGGTAGATAGTGGACGGTGAAAAGGTAAGAGGTCTGCAGCTCTTGAGGTTCGCAGAAGCGGATATTGTCTTCTGTATTTACCACATCCACCGCATGTCGCTGGGTCTATCTGGCTGGAGCCCACACCAGTGGGAACTCGTCTAAGGCTCTTCCGTCAGTCCGGGAATGGACCTGGGAGTTAATAATAGAATCCAAAGGGGGTCATACTGGAGCTTACAGATGATTCCCCTCACTGATGTTTTAAATAGATCTTACCAATTCCCTTCTGGAAGGGGAGGTAGTACGCGACGCCATACCAGAGTTGCGTCAGGTTCAGTACTTTGTCCTGCTGTCCCTGTTAAAAAAAAAAAAAAAGAAACAAACATTTCTACTTACGAAGTTGAACTACGGGATGGAATCTCTCAGGCCAGGGAGCTCCAGCACGTAAAGGTAGAAAAAGGGTTTTAATGCGGTTTTCTCAGCATTCAGCCTGCCTGGGTTGATATCCAGGATTGCCTTTGCCAGTTCACCGGAGTGTTGGCAGTATGATGGTTTTCTTTCAATAGTTAGAGCTATTGTTATTTTGTACTGAGACGCTCTCCTGATTACGGCGAGGTCAAGAAACAAGTGGTTCAAATCGTTGTTTCTCTCTGACTGTTCTTCAACACAGGGAATCGCTGTTGTTCCCAACGACGCGGATTTCGGAGGTGAGTATCAGAGTAGATACTGACCGGTTGAGGTTCTGTGTTTTCCTGTGGAAAGAGGTCTGAGGATCCAGAGTCGGATCAGATTTGCAGTGACAATCCATCAATATGTTCCATTGATGAAGAAGATGGGTGCGGCCTAGGAGGCCTGTTCGGTGAGCAGGTCAAATGCCAGAGTGGTTTTCACGGGACCGGTGGAAATGGGGTCCGGGTCTCACCTGCGCATGCATATAATCCTAATAGCCAGGATATCGCTCCTGTGGTGTCTGCACAGTCTAACTTCCTAGAAGGACGAAGGTTCGGGATCCAAGATTAGATCCTGGTGTCCATGCATGCAGATCTCTGAGACTGGGGAGCAGTCTTTCCAAGGGAAGTATTTCCAGAGGAAAAGGTCAAGCTGGGAAGCTTGTCTGCAATAAGCTTTCTTGAATTAAGAGCTATTTTCAACGAACACAGTCTTCATGATCTGCCCGTGTTAATTCTGTCGGACGACTTGACAGCAGTGGCGTAAGTAAGCCGCTAGGGCGGAGCAAGGAGCAAAGCGGCAATGGCAGAAGCCGAAAAAGTTTTCCGCTGGGCGGAAAGACAGGTAAATGCTATAGTAGCAGGCTTTGTCCCGGATGTAGACGACGGAGAAATGAATTTCCTCTGCAGACGCGATCTCCATCTTGGAGAAATACAGTCGTCATCGAGAAGTTTTCACAGAAGTGTCAGTCTTTGAGGAGTGCCTCAATTGGACATGTTGGCATCTCGCCTCAACGAGAGACCTCAGGGATATTGTTCCAGGTCAGGGGACACTCAAGCTATGGCAGTGGACGCCCTTGTGACACCTTGGATGTTTTCAGTCGGTCTATGTGTCCCCTCCGCTTTCACTCTTTCTGAAAGTGATAAACGTAAGAAGAACAAAGGTTCAGGCGATCCTCATTATTCCGGTCTAGCCAAGGAGGGCTTGGTATCCAGTTCTTCAAGATTTACTCATAGAAGATCCCTGGCCTCTTCCTCTACGTGAGGATCTGTTACAGCAAGATCCGGGCGTGTATCAAGACTTACCGCGGCTGCGTTTGATGGCGTGGCGGTTGAATGCCATATCCTAGCCCGAAAGGGTATTCCCTATGAAGTCGTTTTCCACACTTCTTCAGGCTAGAAAAGAAGTAACGGCAAAGCCTTACCACCGTATTTGGCGTAAGTATGTGTCTTGGTGTGAATCCAAGAAGGCTCCTATGGAAGACTTTCAGCTGGGTCTTTCTTTCAAAAAATAAAATGAAAAATTTGGCCACCTTTCCAGAAGTTCAGACTTTCGTGAAAGGAGTACTGCACATCCAACCTCCAATTGTGCCCCATTGGCACCGTGGGACCTTGACAGGGTGTTGCGGTTTCTTGTGTCACGCTGATTGGAACCTTTATGAAAGGTTGTGTTAAAATTTCTCTCTTGGAGAGTGGTCATGCTATTGACCTTGGCATCCGCAAGGCGGGTGTCGGAAGTAGCGGCTTTGTCTCACAAGAGCCCCTGTTTGATCTTCCATGTGGATAGAGCGGAATTGAGAACTCGGATAATAGTTCTGCCAAAAGTGGTTTCTGTGTTTCGCAGAAACCAGCCTATTTTGATGCCTGTGGTTACTTATGCATTGGCTGATTCAAAGTCTCTCGATGAAGTCAGGGCTTTGAATTTTTAGATCGCCAATTTGGCTCTGATTGGGGAAACAGAGGTTCTGTTTGTCCGGTATGCTCCCAGCATGTTTGGGGCGCCTACGGCTATACAGTCTATTACACGCTGGATCTATGATACGATTCGGCGTGCTCGTTCTACGGCTGGATTGCCGTTATCGAAGTCGGTGGAAACCCATTCTACTAGGTAGGTGGGCTCTTCTTGGGCGGATGCCCGAGGAGTCTCGGCGGTTCAACTTTGCCGAGCGGCTACTTGGTCGCTTTCAAACACTTTTGCTATGCTCTACAAGTTTGATACCCTGGCTGCTGGGGACCTTTTGTTGCTCAATCGGTGCTGCAGAGTCGTCCGCACTCTCCCGCCCGGTCTGGAGCTTTGGTATAAACCCCATGGTCCTTACGGAGTCCCCAGCATCCTCTAGGACGTATGAGAAAATAGGATTTTAATACCTACCAGTAAATCCTTTTCTCTTAGTCCGTAGAGGATGCTGGGCGCCCGTCCCAGTGCGTACTGTGTCTGCAGTTATTGGTTAGGGTTACACTCTTGTGGTGTTTCTTTTCTGTCAGGCTGTTGCTGACGTTGTTCATCCCTTAGCATGCGGTATCTTATTATTGATTGGGTTGACACACAGGGTGTGTTACATATTTTATCAGCATGTGGCTGTGTATTTTTTCATGTTGTTGGCTGGTGTTCTATTGAATGCCACGTTCTGCGGTATGTTCGTGGTGTGAGCTGGTATGACACTCACCGTGTTTAAACAATAAATTCTTTCCTCCAAATGTCCGTCTCCCTGGGCACAGTTTTCTAACTGAGGTCTGGAGGAGGGGCATAGAGGGAGGAGCCAGTTCACACCCATTCAAAGTCTTATAGTGTGCCCATGTCTCCTGCGGATCCCGTCTATACCCCATGGTCCTTACGGAGTCCCCAGCATCCTCTACGGACTAAGAGAAAAGGATTTACCGGTAGGTATTAAAATCCTATTTTTTCTTGAAATGGTTTTTACTGATGTGACTTTGATTTTTAAAAATTATATCTTGTAACTTTCTTTTCTGTAACATAAGCTTTGAAGTGTTTCACTTAAATCAAATAATCAATTTTAGCTCTGGCTTTTCTGTTGTGTATCCAACCCAACTCTCTGAAAGAGGCGTTGCCAAAATATTAATAATTCTGGGTGCAGGCAAAAGCCATAAGTTTGCCTTGGGTCATACCCTAAACCAGGGGTGGGGAACCTTTTTTCTACCAAGGGCCATTTGGATATTTAGAAAATCCTTTGTGGGCCATATAAAAATTTAAACTTAAAAATTAACCTGCCCCCTATAGATATGCCACTAGTATGTTTTCCCCCCTGTAGATATGCCCCCTAGTAGTGCCGCTTGGAGGGAGTGACAGTGCTGCTGGGCTGTGTAGCATACAGGACACTCTGCACCAGAGCTGTAACTAGACATTTTGGTGCTTTTCATCAGAAAGTGAATTGGTGCTTCTCCTCCCATACCGCAGAGCACGGATAGTGCGCGCCGTAGGTGCGCAGCAAAAATTTAGGGGCATGGCTTAGGGCAGGGCATTCACATTACACCACACAGTATGAGCCGAAATTCACATTGCGCCACACATTATGAGCCGAAATTCACATTGCGCCACACAGTATGAGCCACATTAACATTACGCTACACAGTATGAGCCGAAATTCACATTACACCACACAGTATGAGCCACATTCACATTACGCCATACAGTATGAGCCACATTCACATTACGCCATACAATCATTGCAGCGTGGCTCAGTCTTGGTGCTGCAGTGTGGTTCCTCCTAGCCGCGATCGCACTGCCTCCCCCTCAACACTCATCCAGTCCTCTGAGGATGAGAGGAACAAGGCTGTACCAACACACTCCTCCTGCACAAAAAATACTTCTCTTGCACACTAACATTAACATCAAACCAATATCCCCCTGCACACCAACAATACTCTACCAAACACAGTAGTATGATCCCCTGCACACCATCCCCTGTAGTGTACATCAACATTATCTTCCTGCACATTGAAATGTCCCCTCTGCACAGCAATATGATCCCCCTTGCACACCAACAGGCTTCCCCCCAACAGCAGGCTAGTCCCCACATCTTTAATTTATTTACCTTTTTTCTTTCAGCGTTGACTGCCACACATGGCAGTGTCTAACACCGCGGAATCTCCCCTTCTCTGTGCTCCCGCTCTCCACAGTTCTCCCCCTCTGCTCTCCAATCTCCATCCTTCTCCTCACCACGTTGTCTCAGCCACGCTCCCCCCAATTCTCCTGCGCAGGACTCAGAGGAAGAGCGGGAAGGGATGAGCAGGTGACAGCCTCCCATTGTCCCTCCTCCTCTATGCGTCCCCTAGCAGCGCCGCCGCCCGACCTCCGCCACCCCTCGCGCGCACGCTGCACGGTTGCCAGGTTACCCAGCGTCCCCCTCTGTTAAATGCCGTCTCTCCCTCCTCACTCCTCTTCTGCTGCTGCGGTACTGTGAGCGGGCCGGGTGAAGTGTCTTTGCGGGCCGTATACGGCCCGCGGGCCGGACGTTCCGCACCCCTGCCCTAAATGTTTGTACTTTGGCTGGTGGCAGTGATCGAGTTGAAATTAACGCACGCTCTCAGATATCCAGTAACGGTGTCACCTGGCAGGGATTTGCAGATTGGCGTATCTGGGGAATCGCTGTGCCTAGAATTGTGACAAACTGGTGGCCAGCGGTGGGATATTTCAAAAAGTAATTTTTGTTTTTATTTTGAACACTTAAGTGAATGCAATTCACCAGATA
Organism: Pseudophryne corroboree; assembly: GCF_028390025.1. NCBI lineage: Eukaryota > Metazoa > Chordata > Amphibia > Anura > Myobatrachidae > Pseudophryne > Pseudophryne corroboree. The sequence continues at coordinate 625,828,029 of NC_086449.1, read as the reverse complement.
CCAGAACTCAAAGCTTATAATAGCAAAAGTCACGCAGTAAAAACAATTTCTGTTCCCCATCCCTGTGTTTATTATTTTGGCAAAGTAACTGCAGAGGAATGGCAGCTACTTATAAAGAACAGCACAAAGAGGCACGGATTGAGAGGAGATTGATTTATGACCCAGTGCAGGATAATACAGAGAATCATGATGGCGGACTTGTACATGAGAGTTCATCGGCCGTGGCTACTGAGATAGCGGGAGGTGGATTTCGTACTGAACTTTTACTTTCTGCGGAAATTAATAGCGTGAAGTTGGATCATGATGTGGTATCAATCGTGTGGAGCTTAGCAAGGAACAGATGATCCAAACGCTCAGAGATGCGGACCAGCAGCAAATTGCTGGGGGTAATCGATTGGATTCCAGGTCTGAGGTTGGGAATCAATTGGGTTCCAGAACAGAGAAAGAGGAGCAGCAGACACTGAAGGTTGTGAGAACGGCACATCACGAATCAGATGCCTCCAACGCTTCCAGTGACAGCTGTGCCTTGGACCTGTATCTACAAACGGTTCTTAAGTATGTGAAGGTGCCGGACACTGCGTTGGTGCTGCAGCTGATACAGCAGTTTAATGCATGGGAGAAAGCTACTATGGAACGAGAGCCTGCAGAACGCCGGGCTACTTTGGAGAGAGAGAAAGCTGCTCTGGAAAGTGAGGCAGCTGCTGCAGACAAGAAGGCTGGTCGCAAGTTCAAGTTGGAGTTAGCTGAACTCAACTGGCAGCCCGTGGCCAGCAACTCAAACCTACATCGAACGCGTTGTGACCAATGCACAGCTGCGGCTGCATCAGGGGGTACCCTGTGGACGCAGACGGAGAAGGCCAAGTAAATTCCAGCTGTGTTTCCCAGAACCAGCTGACCCTGGATTTTACAACGGATGCCCGACAGAGGTCTGACACCTCTGCCAGTTCCAGGGAGACGGCAGAAGTGCGGCAGCCAGGGAGGCTGCAGGGCACCCATCCGAGACAGCGTCAGAAGAGCAATGGGGGTATGCTGCTGCAGACCCAGATAACCTGTTTTCCAAGATGAGTACGGATGAGCTAATGAAAGAATGTCAGCTGCAGGGTCTCGCCTGCAGTGACAATACCCGCAGCGAGATGCTCAAGCCGTTCTGGTGGGCATAGGAGAGCAAGTGCCATGCCTTCAGCCAGTATCGATCCACACCTCTGTGTCCACGTCCCGAAATGAGTGCTGGGTACCTGCTTCGTGAGCTGGAGGAATGTTTTGCAGACGCTTGGAGAGAGGCACACAATTGGAAGAAGCTTGATACTCCATTCTGGCATGATCAGTGCCAGAGTGGATGATGAAAGACAACAACTATGAAAGCTTCTTTTATCAGCGGAAGAAGCAGTAGTCCAGCTGGCAGGGGTGCCCCAAGAGGAAAAAGTACCCCTTCCTGCTACAATCATTGTGGAACCTGCTCCTGAGAAATCACATCACAAGGCCCAGTTTAAACTGCTGGGAGAAGCTGAGGAGGTGAGCAGCATGCTCCCATCAGATGCCCAAGATTTGTTGCGAGAGAAGGGTGTCTGTAAAGTAGACATACTCATTGAAGAGACTTTGAGGGTCATTCCGAATTGATCGCTCACTAGCAGTTTTTAGCAGCCATGCAAATGCATTGTCGCCGCCCACGGGGGAGTGTATTTTCGCTTTGCAGAAGTGCGAACGCCTGCAAAATAATTTTGTGCAAAACGAGACCAGCCCTGTAGTTACTCTTCGTGTGCGTTGATTCTAACGACGGAGGCACGTCTTTTGACGTTGCACACCCGCCCAGTGAATGTCCAGCCACGTCTGCGTTTTTTCTGCCACGCCTGCGTTTTTCCAAACACTCCCTGAAAACGGTCAGTTGCCACCCAGAAACGTCCACTTTATGTCAATCTTCCTGCGTTCGGCCATGCGACAGGAATGTTCGTTAGACTCTGTGTAAACCCACGATGTTCATTGTACCTGTACGACGCGGCTGTGCATTGCGGTGCTTACGCATGCGCAGAAATGCCGACTTTTATCTTGATCGCTGCGCTGCGAACTACGGCAGCTAACGATCAACTCGGAATGACCTCCTATGTCTGGGAGAGAGGTCAGACTGACATTATTTACACAAATGTGTGTGGGAATACTGACTTGGGACGTTTACAAACTACACATGTATCTGCAAATGTTGTCCCCACTGTCTCTAACCCTGTTGAACCATATGATGCATCTCAGGTAGTATATAACAATGCTGAACACTGCAATGTTGTGATTATGTGTGAAGCTCCTAAGATGATCTGTGATAATGTTGCATCTGTTAAGGGGATAGAGATAGGGGAGGGTGTGATATGTGGGGTTAAACGGAAGCCCTAATTTAGTCTGGAACGAGTTACCTTCACCTAATAGTGGTAGGTGTACTGCTGGTGATGTAATTCATGTTACTGTGCTAGATGTTAACCCTGTTCTTCCATTGACGTCTGGTCTTGACATGGGGCCAGGGGACACTGATTGCACAAATGGACAGGTCTGGGTGGGATGCAGGCAGAGTATGGGACTGACAATAAGAAATGTTCTGTTGCTAGGATTCCTGACAACCTCGCTTCCCCTCAGGTACCCCAGGATGCCCACCCAGAAAGGGGTAAACATGTGAAGGATGATAGTAATGTGCCTGATTTGATAAATGCTGTGTTGTCAACTTGCTCAGATAACCGCATTCCTTCCCAGGAACCATGGGGGCGTGGCTGCGGGATCACTTCATGTAAGCCACGCCCCCCGCTGTGTAATGCCGCTATTACCGGCATTATACAGCAGGGGGCGTGGCTATGATGACGCGATTCAACAAGAATCGCGTCATCTCCTGCCCGGACCGCCCACTTTACTTGCTAAGTGGGCGCCAGGCAGGGGGGACCCCTGAAATCAGGAGACTTGCTTGCTCTTCCGGGGGGCCGGGAGGGTCGCCCGATTTTCATGAGCCTCCCGCGATTCTGGGAGAGTAGGCAAGTATGCCTAATTGTAGAAAAGCAGAAATGATCCCATGAAGTGTGGTAGATGCTCAAGTTATTTTCCAGGTACCACGTGAAGATCCACTAGGTCGAGATAACAGTGTTGATATTGATAATGTATTGTCTTGTACCAATGTGGGAAATGTTGTACCTTGTGTAAGGTGTGACCCGGTGGGTCCGGTATACATTGCTGATATGTCAGTTAGGGGTGCTGCCAGGGAAGAATCAGAAGAAGGGTCTGTGTGGGCAGCTGCTGTCACTACTTGCTCCCAGGACAAGAAGAAGTCCAAAACTGCAGCTTCCCCCCTAACCCCCCTCCTCCCTTCAAGCAGGCACACAGACAGACACCCAACAGGGGTCCATTCCCCTCACTGAGAGCTCAACAGTGAATGTGTCTTTCAAAGCTGATTTGATAACGACACCTCTCCTTGGACTCTCAGTGCTACAATCACAGCAAAGAGAGCTGGCAGATCGGATGTCAGTCTGGGAGGTAATGTCAGGCTGGGGAAGGTGTCCTGGGCTGCTGTGTAAAACTTTGCTTTCCAGGCAGAATTGAGAACCTACCCTGTACAGAGTGAGCTTACCTTTTTCACAGTGAAGGGGAGGGGTGGTCAGTCAGCTCAGGACGGAGATCAAGACAAGGTGTTTTGAGGAGGTGACATAGCGGTATGTACTGCAGAGGAAACTCCCCTCACCTGTGATACAATTAACCCTGCAGCATCACGAGTACCAGGCGGATGAGGGAAACAAAGTCTTGAGAACAATACTTGATATGATTTCTATCATACTCGTTGTGGTCAGCCTTATGCTGTTTAAGGAAACTTTGCCACATTTAATAGGGATGGCCCAAAGCCATCTTAAAGATACCCAAACCAGGCAGAAATGCTGGTATGACCGGAACGCCCCGGAGCGCAAATTTGAAGTGGGGCAGAAGGTTTTGGTACTAATTCCCACATGGCAGAACAACCTGCAAGCCGTATGGAAAGGTCCGTACCCAATACTACAGTGCATACATGATGTGAACTATGTCATTGCCAGAGATGAGGGCAGGAAGAGACATAGGGTATATCACATCAATATGCTCAAGGCCTAACAAAGCAGGGACGCCTGTGTGCTGGCAGTTTGCACCCTCCGAGTGGAGGACCAGGAACCGGACCCACTGTTAGATCTGACAGCTGCGTCTGCGTCAGGGGGTACCCTGACAGATGCCCAGTATGGAGAGGAGCTGACAGAGGTGCAGCGGAGTCAGCTGTCTGATGCCTTGCGCTCCTACCAGACCTGCTTCATAGGGAGGCTAGGAAAAATGCACCTAGGCACCCACATACCCCTGAGACAGTCAGAATACAGAGGCACATTGGGGGTGTTGCATGCAGGAGGTGGATGAGATGCTAAGCCTAGTGGTAATACAGAAGTCCTGGAGTTCATGGGATATGCCCGTAGTGCTTGACCCAACATGGGAACTGTGATGATCCATCTCAACAGGGAGATGACAGCAGTCCATCCAGGCAAGGTACTGACAATTGTCAGGGCCCAGCATAGAGACTGTGGCTTCAGGTGCCAACTGCTCTCATGCTGATTTTAGAAAGGGTAGGTGTCATGATTGGACACCATTCTGACGCCAGAATGTGCATAACTGCACATAATATTGTATTGATCAATCTCTGCAAATCCCTTTGTGTGGTTATGTATAAATCCTGATAAATCCTGTGTGAAAAGGTCTTTCTAACAGCCCCCTTCACAGCAGGAACTCTGCTATGTGTCAAGGTAGCAAACCCGGGATAAGTCAAGCAGAAAGGCTCCATGGGAGCATATTGTATCCCCTTCCTCTCTGTATCCATAAAAACTATATTAAGTAGTACTGTATTTGATCTATTGTATTGTGTTGTAAATGTCTTCTCAGGAAGAATAAATAGAAGAATAGTACTGGCCTGACGTGCCACTGCTTCCACGCTGATCTTAAAGGGGGAGGTGTAATGATCCAGGCTATTTCAAGTAGAAATAGGCCTGTTAAAATCAATGTATGCTATATCAATATTCTGATCGATGTATCAATGTACCAGTGTGTGATAACTGTCTTTGCATGTCAAATGGTTGAAGCTTGATTGATCTGCTGGCATTTCATTATAGCCACAGAACTCAGAGACACACTGTCTACGCAGGTGTGAAATTCCTCCTGACAAGAGCAAGTTTAATTACCCCAGAATCAGAACTGAGATCTTTAAAGTAAACGCAGGTCAGGCCTGAAATGTGTTTTCTCAACTGGCTTGTGCATCTCCAAACAGGTTGTTTCCTAACCCCAGGGGGTCACCAATGAGACCAGAAAGACATGCTGGCTAGGGAAGGTGATAAAAACTTCTTTCAGCTAGCTATAACAGTGTCTTAGTATGATTGATAAATCTTATTGCCCAGCTTCAAAATGAATGGGAAAAGTAATTAGCCAGCCCCTGTGTATATGAACAAGAGACCCCGTGTCACAGTTGTGTTTAAACAAGAACCATGGCCAGCGCTTCAAAGGCTATTAGAAGATAAGGCCATTCGCCCCTGAGAGAGTGGCAGGGAAGCCCAGTATGAGCTGACACTCAATACCTTCTCTGGCTTTGGAAGGGTTATAAACAAGCTCTCCAGAGGGAGGGAGGGCTGAACAGGCAGCCTGAGTTTTCAATAGGTGAAACACAGACTGCAATGTGTGCATTATCAAAGAAGCGAGTCAGGAGCATCCTGGCTTTGTAATGTCCTGAATATCTGAAGAGGCTTCACTTCATCCCATCGTTACACTCCGCTTAATGCATTTCGAACCCTACCTGGGTTCTTCCTCAGAACCCAGGTAGGGTTCGAAATGCATTAAGCGGAGTGGCTATCAACATTTTATTGGACTGAAGGACTTGCATCAGAACTCACCTGATAGGGACCATTAAGTATCCGGAACTTTGTGGGACCCTTTTGAAAAACTGCTGGATGAGTATATGAGTGTCTTCCTTCATCAGCAACTTTGTTATATGTCTGTCATAATTGAATTGTTTGTGAGTGCATTTTTTAAATTAAAATTAACCCCATAATTTGGGTGTCTGCACTATTGCATATCTTTTCATCTCGTAATATCCCACTGGAGTATTCTTCTGTTATTATTGAGAAACTCATTAGACCAGACGTTACATATCTGCGTAGATCTGGATTATACTACATGCTTGACAAATCTGAGATGTTTGTGAGTGCACAACTTAACCACAAATAAATATATAATTTTTCATCTTGGTTGTCTGCACTATTGTGCTTCCCTCTGTCATTTCAGTTTATTATATGGATGTTGCAGAAAGGTTTTCCTTTTATTCATTAACCTTCTAAAGTTTAATGAAAGTTGCTACATTTCCTTATCCTTGGTAATCTTTGAGGAGAGCGGCGTTATTCTCTGGAAGAAATCAACTAAAACTGAATTCAGCTTGTGTATTCATATTACCAGTGTAAGCGCAATTACACATTTTTATTATTTTTTATACATTTTTCAAGGCAAAAAGAAAGCTTACTGGGGGTGACAGGTGTATAATGTTATGTGTACCGGGGATGAGGTAAATGTAGAAAGGTTATGTGTAGAGGGGAAGGGCAAGGTGCTTAGTGGTATGTGTATAGGGGATGGGATGCATTTGGCATTCTGTCAGTCAGGATGCCAGAGGCCATTTGACTGACACTGGAATCCCGACACCCCTTAGGAGACCGGCGCCGGGACACAGACAGCCGACATCCCAGTGAGTATCAGGGTGGGAGTTAGGGTTACTGCCCAGGGGAAGGGGTAGGAATAAGCATTGGGGGGGTTAGGGTTAGGCACTAGGGTGGGGTTAGCAATAGCCGACACTCCCCAGAGTGTTAGCCATAGCCAATATCTTGACCACCGCCATTCCATACCCAACCCGATGGGACACAAGTATAATGTTATGTGTACAAGGGATGAGGCAACTGAAACAATTTGTTTTCTCAATTGTTACATTGTAAGTCTGGAATTAAAAATGTATCCACAATGAGGTTTGAAAAGCTCAGTTTCACTGAAATAAACAGACATGCCAGGTTTTGGATTTTTTTTTAATATTCAAAACAGGCATACACTGTCCGCCTACTTCTGTGACATCACAAGTTGGACAGAAGTTGGCTGGTCTATTAAAAAAAGTTTGCAGGTTGGCTGGTCTGAAGAAAAGTTGGTTAGATGTGTGGAGAACTGTTTCAGTTGGACTGACAAGTTGGAAGGTTGGAGAAAAGTTGGTCTGATGTATGGCTAGCATAAGTGTCCAACAGGGACGTGCAGTCAGGGGAGGCAGGGGAGGCAGTGCCTCCCCTGTCATAATCATTCAAAAAATACAAAGAAGATACTTATGACACATATTCTGTGTCATAAGTATATTCTTTAGGCTTTATATTATTTTAATAATTTTTACTGTGTAAAATAATTGTTTTAAATGTGTTTGGGAGGCACCGCTGTCGGTGCCTCCCGCTGTCAATGTGAAAAGGCTTGAAGCGGGGAGGTGGGGCCAAGAATTGGGCAGTAAAAGCCCATTAAAAAAAGGAGCTAAAGCGGCACTGTTATGAGTGCCTCTTTGACAGGGGCGTGCTTTCATCCCATATGAATGCACGCCCCTGTCGCTATGACCAATGTGATTGGGCAGTGGGCACCTACTTTCCTGTTAGGATCAGCAGCGGTGGAGCGGGAAGCTGCTGGCTGCCCCTGTCAGCCCAGAATGAGCGGGAGGGGAGCTGCGAGTCCCGGAGCCCTCCTCTCTACTCTGCTGGTGCCCTTTGGAGCCGTTCTCTCTACTGCCGCTGGCGCCTCTTTACCGCCGCTGGTTGTACCGCCGCTAGTGCCCTCCTCTCTACCGCCACTGGTGCCCTCCCGCCGCTGGTGCCCTCCTCTCTACCGCCGCTGGTGCCCTCCTCTCTACTGCCGCTGGTGCCCTCCTCTCTACCGCCGCTGGTGCCCTCCACTCTACCGCCGCTGGTGCCCTCCTCTGTACCGCCGCTTCTGCACTCGGCCAAGGACCAGGGGCTCGCCTGCGCAGGACACAGATCACAGGTGCAGGGGCTGCTGCTAGCTTGTGTGGATAGCAGCAGGAGGGGGGAGAGGAATAGGGGAATGCAAGCACTCACAGCTGTTAACCCGGTGCAACCATTGCCCTGTCCTCCACACTGCCCACTTAAGTCCAACTATAGTACATAGTGGGAATAGTCCTGTTGCGCCAGTATTCCGGTTGTCGGTATTGTCGGCTGTCGGGATTCCAGTATCGGTATCCTGACCACCGGGATCCCAACAGCCGGCAAATTAAATGCATCCCTGTGTAACAGCCTCAGCCATCTTCTGCACACAGAAAATCACATAGAAGATAGAGCTGCCCTCCCCTTCCCCAGCCTTTATTACCCCTCTGTGCAGGTGCTACTTTATCTGAGGTAGGCACATTTTGATATGTACATAATTTGTAACATGTATTTATTAAACTTTTTTTTCATTAATCTTTTCCTAGATATGTTGGGTGCACGAATAATAAATAAACCTTAAATGAGCCCTTATTTGTTTGTTTTTGTGTGATTTTTTTGCAGGGTCAGGAGAACCTGTTGAGTGTGAAGGGCCTACTACATTGGCTATAGACATGTTCCTCCTCTGTAAATGTACATCAGCAGGATGGGATGTGGTCAGCATCCCAGCAGTTGGGATGCCGATACTACTCGGAATCCTGGACCCGGAACACCGACTGCCCACGTCCCGAAGGTAAGTATCAGGGTCACTGGTAGGGTTAGGGTCATAGCCCCCCCCCCCCCTTCCCCGAGTCTTAGCCCTAGCTGACTCCCAAGGTGGGTTAGGGGAGGGATAAAATAATGACCCCGTCCCCTGTCAGCATTCACATTGTCGGGATGCTGGTGTGGGTCACGTGGCCGCTGGCATCCCGACCGCCAGTAAAGTGTATCACAGATCCAGCAGGTTATTTAAGGCTGCTATAAACCTATATACTATAAACTCTAAATCAGGCAAGCCCTTTAACATACATATATAATTTCAATGTGAAATAATTATTTTCCAATATGAGAACATGAGGTTGTTTACATGTATATACTGTTTTATTTGTCTAGTATTTATACAGCCTTCTATACTGTAAAATGGACAGTAGTTGATGTGCAGGCTGATTTATTGGATGTACAGTTGAAATGAGAAAGTATGTTACTCATATTCTCAATAGCAGAATTGCACAAAATGCTGAATTTTGACACTCTTATTTAATAACACAATAACACATAAAGAGGCCAATTCTGCTGTTTATGGACGGGGAGATATTGGTTGGCTATAGCCTTCCGACTCATCACAACACATCTGGCAAGGCTGCAGGCCATTCTCGTCACAAGCAGGACAACGCAAAGCACGGTAAGACTCTTTAAAGCGGTTGGCTAACATGGTAAACTTGCTCCCGTGACATGAAGAACAGGGTGCGCATCTCAAGCCTTTGCACTTCGAGCACTGGTGAATTTCATCTTCTTCCTGAAATGCACAAAAAAGGGACAATCCATAATTATAGTCATAGAATTTGATGGAAGATAAGAGCCACTTGTCCCATCTAGTCTACCTTAAATACATGTACACGTACACAATATTTTTGTCAGTAGTCAGTTACCCTACGGTATATTTTTGGACTGGAGGAGAAAACTGGAGTGCCCGGAGGAAACCCACGCAAGCACGGGGAGGAGACTATACAAACTCAAACCCATGACCTGAGTGCTGTGAGGCAGTAATGCTAACCATTACACTGTCCGCACTGTCATCCTGCTAGTTTTACTTTATACCAGTTGTTCTCTGATTTGTTTAATCAAATTTATGTTTTTGCTCATTTACCAGACAGTTTTTTGGAGATTTGATATTGTAAGAAACTGATCTTATGTTATTGCCCTTGCTCATATCATTTGCACATACACATGACTATATCTGTACCTTTATGATTTACACCAGTGGTTCCTAAACTTTCTTAAATCACGGCACTCTATAGTATCAGCATTTTTCTCATGGCCCGTATGCCAAAAGTTTTTATTTTATTTTTTGAATTAAAAAAATTGTATTTACAGATGGAGCCACACTTGTCTTTGCCTGCCTAGTCGCAGACGTGCACTCCCGGCTGGGAGTGCACAGAGACGCTCCCATTCAGAGAATTTCTGTCCAGGCACGAGCGTCTCCGTCCGGGCGCGTGGACAGAGACGCTCTCCATTCAAGTGAATGGAGAGCGTGTGCGCCCAGTCGGAGATGGAGACACCGAGTCCTAGGCGCGCCAAGACGGGCGCGCCTTGGCACAAACGGAGACACAACTAGCGTGGCTCCATCTGTACATGTCATCTTTAGTTTCCGTTATTAGATGGTAGACAAGGTTCCGCTTCTGTTTGTCTACACATTTTTTTATTGGCAGCCACCAGCACAGGTTTTGCCTATCACATTGACAATAAATGATTTGGTCCTGGGCCACTAACCTGTGGCACTACTGCAATGGCCCTGCAGCACCCAGGTTGGGAACCACTGCTTTATACATTTAAAAAAATACAATAGTTTATCGAAAGAAGTGAATCGTGTCCCAGAAAACACTGCTCACATGTCTATTACTGGTAAACTGTCTGTTTTCCTCATACAGTATACTTAACCAGTCCCAGTGGATTGTTCACATACTGTATTTTCATGTACATTTATAGTATTGTATGTCTACTGAAACCCATTGAAAGGTCTGTAAGAGAAGGTGTGGTTAATGCAATGGCTCTGGAGCACTTGCAATCTTGACTGTCTGAGAATATGATTAGTAATTGTCTTCATTGAATTCTGAGAAGCATACTAAATTACAGAATAATACATAAAGTGGCGAATAAAAGCATGTGTTCTTGGCTCTTTAAGAACATTCTGATTGGATCTGGAAATGTGTCAAATCAGAAAATTAAACAGGCAACAATCCAGGGACATGCATCCAGGCAAGGTCAGAAAAAGATCCATCAAACATCCATCAGACCCAAACAGAACAAAGCAACTGCAACTATAGCAGGCAGTGCAGAATAATTCAGCATGGATCGCAAAAGCAAAATATTTCTCTAATGGGCAATACCATGTTGCACTACAGGTGGGGCAGATATAACATGTGCAGAGAGAGTTACTGTAGATTTGGGTGGGGTGTGTTCAAACTGAAATCTAAATTGCAGTGTAAAAATAAAGCAGCCAGTATTACCCTGCACAGAAATGAAATAACCCACCTAAATCTAACTCTCTCTGCAAATGTTACATCTGCCACCCCTGCAGTGCACATGGTTTTGCCCATTAGAGAAAGATTTAGCTTTTGCGATCCATGCTGAATTAGGCTCTAAGTTCCAACATTTAGATTCCCAATATTGCAAGCATACAGTAATATATATATATATATATATATATATATAGACTAGTGATACCAATATACCTCCTTTACGCTCTTGTATGCTTCCTGAGAGTAAAGAGATTGTGACACAGGACAACAGTAAGTTATTACAAATCAGTACATGGGACAAGAGGCTAACACCACTGTTGCTACAATAAATGCTCAAAAAGTATAGGCTAAAATGTTTATTGAATTTACCAAATAAAACACAAGAGTAAATGTTTAAACTGCTCAATACATGAAATCAGAGAGGTATTTGTGAGAAGGGAAAAATGCATATTGATCATTAATACCATGCAAGTCTGTGTAGTCTTGTAATACCCCTTTCAGACTGACAGAGCCGGTTCACACCCGGGAATGTGTTCCCGGACGCATCCCGGGACACAACCCGGGAATGTCCCCTTTCACAGTGCACTTAGACCTGGGATCGACCCGGGACAGCCCCATTTACACTGATCCAGGTAAATCCCTGCAAATGCATATGTATGTCATTAGAAATGGACATTTCTCATACGTCGTAGAGGATGCTGGGGACGACATCAAGACCATGGGGTATAGACGGTATCCACAGGAGACATGGGCACTCTAAAGACTTTTCATTGGGTGTGAACTGGCTTCTCCCTCTATGCCCCTCCTCCAGACCTCAGTTTTAGAAATGTACCCAGGTCGACTGGATGCACTCTGAGGAGCTCTACTGAGTTTCTCTGAAAAGACTTATGTTAGTTTTTTTATTTTCAGGGAGATCTGCTGGCATCAGACTCCCTGCTTCGTGTGACTGAGGGGGCAGAAGCAGGACTAACTTCCTCAGAGTTTCATGTCTCTGTTTCTGGCTGACAGGACACCATTAGCTCCTGAAGGGAACTGTACGCTAGCCGTGTCTAGATGCTCACTCCCACAGCACGCCATCACCCCCCTCACAGAGCCAGAAGTCAGAAGACAGGTGAGTATGAGAAGAATGATCTTCAATCAAGTAAGTGACGGCTGAGGTACGGCGCGGCTGACGGGAGCGTAGCGCGCCATTGCTGCCCACACACACAGGCACTGCAGGGTGCGGGGGGGGGGCACCCTGGGCAGCAAAAAAAATACCTCAAACTGGCTAAAAGGGGGCATAAGATGCCGCTGGTACAGCCTTACCCCCGCCAGTATAAATATTGTCATGGATACTGAGGGGCGGAGCTTCTTCCTCAGGCAGCCAGCACACTACTCAGCACCATTTTCTCTCTCTCCTCAGGCTGCAGAGAACACTCTGGTCCTCTCCTCCACTTCTGGCAAGTACAGGGTGCTATAAAGGGGGGGCACAAAGCAATTGTGGTGCATTTGATAGTGTATATTACTATTTATAAGCGCTTTTGGGCTGCAGACATACTGTGTTCACAGGCAATACTGGCGCTGGGTTTGTGAACTGGCTGCTCCTTTCCAGTGTCCCTCTGACAGATTTTACTGTGGGTCTGTCCCCAAAATAAGTCCCAGTATGTGTGTAAGTGTGGTGTACATGTGTGAGGCATGTCTGAGGCATGGAGTTCCTCCCCGGAGGAAGCCATTTTAGGGACACAAAGTTGTAATGTGGTGGCGCTACCGGCACACCAAGAGCCTGCATGGGTGAAAGAGCTATGTGACAGTATGCATCTGATTAACCGTTGATTAGATAAGTCTGAATCTAAGGCTGCATGCTGGAGAAAATCTGTGGAAGATGTGATTTTTCAGGATGCTGTTATTCCTTATGCGGGCGGCCCCTCTGGGTCACATAAGAGACCATTTGCAAATGTTGTAAACACTGATACCGACACTGATTGTGATTCTTGTGTCGAGAATAGTGAATCCAGAGAGATAGATTATAAATTGGCAAAAAGTATACAATATATGATTGTGGCTATAAGGGACGTGTTGGAGGTTACAGAAAGCACTCCTGTACCTCAGAAGAAAGCTTATTTATGTAAGAAAAAGAAATCCAAAGTCACGTTCCCTCCTTCACTCAAACTAAATGCTCTGTTTGAAGGGATGTGGGTGAATCCTGATAAAAAAAATTTGTATTCCCAAAAGGATTCACATAGCTTATCCTTTCCCGGTTGAAGACAGGAAAAAATGGGAGTCACCCCCTGTGTTAGACAGTGCACTTTCCAGGTTGACAAAGAAGGTAATTCTCCCTGCTCCTGGCACGGCTTCTCTTAAAGAGCCGGCAGACCGCAAAATGGAAACGATATTGAAATCCATTTATGTTACCAATGGTACACTGCTCAGGGCCACTATTGCCTGCGCATGGGTGAGTCGCGCTATTGAAAAATGGTCAGAAAGCGTGTCATCAGAAATTGACACGATTGATAAAGATGAGATACTCCTTAAGTTAGGGAATATCAAGGACGCTGCCGCCTACATGCTGGAAGCAATGAAGGATATTGGACTCGAGTTCACAAGCCGCTACCATGGCAGTATCGGCTAGGCGGGCGTTATGGATTCGCCAGTGGAACGCGGATGCAGATTCCAAAAGAAACATGGAGGCTCTCCCATATAAAGGTGAGGCCTTATTTGGTGATGGCCTGGATGTGTTAGTCTCGGCGGCTACCGCAGGTAAGTCAAAATTTTTGCCCTCTGCACCTGCACCGGCAAAAAAGACCTATCACCCGCACATGCAGTCCTTTCGGACCAATAAATACAAAAAGGTGAGAGGTTCCCCCTTCTTTGCAGGTAAGGGAAGGGGAAAAAGCACACACCGGCTCCAGGTTCCCAAGAGCAGAAGTCTACCCCTAATTCTGCCAAATCCCCAGCATGACGCTGGAACTCCCTTGTGGGAGGCCACTCGGCTGGGGGCACGTCTCAAGCTCTTCAGCCAGGATTGCATTCTGTCTGGCCTGGATCACTGGGTGTTGCAAATAGTATCCCAGGGATACAAACTAGAGTTTCAAGACGTTCCCCCATGCCGATTTTTCAAATCAACCTTGCCAGCTTCTCTGCCAGAGAGAGAAGCAGTAACAGCGGCAATCCAAAAATTATGTCAAGACCAGGTTATAGTCCTGGTACAGTTGTCACAACAAGGGCGGGGTTTTTATTCAAGCCTCTTTGTTGTTCCGAAGCCGGACGGCTTGGTCACACCATTAGAAATATAGAGACTGAGACTTAACTAGCGCTTCTTATTCTTGCTGGTGCTTATTCACAGGCTTCCATCATTCGTATTAGAAGTATCATGTAAATAAATATAAAGTGCATATAGTGAAATACCGTTTTAATAGCATACATATATGACACACATTTATTTAAAAATATGAAAGTTCAGGTATTGTGCAAATCACTGCAAGCAGCAAGGAAAGACAAACTAATTACCAGATCATTCAGAACTGTTTTTAGGCAGTTCTAAAAGCGCATGGGAGATGGTATAGGGATTTCCGGATAATCCCACCATACATGGATCTTACTGGATACTGGTCCTTAAGTCCGTCCTCAAGCTTGTCAAAAGGTAACCGATGCGTTTCCACCCCGAGCTGGGGTCTTTGTCAAGGTTCAAAAAAGTCTGAATGCTGACCTCCTCATTTTGGCTGCTATTTAAATACATGCAGCACCAATTGGAATCCTAATTGCCCAGCTGGACCCTAAACATGAAAAAACTACCAGTCCCATGGTCCTTTGCTGTGGGCGTCCCTATCGTCATGAAAGCTCCAATCCTCGTCTGGAAATTCTATAAGGGGCGGGCTTGTTGTCATAGTGCCCAGATACATAAGGACCCGGTGAAACCCCCAGGACGCCCAATCGTGTCAGGGATAGGTTCGATCACCTCAAACCTGTCAGAGTTTATTGACTATTTCTTACAACCGTTGGTTTTGAAAAGTAAGGCACACCTGAAAGACACAAGAGATTTTTTGAAGTTGATGAGTGATTTACAATGGGAGGAGGGAATGATATTGGTCACAGCAGACGTCCGATCACTATATACGATCATAGAGCACAGTGCAGGCCTGAAATCAATACAAATGGCTCTTAATAACAGCGGATTAGAAAAGGATCTTCAGGAATTCATACACAAGGGGGTGCACTTTATTTTAGAGAATAATTACTTCTCTTTTAAAGGCACTTTTTATCTTCAATGTGTAGGCACGGCGATGGGCACCAGGTTCGCTCCGAGTTACGCCAACATCTTTATGGGGCAGTGGGAGGAGGAGAATATCTGGAACCACTGTCCCTTCGGAGTGAACCTGGTGCTGTGGAGACGTTACATCGACGATGTGATCTTTGTGTGGAAAGGAGGAGAAAATTTGCTAGACGAGTTTTTTACATATCTTAACAGTAACGACTTGAATATTTTTTTCACTTTTGAGAAGAGTACCAGCATTATTAATTTTCTTGATGTGACGGTATACGTAGAGAATGGAAAGCTAAATACTATGAATTTTAAAAAACCCATACAGCCCATACAGTTTGGCAGGTTCCATGCCAGAGTATTCCAGTGGGACCTGTTGGAAAAGTGGTCGGGGTCACACCTACACATGCACAGAAAGATAATCCTGTCGTCAAAAAACAGGATTTTGCTCCTGTGGTGGTTGCACAGCCCTCACCTGCTAGAGGGACGCAGGTTCGGGATTCAGGACTGGGTCCTAGTAACCATGGATGCAAGTCTCCGAGGCTGGGGAGCAGTCTCTCAGGGAGAAAACTTCCAGGGACATTGGTCACAACAGGAAGCCTGCCTTCACATAAACGTTCTGGAGCTAAGAGCCATTTACAACGGCCTTCAACAAGCGGTACATCTTCTTCAAGACCGTCCCGTGCAGATCCAGGCGGACAATGTACCAGCAGTCACATACATAAACAGGCAGGGCAGTACGAAAAGCAGAACGGCAATGGCAAAGGCTACAAAAATCCTCCGCTGGGCAGAAAAACATCTACAAGCTCTGTCGGCAATATTCATTCCGGGAGTAGACAACTGGGAAGCAGACTTCCTCAGCAGACATGATCTCCATCCAGGAGAGTGGGGCCTCCACCAAGAAGTCTTCGCAGAGGTGACAAGTCTTTGGGGAGTTCCTCAAATAGACATGATGGCGTCTCGTCTCAACAAGAAGCTTCAGAGATACCGTTCCAGGTCGAGAGACCCTCAAGCAGTAGCAGTGGAAGCACTGGTGCCCCAGTGGGTGTTTCCGTCAGTGTATGTTGTCCCTCCACTTCCGCTGATCCCAAAAGTACTCAGGATCATAAGAAAGACAAGGGTTCGAGCAATCTTCATTGCCCCAGACTGGCCAAGAAGGGCTTGGTACCCAGATCTTCAGCAGTTACTCATAGGAGATCCTCGGCGTCTTCCTCCTCGGGAGGACCTGCTGCAGCAGGGGCCCTGTGTGTACCAAGACTTACCGCGGCTAAATTTGACGGCATGGCTGTTGAGCGCCGTATCCTAGCCAGGAAGGGGATTCCTAAGGAGGTCATCCCCACCCTAATTCAGGCCAGAAAGGGAGTAACGTCAAAACATTACCACCGTATTTGGAGAAAATATGTGTCTTGGTGTGAATCCAAGAAAGCTCCTACGGAATAGTTTCACTTAGGACGTTTTCTCCATTTTTTGCAGGATGGTGTGGAGACGGGCCTACGATTGGGATCAATCAAGGTCCAGATTTCGGCCTTGTCAGTGTTCTTCCAAAAACAATTGGCCTCTCTTCCAGAGGTTCAGACCTTCGTGAAAGGGGTTCTGCACATCCAGCCTCCATTCGTGCCTCCAGTGGCACCATGGGACCTTAACGTGGTATTGCAGTTCCTTCAATCGGATTGGTTTGAGCCTCTACAAAAGATAGATTTGAAGTTTCTCACTTGGAAAGTGGTGATGCTTTTGGCATTGGCATCCGCAAGGCGGGTGTCGGAATTGGGGGCCTTGTCTCACAAGAGCCCTTACCTGATTTTCCATGAAGATAGGGCAGAGTTGCGAACTTGCCAACATTTTCTTCCAAAGGTGGTTTCTGCTTTTCACATAAACCAACCTATTGTGGTGCCAGTAGTTACTGACACATTCACTGATTCAAAGTCTTTAGATGTGGTTAGAGCTTTGAAAACCTATGTTGCTAGAACAGCTCGTATACGGAAAACAGAGGCTCTGTTTGTCCTGTGTGATCACAACAAGATTGGCTGTCCTGCTTCCAAGCAGACTATTGCACGTTGGATTAGAAATACGATTCAGCAAGCCCATACTACGGCTGGATTGCCGTTACCGACGTCAGTAAAGGCCCACTCCACTAGGAAGGTTTGCTGAGCAACTACTTGGTCAGGGTCAAACACATTTGCTAAGTTCTACAAGTTTGACACCTTGGCCGATGAGGACCTAAAGTTTGGTCAATCGGTGATGCAGGGTCATCCGCACTCTACCGCCCGTACTGGAGCTTTGGTATAGACCACATGGTCTTGATGTTGTCCCCAGCATCCTCTAGGACGTATGAGAAAATAGGATTTTGATAACCTACCGGTAAATCCTTTTCTCCTAGTCCGTAGAGGATGCTGGGCGCCCGTCCCAGTGCGTACTTTACCTGCAGTTTAGTTATTACAGTTACACAAGTTGTGTTATCTTGGTTTCAGCATGTTGTTGCAATTAGTTCATGCCTGTTGGCGTGTGTTATGTTGAATGCCATGTGTGCGGCATGGTTGAGGGTGTGAGTTGGTAGATATCTCACCACTAGTTAAGTAATTCCTTTCCTCGAAATGTCAGTCTCCCTGGGCACAGTTCCTACAACTGAGGTCTGGAGGAGGGGCATAGAGGGAGGAGCCAGTTCACACCCAATGAAAAGTCTTCAGAGTGCCCATGTCTCCTGCGGATCCCATCTATACCCCATGGTCTTGATGTCGTCCCAAGCATCCTCTACGGACTAGGAGAAAAGGATTTACCGGTAGGTTATCAAAATCCTATTTTTTCTGGCTCAAATTAGATGAGGTCACAATAGACAAGCAAATGGAGGGGTGGGGCCTGCTCACGACATTGCTGCAGTCATGGCCAATGGAGTACCAGAGTGTATGCCGGAGCTCGTGATTCTTTGTGCTTTACAGCAGCTTCATGCAGCCAGTGAGAGCATGATGCAGCTTGTCACAGTGTGCAGTATACTGCACATGTTTTTTTATGAGGAGGAGGAGGGCGCAATTTATGGTGGAGAGGGCTGCTAGTTGCCGCCAATATTTGCGCAGGAGAAGAGGCCTCATATCATCTACAATAAGTACTATCCTGAGACTGAACACGAAGACCAACAGATCATTGTGGTCCAGAGATCGCCAGCACGGAGAAGCCTTTATGAGGACCGTGGAAGCTTACCAGGATGGCTAACTTCCGTATGTCTCGTGCAACCTTTGATTACATCCTGGAATTACTTACCCCAGCACTTGACATGCAGACCACCAGGCTTAGGAGACCCATCGAGGCAAGCAGGAGGCTAGCCATTGCATTGTGGTGGTATGCTACCCCGGGAGAGTACCGCACAATCACGTGCTTGTTCAGTGTTGGGATCTCCACAGTCAGTGTCATAGTCCACCAGGTGACTCAGGCAATGGTGTCTACCTTATACAAGCACTTCATATCTTTACCACAAGGACAGCGCTTACAGGATACCATAAAAGGATTTGTGAAGCGAGGCTATCCGCAGTGTGCCGGAGCAATCGATGGGACACACATCCCCATTATTGCCCCACGTGACAACCATGCAGACTATTTTAACAAGGAAGATGGCGTTGTTTGCTGAAGCGAAATGATGTTGACCTAAAGATCATGCCTAATGTAGTAGCTGTGTGCTGTATATTGCACAACATCTGCGAACTTAAAAATGAACTATTTCTACCTCAGTGGACTGCGCAGGACCCTTATGTTGGAAACCCATCTGTTGGATGTGCATTTTTTGGTGCTGACACAAACTCCACAGCAAAACAAATCTGTGACACTATTACGGAAAACCTTGCAGCACTGTTACAATAGTTGTTACAACCCTTTCATCATTATTAGGAAAGTTGAGTATTAGAAAAGTAAACACAACATGTTTGGTTAATTTTATTTTGTTTACCACCTTTGTGTTTTAAGGGTGCAATTTGTAGCCAAAAAAATAAACACATTAACAGCATGTGCATGCATATATGGTGAAACAATAGTTCCTATTAGTTCCCAAACAAAGAACACATGGGGGTCATACCGAGTTGATCGCTCGCTGCCGTTTTTCGCAGCATAGCGATCAGGCTAAAAACCGGCAGTTCTGCGCATGCGTATGGGCCGCAGGGCGCATGCGCCAAGTAATTTCACACAAAACTAAGCAATTTTACACAGGGTCGAGCAACGCTTTTCAGTCACTCTGCTGATCGGTGTGTGATTGACAGGAAGTGGGTGTTTCTGGGCAGAAACTGACCGTTTTCCGGGAGTGTGCTAAAAAACGCAGGCGTGTCAGGCTAAAACGCAGGAGTGGCTGGAGAAACGGGGGAGTGGCAGGCCGAACGCAGGGCGTGTTTGTGACGTCAAACCAGGAACTAAACGGACTGAGGTGATCGCAATCTAAGAGTAGGTCTGGATCTACTCAGAAACTGCAGGAAAATATTTTCGAGCAGTTCTGGTAATCTTTCGTTCGCAATTCTGCTAAGCTAAGATACAGTCCCAGAGGGCGGCGGCCTAGCGTTTGCAATGCTGCTAAAAGCAGCTAGCGAGCGATCAACTCAGAATGAGGGCCATGGACTACTGCTAAAAAATATCCTGCTGCGATCAACTTGGAATTACCCCCCCTGCACAGAAATAAAATAACCCACCCAAATCTAACTCTTTCTGCACATGTTATATCTGCCTCCCCTGCAGTGCACATGGTTTTGCCCAACTGCTAACAAAAATCCTGCTGCGATCAACTTGGAATTACCCCCATTATGCATATAGGTGGTCATTCCGAGTTGTTCGCTCGGTAATTTTCTTCGCATCGCAGCGATTTTCCGCTAATTGCGCATGCGCAATGTTCGCACTGCGACTGCGCCAAGTAAATTTGCTATACAGTTAGGTATTTTACTCACGGCATTACGAGGTTTTTTCTTCGTTCTGGTGTTCGTAATGTGATTGACAGGAAGTGGGTGTTTCTGGGCGGAAACAGGCCGTTTTATGGGAGTGTTTGGAAAAACGCTACCGTTTTCTGGGAAAAACGCGGGAGTGGCTGGAGAAACGGAGGAGTGTCTGGGCGAACGCTGGGTGTGTTTGTGACGTCAAACCAGGAACGACAAGCACTGAACTGATCTCACTGGAAGAGTAAGTCTCGAGCTACTCAGAAACTGCACAGAGAAGTCTTTTCGTAATATTGCGAATCTTTTGTTCGCAATTTTGATAAGCTAAGATTCACTCCCAGTAGGCGGCGGCTTAGCGTGTGCAAAGCTGCTAAAAGCAGCTTGCGAGCGAACAACTTGGAATGAGGGCCATAGTTTCACATAACTTTTGAATTCCCCCCAAAAAATGCACACTGGTAGGATTTTAGATGCAATTACACCAATGTATAGCCACAGTATCCATGCAGTATATTGCAGTATAAAATACAAAAATAACAGTTTGTTTTGAGGTTTGTACACACTATACAAAATAAACACAACAGCCATAAGAAACCCTCACTCATCCTGTACCACCTCCATCCCATACAAAATTGCAATAAAGTAAACCATTATAATTAAACATAATGCACAAACAGTTGTGCATAAACACTTTGTTATTAACCACACTGTGGTTATTTATCAACAAGTGATAAATTTCACTGTGAATGATAATTTGCTCCAGCCAATCAGCTCCTAACTGTCATCTGTTAGAGAAAAAAAAACATCTGGGAGCTGTTTGGATGGTGCAATTTACAGTATCACTCACTGTGAAATGTATCACTCGTTGATAAATGTGCCCATAAGTTCAAGTTAAATTGCAGTATACACTGAACTCTGGCCCTCATTCCGAGTTGTTCGCTCGCTAGCTGCTTTTAGCAGCATTGCAAACGCTAGGCTGCCGCCCTCTGGGAGTGTATCTTAGCTTAGCGAACGAAAGATTAGCAGAACTGCTACTAAATAATTCCCTGCAGTTTCTGAGTAGCTCCAGACCTACTCCTAGACTGCGATCACCTCAGTCCGTTTAGTTCCTGGTTTGATGTCACAAACACGCCCTGCGTTCGGCCAGCCACTCCACCGTTTCTCCAGCCACTCCTGCGTTTTTACCTGGCGCGCCTGCATTTTTTTTAGCACACTCCCTGAAAACGGCCAGTTTCCGCCCAGAAACACCCACTTCCTGTCAATCACACTACGATCACTCGAGCGTTGAAAAAACGTCGCTCGAGCTTGTGTAAATCTACAAAGTTTTGTGTGAAAGTACTTAGCGCATGCGCGCCGTGTACCATGCGCATGCACATTTTTGCAGTTTTTTCACTTGATCGCTGCACTGCGAAAATCGGTAGCGAGCGAACAACACGGAATGACCACCCTTGTGCGTTAGATGCTGCAGTACTTGGGGCTTAGTATGGGCCAGGATTAAATGTGGAAAAACCCTGCTCAGGGTATTGTGAGCTGTGGTGTTGTGTTGAGGCTTTCGAAGTACTGATCAAACGTTCAAAGAACGCCATGTTCATTTGTTGCATGGGATCCCGGCAGCATACCGACGCCGGGATCCCGGCAGGGAGGGGCGAGTGCAGCAAGCCCCTTGCCGGCTCGCTGCGCTCGCCACGCTGCGGGCTCGGTGGCGACCTGCGGTCGCCACGGGTTCTATTCCCACTCTATGGGTGTCGTGGACACCCACGAGTGGAAATAGTCCCTGTTGGTTGGCATGCTGACCATCGGGACAGTGACCTGTCGGGCTGGTGGAGGAGGTCATGTGACTGTCGGTCAGCTGACCGGCAGTCACATGAATACCACCCAGCACAGTGCTATAGAATTATTTGTTGTTGAAGATAATAAAAAAGTAGCAGTGTTTGGGAGAAGGGACTGTATTACCTGGAAAACTACACGATTTTCATGCATGCTAGATGTAAGTAAGTAGTAAGTAAGCGAAAACTTTAACTTGTTGAGTGTAATAAAGAAAATAGATATCTTACCTATTTCAAGGAAATGTATATCCGTTAATTGTATAATTGATCATTTTATCTTGGAAGTGATGGCACCCTGATGTTTTTTCTAACAGGAAACACTTCTACCATCCAACTAATGGTGTTTGGTTAATGGCTGGGTCCATTTGAGACTCATCTCACAGCATCTCATTAGCATTTCATTCGGGATGCAGTCAAGATGCCGGTGTTTGGCATCCTGGCGGTCGTAAAGCTGACGCCAGCATCACGAAACTGCTCGGAATGCTGATGCTGGCATCCCAACATAGATAGCGATGCAGAATGCCAAAATGCGGATCGAGTTGGTGCCAAAGTCTCCACTGGCAAGCCACGTGGGAGGGTTAGGGTTAGGCTGTGAGGGTGGGAGGGATAGGGTTAGGCTGCAGGGAGGGAGATTAGGAAGGGTGGGTTAGGGTTAGGCACCACTGAAGAGGCTGGGGGGGGTAGAGTCAGGCTGTGGGAAAGGTGGGTTAGGGGGGACGGATGGTGTAACGTGAATACGAGACACTACTGTGTGGTGTAATGTGAATAAGGGACACTACTGTGTGACATAATTTGAATTGGAAGAACTATTGTGACCACACCCTTCCCCCACAAGACCACGCCTCATTTCCAATACTCACACCTTATTTCAAATGTGTGTAGGGTGTGTGTGTGTGGGGGGGGGAGGGGGGGGGGGGTTGGGGGCAACCCCTTACTTTGCCAGGGGCGCTCGGACCCCTAGATACAGCCCTGCTGTGAAAATAAGATTAAAAAAATGAGCGTACATAAAATAGCAGCGTTAGCAAACATGTGTTTGTGGAATTAACCCACCTACACACTCGCTTAACTCTTCAACAAGTTACATTGATCTATATATAAAGCAGTGAAAACTATATCTAATGCAGGCATTCTGAGAGTGGCAATCCTGAACATAATTGGTCATTATGGTACCCCCCCTCCCCTGTCACCAAGTACATACGTAAGTACAAAACTCTAAGTCCCCCTGGGTGGTGGATAACCCCACAGCCTAAACATAAGCTTCCCCCATCCCTACCCTAACCCCCCTTCCCTGACTGCATGCTCAACTCCTGTGGTTAGATGTTCAGGATCCTGACTGCCAGTATCATCACCACGGGTGGCATTCAGTATGCCACCTGTTGGGATCCCAGCGCTCAGTATACCGGCGCCGGAATCCCAACACCCGGCATACCGACAACTATTCTCCCTCTTGGGGGTCCACCGTGCTCGCAGCAAGGCTGCATGGGGCTCATTTGCGCTCTCCCCTCTGCCGGCACGCCGGCCACTCATACTACCCCCGTCACCACATGTTGTGAAAAAATTGGGGAAGTGCAGCAGTGGAGAAAATGGCCACCCACCTTTAACACTGGCTCACATTTAACCCTATAGTGTGCTATATGTAGGGGTACCAGATAGGGGTTCTAAGCGACCTAAGGTGTTTCTATATGACCAAATAAATTATGTCAATATATTAAATATATATATATAAAATTTATTTATAAAAAATTAGTTTAAAAAAATTATATATTTTTTATTCTTGTTTCACAACACTATAAAGTATAGTAAATAATACAAAATACAGTACCAATAAGTATAATACAATAAAAATTCAGTTTCTCTAAGAGATGACTGTTTTTTTAAAAAAAAAGGGGGAAATGGATATGAGAAAACGATCTCAAATAAAGTGCAAATAGTCTGTGCAAAATAAGAGAATAGTTTTTTAAAAAGTCTTAACTGATGTAGCAGGAGGTCTCTGGGTAAAGGCCCAACGCGTTTCGTCTCTTGGACTTCTTCATGGGTTACCCCATGAAGAAGTACAAGAGACGAAACGCGTTGGGCCTTTACCCAGAGACCTCCTGCTACATCAGTTAAGACTTTTTAAAAAACTATTCTCTTATTTTGCACAGACTATTTGCACTTTATTTGAGATCGTTTTCTCATATCCATTTCCCCCTTTTTTTTTAAAAAACAGTCATCTCTTAGAGAAACTGAATTTTTATTGTATTATACTTATTGGTACTGTATTTTGTATTATTTACTATACTTTATAGTGTTGTGAAACAAGAATAAAAAATATATAATTTTTTTAAACTAATTTTTTATAAATAAATTTTATATATATATATTTAATATATTGACATAATTTATTTGGTCATATAGAAACACCTTAGGTCGCTTAGAACCCCTATCTGGTATCCCTATCTCTCTTTTGCGGCAACCTACCATTGCCATTTCTTTAGGGGACAGCTGACGCCCAAATAACTGGGAGTGTTCATTGAACTATTTGGGAATTGTAGTACCACAAGTGGCGCGGCATTCTTTTGCTATCACAGTGTGCTATATGTGTTTAAAATTGAAAAAATATACTTACTGTTTTTCTGCAATGTTGGGGTGACGGCGACGGCAATTTGCACAGTCCCACTGTCACTGGAGTGAGCTTCCACGACCTCATCAATGTGTCAGTTATGCTGTCATCATGGCTAGATGTATGCGTGGACAGGTGGGTGGATGTGTCATGTTCAGGTTCGCTGTTCTCAGGTGTGTCCTCAATTAACAGCGGTGATGGCGGGCAGACTTCACTGGTTGTCTGTGTTACTTCAGTACCTTGACTGTCTTCTGTAGCAGTGTACTGTGAACTGAAAGACAGACTCACCGGATTGCAGATAGCTGTGTGTCCAAAGACATTTGCGCAGATATCATAGTATTGCCACTCGATCCAGCCAGCCCCATTCTTTTTTCGGTTGTTGTCATGCACCTTCAAGAACTGCTTTTTTAGAGTCTTCATTTTATTAACAACTTGCTGTGTACGGATAATTCCTCTGGCTTCAAGCAGCTTTGCAATGTTTTTTATAAATAATAACATCCTTTGCTGTGCCTGTGATCTGTCTCTTTATTTCCTCCTCCCCCTTATGCTGAGCAGCTCTCTGATCTCCTGATCAGTCCAGGTAGCCAAATTGCCTGTGTCCTCCGCTTCGAGGACGCTTCCCTGGGCTCTGGATGATGACATCATCTTTCCTGAGCCCAAGAAAGCTCCAATGAGAGGCCTTTTAACTGTCCCGTGCACTGAATATTGGGTAGGGCCCATTCACACTACACTGCATCCCGGGACGATCCCGGATTCAACCCAGGTCAAGACCTGGGATGAAATACCGGAACGCTCGACCCAGGATATTCTTTCAGGACCTTTTCACACTGAGCAAATTCCCGGGTTGATGCGCGTTCATGTGCAATAACCCGGGAAATGTTTGTCAGTCTGAAAAGGGTATAATTGAGCAGATGATCTATCTGATGTATGACATACTTGTCTGCATTCTCTGGGAGACTTTCAGGGGTATATTTCAGCATTCTTGGTAGACGGGATCCCGCCGGGATATTAACTACATTCCATTGATACAAATCACATCAACATGCCCCTGTATTTGTCCCTTCTACCTACCCTCTAGCAGCTCCAAATGTAGACAAGTCTGATGTACGGACAACTTTGGATTTTTACTGCCAAAGGTAAAGGTCTTATGTTTATTTATGATATTATATTATATAGTAATATTACAGAGTCTAACAGTTTATTTAATAAGGCTAAAACGCCACAGAAATAGCTGATTCCATGTTGATTTTGGTAACAGGGAAATTTAAACAAAGTCTAATGCAGGAAACAACAGATACAGTATATCCAGGGCCAGATTAGGGCTTGTAAGGGCCCGGAGCAACTAGGTCGTGGGGGCCCCCACCAACAAAATTGATTACAAGTCACCCCCCTTCCTCCCCGTCTGATGCTGCTGACAGTGGAGAAGGAAAGAAACAGGAGAACCTCTGACTGTCACTCTGCAGCTGCAGTAGGTAAGTGCACTGCTACTGTGAGTGATCAGCAGGATACGTCCAGTCACTGGATGGGGGTAGGTGGGCTTCCCAGGACTTAGCTGGCCACACTTTTGGTAGCAGTGCCTCCGGTAACAGCCACTCCGGCTCGTAGTGCCCGCCAGCTGCAGCAGGTAGTCAGAAGCAACGCTACTACAGCCAGCAGACATCGGGACCCGGACCGGCTGCAAAACAGGCAATGAGCAGTGCGGGGAGCCCTAATATGTAGGGGCCAGCGGCTACCATCCCCCTCCCCCCCTTATAATCCAGTACTGAGCACATCACCTGCATAAAGCATACTAATGCCATAGACCACAGCTGTTCTCAGTTGGGACTGCTATCTGGGACAATTTACCAAGCTCTACAAAGCTTAGCTTGGCTCATTAGCCAGTGCCCTCTGAACATGGTACAAGCTATTCTGTAGCTATTGAGAGAGCTTCGCTGAAGAGGATTCTCCCAAACCCTCCACAGCAGCCTCCATTTGCCTCACATCTTCTATCGCAGGCGTGTTCTGCGCCTGTGCAAGATCAGAGCTGACAGTGGAGTAGCTATCACTTTCCTGCAGACCTCCTCAATGGGACAAGCTCCTGCCATATCTGCTGTCCCATCAACAGAATTTTTTTAATTTTTTTATTATTATTATTATTATTATTATTATTATTTATTATTATATACAGATCAAAATATCTCTTCTAATTGCTGCCTTACTGAGTGAAAAGAAATTATACAGGTTGAGTATCCCATATCCATATATTCCGAAATACGGAATATTCCGAAATACGGACTTTTTTGAGTGAGAGTGAGATAGTGAAATCTTTGTTTTTTGATGGCTCAGTGTACACAAACTTTGTTTAATACACAAAGTTATTAATAATATTGTATTAAATGACCTTCAGGCTGTGTATACAAGGTGTATATGAAACATAAATGAATTGTGTGTATGTACACACACTTTGTTTAAAGCACAAAGTTATAAAAAATATTGGCAAAAATTACCTTCAGGCTGTGTGTATAAGGTGTATATGAAACATAAATGCATTCTGTGCTTAGATTTAGGTCCCATCACCATGATATCTCATTATGGTATCTAATTATTCCAAAATACGGAAAAATCCGTTATCCAAAATACCTCTGGTCCCAAGCATTTTGGATAAGGGATACTCAACCTGTACTTTGTGATAGTGGTGTCCCACTATCATCAGACGACCCTAATACACAAATGTTTTTTTATATATTATAAATAAATAAATTATATATATATATATATATATATATGGTATTGTTAAATACTTTTGGGAACTATGAAGAATATATTGATATACTATTTAGCTTTTATTCTAGCTGGAGTCTGCAGTAAAACATTTATGTACCTGTCTGTATAGTAATGCTATGAAACGCACTAGGCTAGATTTGTAGCTGTGTGTCAGGTTCTCAAAGATTGCTTTTACCTGTGAAGTAAATATTAGTAAGTGAATATATGGCATGAGATAAGGTAAAGCCTAATCATCATACCACAGCGGGATCTCTTTATCTGATCCTGCTAGTAAATCAGTCAGGTTGTCCTGCTTTATGAGACCAGGGATGGATTCTGGTTTATTTGCTCATGCTTTGTATGAGATAACAAATCATTATTTGTCATAACCCCCTCATCACAGACATGGACAAAGGCATAATTCCTGTAAACACACAGTAATGCATCCCCAAATGAATGCTCAATTATAGCTTGGCTGCAATTACAATATAAATGTTACTTGAAGGTATAAAGCTCATGGAGCGTTGAACATATTTTGTGTAAAAAAAAACCCTCATGCTACAATAATTTCAATGCCAACGAAAAATGCACACAATTCTACTCCTCAGTATGTGGCCAGTTCTGCAACAGTAGCATATGTGCCAGCTTTACAACCAGGAGAAAACACTAGCATATGCAACATTTTTTTATCCTTGGAGAAAACGGTAGCATGTGCTTTTGGTTTCCACCAGGAGTAATAAAACTGTTGACAAAGAACTTGGCCGGGGCATGGGTACTAGTAATTATCTGGCTTGTTTGAGGTGCCCGGCGGGTGACCTGGTCCACTTCCAATGCACGTGCAACTGGGCCAGTGGTTCTGCACACCACAGCATCGACACACAACCATGCTCGCCATTGACACTTGCTCCAGCCTATTGCAGACACAGTGTCTCTTTCTGAAATTCCTCTAAACATGGCCTCTGTGATTGCGGATCTGCGTTTGGGAACACTTAGCAACGTTTACTGATGT
This sequence comes from Pseudophryne corroboree, assembly GCF_028390025.1. Lineage (NCBI taxonomy): Eukaryota > Metazoa > Chordata > Amphibia > Anura > Myobatrachidae > Pseudophryne > Pseudophryne corroboree. The sequence continues at coordinate 625,799,485 of NC_086449.1, read as the reverse complement.
GCCCATGAGATGGCTTAAATTTGCATTCACTTCTGGCCACCTCCCAGTCACCATCCAGAAATGCCTATGGTTTTGCCACACTGTTCTTAATACCTGCAAACATATACGCAACAGTATACAGAGTTGTACAGTAAGGAGAACACATGCGCCGCAGGGGTTTTCAGGTGCCCAGAATCCCGACAGAAGCCGGGTATTCTCCCTCGGGTGGTGGTACACGCCACCACCCGAGGGGGAATAGAATAGTGTGGCGAGCTAAGCTGGCCACCAGGCCTGAAACGTGGCGAGCGCAGAGAGCCCCGCAAGGGGATTCGCTGCGCTCATTGCCAGGATTACGGCTGTCGGGATTCTGGTTTTGGTCTCCCGACCGCCATGATCCCATAATGGATCTTAAGACATTTTGTTCTCTTGTGAAACAGTAGTGTCACTTATACCGATTTCACATCGCAATGCCGTGTCTCACCTGGGAATTGGAAACGTGTCTTTCCCGGGTGGGACCAGGCATTGCCACCCGGGGGTGGGAACGGAGCCGGCATCTGGGGCGAGTGCGGAGGTGGCGCTGGGAGATATTATCTCCAAGCCGCCTCTCCTTGTGCAGTGAACGGGTCCCGGGTCGCATCGACCCGGCAAACCCATTCACACTGCACCTGACCCAGTATTTAACCCGGGAATAACACTTCTTTATTCCCGGGTTGAATTACCGGGTCAGGCGACATGGGAATTCATCCATGGCTGCTTTCACACCGCACAGCGACCCGTGTCGACCTGGCAATATACCGGGTCGATACCAGGTTATTTTTGTGGTGTGAACTGGGTATTACTTTGCTGCTTTTCTTTAACAATGGAGAAGTGAAGTGAGTGGAGACTAACATGTCCTGGCTTTCAAAGTGTTTTCAATCAGTTTGCTAACTAATGAAAATATAAAAAGCTGCCAATTTAATATAAAAATTGGGTGATTCAATTGTTTTATCGCGACCAATCTCCCATTTAAAGTACAGAGAGATCGCGGGGTGATATAGAAATGTTTGGAGGTTTTTTTGTGCCTAAACTGACGGGGTTTAGCAACGTTAAGCGACTAAATCTGTCTAAACTAATTGGCGTGACACAAAAAATGGTGTGGCAAAGCAGACGATTTTTTGCACCCAAAAGGAGGTTGTGAGCTGAAATGTGTGCGCCCGCAGCTATTCGCACCTGAATGGAGCAACAATTAAATTGCTCCATCAGAAACACAAAAATAATAACCACGGTTAAAAGATTTGAATTGCCCCTAAAATGCTAAAGCATACTTCCCGGCACCGGAGGTCTCAGCAGCAGCAGCGAATGCATGGCCACCCCTTCTGTGGACATAGAGACACATGCTTCCAAACGTGTGGCAATGCAGCACCTCCTATCTCACTGTGCCACACATGAATGTGACCGCAGGATAGTCTTCAAAAATCAGGACTAACCAGCCAGAAGCGGGGTGATTGTGTTATTAACTTATGACTAATGACTTGCACTTATTACTGACAAATAATTTTCCTACATTATAACACCAATTACATACTTCCAAACTGTCTCGATTCCAGTGGGACAGTCCCGCTATTCGTACACGGTCCTGCTGTGCCACCCGGGGGCAGCATTGTCCCATGGGCGGGGGGACAGTTGGGGGAGGCTTTGACCACCCGCTGCTCTGCTCTACAAAGCAGCGAGTGATCTCTGAATAGATGTGGTGCGCACGCGTTCAACATCTACTCGGTGCTGGGAGGGGGCTACTCAGCTGCTCTGGGAGTGCTAGGCAAGCCCCCAAAATGTAGAAAAATGGGTCTGTGATGAACGGCCACGCCCACCCGATTGACGACCGAATGGGTCTGTGATGAACGGCCACGCCCACCTTATTGGGCCACTTCCTGACCCTGAAAAATTAAAAGTTGGGAGGTATGCAAGTAAGCTGCCTGACTTTTAGGGGGCACTTTTTCATGTGACGTCACATGCAGCCGCTGAGACCAGGGGCAGCGACGAGCAACTCCCGGCCAGCTGCAGGAGCTGCGCTGGCCGGGAGTTACTCCACAAGTACAAAAGCATCGCCGCTGAGCGATGCTTTTGTACTTGTGTGAGGGGCAGTCCTGACATGCGGGGCGGACTAGCCCTGTGCTGGGCATCCACCAGCATGTCTGAGAACATGATCGTAGCTGTGCTAAATTTAGCTCAGCTACGATCAACTTGGAATGACCCCCAAAAGCCGCTCAGTGCTGATGCATCAAACGAGCCGAGTGAATGGAAACAGCTACACTGCTGCTCCCAGCAAGGAATGCTGTGAGAAAGTATAATCAGGCTACTCTCTTCACGCCAGCCACAGCCGCCAGAGGAGGAAATGTGATGCGACACCATGACGTCACCGTCATGCCCCAGTAACCCTGACAAAGTGGGAGGCGCCGTCATGCTGCCAAGCACCATGGTCTTGTTGCTTTGTGGTGCATTATAATTGTGGTTATGGCAGTCACGGGTGCAAAGTGTGCGGCAGGTGGTACTGAGTACCCACTGCCAAATTCTTCAGGGTACTCCGTACCCGGGCGTACCCGCATACTTGCACCACTGAGTTTACTAACATCAATGTTTTTCTTGTGATGGTAGTGGTTTTACCATTCTATAGCAGTTTTCCGGTGTTTGCCGCCACTGAATGGTATTGATTTGATGGTGTTATGATGGTTGCCTTACTTTTAGATGCATAGAGCTGTGCAGTCCCTGGCTTCTTGCTTTCTGCATCAGTGGGGATCTTGTTCCATTGGAGGCTATCTCTGCCTCTCAGACATGACTGATCCAGTACCTTCCTTCTCCAAGGCCTCGGCTAGGCAACAGAGCAGATTGCTAGCTCTGAGATAGTGAGAGCCAATCAGAGAACAGTCATTGCCCCTGAAGCAGCAGCATTTATGCAGATTGTGGTCCGGCCCACTTTAGCTCCACGTGTGTGGCGTCACTCAGATCAGACTATCACTGGAAACAGCCACTGCGGCTAGTGACTATCACTGGGCGCAGTGGCTGTGTTGAGTCCTGCAGCTGCTCCACCTCATCTTAGAGACAATCCGACTTCGTTCTTGGCCCCCCTTACCCACCCTTAGTTCCACCCCCTGACCACACCCAGTCCCGCTCCCAGCCAGTCATGCTGCAGGATGTTGCGCATGCATGAATAAGAAAAATTACATAAACATCTCAATGTTGTTTTAAGTTGAATTATTTTGATGTGATGGTTAACTACCATTGTATCAGATCTTTCGATGGTGTAAGCCCGTCCACCATTCGATGACGGCCTTCCGATGTCCATCCCTATACAGTTGTATAAGTTCCTTCTGGTGGTGCTGAATTTTAAGTGCCAAAAAGATTTGCCAGCAAGTGGAGCATCATCTTCTTGTGTAATCTCCATGAAATTATTTTTCAAACATTAGCAATTAGTTACCATATCTTACAGTCAGGATTTGCAGAGCCGGCCATAGGCATAGGCAAACTAGGCAATTTCCTAGGGCATTTGATATGCCTCGGGGCATCAGCAGCTTCTGCTGATTAAAATGATATGCGGCATGCCTATATTCTGTGTGTAGCATTTCATATGCAGATACAGCCACAGTCTCACACAGTATATAGGCATGCTGCATATCATTTTAATCAGCAGAAGCTGCTTGTGCACCCTAGCCACATAGCAATGCAAATAAGATGCATTTTCATAAAAAAGATGTGCCCAACGTTAGTATTGAGGCAAGATTTATGAGGACACATCTGTATCCAAGCAGAGGCAGAGGTCACAGTGTTAGTGGCAGTGTGAGTGCTGTGTGCATGTGAGTGGGTTGGTTGTGCAGTAGTGTTCGGAATATGTGTAAGGAGCATTATGTGTGTCATGTAAAAATGCATTAATAATGTGCAACATATGTGTAAGGGGCACTATGTGTGTTATGTGTATAAGGGCATTATGAATATGCGGAATATATGTAACAGGGTACTACTGTATGTGTGTCATTATGTGTATAGGGGCACTAATAATGGGCAGCAAATGTGTAGGGGACATTATGTGTAAAAGGGCATTAATAAAGGTTGTCATAATGTGTAAGGCGCATTATGTTTATAAGGACATTAATAAGGTGTCTCATATGTGTAAGGGGCATTACTGTGTGGAATTAGGTGTATAAATGCATTACTAATGTGTGGCATTATGTGTATAAGGTGCTCTACTATGTGGCGTTGCATATAGAAAGGGCACAACTGTGTCATCTAATGTGAATAAAGAGCAATAGAGGGTGATGTAATGTGAATAAGGGGCTCTACTGTGAGGAGTGACATTTATAAGGTAAAGTGATACTGCTGTGGGATGTAATATGAATTATGGACACTATTGCATGATCAAATGTGAATAAAGTTGCAGTACTGTGTGGCGTAATTGGAATTGGGGTTACTATTGTGTGGCCATGCCCCTTGCCAGCAAAAAAACACCCATTTTTGGGCTGTGCGCCAAATTTGCGAACTGTTCATATTAAAAATTTGCGAACTGTTCCTATTTAAAATATAGGGGGTACAAACACCAAAATAAGTATTGCTATAGGTTAGGGGTGATGGTGCTGGGAAAGAGGTGCAAGGTCAGAGGCGGAACCAGCCCAAATTTTGCCTAGGGCATCATATTGGTTAGGGCCGGCTCTGAGGATTTGTATACATAATATTTGTCATTTTTAATTTGTTAACTATATTAATAATACAATTCTGTTTTGGCCAAAATTATGCTAAGCACCTCAATTTTAATCTATGTTAAATTACAGAGTTTATCATAGATGTTCTGATTAGCAGTGTTAAGTGATTAAAGTGTACTTCAGCATTTTCTCTTTTTGTCTATGAGTTATTGAATCCATCTAGAAGGCTTGTCCTACCGAAAGCGAGTCTGGAATGATCAAGTACTGAGACCACCCCCCTCAACGTCCCTCATCTTCCCCCCATTAATTTTCCTTTTGTTTCTACACACTGAAATGGTTATGTCATTTAAGGAATATGTAAAGGATAATTCTGCATAATGCAATACAAGGGTTTGCAGGATTTGTAAAAAATTAAATATACGTTAAAAACTGAAAAATCATTAATGACATACAAAAGCACTCAACTGACATCGATGAACATGTACAGATGTGGCCACACTCATCCGTTCTGCAATTATCCGTAATCGCGGGTCGTTTTCCACAACCAGTGTACCCGTGGGCACTGTGTACACACCCACTTCCCATAGGGAATGCATTTTGCAAATGTACACGCGACTATTTGCACTCGCCCGCGAATAGTAGAATGCCATGACACATGTGCACATGGGTATGCTTCGCAGTCGGTTCAGTATGATATCCCGTTGGATGGGATGCCAGCGGTCAGAATCCCGAATGCGGCATCCCGGCCCCGGCCATCAGAATCCCGACAGCCCCTCCAAAAGTACCATTCCCCTCCCCTGCTCCCTACCATAACCCTCCCTTGTAGGTGCCTAACCCTAACCCTCCCCTGTGGTGCCTAACCCTAACCCTCCCCTCCCCGCTGTCTAACCATCCCACCCTGGTGCCTAACCACACCCTCCCCTGCACCCTAACCCCCTTCTAATGCCTGAATCAAACCACCCCCCGTGTGCGCGGTAGGATGTGAGCGCATCCTGCTGGAACAAGGTTCGGGATTCCGGCATCGGTATCTCCACGCTGGGAACCCAAGCTTTGTCTGGATTTCGGCTTCGCTATTTCGACCGCCGGGATCCCACCCAGCAGCATTTGAACTACATCCCATCGCAGCAAGATGAGCATGGACTCATCTGTTTCTCTCTCTCTATAATATATATATATATATATATATATATATAAAACAATCATATATCTTAAAAGAGAAGCGTATAGCTCACCTGGGTATTTTGATGTTGAACCCGACGACTCTCGTAGTCTATCGGTGTATAACATAAATCGTCTGCTCGTCGTCCTTCTCTTGGTGACCAATTTGGATTTTCTGAAACTTCCTTTTTGATAACTGGAGTCCTTATAATTTTCAGATTACTGGTGTAGATTATGATTTTACCAAAGTCTATTACATCAGATGTCTATAAACAATAAGGAAAAATTAGCTAATTTCTCCAGAAGTATATTGGGATCCTAGTACTGCAAACCCCATATCTGCCCTATGCACAGAAGTCTGCCATGCATCATTGTAATAACAGGATTTTGATACCCACCGGTAAATCCTTTTCTCCTAGTCCGTAGAGGATGCTGGGGTCCACTTCATGACCATGGGGTATAGACGGTTCCGCAGGAGCCATGGGCACTCTTAAGACTTTTCAGTGGGTGTGAACTGGCTCCTCCCACTATGCCCCTCCTCCAGACATCAGGACATTTCGAAGAAAGGATTTACTTTAATACTAATGGTGAGATACATACCAGCTCACACCTCAACCATGCCGCACAACATGGCATTCAACATAACACACGCCAACAGGCATGAACCAATTACAGCAAACATGCTGAAACTAATAAAACACAACATGTGTAACTCTAATAAACAAAACTGCAGGTAAAGTACGTACTGGGACGGGCGCCCAGCATCCTCTACGGACTAAGAGAAAAGGATTTACCGGTAGGTATCAAAATCCTGTTTTCTCATATGTCCTAGAGGATGCTGGGGTCCACTTCATGACCATGGTGTTTATACCAAAGGTCCAGTACGGGCGGGAGAGTACGGATGACCCTGCAGCACCGATTGACCGAACTTGAGGTCTTCATCGGCCAAGGTGTCAAACTTGTAGAATTTTGCAAATGTGTTTGACCCCGACCAAGTAGCTGCTCGGCAAAGTTGCAATGCCGAGACCCTCCGGGCAGCCGCCCAGGATGAGCCCACCTTCCTAGTGGAATGGGCCTTCACCGACGTCAGTAACGGCAATCCAGCCGTAGTATGAGCGTGCTGAATCATACTTCTGAATCATACTTCTGATCCAACGCGCAATAGTCTGCTTGGAAGCAGGACACCCAATCTTGTTGGGAGCATACAGGACAAACAAAGACTCTGTTTTCCGTATTCGAGCTGTTCTAGCGACATAAATCTTCAAAGCTCTAACCACATCTAGAGACTTTGACTCAGTGAACGTGTCAGTAACTACTGGCACCACAATAGGTTGGTTTATGTGGAAAGATGAAACCACCTTTGGAAGAAAATGTTGACGAGTTCTCAACTCTGCCCTATCTTCATGGAAGATCAGGTAAGGGCTCTTGTAAGACAAGGCCCCCAACTCAGACACCCGCCGTGTGGATGCCAATGCCAAAAGCATCACCACTTTTCAAGTGAGAAACTTCAACTCTATCTCTTGTAGAGGCTCAACCCAATCCGATTGAAGAAACTGCAACACAACATTAAGGTCCCATGGTGCCACTGGAGGCACAAATGGAGGCTGGATGTGCAGAACCCCTTTCACGAAGGTCTGAACCTCTGGAAGAGAGGCCAATTGTTTTTGGAAGAACACTGACAAGGTCGAAATCTGGACCTTGATTGATCCCAATCGTAGGCCCGTCTCCACACCATCCTGCAAAAAATGGAGAAAACGTCCTAAGTGAAACTCTTCCGTAGGAGCTTTCTTGGATTCACACCAAGACACATATTTTCTCCAAATACGGTGGTAATGTTTCGACGTTACTCCTTTTCCTGGCCTGAATAAAGGTGGGGATGACTTCCTTGGGAATACCCTTACGGGCTAGGATCCGGCGCTCAACAGCCATGCCGTCAAACGTAGCCACGGTAAGTCTTGATACACGCATGGCCCCTGTTGCAGCAGGTCCTCGCGAAGAGGAAGAGGCTGGGGATCTTCTATGAGCAACTCCTGAAGATCTGGGTACCAAGCCCTCCTTGGCCAGTCTGAGGCAATGAAGATTGCTCGAAATCTTGTTCTCCTTATGATCCTGAGCACCTTTGGGATCAGCGGAAGTGAAGGAAAGACATAAACCGACTAGAACACCCACTGGGCCACTAGCGCATCCACTGCTATTGCTTGAGGGTCTCTCGACCTGGAACAATATTTCTGAAGCTTCTTGTTGAGACGAGATGCCATCATATCTACTTGAGGAACTCCCCAAAGACTTGTCACCTCTGCGAAGACTTCTTGGTGGAGGCCCCACTCTCCTGGATGGTGATCGTGTCTGCTGAGGAAGTCTGCTTCCCAGTTGTCTACTCCCAGAATGAAAATTGCCGACAGAGCCTTTACATGTCTTTCTGCCCAGAAGAGGATCTTCGTCACCTCTGCCATTGCCGCTCTGCTTTTCGTTCCGCCCTGCCTGTTTATGTACGCGACTACTGTTACATTGTCCGACTGGATCTGCACGGAATATCTTGAAGAAGATGTACCGCTTGTTGAAGGCCATTTTAAATGGCTCTCAATTCCAGCACGTTTATGTGAAGGCAGACTTCCTGACTTGACCATTTTCCTTGGGAGCTTTCCCCCTGAGTGACAGCTCCCCAGCCTCGGAGACTTGCATCCGTGGTTACCAGGACCCAGTCCTGAATCCCGAACCTGCGTCCCTCTAGTAGGTGAGAACTGTGTAGCCACCACAGGAGCGAAATCCTGGCTTTTGATGACAGGATTATCTTCCGGTGCATGTGTAGGTGGGATCCGACATTTTCTGGATTTCCAGAGCCTTTTCCACCGGAAGAAATACTCTCTGAACTTCTGTGTCCAGAATCATCCCGAGAAAAGACAATCTTGTTGTCAGTTCCAACTGTGACTTTGGATAATTTATGATCCAACCATGTTGTTGGAGTATTGACAGGGAGAGTGTGATGTTTTGTAACAACTGCTCCCTGGATCTCGCCTTTATCAGGAGATTGTCTAGATAAGGAATTATATTGACTCCTTTTTGAAGCAGGAGAACCATCATCTCCGCCATAACCTTGGTGAATACCCTCGGCGCCGTGGAGAGACCGAAAGGTAACGTCTGGAATTGGTAATGGTAATCCTGAACCGCGAATCTCAGATAAGCCTGGTGAGGAGGATAAATGGGAACATGCAGGTAAGCATCTTTTATGTCTACAGACATCATGTAGTCCCTCTCCTCCAGACTGGAAATCACTGCCCTCAGTGATTCCATTTTGAACTTGAATCATTTCAAGTAGAGATTCAGATTTTTCAGGTTTAGGATCGGTCTGACCGAGCCGTCCGGCTTCGGAACTACAAAAAAGGCTTGAATAAAACCCCTCCCCTTGTTGTGACAAAGGTACCAGGACTATGACCTGATCCTGACATCATTTTTGGATTGCCGCTGTTACTGCTTCCCTTTCTGGAAGAGAAGCTGGCATGGTCAATTTAAAAAAATCGGCATGGGGGAACGTCTTGAAATTCCAGCTTTTATCCCTGGGACACTATTTGCAACACCCAGGGATCCAGGCCAGACAGAATCCAACCTTGGCTGAACAGTTTGAGACGTGACCCCACCCGAGCGGCCTCCCGCAAAGGAGCCCCAGCATCATGCTGAAGATTTGGCAGAAGTAGGGGTAGACTTCTGCTCCTGGGAACCTGAAGCTGCTGTGGACTTCTTTCCCTTTCCCCTTCCCCTACCCGCAAAGAAGGGGGAACCTCTTGCTTTTTTGTATTTATTGGGCCGAAAGGACTGCATGTGCGGGTGATAATAAGATTTTAAACCTACCGGTAATTCTTTTTCTCGTAGTCCGTAGAGGATGCTGGGACTCCGTAAGGACCATGGGGATAGACGGAGGAGACATGGGCACTTTAAGAAAGACTTTGGATCTGGGTGTACACTGGCCCCTCCCTCTATGCCCCCCCTCCAGACCTCAGTTAGAGAAACTGTGCCCAGAGGAGACGGACAGTACGAGGAAAGGATTTTTGTTAATCCAAGGGCAAGATTCATACCAGCCACACCAATCACACCGTATAACTTGTGATATACTAACCAGTTAACAGTATGAAAACAACATAGCATCAGTCCAAGACCAATGAAAACTATAACATAACCCTTATGTAAGCAAAACTATATACAAGTCTTGCAGAAGAAGTCCGCACTTGGGACGGGCGCCCAGCATCCTCTACGGACTACGAGAAAAAGATTTACCGGTAGGTTTAAAATCTTATTTTCTCTAACGTCCTAGAGGCTGCTGGGACTCCGTAAGGACCATGGGGATTATACCAAAGCTCCCAAACGGGCGGGAGAGTGCGGATGACTCTGCAGCACCGATTGAGTAAACAGGAGGTCCTCCTCAGCCAGGGTATCAAACTTATAGAACTTTGCAAAGGTGTTTGACCCCGACCAAGTAGTAGCTCGGCACAGCTGTAGTGCCGAGACCCCTCGGGCAGCCGCCCAAGTTGAGCCCACCTTCCTAGTGGAATGGGCCTTAATCGATTTTGGTAACGGCAATCCTGCCGTAGAATGCACCTGCTGAATCGTGTTACAGATCCAGCGAGCAATAGTCTGCTTTGAAGCAGGGCCGCCAACCTTGTTGGCTGCATACAGGACAAACAGTGCTTCTGTTTTTCTGATCCTAGCTGTTCTGGCCACGTCAATTTTCAAGGCCCTGACCACATCAAGGGACTCGGAATCCTCCAAGTCACGTGTAGCCACAGGCACGACAATAGGTTGTTTCATATGAAAGGATGAGACCACCTTAGGTAGGAACTGAGGACGGGTCCGCAATTCTGCTCTATCCATATGAAAAACCAGATAGGGGCTTTTATGTGACAAAGCCGTTAATTCCGAAACTCGCCTAGCCGAAGCCAAGGCTAACAACATGACCACCTTCCAAGTGAGATATTTCAACTCCACTGTTCTAAGTGGTTCAAACCAATGTAACTTAAGGAAACTTAACACCACGTTAAGGTCCCAAGGCGGCACCGGAGGTACAAAAGGAGGCTGAATATGCAGTACTCCCTTCACAAAAGTCTGTACTACAGGTAGAGAGGCCAATTCCTTTTGAAAGAAAATGGATAAGGCCGAAATCTGAACTTTAGTGGAGCCTAATTTTAGGCCCAAATTCAAATTGTAGGAAGTGAAGAAAACGGCCTAGATGGAATTCTTCCGTAGGAGCATTCCTGGCCTCACACCAAGAAACATATTTTCGCCATATTCGGTGATAATGTTTAGATGTCACGCCCTTCCTAGCTATTATTAGCGTAGGAATGACCTCATCCGGAATACCTCTTTCCGCTAGGATCCGGCGTTCAACCACCATGCCGTCAAAAGCAGCAGCGGTAAGTCTTGGAACAGACAGGGACCCTGTTGCAACAGGTCCTGTCTTAGAGGAAGAGGCCACGGCTCTTCTGTGAGCATTTCCTGCAGATCCGGATACCAGGCCCTTCGTGGCCAATCCGGAACAATGATTATTGTTCTCACTCCTCTTTTTCTTATTATTCTCAACATCTTGGGTATGAGAGGAAGAGGAGGGAATACATAGACCGACTGGAACACCCACGGTGTCACTAGGGCGTCCACAGCTACCGCCTGAGGATCTCTTGACCTGGCGCAATACCTTTGTAGCTTTTTGTTGAGACGGGACGCCATCATGTCTATTTGGGGCAGTCCCCACCGACTTGCAATCTGTGCGAAGACTTCCTGATGAAGTCCCCACTCTCCCGGATGCAGGTCGTGTCTGCTGAGGAAGTCTGCTTCCCAGTTGTCCACTCCCGGAATGAACACTGCTGACAGTGCGCTTACATGATTCTCTGCCCAGCGAAAAATTCTGGTGGCTTCCGCCATCGCCACTCAGCTCCTTGTGCCGCCCTGGCGGTTTACATGAGCTACTGCGGTGATGTTGTCTGACTGGATCAGAACTGGTCGGTCGCGAAGTAAGGTCTCCGCTTGACGTAGGGCGTTGTATATGGCCCTTAGTTCCAGGATGTTGATGTGAAGACAAGTCTCTTGACTTGACCAAAGGCCTTGGAAATTTTTTCCCTGTGTGACTGCTCCCCCACCTCGGAGGCTCGCGTCCGTGGTCACCAGGATCCAATCCTGAATGCCGAACTTGCAGCCCTCTAGCAGGTGAGCACTCTGCAGCCACCACAGGAGAGATACCCTGGCCCTGGGGTACAGGGTGATCCGCTGATGCATTTGCAGATGTGACCCGGACCATTTGTCCAATAGGTCCCATTGGAAAGTCCTTGCATGGAACCTGCCGAAGGGAATGGCTTCGTACGTCGCCACCATTTTTCCCAGGACTTGAGTGCAATGATGCACTGACACTTGTTTTGGCTTCAACAGGTTCTTGACTAGAGTCATGAGTTCCTGAGCTTTTTCTATCGGAAGAAAAACCCTTTTCTGGTCTGTATCCAGAATCATGCCCAAGAAGGTCAGACGTAGGAACCAACTGTGACATCGGGATATTGAGAATCCAGCCGTGTTTCTGTAACACCTTCAGTGAAAGTGACACGCTGTTCAACAACTGCTCTTTTGATCTCGCCCTTATTAGGAGATCGTCCAAGTATGGGATAATTGTGACTCCTTGCTTGCGTAGGAGCACCATCATTTCCGCCAATTACCCTGAAATTGGTAATGACAATACTGTACCGTAATTCTCAGGTACGCCTGATGGGGTGGATAAATGGGAACATGAAGGTATGCAGCCTTTATGTCTAGATGCACCATAAAATCCCCCCCTTCCAGGCTGGCGATGATCGCTCTGAGCGATTCCACCTTGAATTTGAACCTTTTCAAGTATAGGTTGAGAGATTTTAATTTTAAAATAGGTCTGACCGAACCGTCCGGTTTCGGGACTACAGCCAAGGTTGAGTAATATCCCCTTCCTTGTTAAAGGAGGGGAACCTTGAGCACCACCTGTTGGAGATACAGTGTGTGAATTGTATTTAATATTAGCTCCCTTTCTGGGGGAGAAGCCGGTAGGGCCGATAAGGAAAACCGGCGAGGAGGCACCTCTTCGAATTCCAGCTTGTAACCCTGAGAAACAATTTCTATTGCCCAGGGATCCACCTGTGAGTGAACTCAGATGTGGCTGAAGAGTCGAAGAAGTGCTCCCACTGGGGCGGACTCCCTTAGCGGAGCCCCAGCGTCATGCGGTGGATTTAGTAGAGGCCGGGGAGGACTTCTGTTCCTGGGAACTAGCTGTGCCCTGCGCCCTTACCTCTGGTAAGAAAGGACGCTCCTCGTACTTTCTTGTTTTCCTGCGACCTAAAGGACTGCATTTGATAATGTCGTGCTTTCTTAGGCTGTGAGGGAATATAAGGTAAAAGATCAGATTTTCCAGCTATAGCTGTGGAGACCAGGTCCGAGAGCCCTTCTCCACCCAATTCCTCACCCTTGTATGGTAAAACCTCCATATGCCTCTTTTAGTCGGCATCACCTGTCCATTGCATGTTCCACAGGACACGTCTAGCAGAAATCGACATAGCGTTGACTCTAGAACCCAGTAGACCAATGTCTCTTTGAGCATGTCTTATATATAAGACAGCATCTTTTATATATCCTAGGGTCAATAACATGGTATCCTTATCTAGGGTTTCAATCTCCGCTGATAAGGTATCTGTCCACGCTGCTACAGCGCTATAACCCCCTGCCGACACAAACGCCAGTCTGAGTAGTGTACCAGAATGTGTGTAAATGGACTTCAAAGTACTTTTCTGCATGCTATCTGCAGGATCCCTGAGGGTAGCTGTATCTTGGTATGTCAGCGCTACCTTTTGGGTAATCGTGTCAACGCCTTGTCCACCTTAGGGGGGGATTCCCATCGTATCCTGGCCCTAGCAGGGAAAGGATACGCCATGAGAATTATTTTGGGAAACTGCAGTTTCTTGTCTGGAGATTCCCGCTCTTTTTCACACAATTCATTTGGTTCATGAGAGGGGGGAAATGTTACCTCAGCTTTCTTCCCCTTAAACATGTGTACCCTCGTGTCAGGGACAGATGGGTCATCAGTGATATGCAAAACATCTTTTATTACAATAATCATATATTGAATACTTTTCTGACAGTTTTGGCTGTAACTTTGCATCATCGTAGTCGACACTGGAGTCAGACTCCGTGTCGGTATCAGTGTCTATTATTTTGGATAGTGGGCGTTTTGAGACTCTGAAGGTCCCAGCAACATAGGGACAGACATGGGTAGATTCCCTGTCTGTTCTCTAATCTTTTGTGCAATAAATTTACCTCAGCACTTAATTCCACATACCCAGTCAGGTGTCAACGTTGTCGACGGAGACACCACACACACACACACACACACACACACACACACACACACACACACACACACACACACACACATTTGCTCCATCTCCTCCTTAGAAGAGCCTTTTACCTCAGACATGTCGACACACACGTACCGACACACCACACACTCAGGGAATCCTCTTATCTGAAGACAGTTCCCCCACAAGGCCCTTTGGAGAGACAGAGAGAGAGTATGCCAGCACACACCCAGCGCTAATACCCCAGGAAAAACACACAATGTGTTTACCCAGTAGCGCTGTAATACTATTAATTGCTGCCAACTATGTGCCCCCCCCTCCTCTCTGAAACCCCCTTTCACCATGGATAAGCAGGGGAGAGTCCGGGGAGCTTCCTCTCAACTGTGCTGTGGAGAAAATGGCGCTGGTGAGTGCTGAGGGCGGCGGGCTTCTGTCCCGCTTAAATATAATAAAAACTGGCGGGGGCTCTTTATATATACAGTGCCTAGCTGTATATATATATATCTCTTTTGCCAGAAATGAGGTTTATATTGCTGCCCAGGGAGCCCCCCCTGCACCCTGCACCCTTACAGTGACTGCCGTGTGTGAGGTGTGTGGGAGCAATGGCGCACAGCTGCACTGCTGTGCGTTACCTCAGTGAAGATCATGAAGTCTTCTGCCGCCTCTGAAGTCTTCTTTTTCTTCTCATACTCACCCAGCTTCTATCTTCCAGCTCTGTGAGGAGGACGGCGGCGCGGCTCCGGGACGAACTCCAGGGTGAGACCTGTGTACTGACTCCCTCTGGAGCTAATAGTGTCCAGTAGCCTAAGAAGCAGAGCCTTGAAACTCACAGAAGTAGGTCTGCTTCTCTCCCCTCAGTCCCTCGGTGCAGGGAGTCTGTTGCCAGCAGGCTCCCTGAAAATAAAAAACCTAACAAATATACTTTCTGTCAGGAAGCTCAGGAGAGCTCCATGAAGTGCACCCATCTCCTCTGGGCACAGTATCAAACTGAGGTCTGGAGGGGGGGCATAGAGGGAGGGGCCAGTGCACACCCAGATCCAAAGTCTTTCTTAAAGTGCCCATGTCTCCTGCGGAGCCCGTCTATCCCCATGGTCCTCACGGAGTCCCAGCATCCTCTAGGACGTTAGAGAAATGTCTTTTTTGCGGGTGCAGGCGCAGAGGACAAAAATGTCGACTTACCTGCGGTAGCCGCCGAGACTAACGCATCCAGTCCATCGCCAAATAAGGCCTCACCTTTATATGGGAGAGCCTCCATATTTCTTTTGGAATCTACATCCACGTTCCACTGGCGAATCCACAACTCCCGCCAAGCCGATACTGCCATGGTAGTGGCTTGTGAACTCAAGAGTCCAATATCTTTCATCGCTTCTAGCATGTATGCGGCAATGTCTTTGATATTCCCTAACTTAAGGAGTATCTCATCTGTATCAGTCGTGTCAATTTCTGATGACACGCTTTCTGACCATTTTTCAATAGCGCGACTCACCCACGCACAAGCAATTGTGGGCCTGAACAGCGTACCATTGGCAACATAAATGGATTTCAATGTAGTTTCCATCTTTCAGTCTGCCGGCTCTTTTAGTGAAGCCGTGCCAGGTGCAGGGAGAATTACCTTCTTTGTCAACCTGGACAGTGCACTGTCTAACACAGGGGGTGACTCCCATTTTTTCCTGTCCTCCACCGGGAAAGGATAAGCTATCTGAATTCTCTTGGGAATACGAAATTTATTTTCGGGATTCACCCACATCCCTTCAAAGAGTGTATTAAGCTCGTGGGAAGGAGGGAAAGTTACCTTAGATTTATTTTCTTTATAGAAATAAGCCTTCTCCTGAGGTACAGGAGTGGCTTCCGTGACTTCCAGAACTTCCCTCATAGCCACAATCATATATTGTATATTTTTTTGGAAATTTATGATCTATTTCTCTGGAGTCACTATCGTCGACACAAGAATCAGTGTCCGTGTCGGTATCAGTATTCACAATATTCGCAAATGGTCACTTATGTGACCCAGAGGGGTCGCCTGCGGATGGAAGAAGAGAGCCCTGAAAAATCACATCCTCCACAGATTTTCTCCAGCACTCAGCATGAGATTCAGACTTATCTAATCTCCTATTGATATGATGCATACTATCACGTATTTCTTTCACCCATGCAGGCTCTTGGTGTGCCAGCAGTGCCACCACATTACACTTCTGTGTCCCTAAAATGGTTTCCTCCGGGGAGGAAATCCCTGCCTCTGACATTGTCTTACACACGTGTACAACACACACACAGACACACTGGGACTTATAGGGGACAGACCCACAGTAAAATCTGTCAGAGGGACACAGTTTAGGAGCAGCCAGTTCACAACCACAGCGCCAGTATCTAATGCCTGTGAGCACAGAATGTCCACTGACATGCAGCACTTTTTACACAGTAAAACACACTTGTAAAGCACCAAATTCGCTTGTGCCCCCCCCTACCCTCTTTTGCACCCTGATACTTGTAGTCAGAAGTGAAGGAGGACCAGCGATGTCTCTGCAGCCTGAGGAGAGAGAAAATGGCACTGAGCAGTGTGCTGGCTGCCTGAGGAAGAAGCTCCGCCCTTTTGTACCTCAGAAACTTATCATAATATTTATACTGGCGGGGGTAGGGCTGTGCCTGGGCATCTTATGCCCCCTTTTTGCCAGTTTACAGAGGTGTTTTTGATGCCCAGGACGCCCCTCCCCCCCGCGCCCTGCACCTTGCAGTGCCTGTGTGTGTGGGCAACAATGGCGCGCTGCGCTTCCGCCAGCCGCGCTGTACCTCAGCCATCACTTTTCTTGATAGAAGATCTGTCTTCTACTCACCTGTCTTCTGACTTCTAGCTCTGTGAGGGGGGGTGACGGCGTGCTGTGGGAGTGAGCATCTAGACACGGCTAGCGTTCAGTACCCTTCAGGAGCTAATGGTGTCCTGTCAGCCAGAAGCAGAGCCATGAAACTCTTCAGGAAGTTGGTTCCTACTTCTGCCCCCTCAGTCCCACGAAGCAGGGAGTCTGTTGCCAGCAGTTCTCCCTGAAAACAAAAAACCTAACATAAGTCTTTTCAGAGAAGCTCAGTAGAGCTCCTCTAGAGTGCATCCAGTCTGCCTGGGCACATTTCTAAAACTGAGGTCTGGAGGAGGGGCATAGAGGAAGGAGCGAGTTCACACCCATTGAAAAGTCTTAAGAGTGCCCATGGCTCCTGCAGAACCGTCTATACCCCATGGTCATGAAGTGGACCCCAGCATCCTCTAGGACGTATGAGAAACAAGATTAGTGTTCATATTGTGAGTGTTATTTTCATAGACTACTCAGTAGATGCATCTAGTACAGTATAGATGGAGATAGGGCGTTACACATGCTCAACAAGACATCACCACTAGACAATTTAATACAATAATATTTCTTTAGGTTTGTATTTTTCCTTATTGAATAGACAGTTTTACAATATACTGTACAAGAACAGAGCATGTTCAATAAATATAGAGAATAGGACTAGTATTCTACAGTTGGTGCATAATAAGATAATAAAAATGAGCGGGTTCGGTTTTACTCGGTTTTACTCGGTTTTACTCGGTTCTCAAAACGGCATCTTATTGGCTCACGGATGTCACGTGTTTTGGATAGCCAATAAGATGCCGTTTTGAGAACCGAGTAAAACCGAGTAAAACCGAGTAAAACCGAACCTCGCTCATCACTAAAAAATATACCTGTCATTTTTCTGATAGACAATATGCAGATAAGATGCTAAAACTGTGCACAGGCAAGATGATACCAGGTTGTTGAGTTTCCCAACAAATTTGTATAATGTTTTTATTGGAAAACATATAAATATAACTTAGATGCATTGTGCTAAAACTAAATTTGTACAACTAGTAGGACACTGATATAGTAGAATATTTGGACGTCTTTTTTTTTGTGTCCTATATGAGTAGTCCTTGGTCACCGTAACAATCTCTGTATTTTATTTCTAGTCTTATTATAGCACTGAGCATCTAATGGCATAAGCACCACTATGCTAAGGTAGATTATACACCGAATGAAAGTACAGGTATTGTGCTGGAGTGCCATCTTCCAACGTTGAGATGATATGCATACACACACACACACACACACACACAAAACCACGCATACTTGCCTACTCTACCGAATCTTGGGTGGTGCTCCCGCCCACCAGGAAGAGCATTCTAGTCTCCAGCAACTGTCTTCCGTCAGCTTGGCACCATCCACTTCCAAAGTAAAGTTCGGGCAGCTTGCGCTGATTAATTAGGCTCTACATCTCCATGAAGGTTTGAGGGCGACCGACATGGGAACTGCAGCTTGACACAGCTGGTATCCTAAGGCTACACATCCTGTCTGTGGGAGCTGAGTTTAAAGTTTGTTTTTTATGGTACCTCCCACACCATTGTGGAGTTTATATGAAAAGCAGTAAGTAAAAGTAGTAGTAAAAGCTGTAAGTGGACATCGCAAATTAAACCTATTATATTTATGACTGTTTGCACTATTGTATATTTTTTTGTTTGTTTCTTACATGTGATATTTTGGAGTTGTATGAATAAAGAAAAAAAACATTTGGTTTCATCTTAGCCTCCATTATAAATATGTACATCCTTCCTGTGTTTATAAACTGTGGATCCTGAATAAGTTGATTTGATGTTGGTGGTATTCCCTGTGTGAACCATTTTTTTCCAAGGTTGAATGTGGAATTCCTCCTAGCGCTTTAGTTTGTGTATTCACCTGTTGTTTACATGCTATCTCTGAGTAAATTGGATGCTTACTCATATACACAAATATAGCTGCCTTGTGGGGGATTTCTATTGCGCACCATTACTGAAAAAAAAACGTTTTATTTATTTCTCAGTTCATATTATGCCGCATTACAGTGATGTCCCCAGTTCATATTTTGCCATACTATAGTGCTTCCACTTCATATTCTACCAGATAACATTGCCCCAATTAATATCATGTAACTTTTTCATGCCCTCCAGTTCATTTTATACCACATTACAATGAATAGGTCCAGGGTGTACCTTGATATAATGTAGACCCCAAGGCAAAAGTATGTAAGGGCCCCTATGTACCACTAATGATGAAAAATTTATGTAACTTGACAGGTAGAGTGGGCCCCTATCAGCTCTGGGCCCCAGAGCAGCTGCACTCCCTGCACCTATGGTAGCTACGCCCTTGCATGGGGCAGAAGGTGACATGGGGCACAGGTCTTCCAGACCATGTGCACGGCACGCCTTCATGAATAGTGAATACTGACTGTATGCCCATGGAGGATAATTTCCTCAACGCTTCCCCATTGCAGAGAAACAACCATATAGTTAAGGTCCACGCAAAACAACCAGTATAGACTCTACCCAGAGCTAAGCTTGTTGGAGGGGCCTGGGTCAGTTGCTCAGGGGAGCATTGTTGCCTTTGCAGTGCTGCTGAGGTGGGCAATAGCATTTTTCCTATTTTTGGGGAGAAGGGACATGGCCACACTTTCTGGATTTGACCACTCCCCCATCCTCTATTTTACCATAACAAAGGTGGCAACTTTAGCAGGAGGGCACACAGTGCTGTGACGGTGGAGGGATCTGCTCTGATTCCTCTTCGCCACCACAAACATCCTTCCCATTGGAAGGAGTGGGTCATCAGGAAGCAACGACATCTGAAGATGGTGTTACTTACAGCAATACTAGGCAGCACCCAACAGGACCCTAATAATAATGAATGAGTCATAATAAATTCATAATATTCTTGTGTGACTGGCATCCATGCTTTAGGATGGGTGTTGGTTTGTCAGATATGCTATAACATATATAAGGCCATATACCAACTGGCATTCATTTTTACATTTTGTTACAGTTTTTAGTGTATTGCACAAAAATCGATTTAGAAAGTAGAACCATTGTTTCTAGACTTGTTTGGGTTAGTTGTCTTTTTTCTGAATGGATTTAGTTCTGTTCAGTACATTTAATGCTAATTAGATTTGGGTAAGGGTCATAAGGTCGACCACACTTAGGTCGACAGTCATTAGGTCGACCACTATTGGTCGACATGCAGTAGGCCGACATGGTCAATAGGTCGACATAGAAAAAGGTCAACATGAGTTTTTTGACTATTTTTGGTGTTGTTTTCTTCGTAAAGTGACGGGGAACCCCAATTAGTGCACTGTGTCCCCTCGCATGCTTCAGGCAAGGTGCCTCGCTGCACTCGGCACCGGTTACCGTTCCCAATTGTAGTCCACGTGGATTGTAAAGTATGAAAAAGTCAAGAAACGGAAAAAAAAAAGTGAAAAACTCATGTTGACCTAGTATATTTCAACCTATTGACCACGTCGACCTAATGCATGTCGACCAATAGTGGTCAACCTAATGACTGTCGACCTAAGTGCTGTCGACTTAATGACCGTAACCCTTAGATTCATTGAAAAAGTCTACAGTGATCTTCATTGGGCTGAAGAAGTTAGTAAAAATGCTAGAAATAAATGCATGACAAATGCATTTGTGTTTGCCATACTTATATTGAGCATTTACTAAAAAATGCAGACACATACTTAAGGGGGTAGGAGGCATTAGGTTGTGGAGCATGACATTAGGTTTGTAGTCTGACTTGCTGGTCCGCCCTAGTTAGGGTTACCCACCTCATCCCTTTAATTCTGGACACATATTAATTACACAGGTTCTGTGGCTGATTAACGCCAGGTGAAATGGAGTCATAAAGTCAGCCAGCCACAGAACTTGTGTAATTAATATGTGTCCAGAATTAAAGGGATGAGGTGGTAACCCTAGCCCTAGTGCAGATGGACCTGACAGGAAGATATGCCAGCCTTCTCTTGGTGGCCTAGAGCATGTGTCCTGGACCGTTTACAGACAAAAGTGTCAGATCCTAGAGCAGAAGTATTTACTGATTGTATGGGACTAGAGAAAACTTGCCTGGTGTAGCTAAGGAGTGCCAGCTGGCTTCCTCCCACCTAGAAGTAGTCTGTAAGCCTAAGGCTATGGTGTATGATGGCCGGATTCCAAGAGGACAGATCTGCTCCCTTATTTATTATGTTTACTTACAGTAACAAGGGAGTTTGTGATGGCAGCTTCACTAGCTGGATTTAAAAGCAAATTTATATAATTTCTACAATCAAAATTAGTTGTTGCTTTAATTTGTTAATATCATAACTGGCATGCTTAGTCCAGTCAATTAATCCGTTAATATGCTGGAGCTTAGCTATAAAAATAATAATAATACGTTAACGTTTGGGGGCTGATGCTGTTTGTTCACTTTTGCATCCAAAAAATTCTGATATTAAAATGCAAATTTGCATTAGGGTACATAGTGACATACAGCTGGTATAATGCTTCCTCCAGTCTGCAGAATAATAAGCAGGGCTGCCATCAGAAATGATGGGGCATAGGACTGACAAATTTGGCAATGCCCCCCTCCCCACCACACACACTGCCCCATAGCTCCCCCTGCATCCCCCAAAGCTTACCAATTTGAGGGTGCCTTGGTGGCAGCAATGAGGATTGACGGGGGCCAGGCCAGCTGCCTGCATACCGGCAGGCAGCCACAGAGGAACAGAGCCGTGGCGGTATTCTTCCTATAGAGCTGGCCATGAGCCAATTGGAGCTCACATACCAGCAGCCAATCACGGCCAGCTCTATACTAAAAATACCGCCGTGTCTGTCCCGCCGAGGCTGCCTGCCCTGCCGGTGCGCAGATGTAACATACAGTAGCTTCACTGCTGCCACCAGGGCCCCATCTCAGTCAGGGCCTGGGCCTGGAGTCCCCACCATTCCCCTTGAAGGTGGGCCTGATAATAAGTCCTGATAAAATACACATTTCCAAAATCCTAGATTTATGCACCAGCAATGAAGAAAACACCTATCAGCTTCATCCATGAATCCACAATCAGCCAATCAGAAACACCCATCTAGTGATGGCGACAGCAGAGTGTATTTGTACAAGCTCTCAAGCACAAACTTCTGCTATGACTTTGAGACAGGTATCTGTGTGCCTGAGTGTGCCCTTTCTGTACTCAGCATGTTTTAGATAGCCCCTTCCAGAATCCACCCCCCATCCTGCCTCTGGTCACAAGCAAGCACACATGTCAAATTCAAGCAACTCTGCTCATTACAAACTTTATGGGCATGTGCAGAACCAATTGGGGTGTATCATGTTGTGCAAAATGGCAAATGACCAACTCAGCAACTGTCCCTCAGTGTTTACCACTGTGAAAGAATGGATTGGACTAATTGCCATTTTTTTATGCCATAACTGTGTTTGGAATCAAGGTTCTGGATATATGGTTTAAGTGTTTGTAACATAGGAGATTTATCAAATCTTGAAGGGCGATAAAGTGAAGAGAGATAAAGTACCATCCAATCTGCTTCTGTCATTTTTCAAACACACCCCTTAAAGTGACAGCTAGGAGCTGATTGGTTGGAACTTTATCTCTCTCCACTTTATCGCTGTCCAATATTTGATAGCTCTCCCCCATAGTGTATCTTGGACAGTGGGGCAGATGTATTAAGCCTGGAGAAGGCATAAAGAAGTGATAAAGCAGTAATAAGTGCAAGGTGATAACGCACAAGCCAATCAGCTACAATATGTAAATTGGCAGTTAGGAGCTGACTGGCTGGTGCGTTATCACCTTGCACTTATCACTGCTTTATCACTTCTCCAGGCTTTATACATCTGCCCCACTGATCGTTTAAAGAACAGGTTACTTGTTCTTTGCAATTATACTGTGAAATACGTTCGGCACATTTCAGTCCACAAGCATTATGTCACTGTAAGAAAAACACACACAGGAAATATGCATGCTTGTAATGTACAGCAAACAAATAGATATTTTGCCGTGACCAATTATATTATGTAACAAACCTCTAACTGGCTACTGTCAGTAACATCTTTCTCATGTGTCACACTGGTGACTGTGAAGATGAATATTATCCATGTACCTTGTTATTAGACACATTACTTACACTCTTCTCTGTTCCACGGCAGTCTGGGAAGAGCTGCTCACCAGCTATTCTGTAAGAGGTGCCATCTCTGAAGACACTTATTCTCTGGGCTGTGAGACGAGCTGTTGGGTAGAACTGTGGATGAGCCTCTCCTGGGCTGAAGTACTGTTCAGAGGTCTCAAAACTATCATGTAGAAAACTATGCGGATACTCTTCGTCTGGAGACTCCAACTGATGACCATCCTCAAAGACCTGTTTCAATACCCGGCCACTGTATGCAGATGAGATTTTAAATCTCACTTTCCGGGGTTTGTCTTCATATCTTTGGCTTAACTTTCTTTGAAGTTCCTCCATAGAAAAGTTGTTTCGCGTGTCTGTATTCCTTTAATTCTTACGTTTATATGTGTATCTGTGTGTGTATGTGTGTGGATGCAGCTTCCCTGTACTTTGTCTTCATTTGTTGCTGCAAGTGATAAATTATTCACCAAAGGCTTAAGATCGTCTCATGTAACCTCAGAACCAACACCACCTTATTAAGTATTAATAAATACTCATGAAAGGGGTAATCGTATATATGTGGTGATGACTGCAGCACCTTTGCCTCGGCTTCCTTTAGGTGAGTCAGCTTACAAACACTACAAAGACAACAGGCCAGATATGAAATACAGCCTTTATTTACAGAACTGATCTGCCTTGCTCAGATCACTGTGAATGCAGAACTGTAAGCTACACATCAATATCTGTGGTACGCTAAGGGGGTAGTATGTGATGCAGTGGAGCAGAAACAGCAAAACGGAACAGTGATGTGAGAATACATTAAACACTTATATAGGGTAATTCAAGGGACATTAGGTCGGGGGTGTTGAACACCAGCAAACTATTGTGCTTGACTGTAAGCTCTTCTGTACAGTTTCCTACCTTGCTCTACTTCTTCTAAAATGGAGCATTGTTTATTTTAGTATATCATTTTATAAATATACATCATTATAAATATCCTCACTGAATGTGTTTTTCTAAATTTTGCACAATTATTCCCATCCCACGCTTGGCATTTTGTGCATGTTTTAGTTAAAGCAACCTAAAACAGATAGCGATAACTTTCATTGAGTTTACATCTCTTACATGCAGTTAGTTCAGTGAGGGTAACCAAAAGCTCACCCCACATGGAACCACACCTTGAACAGAGCAATGTTAACTTTGATAAGAGCCCCACATGTTTATTTATTAGCTGCCCTTTCATACAGTCGTTTGAGACCCCAATTTCATTATTTTAGAACACACTCACCACAAGTTTTGCATGTGTGGGCACACACTGACAAGCCAGGAGTAAGACGGGTGAAGGGCTGGTCCCAGAGGTGGAGCCAGCCCACAGTAAATAGCTACACACAGTAGGGGCTGGAGCTGGGTGCAGGATGAAGGCTGGCAGATAAGGGCAGCTACAAAGGGGATTATCAGCATCCTGACACTGCCCGTGGTAAGCCTACTGTAGATGGTAGCCCCACTGCACCCGTGGCCTAGTACCTTGACTGGTGCCTCTCAAATATTTGCCAAGGCATCCCCCCCCCCCATCCCCCCGTTCCGACACCTATGGGTGTGGTTACAGCAGGCCTTGGTCACCCTCTCGGTGCTCCTTCTTTCTCACCCTACTGCCCTCTCACTGCTACAGTAAGTGTATATAGGCTTTTTATGTATGTTCCATCACAGCAGGGACTTTCCTAGGGCCATTTATATTTAGCCTACTGGAATCTGTCAATAAGGAGGTAAATCAAAAGTGATAGAAGGAATTCCGCAGAGACCGCACAAAGCCAGATTCCAAAGGGACAAAGAGGAAACATATAAATCAGGCAATCCTAATTAAAATTTGCATCTCTAATACCACTTTCACACCACACAAATAACCCGGTATTGACCCGGCATATTGCCGAGTTGACACGGGTTGGTGTGCGGTGTGAAAGGGCCATAGTTGAAATCCTGGGTCGCCTGACCCAGGATTTCAGCTTTGGCCCTTTCACACCGCACATTTAGAGATGAGGGTATGGAAATTTGAATATAATGACTTGGGGTCTTGGGGCTGCACGAGGACCCCAGAAGATTTAGGTATTTTAAAAATAAGAGATTCATTTTAAATTCTTTTTAGCACTATTATTATTAATATTACAATTTATTTCTAAGGAGCTACAAGTGTTTTGGAGCACCGTACATACAACACACATTAGAACAATACAGGGTATACAGAATTTAACATCACAGAAAACTAAAACAGAGCACAGGTAACAATTAGCACCACAGTTCCCAGTACACAATACAGCTGAGATGTAAGGAAGCAAAGGAGTCATCGGCATACTACTGGGGGTGGGCAGCCGTTGGAATAAGCATGGGGTGGGGAACCTCCGGCCCGCAGGCCATACAAGGCCCACAAAGCCGTTTGTTCAGGCCCACCCGCTTGTGTGTCAGCGAGACACGTCGCCGCACAGTCCAGCGGCGGCGTGTCTCAGCTGTCAGGGCAGGGAGGAGAGCGCAGCTATATGTCTGGCGGCAGCGGCGGGTAGGATCTCAAACCAGCTGCTGGTTTGTGAGCCAATCTGAGCTCGCGGACCGGCAGCCAATCAGGAGCCGCCGGTCCGCCAGCTCTGATTGGCTCACGAACCGACAGCTGGTTTGAGATCCTACATGCCGCCGCCGCCCGACATAGTTACGCTCTCCTCCCTGCCCTGACCCCCTGACAGCTGAGACACGCCGGCACCGGATGGAGCAGCAGCGGTGAGCAGCACAGTTGGGTGGGGGGGCATTTGTGCATCTGGCACTGTGGGGCCATTTTTGTATCTGGCACTGTGGGGGCATTTGTGTATCTGGCATTGTGGGAGCATTTGTGTATCTGGCACTGTGGGGCCATTTGTGTATCTGGCACTGTGTGGGCATTTGTGTATCTGGCATTGTGGGAGCATTTGTGTATCTGGCACTGTGGGAGCATTTGTGTATTTGGCACTGTGGGGGCATTTGTGTATCTGGCATTGTGGGAGCATTTGTGTATCTGGCACTGTGGGAGCATTTGTGTATCTGGCACTGTGGGGGCATTTGTATATCTGGTACTGTGGGAGCATTTGTGTATCTGGTACTGTGGGGGAATTTGTGTATCTGGCACTGTGGGAGCATTTGTCTATCTGGCACTGTGGGGGCATTTGTGTATCTGGCACTGTGGGGGCATTTGTATATCTGGTACTGTGGGGGCATTTGTGTATCTGGCACTGTGGGAGCATTTGTCTATCTGGCACTGTGGGAGCAATGGTGTATCTGGCTCACGAACCGGCGGCTGGTTTGAGATCCTGCACATAGCCGCGCTCTCCTCCCTGCCCTGACCCCCTGACAGCTGGGACACACCGCTGCCAGATGGAGCAGCAGCGGTGAGCAGCACAGTGGGGTGGGGGGGGGGGCATTTGTGTATCTGGCACTGTGGGGCATTTGTGTATCTGGCACTGTGGGGGCATTTGTGTATCTGGAACTGGGGGTGCATTTATGTATATGGCACTGTGGAGGCATTGGTGTATCTGGCACTGTGGAGGCATCTGTGTATCTGGCACTTGTATATCTGGCACTGTGGGGGCATTTGTATATTTGGTACTGTGGGGGCATTTGTGTATCTGGCACTGCACTATTGGGGGCATATGTGTATCATGTCCCATTTTAATTGGCCACACCCACTTTATAGCACGCGCACTCAGTACCTCTAAGGTGCATAATACTGGGGGCATAACTACTGGGGGGCAGGGTAATTTTTAAGTTGATAATTTTTGTATGGCTCCCGATGGATTTTATAAATATCCAAATGGCCCTTGGTAGAAAAAAGGTTCCCCACCCCTGGAATAAACGACCACTCACGAGCAAGAGGAAATGCATTTATAGACAGTTTCTGAGTGGGAGAGAGTTGTAATTGAAGTGCAAAAGATGAGGAGGGAAGAGGGCCCTGCTCCAAGGATCTTACAATCTAGAGGGAGAGAGACAGGAGACATGAGGTACAAGCAAGCGGAAGGTAGCCTGTAGTATATATAAAACATACTGTATATGATGTGAGGCTATTCACCATGGGGGTAATTCCAAGTTGATCGCAGCAGGATTTTTTTTAGCAATTGGGCAAAACCATGTGCACTGCAGGGGAGGCAGATATAATATGTGCAGAGAGAGTTAGATTTGGGTGGGGTGTGTTCAATCTGCAATCTAATTTGCAGTGTAAAAATAAAGCAGCCAGTATTTACCCTGCACAGAAACAAAATAACCCACCCAAATCTAACTCTTTCTGCACATGTTATATCTGCCTTCCCTGCAGTGCACATGGTTTTGCCCAATTGCTAACAAAAATCCTGCTGCGATCAACTTGGAATTACCCCCCATGTGTTCACCTTTCCTCAATGTCTCACATTTTCCTGTAGCATATGTCTCTGGGGGTAATTCAGAGTTGATCTCAGCAGCAAATTTGTTAGCAGTTGGGCAAAACCAAGGGGGTAATTCTGAGTTGATCGCAGCAGGAACTTTGTTAGCAGTTGGGCAAAACCATGTGCACTGCAGGGGAGGCAGATATAACATATGCAGAGAGAGTTAGATTTGGGTGGGTTATTTTGTTTCTGTGCAGGGTAAATACTGGCTGCTTGCTTTATTTTTACACTGCAATTTAGATTGCAGATTGAACACACCCCTCCCAAATCTAACTCTCTCTGCACGTTATATCTGCCTCCCCCGCAGTGCACATGGTTTTGCCCAACTGCTAAAAAAGTTCCTGCTGCGATCAACTCAGAATTACCCCCAATGTGCACTGCAGGTGTGGCAGATACAGTATAACACTTGAAGAGAGAGTTAGATTTGGGTGGGTTATTTTGCTTCTGTGCAGGGTAAATACTCATACCTCCCAACATGACCCTCTCCAGGAGGGACATAATGCTCAGCTTCTGGACTTCCTTCTTAATGTATGATTGCCATCACCTGTGCTGTAACACCTTTCTTATCCATTCACCTGTTCAAAACAGGTGCCAGCAATCATACATTAAGAGAAAAGTCCAGGAGCAGAGCATTGTGTCCCTCCTGGAGAGGGTCATGTTGGGAGGTATGAAATACTGGCTGCTTTATTTTTCTCACACTGCAATTTAGATTTCAGTTTGAACACACCCCATCCAAATCTAACTCTCTCTGCACATGTTATACCTGCCCCCCCCCCCTGCAGTGCACATGGTTTTGCCCAACTGCTAACAAATTTGCTGCTGCGATCAACTCTGAATTACCCCCTCTGTATTCCCTGTGTTTGTTCACCTCTCTCTTATGTATTATATTTTCCATGTGTCCTTTCTTTCCATAATTTGTTTCTATCATCTCCTCGTGCCAATATCTTCTTCCCAGGTAGCTTTCTCTATCACCCCCACATTCTCTCCATTGTGTCTCATCACATGCTTATCCATACCTCCCAACATGACCCTCTCCAGGAGGGACAGAACGCTTTGCTCCTGGACTTCCCTCTTAATTTATGATTGCCATCACCTGTGCTGAAACACCTTTCCTATCCATTAACCTGTTCAAAACAGGTGTCGGCAATAGTAAATTAAGAGAAAAGTCCAGAACCAGAGCATTGTGTCCCTCCTGGAGGGGGTCATGTTGGGAGGTATGCCTTATCTATCTTACTGTATACTTATCCCCTGCATTACTCACTAACTGCTTCCCTCACTAAGGGCCTAATTCAGATCAGATCGCTGCAGTGGGTTTTCACACAGCATGCGATCAGCGATAGACTGCACATACGTATGCACCACAATGCGCATGCGCGTCGCCAAACAGCGAAAGGCATTGCCAAACAGCGACAAGCTGGTGCAAAAATGTTGATCGCACAGCCATTCGCATGCTGATTTATACGAAGAGGACATTTGTGGGTGGTATCTGGCCATTTTCTGGGAGTGTCAGGAAAAACGCAGGCGTTCCCAAGTGTTTTCAGGGAGGGTGTGTAACATCAGCTCCGGACCAGATCAGCCTTTTCTCTTTGCACTGTAGGAGTAAGTCCTAGGCTGCGCACAGACTACACACAGTGGGAAAATCCTTCACTGGTGAGTGAGGTGCGAACGGATTTGCAGCTGTCCACTGGCTGAGGGACATTTTCGCATAAGGTACACATGCGTTCGCACACTTGCACGGGGAGAATTAGTACTCCCCTTGGGCAGCGACTATCTGATTGCAGGACAGCAAAATTAGCAGCACAGCGATCAGGTCTGAATTAGGCCCTTAGCCCCTGCAATTCTCACTACCTGCTTCCCTCACTCATCCACTGCACCTCTCACTCTCTCCATCCCTCTCTCTCTCCCCCTGCTCCTCTCACCACATGCTACATTTTCATAGCCTGATTCTCTCTCACCCTCTGCATTTATCACTCCCTGCTTCACTCATTCAGCCCGTGTACCTCTTACTCTTTCAATCTCTCTCTCACCCCCCTGGTCCTCTCACCCCATGCTACTTTCGCAGAGCCTGCTTTCCTCTCAACCCCTGCATTTCTCCCTAGCTGCTTTCCTCACTCATCCACTGCACCTCTCACTCTCTCCATCCCTCTCTCTCTCCCCCTGCTCCTCTCACCACATGCTACATTTTCATAGCCTGATTCTCTCTCACCCTCTGCATTTATCACTCCCTGCTTCACTCATTCAGCCCGTGTACCTCTTACTCTTTCAATCTCTCTCTCACCCCCTGGTCCTCTCACCCCATGCTACTTTCGCAGAGCCTGCTTTCCTCTCAACCCCTGCATTTCTCCCTAGCTGCTTTCCTCACTCATCCACTGCACCTCTCACTCTCTCCATCCCTCGCTCACCCCCTCAAACGCTCTCAAGGCTTGCTTCCCTCTCACCCCCTGCATTACTCACTCCCTGCTTCTGTATTCAGCCCCTGCACCTTTCACTAAGCCTATTTACTTAACTACCACCAATCACATGGCAGTTACAAGCTGATTGGCTGGCACTTTATCTTTCTACACTTTATCACTCTCCAAGTCATAGTAGCCCATTTATCAACTAGTTTTAGCTATTTCAAATTTGTTATGTATGAGAAATGGTGCTCCAGCCAATCAGCTCCTGTTGTGTTTACAGTTGAGAGCTGATTCGCTGACTATTTATCATATGCAATAAGTTGTCAATGATAGATAAGACCCAGTAGTAGTCACACCCAGATAGGACACCCCCGGTGGGCCCCACTGCTTGGAGGCCCACTTCCTCATCAGGGATCAGGTTCCAGACAGTGCACTTAAATTTTATATTATAAATGCTGTATGTTACATTAGACTGCACAGTACTTTTCTATAGTGCATTGCAGCTATTAATCTAGTACATTATCATGCATGCACTAGTTATGTTCACTACCTGTATGTTTATCTATTGGTTAGCCAAACCTCTGTGGTGGCTGGCCACACCCCTAAACATGCTTAAATACCCCGGTGGACCTCTGATGCCCCAGTCCGACAATGGACCCACTTTGTGTCTGGTACTGTTCTTTACCTACCTTTATTTTCTACCTCTCCAGCTCACATCCTTCTTTCTCCTTATCCCCTCATCTCAGTGCTGCCTTTGGATGCGGCCCAGCATTCTTCCTTCAATTCCATCTGGCAATACTTACAGACCCCTTGGCTGCACATCCGGAATATAGAGGAGGAGGAGGTTGTCCGCGGGGCAGTCTAGGGCAGAAGAGAGGACTGGTGATGCGCAATGTGGTTGGACGGATAGTAACTCTAAGCTGCTGGCAGCCGGCAGTCCTCCTGTGTCCCGTTGTGTATTCTCTGGCTCCCACAGACAGGACACCGTAGTTGTGCGGAGCAGAGGCCGAGGGTATGGGAAGGCGGTAGCCGGAGAAAGCACACCCTCCATGGTCTCCTCCCCTTCCTCTGCTGTTAGAGTATGATTGATAGCACAGGACAGTGCTGCAGATTGGTCAGAGGGCGCCCTGAGGGACCTAGCCTTTTTATTTTTTTTTATCTCCATTTTTTAGTGGCAGTATGTCATACCACCATATACAGCCCCACTTTAAGCACTACTTTTGGCAATGAATACTCACTGTCAGAAACAGCTTGCCACATGTTGGCGGAATGTAAGGGGAGACAGAAGCAAATAAGTATGAGCTTAGGAAATTAGTAAAATGAGACTGAATATCAACAAACGGAGAGGTATGAGGGCCCTGCTCATAAGCTTACAAACTATAAGCTATCAGGAGTTTAATTATTATATCTTGCATACTGGTCCATCCAGATTACCATATTCAAAAAATATTGTAAATTATTTGCTTTGATAGTACGCAACAATTGATATATTGTAATTTTTATAGACGCACCTATTTTTTTTTTTTAATACATAACACAAAAACATTAGCTAATACTAGTATTTGTGCTTCTGTCATATCCCAGTTCCGCACCGCCTTCTATACTTACACTGTGTCAGGGCTGCATGGATGTCCACTCCCACTACAACTGCCATCACTAATTAGCCCCTTCTCATCACCTTTTTCAGCATCATCGTAACAACCTCATTGAACATAATTAGCCCCTGAATCATTAAATCCTTCATCCTAAAACTCTCATTACTTCACCTAGTCATATAAAAAAACCTTTCATCTTGAATAAATAAAAGCCCAATCCCAATAAAAGCATTAACTCCTTCATCTTAATTAATTCTATCAGCGCATTTACCCATTAACCCTTATGATAAAACCCACTTATATCTTACCTCCTTATATTTATTAAATATACACCTTTTCCACCCAATCCCCAAATTCAGCCCATCCCACCCCTTTCCCCAGTGGCACTTATCTGTTTCCGGTCTGTTTACACTGTATGTGCTATTGCCACTGGAGCATGAAAACCAGATGACCTCTTATAGGGCCAGATGTACTAAGCTTGAAAAGTGATAAATATCACTGTGATAAAGCACCAGCCAATCGGCTCCTAACTGTCATTTTTCAAACACAGCCTGTGACATGGCAGTTAGGAGCCGATTGGCTGGTGCTTTATCACAGTGATATTTATCACTTTTCAGGCTTAGTACATCTCCCCCAAAGTGTTTCATCGGAAGCTGTGGGTAACAAGTCTCACAGCACCTGTGCAACCAGAAGAGGAGGGACTACCAGGGAGGAGCTAGGCTGCACAATCCCTACAAGGAGAGGGAAGGAGGAATAATGTGATTCATCTTGGCAACCAGCCACGATCCGCCAACCCACCCACCTGTCTGTCCACCAGCGACCTCTTTGGCTCCTCCGTTCCCAGACCAGCACCTAGTAATATTGTTTGTGAAAAAGAAAGTTTGCAATGCACTGATTGTCAACCTTCTCAATTACTTAGGAGGGGCAATTTGCTCCGTGCCCCTGATAGGCACCATCTTTAACATTTCTTCAGCAGGAGGAGTAGTTGCTCCTCCTGCACGCTCACTGGCTACTGCTTACCTTATGCATATCCACTGAAACACTTATAACCTCAGTTGCATTGTCAAACAATAACACTCTCATAGCTTCCAACATTCCGCTTTTTTAAAAAAGGTTGTATAATACTAAATTAATTACCAAGAGGTAATAACATTACAGATGCATTTGTGTAAAGCTTAATAAACTATTCTGTAGGTACAGACTGGGGCAGATGTACAGTACAGTACTAGGGGTTCTATTTACTAAGCCTTGGATGGAGATAAAGTGGACGGAGATAAAATACCAGTCGGCTCCTAACTGCCATGTCACAGGCTGAATTTGAAAAATGACAGTTGGGCCGATTGGCTGGTACTTTATCTCTGTCCACTTTATCTCCATCCAAGGCTTAGTAAATAGACCCCTAAGCCTTGGAGAATGATAAATTGGAAGGAGATAAACTACCAACCAATCAGCTTCTATTTGTCATTTTTCAAATACAGCCTGTGACATGGTAGTTAGGAGCTAATTGGCTGGTAGTTTATACTTAATCACTCAGTCCAAGGCTTAGTATATCTTTCCCAGAAGCTGCTACTGAAATATTGATTTAATCAATTGCAGGAAGGGAACTATGTGTCATATTGAATGTGATGTATCTGTAATTAAAATCACAATTTATTAGGTATGCATTCAAAAATAAGTGTTTTTTAAATTTCCCAAACAAACGACACAGTTGAGGATGTAGCAGAGTTTCTGTACACACCAGCGGATGCTGTACAACTATGAACAGCCAAGGTTCTTAAGCAGTGGAGTGGTTTTATTGGTACAGTCATGCTCACTGTTATACATACTAGTAGATGGAGCAGAGCTTGAGCGGAGTGGGTGTCATAAGCTTGCCGGGGACTGTTTGTAGGTACCTGGTAAAGGGGCAGAATGCTGGAACAGCAGTTATATCACCAATAAGCATGAGTCTTACTGGAGCTAGGAGGAAGACTACTGTCTTTCACTGTGATACTCTCACACAGCTCCCATGATGGCTCCACGCATGGTCAGTAGTCGCATCAGTGGCCATCTTAGTACGGGGAATGAAGGTACCTTTGATGATAAGTAGCAACATATAGGGGTCTATTCACGAAGCAGTGAAAATGTGGAGAGGTGAGCCAGTGAAGAAGTTGCCCATGGCAATCAATCAACTGCTCTGTATAATTTTATAGTATGCAACTTATAAATGTTAATTCAAAGCTGATTGGTTGCCATGGGAAACCTCTCCACTGGCTCACTTCTCCACACTTTTCAGTGCTTCATGAATAGACCACATAGTCTGCAAGGTAGTGCAGTCCATTCTAAAAAGATTGGGGTCATTCCGACCCGATCTCACTCTGCACTTCTTTGCAGCCGTGCGATCGGGTCGGAAATGTGCATGCTTGGCGGCCGCATTGCGCAGGCAGCGATGCTGCGAACGAAGAAAGCGGTCGCAGCGGCGACCGCAAGTAGATTCACAGGAGGAAGGTGTTCCGGAGCGTCAACTGACCGTTTTCTGGGAGTGGTGCGGCGAACGCAGGCGTGTCCAGGCGTTTGGAGGGCGGATGTCTGACGTCAATTCCGGGACCTGCATCGCTGGATCGATCGCACAGGGTAAGTAACTCTTATCCTGGTCTACTTCTACACAAAACTTTTTTTGCATAGCAGTGCTGCATAAGCGATCACAGCCTTGCTATGCAAAAAAGCCCTGCCCCATAGGCGGCGTCTAGTTGATCGCACGGGCAGCAAGAAGTTGCTACGTGCGATCAACTCGGAATGACCCCCATTGTTTGAAAAATGTTGGCAGAAAAGTAAACTGTTGTATTCTACCCTACCTCTAGAATACTTGTAATCATTTATATTGCTGACCCTATAAAACAAAAACAACTTATCATGTAATTTAAAAAGTCAGTAAAACTTCAACTTGTTCAATTTGTGGATATTAATACTTGTTATCTCCTTAAAGAAATAAAAATGACATGGAAGAAGATTTAAGCACCGATTCAACCACTCATACTATGGGTAATACTACTTGTATTTAGAAGTAAATAAAGATTATTACTTAGGGGTAATGGGAATATCTGTAGGCATTTTAAACCACTTTTGAAGGTAGATGACCCTATTAATTTTGTTCACCGTTTCATTAACAGTATGCATTGTTCTGCAAGAGGTAGTAGGGAGGCAAACAGAATTGGTATCAAATTCCAGTGCCTAAGGCTTAGACAAATTACTTCAATCACACTAAGTGAATTCCCTTTACTAATTAAGGATAGAATGCTTACAGTACGGTGAGGCCATTAGCTTGAATTAGACACACATTCTTTAAAATATGTTTGAGTTAGATATTCCTTGCAGACGTTCCCAGAAATGGCAGTTTAATTTTCAGAAGATGGACATTGGGAATAAAGATTTATAACTTGTGAATCCAGTTCACCCAACAGGCAGTTCTGTATCATAAGCAAGTTGGTCTCTCACAGAAATGTGCCAATTGGGAACTGAAATGTGCAGTGCAGTCCCAAGCCAGGGAAGTATGTGAAGAGGTTACCGTAAAATTTATTATAGAGCATGCTGAATTTTCACAGGTTGACTCATCACATTGCAATGCAGTATCTCTGGCTGCTCATACACAAACTAACTACTGGGTACAACATATTGTAGGATATGAGATAGTTGTGTTTTAAATAAGCGAGATACACACACATATATATATATATATATATATATATTAGAGATGAGCGGGTTCGGTTCTCCGAGAACCGAACCCCCCCCGAACTCCACGTGGTTTACACGGGTCCGAGGCAGCCTCAGTTCTTCCCGCCTGACTCGGAAAATCCGAACGAGGCAAAACGTCATCATCCCACAGTCGGATTCTCACGAGATTCAGAATCCATATAAAGAGCCGCGCATCGCCAGCATTTTCACTCGTGCATTGTCGAGAGAGCGAGAGGACGTGGCTACGTTCTCTCAGTGGAAAGCTCAATATCAGCTCAATATCAGTGCTCAGTATCTGTGCTGCATTGTGGTGACCAGTATACTACAGTACAATAGTCCAGTGCTGCATCTCGCTGCCCAGTGTCAGTTCTAGTATCCTCATCAGTGCTCAGGATCAGTGCTCATTGTCTTGTGCTGCATTGTGGTGACCAGTATACTACAGTACAATAGTCCAGTGCTACATCTCGCTGCCCAGTGTCAGTGCTAGTATCCTCATCAGTGCTCAGTATCACTGCTCAATGTCTGGTGCTGCATTGTGATGACCAGTATACTACAGTACAATAGTCCAGTGCTGCATCTCGCTGCTCAGTGTCAGTTCTAGTATCCTCATCAGTGCTCAGTATCACTACTCATTGTCTTGTGCTGCATTGTGGTTACCAGTATACTACAGTACAATAGTCCAGTGCTGCATCTCGCTGCTCAGTGTCAGTTCTAGTATCCTCATCAGTGCTCAGGATCAGTGCTCATTGTCTTGTGCTGCATTGTGGTGACCAGTATACTACAGTACAATAGTCCAGTGCTACATCTCGCTGCCCAGTGTCAGTGCTAGTATCCTCATCAGTGTTCAGTATCACTACTCATTGTCTTGTGCTGCATTGTGGTTACCAGTATACTACAGTACAATAGTCCAGTGCTGCATCTCGCTGCCCAGTGTCAGTCTAGTATCCTCATCAGTGCTCAGTATCACTACTCATTGTCTTGTGCTGCATTGTGGTGACCAGTATTCTACAGTACAATAGTCCAGTGCTGCATCTCGCTGCCCAGTGTCAGTTCTAGTATCCTCATCAGTGCTCAGTATCACTACTCATTGTCTTGTGCTGCATTGTGGTGACCAGTATACTACAGTACATTACTAAAAGTCCAGTGCCTTGTGCTGCATCTTGCTGCTGTAGGGTGCTGTGGTAGTGTCCTGTCACTGTGCATAGGTCATCATCATTCCAGTCACAGTGGTATCTGGTATCTATCTAGTGGTATCTAATTCCAGACATTACTGCCGTCTAATTCCAGATATATTACTGGCATAGTATAGTATATCTGTAACTTCAACCATGCACAGCTGTGCATGTCAGCTGTGCGTTCCAATACTCAAAGCGTTCCTTCTCTAAGCGTCTTGAAAATGAACAGTTAAAAAAACAGATCCTGCATTGGACTGAACTTAACCATCTTCCTTTTTCTTCTCATCCTCAGGTATGTTCAAATCTCCCCATGTAATCTGCCTATTGCTATCTGCACCTATGCAAATCATCTATATTCCAAATGTATGTTCAAATCTCCCCATGTAATCTGCCTATTGCTATCTGCACCTATGCAAATCATCTATATTCCAAATGTATGTTCAAATCTCCCCATGTAATCTGCCTATTGCTATCTGCACCTATGCAAATCATCTATATTCCAAATGTATGTTCAAATCTCCCCATGTAATCTGCCTATTGCTATCTGCACCTATGCAAATTATCTATATTCCAAATGTATGTTCAAATCTCCCCATGTAATCTGCCTATTGTTATCTGCACCTATGCAAATCATCTATATTCCAAATGTATGTTGAAATCTCCCCATGTAATCTGCCTATTGCTATCTGCACCTATGCAAATCATCTATATTCCAAATGTATGTTCAAATCTCCCCATGTAATCTGCCTATTGCTATCTGCACCTATGCAAATCATCTATATTCCAAATGTATGTTCAAATCTCCCCATGTAATCTGCCTATTGCTATCTGCACCTATGCAAATCATCTATATTCCAAATGTATGTTCAAATCTCCCCATGTAATCTGCCTATTGCTATCTGCACCTATGCAAATCATCTATATTCCAAATATATGTTCAAATCTCCCCATGTAATCTGCCTATTGCTATCTGCACCTATGCAAATTATCTATATTCCAAATGTATGTTCAAATCATTTGTTAGACAGTTTTGTGATTTATGCTTTTGTTTGTAATTTAAAATACCTGCGTTTCAAAGCTTGGTCAGTGCCGCATATTTAATTAAGGCTCACTGGGCTGGTGTTTGTTTAGTCAATCACTGTGTAATGTAACACCTTTGATTAGTGGGACATTTGCCACAGCTGTAGTTGGGTCAATTACCCATAGTATATCTGTAACTTCAACCATGCACAGCTGTGCATGTCAGCTGTGCGTTCCAATACTCAAAGCGTTCCTTCTCTAAGCGTCTTGAAAATGAACAGTTAAAAAAACAGTTAAACAAACATTGAACAGCATCAAGAAAGAAATCTGGAACATTATGTGGCCTCTCCTCACCTCTGCCATGAGAACACCAGGACCAATGCCTACTACTTCTGTGTCCAAGAACATCGTGACTGCCCCCGGGACTACCCCTCAAGCTCAGCAGGGAACTGAGGGATGTGCGCATAAGACCAGACTTTGCTGGGTCAGTTCCATTGGACATTAGTGTGCACCCCACATTCTCACACCCACCCGCACTGCTCTCATGAGACCAGGACATTTATCTTTTTCACAAAATAATGTTAGTACAGTTTTTCCTGCAAATGTGTCTTTCTCTTCTCTTTCTTCTTACACGGTACTTCCACCCCACTGTGTGCTATTCCCGTAATGTGTACCTCCATTGGTTGCACACCCTGCCAGCAGTAACCTATGCAGTGCGCCCCACATGGCTGCCTCGGATGGTTCCCCTGTGGGCAGGGTGTGCTTCATTTGGATCTTTCCATGCAGGGTATAGCATACTCCTACACACGTGTCAGTTCTCCCATACATGCATTTGGCCCCTGTATGGCTCATCTCCCACTGTGTAACCTTGTAGTGCGCCCAACATGGCTGCCTTATCTGGTGCGCTTGTGGATGGGATGAAAAATGCGTGGACCTGATGTTTTTATTGGAACCCTACTCTGAACTTAAGGACTCTGCAATCTCCCCATTTTGTGTTCTCTTCTAGGGGTGGACTATTCCACCCTGGGTAATCCTACGCAGTGCGCCTAAGATGGCTGCCGCACCTGGTGCCTTGTGATGGTGGAATACACAACCCCTGGAGGTTATTACTCAAAATGCCTACACCAATCATGCATTATTCTTTCTGTGTCTGTGTCTATGTCTTTTGATGTAATACTTAAATCTTCTGTATTATGTTCATTGTGTGAGTTCTAGTTGGCTCCGCGGATGGCTGCCTCGGTGCTGCTCTGCCAAGCAGCCTTAGTTTTTAGTCTTAAATGTATAATATGTCTACTGTACAGTTGCATATGTGCAGTATGAACTCATATGTGTAATGCTTGTAATGTATGCTAGGTTTTTTTCCTCCATGTTGCTGCTTGGCGATGCATTGTACCACAAATAATTCCTAGTGTACGTGAGTACACCTGGCCAATAAAGCTGATTCTGATTCTGATATAAAGCCACATATTAAAAAATGGAGAACAAAAATTTGGAGGGTAAAATAGGGAAAGATCAAGGTCCACTTCCACCTAGTGCTGAAGCTGCTGCCACTAGTCATGGCAGAGATGATGAAATGCCATCAAGGTCATCTGCCAATGCCGATGCCCAATGTCATAGTAGAGAGTGTGTAAAATCCAAACAACAAAAGTTCAGTAAAATGACCCAAAAATCTAAATTAAAATCGTCTGAGGAGAAGCGTAAAGTTGCCAATATGCCATTTACGACACGGAGTGGCAAGGGACAGCTGAGGCCCTGGCCTATGTTCATGGCTAGTGGTTCAGCTTCACATGAGGATGGAAGCACTCATCCTCCCGCTAGAAAAATGAAGAGAGTTAAGCTGGCAAAAGCACAGCAAAGAACTGTGCGTTCTTCTAAATCACAAATCCCCAAGGAGAGTCCAATTGTGTCAGTTGCGATGCCTGACCTTCCATACACTGGACGGGGAGAGGTGGCTCCTTCCACTATTTGCACGCCCCCTGCAAGTGCTGGAAGGAGCCCCCGCAGTCCAGTTCCTGATATTCAAATTGAAGATGTCACTTGTGAAGTACACCAGGATGAGTATATGGGTGTTGCTGGCACTGAGGAGGAATTGACAAGGAGGATTATGATGGTGAGGTGGTTTGTTTAAGTCAGGCACCCAGGGAGACACCTGTTGTCCGTGGGATGAATAAGGCCATTGACATGCCTGGTCAAAATACCAAAAAAATCACCTCTTCGGTGTGGAATTATTGTAACAGAAATGCGGACAACTGGTGTCAAGCCGTGTGTTGCTTATGTCAAGCTGTAATAAGTAGGGGTAAGGACGTTAACCACCTAGGAACATCCTCCCTTATACGTCACCTGGAGCTCATTAATCAAGTTCAAAAACTTTGGGTGACAGCGGAAGCAGTCCACTGACAACTAAATCCCTTCTTCCCCTCCTACAAACCACCCCACCAACTCCCTCAATGTCAATTTCCTCCTTAGACAGGAACGCCAATAGTCCTGCAGGCCATGTCACTGGCAAGTCTGATGAGTCCTCTCCTAACTGGGATTCCTCCAATGGATCCTTGAGTGTAACGCCTACTGCTGCTGTTGCTGCTGGTGCTGCTGTTGTTGCTGCTGGCAGTCGATCGTCATCCCAGAGGGTAAGTCGGAAGACCACTTGTACTACTTCCAGTAAGCAATTGACTGTCCAACAGTCCTTTGCGAGGAAGATTAAATATCACAGCAGTCATCCTGTTGCAAAGCGGATAACTCAGGCCTTGACAACTATGTTGGTGTTAGACGTGCGTCCGGTATCCGCCATTAGTTCACAGGGACTTAGAGAATTGCTTGAGGTAGTGTGTCCCCGGTACAAAAATACCATATAGGTTCCACTTCTCTAGGCAGGCGATACCGAGAATGTACACAGAAGTCAGAAAAAGAGTCACCAGTGTCCTAAAAAATGCAGTTGTACCCAATGACCACTTAACCACGGACATGTGGACAAGTGGAGCAGGGCAGACTAAGGACTATATGACTGTGACAGCCCACTGGGTAGATGTATTGCCTCCCGCAGCAACAACAGCAGCAGCATCACCAGTAGCAGCATCTCGCAAATGCCAACTCGTTCCTAGGCAGGCTACGCTTTGTATCACCGCTTTCCATAAGAAGCACACAGCTGACAACCTCTTACAGAAACTGAGGAACATCATTGCAGATTGGCTTACCCCAATTGGACTCTCCTGGGGATTTGTGACATCGGACAACGCCACCATTATTGTGCGTGCATTACATGTGGGGAAATTCCAGCACGTCCCATGTTTTGCACATACAATGAATTTGGTGGTGCAGAATTTAAAAAAAAACGACAGGGGCGTGCAGGAGATGCTGTCGGTGGCCCGAAGAATTGTGGGTCACTTTTGGCATTCAATCACCACGTGCCAAAGACTGGAGCACCAGCAAACACTCCTGAACATGCCCTGCCATCAGCTGAAGCAAGAGGTGGTAACGAGGTGGAATTCAACCCTCTATATGCTTCAGAGGATGGAGGAGCAGCAAAAGGCCATTCAAGCCTATACATCTGCCTACGATATAGGCAAAGGAGGTGGAATGCAACTGACTCAAGCGCAGTGGAGAATGATTTCAACGTTGTGCAAGGTTCTCCAAACCTTTGAACTTGCCACACATGAAGTCAGTTCAGAAACTGCCAGCCTAAGTCAGGTCATTCCCCTCATCAGGCTTTTGCAGAAGCAGCTGGAGAGATTGAAGGAGGAGCTAAGACGGAGTGATTCCGCTAGCAATGTGGGACTTGTGGATGGAGCCCTTCATTCGCTTAACCAGGATTCACGGGTGGTCAATCTGTTGAAATCAGAGCACTACATTTTGGCCACCGTGCTTGATCCTAGGTTTAAAGCCTACGTTGTATCTCTCTTTCTGGCAGACACAAGTGTGCAGATGTTCAAAGACCTGCTGGTGAGACACTTGTCAAGTCAAGCGGAACGTGACCCGCCAACAGCTCCTCCTTCATTTTCTACCGCCACTGGAGCTGCCAGGAAAAGGATAAAATTTCCAAAACCACCCGCTGCCGGTGATGCAGGGCAGTCAGGAGCAAGTGCTGATATCTGGTCCGGACTGAAGGACCTGCCAACGATTACTGACATGTTGTCTACTGTCACTGCATATGATTCTGTCACCATTGAAAGAATGGTGGAGGATTATATGAGTGACAGCATCCAAGTAGGCATGTCAGTACGTGTACTGGCAGGAAAAAGAGGCAATTTGGAGGCCCTTGCACAAACTGGCTTTATTTTACCTAAGTTGCCCCCCCTCCAGTGTGTCCTCCGAAAGAGTGTTTAGTGCAGCCGGTAACCTTGTCAGCGATCGGCGTAGGAGGTTACTTCCAGAAAATGTGGAGAAGATGATGTTCATCAAAATGAATTATAATAAATTCCTCCGTGGAGACATTCACCAGCAATTGCCTCCAGAAAGTACACAGGGACCTGTGATGGTGGATTCCAGTGGGGACGAATTAATAATCTGTGAGGAGGGGGATGTACACAGTGAAAGGGGTGATAAATTGGACGATGAGGAGGAGGTGGACATCCTGCCTCTGTAGAGCCAGTTTGTGCAAGGAGAGATTGATTGCTTCTTTTTTGGTGGGGGCCCAAACCAAGCAATCATTTCAGCCACAGTCGTGTGGCAGACCCTGTCGCTGAAATGATGGGTTTGTTAAAGTGTGCATGTCCTGTTTATACAACATAAGGGTGGGTGGGAGGGCACAAGGACAATTCCATCTTGCACGTCTTTTTTTATATATTTATCTTTGCATTGTGTGCTGTTTGGGGACTATTTTTTTTAAGTGCCATCCTGTCTGACACTGCAGTGCCACTCCTAAATGGGCCAGGTGTTTGTGCCGCCCACTTGGGTCGCTTAGCTTAGTCATCCAGCGACCTTGGTGCAATTTTTAGGACTAAAAATAATATTGTGAGGTGTTCAGAATAGACTGGAAATGAGTGGAAATTATGGTTATTGAGGTTAATAATACTATAGGATCAAAATGACCCCCAAATTCTATGATTTAAGCTGTTTTTGAGTTTAAAAAAAAAAATTCTTAAGGGAGGTTTTGCCAAAACGCGTCCGAATCCAAAACACGACCGCGGAACCGAATCCAAAACCAAAACACAAAACCCGAAAAATCCCGCTGCACATCTCTAATATATATATATGTGCGTGTGTGTGTACAGTATATATAGCATATATACTGGAGTTAAGGGTTTTTCTTGTCGCTGTCATAAATGGTGATAAATAAGCAGGGTCGACTCCAGGCACGTTCCAATAGAGCAGCAGAACAGGGCGCCACACTTTATCTGTGGCGCTAGCTCTGGCCGTCATGTTGGAGCCTGAAGCCATCCCTACAGCAGCAGCAGCAGTGTCCGCCTCCTAGCAGAGACGTGTACTGCATCCCATCCACAGCCCTGTGTAAACCCACTCCCCACTAACCGGCGCCTACCCATGAGCCAATCAGAGCTCGCAGTCCGGCAGCTGAGGCTCCTGATTGGCTGCCGGACCGCGAGCTTTGATTGGGTTGTGGACCGTCGCCTAGTTGGAGCTACACACCGCCGCGGCCGCCGGAGACTGATGGACAGGAAAGGCGCGCGCTGCGCTCTGCTACCTGCCCTCAACTAAAGAGCAACAGCCTCAGCCTCCCCACCCTTCAGAACAAGAGATGCGCGGTGAGCAGCACGGGAAGGGGGGGGGGTATAACTGGCACTGTGTAGGGACATATGTATCTGGCACTGGGGACATAACTGGCACTGGGGGCATATCTGGCACTATGGGGACATGTGTATCTGGCATTGGGGGCATATCTGGCACTGTGGTGACATTTGTATCTGGCATTGGGGGCATATCTGGCACTATGGGGACATGTGTATCTGGCATTGGGGGCATATCTGGCAATATGGGGACGTGTGTATCTGGCACTGAGGGCATATCTGGCACTATGGGGACATGTGTATCAGGCATTGGGGGCATATCTGGCACTGTGTGAGGACATGTGTATCTGGCACTAGGGACATATCTGGCACTGTGTGAGGATATCTGTATCTGGCATTGGGGACAGATCTGGCTCTGTGGGGACATGTGTATCTGGCACCGGTGGCATCTCTGGCACTGTGTGGGGACAGGTGTATCTGGCATTGGGGGCATATCTGGCACTGTGTGAGGGCATGTGTATCTAGCACTGGGGGCATATTTGGCACTTTGAGGACATGTGTATCTGGCATAGGGGGCATATCTGGCACTGTGTGGGGACATGTGTATCTGGCATTGGGGGCATATCTGGCACTGTGTAAGGACATGTGTATCTTGCACT
Source organism: Pseudophryne corroboree (assembly GCF_028390025.1). Classification (NCBI taxonomy): domain Eukaryota; kingdom Metazoa; phylum Chordata; class Amphibia; order Anura; family Myobatrachidae; genus Pseudophryne; species Pseudophryne corroboree. The sequence goes on along the minus strand of NC_086449.1, from coordinate 625,755,725 downwards.
GGGAACATATCTGGCACTGGGGGCATATCTGGCACTATGGGGACATGTGTATCTGGCATTGGGTGCATATCTGGCACTGTGTAAGGACATGTGTATCTAGCACTGGGGGCATATCTGGCACTATGACGACATGTGTATCTGGCATTGGGGGCATATCTGGCACTGTGTAGGGACATGTGTATCTGGCATTGGGGGCATATCTGGCACTGTGTGAGGACATGTGTATCTGGCACTGGGGACATATCTGGCACTTGGGGCATATCTGGCGCTATGGGAACATGTGTATCTGGCATTGGGGGCATATCTGGCACTGTGTGGGACCATTAGTATCTGGCATTGGGGGCATAACTGGCACTGTGTGAGCACATGTGTATCTGGCACTGGGGACATATCTGGCACGGTGGGCACATGTGTATCTGGCACTGGGGGCATATCTGCCACTGTGTGAGGACATGTGTATCTGGCATTAGGGACAGATCTGGCACTGTGGGGACATGTGTATCTGGCACTGAAGGCATATCTGGCACTGTGTGAGAAAATCTGTATCTGGCATTATGGGCATATCTGGCACTATGGGGACATGTGAATCTGGCACTATGGGCTAATCTGGCACTGTATGAGGACATGTGTATCTGGCATTGGGGGCATATCTGGCACTGTGTGAGGACATGTGTATCTGGCATTGGGGGCATATCTGGCACTATGGGGACATGTGTATCTGGCACTTAGGGCATATCTGGCACTGAGGGGACATGTGTATCTGGCATTGGGGGCATATCTGGCACTGTGTGAGGACATGTGTATCTAGCACTGGGGTCATATCTGGCACTATGAGGACATGTGTATCTGGCATTGGGGGCATATCTGGCACTGTGTGAGGACATGTGTATCTGGCACTGGGGACATATCTGGCACTTGGGGCATATCTGGCACTATGGGGACATGTGTTTCTGGCATTGGGGGAATATCTGGCACTGTGTGGGGACATTAGTATCTGGCATTGGGGGCATAACTGGCACTGTGTGAGCACATGTGTATCTGGCACTGGGGACATATCTGGCACGGTGGGCACATGTGTATCTGGCACTGGGGGCATATCTGGCACTGTGTGAGGACATGTGTATCTGGCATTGGGGACAGATCTGGCACTGTGGGGACATGTGTATCTGGCACTGAAGGCATATCTGGCACTGTGTGAGAAAATCTGTATCTGGCATTGGGGGCATATCTGGCACTATGGGGACATGTGAATCTGGCACTATGGGCTAATCTGGCACTGTATGAGGACATGTGTATCTGGCATTGGGGGCATATCTGGTATTGTGTGAGGACATGTGTATCTGGCATTGGGGGCATATCTGGCACTATGGGGACATGTGTATCTGGCACTTAGGGCATATCTGGCACTGTGGGGACATGTGTATCTGGCATTGGGGGCATATATGGCACTGTGTGAGGACATGTGTATCTAGCACTGGGGTCATATCTGGCACTATGAGGACATGTGTATCTGGCATTGGGGGCATATCTGGCACTGTGTGAGGACATGTGTATCTGGCACTGGGACATATCTGGCACTTGGGGCATATCTGGCACTATGGGGACATGTGTATCTGGCATTGGGGTCATATCTGGCACTGTGTGGGGACATGTGTGTCTGGCATTGGGGGCATATCTGGCACTGTGTGAGGACATGGGTATCTGGCACTGGGGACATATCTAGCACTGTGGGGACATGTGTATCTGGCATTGGGGGCATATCTGGCACTGTGGGGACATGTGTACCTGGCACTGTGGGCACATCTGGCACTGTGTGAGGACATCTGTATCTGGCACTGGGGACATATCTGGCACTGTGTGAGGACATCTGTATCTGGTATTGGGGACATATCTGGCACTGTGGGGACATGTGTATCTGGCACTGAGGGCATGTCTTGCACTGTGTGAGAACATGTGTATCTGGCATTGGGGTCATATCTGGCAATATGGGGACATGTGTATCTGGCACTAGGGGCATATCTAGCACTATGGGGACATGTGTATCCTGCATTGGGGGCATATCTGGCACTGTGTTGTCGAAGTCAAATTTATTACATACAGAAACCATACAAACTCCACACATTATGAGTCGCTATGCGTGCGAATATGCGCAGTGAGCACAGCAATATATGGTAACATATGCACTCACCCAGACATGCCACAAAGATATATTCAACACATATTTCATATCACTCATAAGATAAACATGTCAAGCACTAGACATTATAAGGTTTTAAATTATGCAATGGAGTATAACATCATGTATGTGTATTGTTGGAGCGGAGCAAGATGGACATGTCGTGCTTGGGGTCAAAATGATCGGAGGAATGAGTATGTTAATTTGATAGCACATTGTAGCACATTGCAATGAGTAGTTATGATTAAATGTAGGAATATGAAATCACTCTTATTGGAACAAAAGGACATTCCAAGGACAGCAGATGGACAGGAAACCAGAGGCCAGCCCCTATGATGACATCTTCAAGGCTTGCATATGAACTGACCAATGACTCACCATGAATGAGAAAGTTCCCTCCCCTGGACCAATAACAGAAGACATGTTCTCGCCCAATATACACAGTGTATAGGTGATTCCAGACACAAGAAGTTCTGTTTTGCTGGGTGCTGTTCAAGATGCTGTCTTTGCTGTTCTGTGTAGCTGCTGTTGAGGCAGATTCAAAGATGGAGAAAAGTGTGCATTAAGGGAAATGGTATCGTATGCTGGCTGTGGCTGTGATTGTGACTGTATGAATTGTATTGTAACAATTGCTTCCTATGAAATTGTACTCTGTAACCATATATATACTATACATGTGATATATTGTATACATATCCTTTTAATATCAAATATATACATCAATGAGCTTTGAAACTCAGAAATGTGTGCGTGTACTTGTTTTCTCTTAAGGGATGTAGTGTTTGCGACGTACAGTGCACTTTTATTGTATATGGTAATAAGGTGCGCCCTGCATCCGCAGCATGTATTAGCGCTGGCATTTTAAATATTTATTAGAAATTAATTTGACTTTTACAGTTGGGGGCGCGTCCGCGATATCACGTTCTTAATGATTTCACTGTACAGACGCGGCTGTGGTCTACCAGCTAACGATGGACGCATCTTGATGCTGCTGAATCACTTGCCGTTTGTTTGTTTTTGTGTTATCAGTAAGGCGCTGATATGAAATTCAAGGGACAATATATAAATGCACAATATTTGAAAGTGCTACAGTGTATTTTTATTGTTGCAAAACAAAGTTCAAAAAAGTTAAAAATCTGAGTTTGGCCGATTTGTGTTTTTTTTTCTAAGTCCCAATCCGGGAATTCACTAAGCACCATTCTCGGCAGTGTCTGGTCTATTCGTAATGGTTTGAATGACAACGTTCCGAAATACGAATGAATAGACCATCGGTCAAACGCGGCTGTTATTACATAGAATACGGGAATTCACTATTCATTCGTATTTGGGTGTTAGTCTCTGAGTGCTCAAATGCGGTCGTATTTTTTTGCGATTCGTAAAAAAAAGCGGCAAAAAAATAGACCTGCTTTTTTCAGTCGTGTTTACATGTGTTGCAAATAAAAAATCACTCACACCTGAATTAGGATGCCTATAAAAGGATGTTAGGCCCATTTCAATACACCTACACTCAGAAATGGCAGCAGGACTGTGGGACAGTGATCTTTTGTGTACTGTGGGATTCCTCAGACTCAGACATCAGTCTGTAAGTAACCAGGGCCAAGAAACTGAACATGGTCAGCAGGTTGTACAGGTTCCGCGGAGGCTGCGCAGGCCTCGTTTTTTTAGGGGGCGTTTAAACTTTAACACATTGTCCGATGATAAGGTCATACAGATGTTCCGTCTAAATCGTAACAACATTTTCTGTCTGTATGACCTTGTCAAACTGGGCCTAGACCCTGAGACAGCACCCTCTTGCCCTGTCTCAGGCAAGCACAAACTCCTGGCTGTGTTGCACTTTATGGCTACTGGCAGCTTTCAGGCTGTGTCTGGGGATGTCATAGGAATCTCACAGCCCTCATTTTCCAGAATCTTAACACAGGTGATGTATACCTAACTACCTCTTCTGTTTTGTGTTTGTTTTAATTTCTCGGTGGCCAGTTCTGTCCTAAAATCTCATGTTTATTGTTCTTTAAAATATACACACAGGTGTTGGCTGTTTTGCAGCCCCACATCGAGGCCTCAATCTGCTTCCCTACCCAGGAGTCTCAGTGGCATGCCGTCAGGGTAGATTTCTATGAGCTGGCTGGCATGCCCAATGTGCTTGGAGCCATAGATTGCACACACATTCAGCTGAGACCACCTAGGGGCAGGCAGCACATATATACAAACCGCCATTTCGAACACTCCACAAATGTGCAGGTGGTTTGTGATGCAAATCTCAAAATAATGAGTGTTGTTGCTGGTTACCCTGGGGGCTGCCATGACTCCTTCATTCTCAGTCAGTCATCCCTCTTTGATAAGTTTGAGGACGGACAAATGCCAGATGGATGGCTGCTGGGTATGTAATTTGATATGTGTAGGCCTATGTGTAGGCCTGCGTATACTTTGTCCAAATACAGGTGCAGATGTATTAACCTGTAGAAGGCATAAGGAAGTGAGAAACCAGTGATCTGTGCAAGGTGATAAAGGCACCAGCCAATCCGCTCCAATATGTAAATGAACATTTAGGAACAGATTGTCTGCTGCCTTTATTACCTTGCACATATCACTGGTTTTTTCACTTCCTTATGCCTTCTACAGGTTAATACATCTGCCCCACAGTGTGTTACTTATGTGTTGCTGTATCTTAACATGAATCACGTTACTATATCTGTCTTTTAGGTGATGGAGGATATGGCTGTTTCTCTTGGCTTCTAACTCCATTGTCCCGACCTGATACCCCTGCTGAACACAATTACAATCATGCACATAAGTCCACGCGGAATGTGATAGAAAGATGTTTTAGTGTGCTGAAATCTAGGTTTCGGTGTCTGGATAAGTCTGGTGGCCTTTTGTTGTATAGTCCCTCCAAGGTGACTCAAATTGTGTTCTGCTGCTGCTTTCTTCATAACATGTGTTTGCAACAACATCTGCCACATGTTGAGGAGGAGGAGGAGGAGGAGGAAGAAAGCAGCCAGCAAGCAGAGGAATTAGATACATCTGGTGATACTTGGAGTACTGATGTAGGGAGGCAGGTTAGGCAAGAGATCATCAATCGATATTTCTAAGGTAAGCTTGGTTTGCTTATTTCATTTGTTGTGTAATCATAAATAGATGTTTTGCCTTTTTTCAAAAAACCATTACTCAGAATGTGTCTGTCTCCTTGACACATACAAACATACCCTCGCTATATGAAAAACAAATGTCGCATGTGTATTGTGTGTATTTTTATTCTCAAAACAACAGATTATGAGTGGCGTGCATTAAGTCTGGATAAGTGATCGTAAACTTGCACTGCTAATTTCTTACAAGCCCACATCATCCATTTAGTATTTCACTTTATCATTGTGTGTAACGTCCTAATGCACAGGTTCACAAACTCGGCCCTCAGGACCACACACAGTGCATGTTTTTCACGTAACCCAGAAGAAGCACAGGTGTATGAATTACTCACAGACATATGTTAAAAGGTTCACAGGTGGAGCTAATTATGTCACTTGTGATTCTGTGAGGAGACATGCAAAACATGCACTGTGTGGGTTCCTGAGGGCCGAGTTTGAGAACCTGTGTTCCCAAAAAACACTCCTCAACATATAATATGTTAGCCTTGAGGAATACATGTGTCCCTATGTGTGATGCACCATCATATTAAAGACACACAAACTTACTGTAATCAGGAATAATTTATTTCCTAATGTTTGATGCTGTAAACTTGATGATGTGTAAGTAAATACACAGTTTGCCACACATATACATTATTATACACATGTTTTGTTTTTTGTTGTAAAAGTACATATTTGTTTGTTTCAGCATCATGTGTAAAACATTATTACTAATTTTTAACACACACAAACATGTCCCAACAATACTGACATTCATTTGGACAATGTTTTTCAAACAAAACAAAGCCAACATATTACAAGCTTTTTACGCAACTCAATTGTGTTCTTCTTGTAATGTTGTATAGATAAAAAAGCTAAGATATGTATCAATAACATTGTAATTTGGATTGTCTGCAGGAAAAGAGAATGATTGGAATCTAGAAAGAGTAATGATTAGAAAAAAATCAAGTGGTCAGTTTACTTCCTGCTAAAGACATTCTGCCTGGCTGGCAATTATTGTATCTGCAGGAAAAGAGAATGATTGGAATCTAGAAAGAGTAATGATTAGAAAAAAATCAAGTGGTCAGTTTACTTCCTGCTAACATGTATGCGTGGCTCCATCAACACAAAAAAAAATGGTAATGAATAAATGTGCGTACAAATTTTATGTTTTTGTTTGTACCACTTATAATTAATGATGTTGAAAAAAGTGTCAAGGAGCTAAGTGTTATATTTTTTTAGCAAAAAAAACACTTGCTAACTATTTTGAGTTACTTATGTCTAACTTGTTTTTTTCAAGTTTTTTTGGGTGGCTGCTTGTCCTGCCCTTTCCCTTTAGCACTGTCATGTTGTCGTGCTCTGGAGGAGCGTCTTGGTGGTGATGAGACTGGCGTGATATTTGGAGTAGTCGTACCAGAACTGCTGCTTGTTTGCTGTTGGTGCATGCATCTGAGTGTTTCATTCAGGTTAGTGAGGGTGGCATTGAGTTCACGTGTAGCAGCATTTTGATTGTCTACTATTCGGAATAAACTTTCATTAATCTTTTGATTGTTTTGAAAAATGTTCATATAACTTTGCTGTTGTCTGTGCTGTTCTTCCATTATGCGCTGTAAGTTGCCCATGACCTGTGTAATGTCTGAACGCATGAGTTCCATGGTATTGCCTATTCTGGTTGTTTGTTCATTTTGTCTACTCAGATTTCTTGATATTCTTCTGAGGTGAGATGGTAGGCTTGCAAACATTTGTGTCTGCTTACGCAGGCAATCTTCATTATTGGCCTGCTGTCTAGCCCAAATAGTCCAAAACACCTGATCAGGGCCTTGTGTTCCTGGTGTTGTTGGGCTGTGTTGTGGTGGTGGTGTGCTTTGCTGTGGTGGTGTACTCACAGGTGCTGGGGGGCTCATTCCTTGCATTAATGGCTGCATTTCTAAGATGTTTGTCTCCTCCATGTCACTGTGTTGGTGTTATTGTAACAGATGTTTTCAATGATATGCGCAATAAAACTTGAGGTGCAGCTAGATCTAGTGTAAAAGAAGTGAACCCCACACTTCAAAAGTATGACAATAGTGGAAAGGAAAATTACACTTGAAAAATAGCGCTCATCAAATATCATGCAGATAAAAGTGTGTACAACTGGTAAAATTTTAATTCACCCTGATTAGTAGATAGGTCTTCATGTGATGGTGGAACAATTTATACTCTAGAAGTTCCTCAAATCAACCGAAAATTCAGATAAAATGGGCACGTATCCCAGAGGACCTGCAACGATAAATGCCTCTTTCTCCAGTGGAGTTGGATTGGAAAATACGAGGCACCATTAAATACTGACCATAGTGTAGTACTTTTTATAAAACACGCACTGGTTTTAATGCACAGATAAAACTTACAAGAAATTTAAAAAACATGAGCATATAATATTTCACTCCATAGGACAACACAGATGGTATATCACCCAGCGATTCACTGCAGCCCCAGCAGATGATAATGGAAGACGTGCACAATCTCTCCAAAAGTCCAGTAGCATGCAGGATAACCAAAGATGGTTGTGTCCAAAATGTCCTAGGATCAGTGACAAGTTAAAAGCAAGAGCCACGCTTAACGCGTATCGGACCAGATGTCCTTCATCAGAAGCGTGGTTTACTGGCTCTGGAGAGTGCTTTTAAACCCCATTAAGTGATGGTTACAGCTGTATCCACTGATGGTCTGTTCATTGCGCTCCGGGCAGCGCACCTGCGCGATCGTGACCGGAAGCCGGAAACCGGAAGTTGTCAATGCGGGTCACATGCGTTCCAAACATCCGGAAGTCGCGTCTCTGGCTCCCTTACGATCACACCGTGGATATCCTTGCTGATATGCGTTCCATTAACCAGGAAACGCCATATACAGTCACCATATCTACTTATGAGACTAGTCATTTTATGTTAGAGTCCCATATGATTGCATAAAACGTCCCGGACTTACAGCAATCCCAATACATGATCCATAAAAGGGAAAAAAGGAAAGAATAGCAGCAGTTACCAGCCTTATATGGATATATAATGCAAATAAATTTTTAGCAGCAATTCCCAACCTAATATGAGTTTACATTACAGGACAATGAATATAAAGTGCAAAAGCATAGCAGCAATTTCCAATCTCATATAAATATATATTGCAAGATGATGAATAGACAAGTATGTGGATGGGCTATGTGAGAAAACATTTGAGTCCCCGTGGACTAAGGGTACCCAAACGGTGTATAGACTTCATCTCAGCTTGAGAGAGTCTTTTCTCTAAGTCTCTAGTTCTCCACTTCTGCTGGACCACTTCTATTGCCCAAAAATTCTTTAATGCACATGTGTTGGAATTATGCACCTTTTTAAAATGTGAGGAAACGTTGTGAGATTCAAGTCCCTTCCGAATATTATATATGTGCTCCGCCCACCTCACCTTGGCACTCCTTCCTGTTTTGCCAACGTAGGCTAGGCCACATATACATTCGAGCACATATATGATATTTTTAGTGTGGCACGTAATAAAATCCCGAATGGGATATACACGGCCATTCACGGTGTATTCCGTAAATTTTCTCACAGGGACCTTGACTGTCTTACACATTAAACAATCTCCGCAGCGGTGGAAACCTTTAGTTCTTATGCTCTGTCTCAATTCCATGTCTAGGCTACTCCTTACCAATTTGTTTTTAAGGGATTGAGACCTCCTATAAATGAAGGTGGGTTTATCAGGCAGCAGGTTTCCTTTCACTGTGTCCTGTTTCAAGATGTTCCAGTTCTTAATAAACACTCTTTCTATACCTTTGAAGGACCTACTATACTGACTGACAAAGGCCCATTTAAATCTTTCCTCTGTATTATGAGGTTTCTCCTTAATCATGAGTAGTTGAGACCTATCTATTTTCTCTACCCTTTTCCTTGCTGACTCAAGCGTGTTTGATGTATACCCTTTTTGTAATAGACGGTCTGTAAGTTCATTAAATTTCTGATCACATACCGCTACATCCGAACAGTTTCTTTTGACCCGTGTAAACTGACTGAATGGTATCCCATCCAGCCAGTTTACATGATGTTGACTCGTTCTGTCAATAAAACTGTTGGAGTCTGTCTTTTTCCTAAAGGTTTTTGACTGAACTTCTCCATTGCAGATGTAAATACTCAAGTCCAAAAAGGACACCTCATTTTGGCTTTGAGTGAATGTGAATTTAATATTCATATTATTCAAATTGAGCTCATCACAGAATAGATGTAGTGATTCTCCGTCACCACGCCATATAAACAGCACGTCATCGATATAGCGCTGCCAGGTCACCAGGCCCGCCACCAAGACACCCCCCTGCCATATCTGGATGTCCTCCCAGTATGCCATAAATAAATTGGCATAACTGGGGGCGAACCTGGTGCCCATGGCGGTGCCAATCCGCTGTAGATAGAACGCACCATCAAAGAAAAAATAGTTATGTGTTGGTGTTGTTGCGGAGGGATGCTGTTCCCAGGACTCGAAGCTGAAATGTTAAACAAATCTCCGTTAGCTATCCATATGTTTGTGAATTGTAAACAAATCACTACACATGGAACACATGTCATTCACTGTTGCTTTCAACTATTCTGCCTAGCAACATCATCACTCATAGCTTAAATACATACATATGCCTGTTTGAGGCAAATGTGTCTGGTTACTTAATTGTGAAAGCAAACACTTTAGTTTTATTGTAGGTCACACATACTCCACCATAAAAACACATTGGAATACATAATGTGTTACCTTATAGCTTTGTTCAAACAAACATAGTAATGTTTTTATATGTATTTGGCAATGTTACCTCAAGCACACATGTTAAATTTTGAAAAACAACCTTACTTTTTGCAAACAAACCAACATGCTTTTTTGTTGCAGCATCTTACACACAATGTCATACTGTATGACTCAAGTGGACATACATATCTCTACTGGATGTGGACAAGGCCATTTAGCTTGGATTCCATTTCAGATTTTACTTACTGCGGTAAGTATTTTAGTTTTTGATGTGTTTTGACTTAATGCGGTTATGAATGATTTTGATTATGTTCTGACATTTTACAAATTTTTTTCAGTTTGATACTCACAATCAAGATGAGGGGAGTGTGGATGACGTCTTGGAGGTGTGTCCAAAATTTGGAGTGGGGGTACAGAACATACGGACGATAATCTTCGTGGCGGGGTAGCCTGCTGTGTTTGTGCCGGGACATACAACCTTGCTTTCTTTTCGGCCACAGGTTTTTTGTGGTGATGTCTTACAGAAGTGCCACTTCTGCTGCTCCATACTTCTTTTGATGGACCTTTTAATGAAAGTGCAATTTTGTTATGGCCATTCCTTTACAAGCATACCCTATACTACAATGGACACTTTACTTACTTCCGCAGCGTCATCATCATCAGATGTGATAGGAGTTACTGGCCAACGAGTAGTACTGCTTTTTTCAAACACTGTATAAAATAAATGTAAACAAAAAATTCATGCTATTGTGTATACATCCACCCATTATGCTTATAAACATTTATTCTTTTAGAACTGCTTGTTTTTTATTTAAAACAAACATAAGGACCAGAAATAAAAAATAAAATAAAAACAAAACAAAACATTGACCAAAACACATATGCACTATGGCAACATCAACACAGGAAAACATGTACAGGACACTGACATAGACCACAAGTTCAAGAAAAAGAAAAAAACACACACAACTTCATTTTGTATTGAAAGGAAAAATATTACAGATGCAATATATAAATTGCTGTGTGATGTGGCACTCCAAAGACACATTACCACTTTATGAGCAAAAACAAAATGCAGCAATTTATATAAAAATTACACTGCAGTGTGGTGTCACGGTACAAATACAAGCAAAAAATAAATAAAATTATTTTAAATTAAATAATTAACATTATCTAAAGATGACATTACACATGTAAGTGGTTTCCAAACCACTTTCCAGTACTCCAGCCTCTAACATGACAACCACTGTTTTTAAAACATTGCACATGGATCACTTAAATATAAAACATAGTCACAATTTTTTTAAGATAAACTCCCAAAAGGAAAACGTTATTGCAGGACAATTCAGAGACACACCAAGTCCAAACTACACATGCAAAATATCTGTCTGAAAAACACATGACATACAATAAAGTAAGATGTTACATTGGCTTTTGTATAAAACATTAACCAAAACAATGTATTTGCTGACACACACTTGAAGATGGGAGTAATATGCAACGTCACATGACACACATTTAAAAAAACAAAAAACATAGAATGTAAATGCAAATACACATGCACACCATTCTTCCTGGGCCTATCTGAATCCCGGACATGGGTTGCAGAGACAACTTCTGGAGGGATTACACTCCGCATGGGCTCCTCATACTCCAGATAACTTGCAATATAGGGCTGCCCACCACCGGTTTTCCGAGCCGACTTGGCCTCCTTGGCCATTTTGGACTTGACACGTCACTTTATGTCATAGTACCGTTTGCGGCACGTGTCCTCTGTCCTCTTGACCACCCCCTCACTATTGACAGCAGCAACAACTTTCGCCCACAACACCGTCTTCCTCCGTGTTGGCACCTTGGCGGACTCAGGGCCAAATAGCTGCCTCTGATACTTCATAAGCTCACGCACCAATGCCACATTTTCAGCAAAACTAAACTTTACATTCCGCCCAGTCTTAGTAGTGGTGCGTGGCTGCGGAGCACTCTGACTGTCACTATCACTTGAGGCTGCTGCAGCAACCTCACCCACCTCCTCCACCTCACTAACCTCACTAACACTCACCTCCTCCACCTGACCAACCTCCTCCCCCTCACTCACACCCTCCACCTCTGAGTCACACATAATTGTGTGTCTAAACAGTTAACACAGGGGAAAAAAAAAGACAAACAACACACTCCTCTACTACTACTACACAACTCACACACACACACACACACACACACACACACACACACACAAACACTGACAAGGGACTCATAAACTAAATAAAAATAACTTGTACTAAAAATGAGACAAAACCACAAAATACAAGACAACAAGAATGACAAGATGACTTCCAAACACAATACCACACTCAGAAATCGCTACCAACACTCCTCACCAAACCACAAATTCACCTACCTCCACAGCACAACCTCCCTCCTCCTCACCACTAACTAAACCCACGAGGTGCGGACGGTTTGGGGCGTATTTATATGGTTGCGCACAGACACTCCTACCATCTGAAACACAACCAATCACGGATGGGGATGAAAATCGAAACTTAAAGTGAAAATGCGGCCGCGGGAAAAAAAAACCCTGCCGCGTTTAACTTAGGAAAAAACCCAGCAAATACAACAAAAACACGTACGCAAATGACAATGACGGCCGTAAATGTGCCAAAAAAACACGACTGCCATTGACATCGGAAAACACGACAACCATAAAGTCGATTGCTTCGTAACTTTGCGTATATGGATTCAAAAAGTTGCATGAAAATGCACCCGATACAAAACGAGTTTAAACACTACACAAACCGACTCAAACACGAATATTAGTAAATATTGGCCATATTGTGTTTGATTCAGATTGGATTGTTTATCTGTTAAGTAAATTTAAAGAGCATTTAAAAAAAATGGTGCAATTTGCATACTTTTAAACCCAGGACTAAAGTAACTTCCGGTGCTTGTATAAATTGTGATTTCTTTGTGACAAAATAGCTAGCCACATGGTGTCCTCCATTTTGTTCAAGCACATGGCTTGTGACTAAGGGGGAGGAGCAGTGGCCATTTTAGGAAGGTCACCCTATCCACTTAGCTAACAGCTGACTTTCAGTGTGTTTAAAACAATCATTTTCCTTTGTCACAAATAAACAACATATATGTACAAATCCAAAACCATTTAAAGGCTACCAATGAATTTATTTAACCCATGCCATAGTCAATTACAAATAGTTTCAATTGGGCCTAGTGAGAGAGAAATGGTGAGATAAATGCTTGGCGTAAGAATTGCACACAGAAAAAAAAGAGGTGGTTTTTTTTCTTCTTTCCCAGGATTTGTTAACTCTCTGTCTGCTACAAGATAGGCATTGAAATGTTAATTAACCTGTTCAACCACCTTCCTGTACTAGCAGGCAAACCTCTATTGATATGCAAATTAGAGGCTCTCTGGAGAGAAACTGTATTCATTCAGAATGTGTTTACGAATACATATGCTGGGTGAAGAGTCTCATAGAAGTGCAGTAAATGGTGTGTGTGTGTGTGTGTGTGTGTATGTATGTATATATATATAATATTATATTATATTAATATATAATAAGGGTATTTATATCAGTGTATGTACTGCAAAATTGCTATCCAATCTGAATCATAGCATTTAAATTATAGTCAATAGTCATTATAGATCTGCATAAGAATTGGATACGTTTACTTGTTATATATTTGATATAGTTTGTTAAGGGAGAAATTATAAATAACACAAGACACAGTTCTGGCCTAATAATTTAGGTAAACACTAAAAGGAGGATTACCATTGTGGGCGGCTTCTGGCCGGTGTAACGAACAAAGGTGTATTGCGTAAGTGAGCAGTAGGATTATTGCTTACAATGATAGTGATAAGTGTGGTATACTGAGTTGCGAACGCACGTGGTACGGTACGTGAGGTAAGCGTACGGAAATGAGCACGTGGCGCAGGGACGCACAGGGTCACGTGTTTACACAAGGTTGCGTAAAGAAGCAAGCGCAAGTGTAACCACACACTAAAAATAAATTTAACGGTGGGGTAGAAGACATTTTTACAATGGCAAGTAACTATCCGATTTTAAAAAACAGATTACTATAATATTTTGTTTAAAGTGTACTACCTCTGGGGCAAGCTATCAATCAAAGGGAGTGATATTTTTCTGTACAGAAAAAAACATTGTGTATTAGTGTGAGTTGAAAGTAGGAGTGGACGTATTGAACCCCGGAAACTGGGAATCCCGTGGAGACGCTGAGTTGGCAGAGGCTCGGCGGCCTGTAAGGGTCGCAACCTTGTGTATTGATCAAGTATTGAGGCACGTAATGTGTGATTTAAAAAACGTGCAAAGGAGCGTGATAGATTGCGAAGAATTAAAGTAAGTTAAGGTTTTTGATGTTACGCTCCGGCTGTGGAGCGCAGCTAGTGGAATTCGACTCCTGTGATCGTAGGGCGTATAGATAACAAGTATCTATAAGCCATGCAATTGGACCGCACGTCTGTGTGTGTAGACCCGGTGCAACGTGATACCATTTGCGTAATTTCGCGCAATTGTGTCATCATATGCGCTGTGTAGAGCATACGCAGACGTGATTTGTGTAAGGAAAGGGATTAAATCTCCCTGGTGGACATTCACTGGAAAGGTTGATTGATAAGTTGTTTCTCACCCATTAAAAATTCCAGCAGATAGATACCGAAAAGGAATTTTTCGCTGACTCTCTCTCAGGAAAACATTCCAACAGACTTTTAACCTCCACTGGATGAGGTGCGGTATTGATTTTGTTGGTACTTCAAAAATTCCAGTGCTGAGGGGTCTAGTAGGATACCTCACTGGGTACGCGGGGGTCACTATTGGAGTGAGTCGTGGTACTGCCAGCGGAGAAGGAGCAGGTGAAAAGCGCTCAGAGGACTTTTCACCGTTTGCTCGCATTGTTCACTTGGCGCTCGTGTAAAAGAAAGCCCACTATGGGAGCCAAGTGCACAAGCAAGAAGCGTTCAGCGGCCAGGGTTCAGGCTGATGAGCAGAGACCAAGTGGGTCCGCTCAGGTGATAATGTGTGGAAAATATGGTCCACACGCAGAGGCTTTCTGTGATGAATGGGTGAGAATGACAGTGGATGATAGGGCATCATTTCCTAGGGTTGGTGAGTTTTGATCCTGAGGTATTGCGGGTAGTATGTCTGACCAAAGTCATATAAGACAAGAACGGAAATATAATAACTGTTTGAACTTGTAGCAACAATAAATAAGTAGAAAAAAGAGAAAGCAAGTACATTGCCATATGTAGATGTGGAAGCAGTTACAGCCAGCATACAAACTATAGAAAATAATCAAAATAAAAATATGAATGTAACCTATATATGTACTAATGAATGTCAAAGTTTTATTTAGGAGGAGAAGGCGACCTGACTGGTTTCAGCCATTTCTCATGCACTCAGAGGAGTATCCAGCCGGTAAAAGAGGAGCAGTAGCCTGCAGGGGAAGTGGCTGAGACCAGTGGAACTGGTAAGTATGGAGTAATTCGAGTACATATATAGTAAAACACAAAAATAAAATAAAAATCAAGAAAGTAACGTCATAAATGGAGAATAACCTGTTTGCACATGAGCATTTGCCAGTAGGAAAGCGGACAGAGATAGGGTAACCCCCGTGTATTTCTTTTAGTTACCATATAAGAAGTATTCATTTCTAGTAATGCCCCTAGTCTAGATGAGCTCGGAAATGTTTGTTGGACCATGTACAGACCCTTAATACGGGATGAAAAGGATTGAATGAATACTTTGCATGACCTAGAAGCTTGTTGTTGTTTTTTTTATTTTGCAGTACTAGAAAATTCTCCATCTGGATAAGATCGCTGGTAAACACTAATTCAGCAAATGGGAGGAATGAGAGAAGTGCAACATTACCCTTTGACAAAACCTGCAGAAGTTACGATTGGGCCTCTATGATGCTAAACCCTTTCCTTTTTTTCCTAGCAGCAGTGGCCCCTGACTAACTTAATCGACAGAGATTTTGTTAAATGTGAAATACATATATTGTACTCCCACTCAGGAAGTACAAGGTATGTTAGATACCCTCAAAGACTAATGTTGCATTCCACTGTTCTAGATTCATGTCCATCACAGGTAGAGGAAATTATCTCACAAGATACCGGGTTCCCCATGAACTTAGGATGGACAGGACACTGGATTGATGGCTGAGGTAGTCCCAGTAGTGACACAGCATGCACAAGCTTTAAGGGGAGATAGACCAAGTAGTTAATCAATTCCCCGTAGTGCCCAATCCAGTTGTCATTTTAATAAACTCCCCTCCACCTCTACAAACTTATCTATCACCAACCTCTATTCTGTTTTTCTTCACAGTTTTCCTCTTCATCTTTGCGTTCACACTGGGTGGTACAATACAGGGACCCGATTCTCCCAAGATTTCGAGTGACAGCCTGAGTTTTGTCTCCCAAGCCTTGCATGACTGTTTGCAGTCCTTTCAGCCTGAGAATGGGTCGGTGCTAATACAATATGTTGATGACTTGTTGTTGTGCGCTGATTCATTTGAGTCGTCCCTGGCAGATACGAAGCAGTTTCTGTTTCGTCTCTTCCAAACAGGACACCAGGTCTCAAGGGATAAACTACAGTTGTGTAGGACAAGGGTCAAATACCTGGGACGTAGTACTGGTACATGATTTGACAATTCATACACCACATGCCGTATTGGTCCTTCAAAGTTCTGCCCGAACCCGGTATGTCTCATTAGCACGATGGCACCAGTATATTACTGCAGTGGGCCTTGTCATGCACAAAGGGTGGAGGATGAGCATACTGGTAAAGGGAAATTTTGTATAAACACTGATATGCATGATGGTATGGAATATCTGAATCAGACCTTTACTACGAGACCAGACATAAGTGACAGCCCGTTGGTGAACGCAGACCTGATATTTTCTTCTTCTTTTTCACCTCTAGAGATGTTTTTTTTATGCTCATGGTACTCTACATTGCAACACACAACAATTAAAATGAGATGCAAATTTGTGTTCCCTACAGGAAAAGGAGGTCTGGAATGCAAAGGGGTATGTTCAGGAGTCCTCAGGACTCTGGAGAGATGGACAAGGTAAGCCAGTGGCCCCCAGGATGTATCTCCCAGGCCTAGCTGAGGCGGCACATGGTCTGACTCACCTAGGGTAAGGAAGGTATGTGCAAATTGGTAAAAGCTTACTGGCATGTACCAGGGTTCTTGTCTTAGGCATCAGAAAAGCAATGACCTGTCTTACTTGCTTGAGGAAGAATATTGGTAAGGGAGTACCAACAGAACCATCCCATACTCCGCCTGCAGACGGACCCTTTTCATGTAACACAAATTGACTTCGTACAGTTAACACCCTGTAGGAATTTGAATTATGTATTGGTGTGCACTGATGTTTTCTCAAACTGGGTAGAGGCATTTCCTGCCACCACGGATGCTGCTGTGTTTACCGCAAAGAAAATTATGCAAAAATTTGTGTGCAGATATGGTATCCTTAGGAGTAGGAGCAAAGTGATAGCTTGAAACTGGACTATTGTGGTCATAGACACTGCCACTAGTGTTATGTAGCATCAGAACCACTCCCAGATCCCCACTTAACGAATCACCCTCTTTGAAAAAAAAATTTTTTTTTTGGAAGACAACCTCATGTCATAATTGATCCACACAATGATCAGAAATACACCAATGAGGTGACAGTACAGTACCTTATCGAGATGAGCCAGCATTTGAAAACTTGACAAAAGAACTTGAAACTGTTGATTCCTGGTATGCCAAATACTAGCTGTCTTGATTGTGAATCAAGAGACTGCGTGATTGTTCTTACGCTCAGGTTGCCTAATAGACAGGTGGGAAGGACCGTACCAAGTTTTGTTGGCCGCACGATCCCAGTGAAAGTAGCCGAGAGAGAGACTTGGGTCCACGATTCCCATCGCAGGAAAGTCGGTAGTCCGGAAGGAACTTGTAAATGGAGTGAGATAGCAGACGTATCAACAGAGAGTCTGTTCCGTGAAGACTGAGAGACGGCACTGTTGAACACTACCTGAGCGTACTAAAGGATTACAGAAAGACCATTCGTTGTAATTGATGTGCCATGGACAAGATTTGTTTTGTTCTATCTTTCTTTTTTCCCGTTGATAAACATTTTAAAAGACAAAATGATGCAGGATTAGTGCCATATTCTTTAAAGTTAGCTGAGGTACTTGAATTACACGGAAAGGGTGGGGGGCGGGGGACCGGTGGACAAGGAATATAATATAACTAGACCCCCTAATCTTAAGATCCACCAGTACCATAGATAAATCCCTGGTATGTTTAAATCTCACCAATTTCAGGAAATCAGGAAATTGGGAGGTAATCAGGAACAATCAGACAATGGCTATTCACACATAGCAGATAAAGAGCTCATTAATATATGTGGAAGAAAGGTTTATGAATGGCTCTCCCCGAACTCCGAAGGTTTATGTTATCTAGGAAGGACACTACTAATAACCCTTGTTCAGTGATGAAACAGACCTAGCATACGTTCCAGAAATGGAAACAATGTTCAGAGAGTGATAGGAATAGATACAATGAAAATTTTATATATCTCTGTCACGATTTGTTTGTGTTTTCTCCCTCTACCCAGCAGAACATCTATCGAATCTGAACATCAGTGTACAAAGATGTAGGTACACGTGTGTGTGAAACGTTCGTTCAAATCAGACATCATAGGCCATAGCACTGTCCCAGCATACTCTATAGGTTGAATGTCGTCCCACACCGAGCCAGTGGTCCTGTGACCGCCGAGTGCATATATAGGATGTCTCGTACTCCTCCCTGTCTTCCCTAAATATAGCTAAATGTCTGATTTGCTAAATGAATACATACGTGTGTCTAGGTCACCGATTATTATTTGAAATATTTTTCTTCTGTTAATAATTTATGGCAGTAATTGTTTACTGCCAAAGGGTGGACTGTCGAAGTAAAAAATTATACATACAGAAAACATACAAACTCCACACATGTGTATCTGGCATTGGGGTCATATCTGGCAATATGGGGACATGTGTATCTGGCACTAGGGGCATATCTAGCACTATGGGGACATGTGTATCCTGCATTGGGGCATATCTGGCACTGTGTTGTCGAAGTCAAATTTATTACATACAGAAAACATACAAACTCCACACATTATGAGTCGCTATACGTGCGAATATGCGCAGCAAGCACAGCAATATATGGTAACATACGCACTCACACAGACATGCCACAAAGATATTTTCAACACATATTTCATACCACACATAAGATAAACATGTCAAGCACTAGACATTATAAGGTTTTAAATTATACAATGAAGTATAAAATCATGTATGTGTATTGTTGGAGCGGAGCTAGATGGACATGTCGTGCTTGGGGTCAAAATGATCGGAGGAATGAGTATGTTAATTTGATACCTGTGATTCGATTGTAGCACATTGCAATGAGTAGTTATGATTAAATGTAGGAATATGAAATCACTCTTATTGGAACAAAAGGACATTCCAAGGAAAGCAGATGGACAGGAAACCAGAGGCCAGCCTCTAATGATGTCATCTTCAAGGCTTGCATATGAACTGACTAATGACTCATCATGAATGAGAAAGTTCCCTCCCCTGGACCAATAACAGAAGACATGTACTCCCCCAATATACACAGTGTATAGGTGATTCCAGACACAAGAAGTTCTGTTTTGCTGGATGCTGTTCGAGATGCTGTCTTTGCTGTTCTGTGTAGCTGCTGTTGAGGCAGATGCAAAGATGGAGAAAAGTGTGCAATAAGGGAAATGGTATCGTATGCTGGCTGTGGCTGTGATTGTGACTGTATGAATTCTTTTGTAACAATTGCTTCCTATGAAATTGTACTCTGTAACCATATATATACTATACATGTGATATATTGTATACATATCCTTTTAGTATCAAATATATACATCAATGAGCTTTGGAACTCATAAATGTGTGCGTGTACTTGTTTTCTCTTAAGGGATGTAGTGTTTGCGATGTACAGTGCACTTTTATCGTTAATGGTAATAAGGTGCGCCTTGCGTCCGCAGCATGTATTAGCGCTGGCATTTTAAATATTTATTAGAAATATATCTGACTTTTACAGTGTGAGGACATGTGTATCTGGCAATGGGGACATATCTGGCACTGTGGGGACATGTGTATCTGGCATTGGGGGCATATCTGGCACTATGGGGACATGTGTATCTGGCACTGGTGGCATATCTGACACTGTGTGAGGCCATGTGTATCTGGCACTGGAGGCATATCTGGCACATTGAGGACATGTGTATCTGGCACTGGGGGCACATCTGGTACTATGGGAACATGAGAATCTGACATTGGGGCATATCTGGAACTGTGTGGGGACATGTGTATCTGGTATTGCGGGTATATCTGGCACTGTGTGTAGACATGTGTATCTGGCATTGGGGACATACCTGGCACTGTGGGGACATGTGTATCTGCATTGGGGGTATATCTTGCACTGTGGGGACATGTGTATCTGGCATGGGGGGGCATATCTGGCACTGTGTGAGGACTTCTGTATCTGGCACTGGGGACATATCTGGCACTGTGGGGACATGTGTATCTGGCACTATGTGAGAACACGTGTATCTGGCATTGGGGTCATCTGGCAATATGTGGACATGTGTATCTGGCACTAGGGGCATATCTGGCACTATCGGGACATGTGTATCTGGCATTGGGTGCATATCTGGCACATTGGGACATGTGTATCAGACATTGGGGGCATATCTGGCACTGTGTGAAGACATGTGTATCTGGCAATGGAGACATATTTGGAACTATGGGGACATGTGTATCTGGCATAGGGGGCATATCTGGCACTGTGGGGACATGTGTATCTGGCACTGGTGGCATATCTGGCACCGTGTGAGAACATGTGTATCTGGCACTGGGGGCATATCTGCCACTATGAGAACATGTGTATCTGGCACTGGGGAAATATCTGGCACTATGGGGACATGTGTATCTGGCATTGGGGGCATATCTGGCACTGTGGGGACATGTGTATCTGGCATTGGGGGCATATCTGGCACTGTGTGGGGACATGTGTATCTGGCATTGGGGTCATATCTGGCACTATGGGGATATGTGTATCTGGCACAGTGTGAGGACATGTGTATCTGGCACTGGGGAAATATCTGGCACTATGGGGATATGTGTATCTGGCACTGTGTGAGGACATGTATATCTGGCACTGGGGACATATCGGACACTGTGGGGACATGTGTATCTGGCATTGGGGGCATATCTGGCACTGTGTGGGGACATGTGTATCTGGCATTGGGGTCATATCTGGCACTATGGGGATATGTGTATCTGGCACTGTGTGAGGACATGTGTATCTGGCACTTGGGAAATATCTGGCACTATGGGGACATGTGTATCTGGCATTGGGGGCATATCTGGCACTATGGGGATATGTGTATCTGGCACTGTGTGAGAACATGTGTATCTGGCACTGGGGACATATCGGACACTGTGGGGACATGTGTATCTGGCATTGTGGGCATATCTGGCACTGTGGGGACATGTGTATCTGGCATTGGGGGCATATCTGGCACTGTGTGGGGACATGTGTATCTGGCATTGGGGGCATATCTGGTACTGTGGGGACATGTGTATCTGGCATTGTGGGCATATCTGGCACTGTGGGGACATGTGTATCTGGCATTGGGGGCATATCTGGCACTGTGTGGGGACATGTGTATCTGGCATTGGGGTCATATCTGGCACTATGGGGACATGTGTATATGGCACTGGGGACATATCTGGCACTGTGTAAGGACATCAGTATTTGGCATTGGGGATATATCTGGCATGGTGGGGGCGTGTATCTGGCACTAAGGGCATATCTGGCACTATGGGGACATGTGTATCTTGCATTGGGGGCATATCTGGCACTATGGGGACATGTGTATCTGGCACTGAGGGCATATCTTGCACTATGGGGACGTGTGTATCAAGCAACAGGGGCATATCTGGCACTGTGTGAGGACATGTGTATCTGGCACTGGGGACCTATCTGGCATTGTGGGGACATGTGTATCTGGCATTGAGAGCATATCTGGCACTGTGGGGACATGTGTATCTGGCACTAGGGGCATATCTGGCACTGTGTGAGGACATGTGTATCTGGCACTGGGGGCATATCTGGCACTATGAGGACATGTGTATCTGGCATTGAGGGCATATCTGTCACTGTGTGGGGACATGTGTATCTGGCATTTGGGGCATATCTGGCACTGTGTGAGGACATGTGTATCTGGCACTGGGGACATATCTGGCACTGTGGGGATTTATGTATCTGGCATTTGGGGCATATCTGGCAATGTGGGGACATGTGTATCTGAAACTGGGGGCATATCTGGCACTGTGTGAGGACATGTGTATCTGGCATTGGGGGCATATCTGGCAATATGGGGACACGTGTGTCTGGCACTGGGTACATATCTGGCACTATGGGGACATGTGTATCTTGCATTGGGAGCATATCTGGCACTGTGTGGGAACATGTCTATCTGGCACTGGGGACATATCTGGCACTGTGGGAACATGTGTATCTGACAATGGGGCATATCTGGCACTGTGGGGACATGTGTATCTGGCACTGGAGACATATCTGGCACTGTGTGAGGACATGTGTATCTGGCATTGGGGACATATCTGGCACTGTGGGGACATGTGTATCTGGCACTGAGGGCATATCTGGCACTGTGTGAGAACATGTGCATCTGGCTTTGAGTTCATACACTTTGGGGACATGTGTATCTGGCATTTGGGGCGTATCTGGCACTGTGTGAGGACATGTGTATCTTGCACTGGAGACATATCTGTCACTGTGGTGACATGTGTATCTGGCATTGCGGGCATATCTGGCACTGTGGCGACATGTGCATCTGTCACTGGGGGGCATATCTGGCACTGTGTGAAGACATGTGTATCTGGCATTGGGGACATATATGGCACTATGAGGACATGTGTATCTGGCACTGGGGGCATATCTGGCACTTAGGGGACATGTGTATCTAGCATTGGGGCATATCTGGCACTGTGTGAGGACATGTGTATCTGGCGTTGGGGACATATCTGGCACTGTGGGGACATGTGTATCTGGCACTGGGGACATATCTGGCTCTGCGTGAGGACATCTGTATTTGGCATTGGGGATATATCTGGCACTGTTGGGCATGTGTATCTGGCACTGAGGGCATATCTGGCACTGTGTGAGTACATGTGTATCTGGCATTGGGGGCATATGTGTCAATAAGGGGACATGTGTATCTGGCACTAGGGTCATATCTGGCACTTTGGGAACATGTGTATCTGGAATTGTGGGCACATCTGGCAATATGGGGACATGTGTATCAACATTGGGGGCATATCTAGCACTGTGTGAGGACATGTGTATCTGGCATTGGGGGCATATCTGGCACTGGGGCATATCTGGCACTATAAGGAGGACATGTGTATCTGGCACTGGGGGCATATCTGGCACTATGGGGACATGTGTATCTGGCACTGGGGGCATATCTGGCACTGTGTGAGGGCATCTGTATCTGGCATTGGGGACATATCTGGCACTGTGGGGACATCTGTATCTGGCACTGAGGGCATATCTGGCACTGTGTGAGAACATGGGTATCTGGCATTGTGGGGCATATCTGGCAATATGGGGACACGTGTATCTGGCACTAGAGGCATGTCTGGCACTATGGGGACAAGTATATCTGGCATTGGGGGCATATCTGGCACTATGGGGACATGTGTATCTGGCACTGAGGGCATATCTGGAACTATGGGGACATGTGTATCAGGCATTGTGGGCATATCTGGCACTGTGTGAGGACATGTGTTTCAGGCAATGGGGACATATCTGGCACTGTGGGGACATATGTATCTGGCATTGGGGGCATATCTGGCACTGTGGGGACATGTGTATCTGGCACTGGTGGCATATCTGGCACTGTGTGAGAACATGTGTATCTGGCACTGGGGGTATATCTGGCACTATGAAAACATGTGTATCTGGCACTGGGGACATATTTCGCACTGTGGGAACACGTGTATCTGGCATTGGGGCATATCTGGCGCTATGGGGATATGTGCATCTGGCACTGGGGGCTTATCTGGCACTATGGGGACATGTGTATCTGGCATTGGGGGCATATCTGGCACTGTGGCGACATGTGCATCTGTCACTGGTGGCATATCTGGCACTGTGTGAGGACATGTGTATCTGGCATTGGGGACATATATGGCACTATGAGGACATGTGTATCTGGCACTGGGGGCATATCTGGCACTTAGGGGACATGTGTATCTGCCACTATAAGGACATGTGTATCTGGCACTGGGGGCATGTCTGGAACTATGGGGACATGTGTATCTGGCACTGGGGGCATATCTGGCACTGTGTGAGGACATCTGTATCTGGCATTGGGGACATATCTGGCACTGTGGGGACATGTGTATCTGGCACTGTGGGGACATGTGTATCTGGCACTGAGGGCATATCTGGCACTGTGTGAGAACATGTGTATCTGGCATTGGGGGCATATCTGGCAATATAGGGACATGTGTATCTGGCACTAGCGGCATATCTGGCACTATGGGGACAAGTATATCTGCATTGGGGGCATATCTGGCACTATGGGGACATATGTATCTGGCACTGAGGGCATATCTGGAAATATGGGGACATGTGTATCAGGCAATGGGGACATATCTGGCACTGTGGGGACATATGTATCTGGCATTGGGGGCATATGTGGCACTGTGGGGACATGTATATATGGCACTGGTGGCATATCTGGCACTGTGTGGGGACATGTGTATCTGGCATTGGGGGTATATCTGGCACTGTGTGGGGACATGTGTATCTGGCACTAGCGGCATATCTGGCACTATGGGGACAAGTATATCTGCATTGGGGGCATATCTGGCACTATGGGGACATATGTATCTGGCACTGAGGGCATATCTGGAAATATGGGGACATGTGTATCAGGCAATGGGGACATATCTGGCACTGTGGGGACATATGTATCTGGCATTGGGGGCATATGTGGCACTGTGGGGACATGTATATATGGCACTGGTGGCATATGTGGCACTGTGGGGACATGTATATATGGCACTGGTGGCATATCTGGCACTGTGTGGGGACATGTGTATCTGGCATTGGGGGTATATCTGGCACTGTGTGGGGACATGTATATATGGCACTGGTGGCATATCTGGCACTGTGTGGGGACATGTGTATCTGGCATTGGGGGTATATCTGGCACTGTGTGGGGACATGTGTATCTGGCATTGGGGGCATATCTGGCACTGTGTGAGGACATGTGTATCTGGCACTGAGGGCATATCTGGCACTGTGTGAGAACATGTGTATCTGGCATTGGGGGCATATCTGGCAATATAGGGACATGTGTATCTGGCACTAGCGGCATATCTGGCACTATGGGGACAAGTATATCTGCATTGGGGGCATATCTGGCACTATGGGGACATATGTATCTGGCACTGAGGGCATATCTGGAAATATGGGGACATGTGTATCAGGCAATGGGGACATATCTGGCACTGTGGGGACATATGTATCTGGCATTGGGGGCATATGTGGCACTGTGGGGACATGTATATCTGGCACTGGTGGCATATCTGGCACTGTGTGAGGACATGTGTATCTGGCACTGGGGGCACATCTGGCACTGTGTGGGGACATGTGTATCTGGCATTGGGGGTATATCTGGCACTGTGTGGGGACATGTGTATCTGGCATTGGGGGCATATCTGGCACTGTGTGAGGACATGTGTATCTGGCACTGGTGACATATCTGGCACTGTGTGAGGACAGTATCTGGCATTGGGGGCATATCTTGCACTGTGGGGACATGTGTATCTGGCACTGTATGAGGACATGTGTATCTGGCATTGGGGGCATATCTGGCATTATGGGGACACGTGTATCTGGCACTAAGGGCATATCTGGCACTATGGGGACATGTGTATCTGGCAATGGGGGCATATCTGGCACTGTGTGAGGACATGTGTATCCGGCAATGGGGACATATCTGGCACTGTGGGAACATGTGTATCTGGCATTGGGGGCATATCTGGCACTATGGGGACATGTGTATCTGTCACTGGAGGCATGTCTGGCACTGTGTGGGGACATGTGTATATGGCATTGGAGGCATATCTATCACTGTGTGAGGATATGTGTATCTGGCACTTGGGGCATATCTGGCACTATGGGTACATGTGTATCTGGCACTGAGGGTATATCTGGCCCTATGGGGACATATATGGCACTGTGTTGGGACATATCTGTCACTGTGTGGGGACATGTGTATCTGGCATTGGGGGCATCTCTGGCACTGTGTGAGGACATGTGTATCTGGCACTGGGGGCATATCTGGCACTGTGTTGGGACATATCTGTCACTGTGTGGGGACATGTGTATCTGGCACTGTGTGAGGACTTGTGTATAGAGCACTGGGGGCATATCTGGCACTATGGGGACATGTGTATCTGGCACTGGGGACATACCTTGCACTGTGTGAGGAAATGTGTATCTGGAACTGAGGGTATATCTGGTACTATGGGAACATGTGTATCTGGCACTGGGGGCATATCTGGCACTATGGGGAAATATCTGACACTGTATGGGGACGTGTTTCTGGCATTGGGGGCATTTCTGGAACTGTGAGGAAATGTGTATCTGGAACTGAGGGCATATCTGGCACTATGGGAACATGTGTATCTGGCACTGGGGGCATATCTGGCACTATGGGGGCATATCTGGCACTGTGTGCGGACATGTGTATCTGGCACTGGGGACATATCTGGGACTGTGGGGACATGTGTATATGGCATTGGGGGCATATCTGGCACTGTGGAGACTATGTGTATCTGGCACTGTGGGCATATCTGGCTTTATGTGGGGCATATAGGCTGGCTGTATGTGGGGCATATATCTGGCTTTGTGTGGGGCATACATGTATCTGGCACTGTGGGGCATATATGTATCTGGCACTGTGGGGCATATATGTATCTGGCACTGTGTGGGACATATATGTATATGGCACTGTGGGGGGCATATATGTATCTGGCACTGTAGGACATATATGTATCTTGCACTGTGGGGCATATATGTATCTGGCACTGTGTGGGGCATATATGTATCTGGCACTGTGGGGCATATATGTATCTGACACTGGGGCATAAATGTATCTGGCACTGTGGGGCATATATGTATCTGGCATTGTGGGGCATATATGTATCTGACATGTGTATCGGGGGGCATATCATGTGTATCTGGAGGGCATATAATGTGTATCTGGCACTGCTGTGGGGCATATCATGTGTATCTGGCACTGCTGGGGGCATTTCATGTGTATCTCGCACTGCTTGGGGGCATATCATGTCTATCTGGCACTGCTGGGGGCATATCATATCTATCTGGCACTGCTGGGAGGCATATTCAGACCCACACACATAACCTACCAAATTTCAGACCCACACACATAACCTTCAATGCTTCCCTATCCAGTTACATCCTCTCTGTACTGTCCACATAACCTCACATTTTGTCTTCCAACATTGCTGGGTGATCATATCATACAACCCATTAAGAACCTAGCAATCTGGGGAACCATTATGTAACAGGTAGCATCTATCCTTGTGTATCAATGCCTATTTCCCTATAGATTGTAAGCTTGCGAGCAGGGCCTTCCTACCTCTGTCTGTCTGTCTGTCTGTCTTTGCTCAGTTATGTTCTATAACTGTTGTTCTAATTGTAAAGCGCAACGGAATATGCTGCGCTATATAAGAAACTGCTAATAAATAATAAATAAATAATAATATCATGTCTATCTGGCACTGCTGGGGGGCATGTCATGTCTATCTGGCAGTGCTGGGGGGCATGTCATGTCTATTTATCTGGTACTGCACTACTGGGGTCATTATGTATATCTGGCACTATACTGGAGATATTGGGGGTCATTCCGAGTTGATCGCTCGCTAGCTACTTTTTGCAGCCGTGCAAGCGCATAGTCGCCGCCCACGGGGGGAGTGTATTTTCGCTTTGCAAGTGTGCTTTCGCATGTGCAGCCGAGCGGGACAAAAAAGTTTTTTGCAGTTTCTGAGTAGGTCTGAACTTACTCAGCCCTTGCGATCACTTCAGCCTGTCCGGTCCCGGAATTGACGTCAGACACCCGCACTGCAAACACCTGGACATGCCTGCGTTTTCCCTACCATTTCCAGAAAACGGTCATTTGACAACCAGAAACGCCCTCTTTCTGTCAATCTCCTTGCGAACGGCTGTGAGAATGGAATCGTCACTAGAAGCATTGCACAGCAACAATGCTGTTTGTACCCATATGACACGCGTGCGCATTGCGGTGCATACGCATGTGCAGTAGTAACCTGATCGCTGCGCTGCGAAAATCGGCAGCGTGGGATCAACTCGGAATGACCCCCATTATGTGTAAGGAACACTACTGTGGCTGTTATGTGTAAGGCTGCTAATTGTGTGTGTGTGTAGAGGGGGTGTGAAAAGATATTTATTTACAATTTGATAATATGAACTTGCGAGGTTACGCCCACTTTTCCAGGAGCGCACGCATTGGGGAGGGGGCCTTTGAAATTTTCTCGCTCAGGGTGCTAGTAGGCCTGGAGCCGGCCCTGTAAATAAGTTCACACATTCTAGAGCTGAATCTCTTAACTTTAATAGAAATAATATTCATTAAGCTCCCTGTACATCTTGATAGTACTAATTTAGACAAGCAGTATCAATATTACATCACTATGTGGGATTTGTCTCTACTAGACAAGCCCTCGACAATACGAGGCGCACAGTCAACTTGATCACATTTATTAATAAACACAAACTACCATCTATTCTTCTGTCACTGACAGCCTGTCCTGGCCATTTATGTTTTAAACCTTGCGATCCTATGGCTTCTGTCTGCAATACAAGCTTTGTACCACAATCCCACGGCATCTGTCTCCACCAATGAGCTCTCTTCCCCCTCCTTCGGTTTAGGTAATGGCACCAGACAGGGATGTCCTTTATCGTCCCTGTTATATGCCCTTAGTATCGAACCACTGGTGGATCACATTAGGATGAATCCAGATATCAAAGGGATCGCTGTCCTAGGTACCCAATATAAAATATATCTTTTTGCAGATGACGTCCTGCTCTCTCTGTCCACCCCTCTGACCTCACTCCCTAACTTGCAGCCCACACTTTTGCTGTATGGCAGGATATCGGGATACAAAGTTAATAGTACTAAATCCGAAGCACTAGCATTTCACCTCCCCACTGATACTGTGAAGCTTTTATAAACAAATTTTGAGTATATCTGGCGGCCTCAGTCCAACAAATACCTGGGGATCCAGATCACAAAACATTACGATCAGTTATTTAAGGCCAATTTGTTCCAGCTTCTGCGAAGGAAGGACTTGGCTAAATGGGATCCACTATGTATTTCATGGACTGGTAGAATTAATTCTGTTAAAATGAATATTTTGCCACGGCTGCTTTATCTGTTCAAAACCATCCCCATTGTAGTCCCGACCTCATATCTCCGTACGGTGCAATCTATGTGTGGCACATTTATTTGGTCAAACAAACATCCCAGACTTAGGAGATCTTGCCTCTCTAAATCGTCGACTGCTGGCGGTTTAGGCCTCCCTATATTTGAACGGTATTTCTAGGTTATGCAGTTGAGTCACATTACCGCCTGGCATTTGCCTGAGGATTGTAGGAAGTGGGTGTTCCTGGAAAGAAAATTTATTAACTACTGCTTGGTTAGTTTCTGTCAATAGCAGAACGGCAGGGAGACGCAGGTCCCGGCGGTTGCTTGGTGACTGGGATGCCACATCTCTCCCGGCCACCAGGGTTGCTGGTCCCTGCCCAGTGCCTAGCAACAGGCTGACGCCGGGCGCAACGCTTGCTGGTTCCCGCCTGGCACCTAGCAACAGGCTGATGCTGGGCGCAACACTTCCTGGTCCCCGCCCAGAGCCTAGCAACAGGCTGACGCTGGGCACTGTGGGCCGCCAGGTGCTTAGCAACAGGGACGCCGGGGGCAAATGGCATTCCTCGTTGCCTAGTAATTAAAAGAGACATGCTGAGGGGCAGCTGCATTCATTTAGCTTATTATTGCAGCTAGCTCCTGATTGGTACTTGCACCATTTATATTCTGTCCCTGGGCACTTCCTGTTGCTGGTTATAGTTCCTGCTACATGTGAGAACCTGTCAGCTCTGTGTATTCCTGAAGTTCGGTTGCCCAGTCTAGATCATTTTCCTGATCAGATCCAGCTCACCTTGAAATCAGGTTTTGTGGGGACCTTCCACACAGATTCTTATCTTTTTGACTTGTTCATTCTATTATTGTTTACCATCTTATGCATTGTTGCATTCATATATAGTTTATACTTAATCACTTATTCCACCTTGTGCATAGTTGCATTCACATACAGTTTGTGTTTAGTTGCTAACACCATCCTGTGCATTGTTGCACTCACATACATTCTGTTACTGATATCACCTTGTAAATTGGGCAGCTTAATCAAGGTTGTATCCAATGAGCATCTCTCTGCACTTGTACCTTAATCTTGCCCAGCCTCCAATAGTTGCCTTGTCCATCCATAAGTCCTGGGGGGCATCTGAGTACGGGGTGGACCTAGTTCACCTTGGAAAGGTGGCTGCTAAAGGAGATGCCAAGCATTGCAGGAGGCTAAAAGACTGCTGTGCAAGTGTAATCGTGTGAGCGCCACCTGGTAGCCCCCATAACAGTGTAGTACTCGGAACAGTTTCCTTCCGTGGCTCCCTCCACACTTGAGACCAGCCTCAGTAAATGATACCCCTTGCGTCTATTTTGAAGGTGTGAGATAGTTTAAATAAGAAATTGGATTTAGCACCTTATCCCTCCCCTCTGACTCCTCTCTGGCATAATCCCCATTTTCCTATGGGTTGTATATCCTCCTACATGCATCCTTGGTTTGAAATCATCATAAACATGATCTTCCATATTTCGGAGGATTTTGCTACACAAAATTTTTCAGCTCTACGTGAGAAATACGATATTCAGGAAATCCGGTATTTTGATTACTTGCAGATTACTAGCTTTGTGCGCACTTTGAGTAAATCTGGTACACTCAGAAATCCCCACCCATTTGAGCGAATTTGTATTTATGACCCAAAGCACAGAGGCGTTATTTCTATTTCCTACTCTCTTCTGCTTGGCTTCTCCTCCCCCACGGAACCATTTGAACTGGCCTGGGAACAAGACCTGGGAGTGACATTGGAGGAGGAGGAGTGGTCGGATATTAGATGCTCAATTGCCAAGGCTTCTATAAACACGAATCTTAGGGAAAATGCCTTCAAAGTGTACTTGAGGTGGTATATATATATAGTCCCCAAGAGATTACATAGTATCTTTCCAACAAGCTCAGATCTCTGCTGGAGACAGTGTGGAGCCACGGGCTCTTTCTTGCATGTGTGGTTGGACTGCCCTTTGATTAGCTCTTATTGGAATAACACCCTCACCCTCATCAAGAACTTTCTCCAGGTTTCCACCCTTATTAGCCCCTTACATGCCTTGTTGTGTAAACCGTTGGAAGAGATCCCTAGACCCTCGAGTAGACTCTGCACTCATATCCTTAATGATGCCAGGTTATTAATAGCGATGCAATGGAAGCAGCCGCGGCCCCATCTATGCAAAATGTGATAAAATTTGGTTTATAGCATTGATGGAATACCTCACTGGCCTACTTCAAGACTCAGTAGCCAATTTTCAGGACACTTGGGGCCCATGGTACCTATATTTCCATAGACAACTTCTGGGTTCCTTATAAATTCCGATTCTAACTTGTTTCTAATTCTTTTTTATTGTTGTGTGTTTGGAGCTCTCCTTACCCCATTTACTCCGTTCTACCCGCAGCAGTGTGGAATGCAGCGGTATTGTCCCCCCCTCCCTCCTCTCCCCATCCGCTCCATTCCCATTTCCCCTTCTGGTTCTCTTATATAGTTCTTGCCATACTGCAGATTCATTTTGCTATCCCCCCCCTCCCCCCTAAAAAATGAAACAGTAAGTGGATTTGACAACGTTTGCTTTGTTTGGAATGTACTGTATTGTTTTATGTGTCATGGTACATCGAATTGTATTTTGCCATTGTTTTCTGTTGACTTCACTTGTGTTGTACATTTCTACTTTCCACTTTTACAAATTTAGAGATTAAAAAAAATTACATCACTATAATGACAAATCCGAAATAATAAAAGGTTAACGCTGCTCCTCACCTCTATTGTTGGAATTCAAGTGTTTTGCATGGTTGTGGCCACTAGATGGTGCCTAACGAAGCAGTTCAAGTGTTGCTCCATTTGGGAGTGTCCGCAACGTTGCAACAGGAACTCGCACCCTTCACTCATAATTGGATTGACCCCATAGACCACAATGGGTTTTCTTTTTACACACATTTGCTTGCAAGTGGATAGAAGACTTTAAACATGGTGTTTTATGATGTAATAAAAGGCAACATTTTATTTTCTGTGCCAATACATCTACCAATGAGCACAGAATATAAAAAAACAAACAACTATGTGGTAGTAGAAAATTCAGAGATTTTAGTTATATATATTTAGCTGG
Organism: Pseudophryne corroboree; assembly: GCF_028390025.1. NCBI lineage: Eukaryota > Metazoa > Chordata > Amphibia > Anura > Myobatrachidae > Pseudophryne > Pseudophryne corroboree. The sequence goes on along the minus strand of NC_086449.1, from coordinate 625,722,958 downwards.
CTCTCAATTTAGGTATATAGCCTTACAGTAGACAATTATATGGCCCAGAGTGGGTACTGTTATCATGCAGTATCAGAGAAGCATTGACTTTAGCCTGGAGGCTTACCATATCTTTGCAAATATAAGTAACTAAGATCTCTGAAATATCTGCTACCATGTACAGAGGGAAGCATTCAATATCCAGGCTGGGGATACCGACAACTATGTGCCCAAAGCAAGTCCGCAAGGGACTCTTTTGCACTCACCCCACTGCCGGTATTCCAGCGCTGGTATGCTGGGCGTCGGGGTGCCGACAGCTGGGATATCGTAGTAGACCCTGTACAGATGTGTCCTCATATATTTGCTCCGTACGCTATACAGTAAGTCGCGTTACACATAACATGCTGTGTGACTCAGTATCGCCAAGCATCTATTTTTGTGTTTTTTCCACAATGCCAGAGTCTACTGCACCGCTGGAGAGGAGGGATCCCAATCGGAGACTGCCCACAGGCCCCCTCCTCTATCAAACTGCCTCTGCCTGAGAGGCATTACTAATTTGACTGAGCAGCTTCCATTTTAACTTCATTAATAGAACATATAATATATGTAGCTGTTGAAGATATTGTGTTAGCACAACCTCTGTTTCTTGTATGTTATGGGATGAATCCTTTACAGGACTCCAAAATGTGTTGAATTTTGGCAGAGAGGAGCTTACGTTATATGTAATGCTCACTCAGCTTGAATCGATTTTATTGTGCCTTTTTCTACAGCACTATGCCTCACTGATACAGCTGTAGCCTTGAAGCAGAACAACATAAATGGCTCGGCTCCACTTTTAGGGAACAGTGTCACAGCTGCCAGCATTATATAAAGAGCACATAGCTCACATTGGCACTTTTTGTGCATTTTTACCAATTCCCTAGTTTAGGTTTATTTAATCTATCCCCATTTTATTTGTCTTTGTATGAAAGCAATGCTGCGTTTGTAACTCTGCCAATCTCTATCTGATTTGAACCATCATGACCCCAGAGATGACTGTATATAATTTTGCATGTGTACTTTATCTTTTGATGTTGAGATGTGTTTGCTGTTTGATTGCCTTATGTTTCTACTTTTTCACAATGACTTCAGTATATTATCCTCACACTGTGATGTGTGGAAGTGTTTATTCTTTTGATGTACAGTATTGCTGCAGTTTTTCAAGCAGACTCTTTTGTTAGTTTCAGGTTCCGCCTAACGTTGATTGCAAAAGGGTAAAGCAGTATGTGATATTGTCAATGCATGTGAATAGTAGTTTAACTTAGTAGCAATTTCCAGCACACACATGTACAGATTAAAGACCACCACAGAGTAAAGCTAGGTACACACTTGTCCAATCCTCTCCAGATCAGACTCTTTAAAGTGCACCTAGAAGAACTGACGCTGTTTTGAAGGCAAAGGGTGGTCACACCAAATATTGATTTGATTTAGGTTTCTCTTATGTTCATTCACTTTGCATTTAGTTAATTGATAAAAAATAAATAATAAATCTTTCGCACAGTACTGTGTGTGTGTGTGTGTGTGTGTGTGTGTGTGTGTGTATATATATATATATATATATATATATAATAGTGACAAGATGACTGGAATAGTGGTGGAAGGCAGGTATATATGCCCCAGGTTTCTTATCTATGTGTTTCAAAACCCCAGAAATATTGTGTTGGTTCTTCTGAGAGCTTTTGTTAAGAAGCGGACAAGGGTCCTGGGTGTTAGGGTCTCCTGCTCTATGCTGCCACGTCGTCATGGCAACCGGGAGACAAGTGCTAGCGGAGTAACCTGAGCGTAGCTGATACTCCGGTTCGGGTCTTTTGCTGTGCAGTGGTTACAGGCTCTGTGCAAGGCAGGGGATCCGGTGCTGGTTTTTGTGCTCACAGTCTGTGAGGTCTGAGTGGGGCGTGGACAGCACCTGCTATATAAACCCTCTTCTCAGGTTAGGCAGATGCTGCTGAATCTTTGTTGGTTAGTCAGTTCCTGAAAGCTAGCTAGTACTGTGTAAACTTTGTATTTGTTTGTTGCTTACTGCAAATAGGCCTTGGGATTTGGTATTACACTCTGCCAATCCAGACCTAGCAGTAAGACTGGAGTCAGTTGTTTAACCTGCTGGGGTTCTTTTGCTACTCTGTGAACCTAGCAAGTTTGCGGCTGTATTCTCAGACTTGCCTGCCAAAATCCTTTCTCACTGTGCAAGGTGATCAGGTGTCAGTTTAGTGGCAGTAAGCTGAACCAGTGCACTGCAAGTGAGGACTAGGATTGTGGAGACTCTCCTTGTGTCTATTATTCCATCTCTGACCAAGGAGTTTACTGCCACACCCGTTGGTAACCCTTTAGGGTTTTGCTGTTGTCCTTAGCAACAGCATTCCGGGTTCTCTACGTATTAAATCACTACATCTCGCTTCTTTCCATCTGAGCATTCCTAATACTAGGGAGACACCCAGTTTCTTAGCCTTTGGGCTTCTCTGTTCACTTTGTGTTTATTTTGTTACCCTATCACCTTCTGTGTATGTAATGTCATATTCCCCAGTCTGTCTGTGAGTTCATTTGTTTTGCATCCCTCACCGTTCAGACACCAGTACATTCCTGCTGGCACTGGTGTGCATAACATATTCAGCAGCCTAATACTCCTGTTGAAATTTTGTGGGAATATGGAGCATACCCCTCAAAATACTTTGCAACAGGTGGTCGATCAGGTGCAGGTCCTGACTCGACAATTTAATGATTTGTCCATTAAAATGCACACCTCGCAGGCCGCTGGCGGAGCTCCCGCAGCAGCAGTACCTTCAGGGGTTAAGGAGCCGAAAGTAAATCTCCCGGATCGTTTTTCTGGAGATCGCTCGCAGTTCTTTTGTTTCAAGGAGAGCTGCAAGCTATATTTCCAGCTTAGGCCTCAGTCTTCTGGGTCGGAGATTCAGCGGGTGGGCATAGTGATTTCCTTGCTACAAGGAGACCCACAGGTCTGGGCATATGGGTTGCAGCCTGACTGTCCGTCGCTTAAAAGTGTTGATGCTTTTTTTACGGCACTGGGCATGTTGTATGATGACCCTGACAAGACGGCCTCAGCCGAGGCTCAGATTTCGATCCTTAAGCAAGGGCGAAGGCCAGTTGAGGTTTATTGTACGGAGTTTCGGAGGTTGGCCCATGATACCCAGTGGAATGACCCAGCCCTGAGACACCAGTACCGAAGAGGTCTTTCTAACCAGTTAAAAGACCAACTGGTACAATATCCCTTGCCTGATAGCTTGGATCAGCTCATGCAGTTATCCATTCGGGTGGATAGACAGCTGAGAGAGCGCAGGCTTGAAAGGGAGACCGAGGTTTCCTTCTTTCCCAAGGGAACCTCAGACTCTGAGGAATTTTCTGAGGAGCCTATGCAGATTGGGGCAACCCGCCTCTCCTCGCGTAAGAAGACGCGGAGGAGACAGCATGGGTTATGTTTGTACTGTGGGAATAAAGGTCATGTGGTAGTATCATGCCCAGAAAAGCCGGAAAACTTCAGGGCCTGAGGGTGATGGGAAATATCCTGTCAGGTCAGAAGTCGGAATTTCCCAAGAAGACTTTTATCATTCCGGTGACCTTGAAGATCCTCGGTCAAACTGTCAAGACTGAGGCCTTTGTGGACAGTGGGGCTGACGGGGTTTTTATGGACCGCCAATTCGCCCTGAAACACTCTGTTCCCTTAGTACCCTTGGCATCGGAAATTGAGATTTGTGGGTTAAACGGGGAACCATTATCCCAGGGTAAAATTACCTCTTGCACTAGCCAGATTTCTTTGTTTATTGGAGCCACACACTCTGAAAAATTGTCCTTTTATGTGACTGTCTGTACTTTTGCCCCATTGGTGTTGGGGTTACCCTGGTTAAGGGCCCACAATCCTCAATTTGACTGGGTCTCTGGGGAGATTCTTAGTTTGGGGTACTGATTGTTTCAGGAGTTGCTTGAGCCTTCCAGTCAGGCTTTCGCAGCTAAGTTTGCCAGGATTGCCAGGATGTTATGCAGATTTTGCGGACGTGTTCTCCAAAAGAGTTGCAGAGGTACTACCTCCCCATCGCCCCTATGACTGTGCCATTGATTTGTTGCCGAATGCTAAGCTTCCCAAGAGCAGGTTGTACTCCCTGTCACGTCCTGAGACTCAGGCTATGGCAGAGTACATTCAGGAGAACTTGGCTAAGGGATTTATCAGACCTTCACAGTCTCCAGTTGGGTCGGGGTTCTTCTTCGTGGGTAAAAAGGACGGTTCGTTGCGACCCTGCATCGACTTCAGGGAATTGAACCGTATCACGATTAAAAACTCATACCCACTGCCTCTCATTTCGGTCTTGTTTGACCAGCTTCGTACTGCCACCATTTTTTCTAAGATTGACCTACACGGTGCGTACAATCTAATCCGAATAAGAGAGGGGGATGAATGGAAGACTGCCTTTAATACCCACTCAGGGCATTATGAATATTTGGTGATGCCTTTTGGGCTCTGTAATGCCCCGGCAGTCTTCCAGGACTTCATGAACGACGTGCTCAGGGAATATTTGGATAGATTCTTAGTTGTATACTTAGATGACATCCTAATCTTCTCCCATTCCCTGGAGGAACATCGGAAGCATGTACGCTTAGTCCTCCAGAAACTCAGAGACCACCGGCTTGGGGCGAAGCTGGAGAAGTGCGAATTTGAAGTTCAGCAAATCGCATTTCTAGGATATATTATCTCCCCAGAAGGTTTCCAAGTGGAGGGTTCCAAGGTACAGGCAGTCCTGGATTGGGTGCAGCCCACTAGTTTGAAGGCGCTTCAGCGTTTTCTGGGCTTTGCGAATTTTTATAGACGATTTATCGCTGGATTTTCGTCTATAGTGGCGCCCTTGGTGGCACTCACTAAGAAAGGGGCAGATGTTGCTCACTGGTCTTGTGAGGCCAAAGCGGCTTTTGCCCGTCTCAAAAGGGCATTTGTCTCGGCCAAGGTGCTGCGACACCCAGATCCAGAGCGTCCTCTTGTGGTGGAGGTGGATGCCTCTGAGATGGGTATTGGGGCAGTGCTCTCTCAGATGGGGGTGTCTGATAATCGCCTTCATCCCTGTGCTTACTTTTCCCGTAAATTTTCGCCTGCCGAGATGAATTATGACGTGGGTAACCGGGAATTGTTGGCTATTAAGGATGCACTCGAGGAGTGGAGACACTGGCTTGAGGGGGCTAAGTTTGTGGTCTCAATTCTCACCGACCATAAGAATTTGGCATATTTAGAGTCAGTGAAGCGCCTCAATGCCATGCAGGCACGATGGGCTTTGTTTTTTGCTCGCTTTAATTTTTTGATAACATATCGCCGTGGGTCAAAAAACAACAAGGCTGATGCGCTCTCGCGGAGTTTTGCTCCAGTACAGGAGACCACCGAGGAGCCATTGCCCATTGTGTCCCCATCATGTATTAAAGTGGGCATTACCCAGGACCTCTTGTCATTAGTCCTTAGAGCACAGGAGCAGGCTCCTCCAGACCTTCCGGTAGGTCTTTTGTTTGTGCCTCCTAGGTTAAGACAGCGAGTGTTCCTGGAATTCCATGCCAAGAAGTCGGCAGGTCACCCGGGTATTGCCAGAACTCGGGAGTTGCTATCTAGGGCGGTGTGGTGGCCCTCGGTGGCTAGGGATGTGGATCAGTGGGTTCGGGCATGTGACATCTGTGCCCGAAATAAGACTCCTAGAGGGATTCCTGTTGGCCCATTACATCCACTCTCTATTCCATCTAAGCCATGGACCCACATTTCAATGGATTTTGTGGTGGACTTGCCCAAATCCTCGGGGATGACAGCCATCTGGGTTGTCGTTGACAGGTTTTCAAAGATGGCGCACTTCGTTCCATTGGTTGGGCTGCCATCGGCCAGACGCCTGTCTGAATTATTTATGCTGCATGTTGTGCGCCTCCACGGGTTGCCACTTGATGTGGTCTCTGACTGCGGATCCCAGTTTGTGGCCAAATTCTGGAGGGCATTTTGTTCCGATCTCCAGATTTCTGTCAGCTTGTCGTCAGGCTACCATCCGCAGTCTAATGGGCAGACTGAAAGGGTGAACCAGTCCTTGGAGCAGTTCCTCAGGTGTTATGTCTCCAAGTGTCAGACTGACTGGGTGGCTCATCTGTCCATGGCGGAGTTTGCCTATAACAACGCGGCTCACTCTGCTACAGGGATCTATCCCTTCCTTTGTGTGTATGGGCATCATCCTAAGGCCAATTCTTTTGACCCTCTGGACTCCACGCCTGGTGGTTCCTCTGTGGTTTCGGTCCTTAGAGGTATTTGGAGGAAAGTGAAGAAAGCCCTTGTGTCTGTGTCATTAGTGACCAAAAGGGTTTTTGATAAGCGGAAAAGACCCTGCAGCTTCAAATTAGGAGACTTCGTCTGGTTGTCTACCAAGAATTTGAAGTTGAGACAGCCATCTCATAAGTTAGGCCCCCGGTTCATCGGTCCTTATAAGATCACTAGGGTTATCAATCCGGTGGCATTTCAGTTAGATCTACCCCGTTCTTTGGGTATCAATAAAACATTTCATTGTTCCCTTTTAAAACGGGCGATTAGTAATCCTTCTTCCAGTGGAAGACCTTCCCCTCTTCTGATACGTGGCCAGAGGGAGTTTGTTGTTGAAAGGATTCTTGACTCCAAGATGGTTCGGGGTCGGCTGTCATTTTTGGTGCACTGGAAGGGGTATGGCCCGGAGGAGCGGTCGTGGGTGCGCAGTTGTGATCTTCATGCCCCCAGACTGTTACGCTCTTTCTTCTAGCAGTTCCCCGATAAACCCGGTGGTAGGGGTTCTTTGACCCCTCGTCAGAGGGGGGGTACTGTTAGGGTCTCCTGCTCTGTGCTGCCACGTCGTCATGGCAACCTGAGCGTAGCTGATACTCCGGTTCGGGTCTTTTGCTGTGCAGTGGTTACAGGCTCTGTGCACGGCAGGGGATCCGGTGCTGGTTTTTGTGCTCACAGTCTGTGAGGTCTGAGTGGGGCGTGGACAGCACCTGCTATATAAACCCTCTTCTCAGGTTAGGCAGATGCTGCTGAATCTTTGTTGGTTAGTCAGTTCCTGAAAGCTAGCTAGTACTGTGTAAACTTTGTATTTGTTTGTTGCTTACTGCAAATAGGCCTTGGGATTTGGTATTACACTCTGCCAATCCAGACCTAGCAGTAAGACTGGAGTCAGTTGTTTAACCTGCTGGGGTTCTTTTGCTACTCTGTGAACCTAGCAAGTTTGCGGCTGTATTCTCAGACTTGCCTGCCAAAATCCTTTCTCACTGTGCAAGGTGTTCAGGTGTCAGTTTAGTGGCAGTAAGCTGAACCAGTGCACTGCAAGTGAGGACTAGGATTGTGGAGACTCTCCTTGTGTCTATTATTCCATCTCTGACCAAGGAGTTTACTGCCACACCCGTTGGTAACCCTTTAGGGTTTTGCTGTTGTCCTTAGCAACAGCATTCCGGGTTCTCTACGTATTAAATCACTACATCTCGCTTCTTTCCATCTGATCATTCCTAATACTAGGGAGACACCCAGTTTCTTAGCCTCTGGGCTTCTCTGTTCACTTTGTGTTTATTTTGTTACCCTATCACCTTCTGTGTATGTAATGTCATATTCCCCAGTCTGTCTGTGAGTTCATTTGTTTTGCATCCCTCACCGTTCAGACACCAGTACATTCTTGCTGGCACTGGTGTGCATAACACTGGGTTTGGAAGTGAGAAGAGAGGGCAGGTTCTCCATCCATTTAGGCCTAGTACGGGTCTTTGGGTTTTTAGTAGAGATGTGCGGCAGGCACTTTTCGTGTTTGGTTTTGGTTCTAATTCCCCACTCGTGTTTTGGTTTTGGATTGGTTTTGCCAAAACCACTCTTTCGTGTTTTGGTTGTGGATCTGGATGATTTTTGGGAAAAAAAACATAAAAACAGCTAAAATCACAGTATTTGGGGGTAATTTTTGCTCCTACGGTATTATTAACCTCAATAATATTAATTTCAACTAATTTCCAGTCTATTCTGAACACTTCACATCTCACAATATTGTTTTTAGGTCAAAAGGTTGCACCAAGGTGGCTGTATGACTTAACAGCAAGAAGAAGGGGTATGAGTGCGCTGTCAGCGGCAGCCAGTAAAAGGGGGGGTCAGCCCCTGGATAAAGTAATACAACAATAGAGAAATATATACTGGCGCCAGCTGTTGGACCAAATAAGGGACGATAATTGATTAAGATAAAAAATCACAAGCTTTTAATAAACATAATAAAAACAATTATGGGTAAATCAGATGTGGTCAGAATATCGTTATCTGTTCCTAAGTCAGAAACAAAGGATGTTAAACGGTGTTGATTAGGACCAATTGGATCCCACTCATGATATGTATTATATATGCACAGTCTCCGGTTAGGACTCCCTCCTCATTATTTTTGGTTCACTTGAGAAGATAATAGTTACCCAGTCCTTATGGATGTTGTCCCCAGGATCTCAATTTAGCAGGTGAGATTCCAAATAGCAGCAGGGGAATAATTCCAGGTTGCAATAGGCTTGTAGTGTCCAATAAGGGCAAAGAGTCCAATTGTTACCGGAGATGTCAGGTGGGTCCAAAGCTGTTGGTCAGTGTCCTTAACTCAACGCGTTTCACTGGTCTAATGGCTGCCAGCTTCCTCCGGAGCATATGTCACACTGGTTACCTTGTGGGGTTTATATACACCCTTCATTATGCTAGAAATGGATGCACCTGATTTACTAATAATATGATAAATAAAACGTCCCAAAAAAACGTTAAAAATTTAATCTAGAAGGCAATCCTATTGTATAACCTGGGCAATCATGAATTAATATCCAAAAAACGAGTGTTTAAATACCTGTTTAGACAGTAGAAACGGCAAAATTTATAATGACACTTCCTGGTCACATGACCGTCCCCGATCACATGATCTCAATGTCAGTCAATGTAGAATGCCTGGTGTTCCTTATATGGTCCGATCACGTGATCGCTTCCGGTCACGTGATCGGCACAGACTCTGATTGACTTATCTCTCAGTGTAGGGAATATGGGAGGGGTGGAGTTCAGTCTCAATCCAATCACGTGACCGCTTCCGGTCACGTGGTCGGCATGGTCTCTCTCATTGTGGCTGCATCTCGGAACGAGGTGTGACGTATTCTAGTCACCTGTTCCGATGCGGTCCTATCCCGTCAGGCTCATTGTTAGACCACAATGGCGCTGCGTTCCAGTGGTCGGATTTGCGTTCCAGGGCTGGCCTGAGCACCAGGAAGTGTCAACTCAGACTCTAAAAGTACATAATAGTACCAAATCTCTAAACAACCTAAAATCGTCCACCATATAAAGTTTGGATTTAAACATGTATATGAATATAACATCCATAACCATAGTAGAATACAGCATAAATTTACATAATCGAGAAAGACAATCATTATTAAAAGAGAAAGAGAGGGTTCAGACTATACATATCACATGATATTTTAAAATATCCTTATAACATTGTGATCACTAAATAAAGAGTTAGTGAAAAGCTAGAGAGTATGTGGAATACATCATCACATTCTATAAGCGTGCCAGATTATGCACATACATTCTGGATGTCATTCTATATATACCAAGATCTATAGTATATATTTTTTATATTTTTATATTGATTTTTGTATATATATTTTTTGTATTCATTAGTCTACAAATATGTACGTAGGGTGCATCAGACGATGTTGTACACATGTTTACATATATAAAACAAGCATATTTCTATCCAATTTTTCGGGCAAGGCACTTATTATTCTTCTATGCATTAACACAAACTCGTACTTGCACTATGAAAGTGCACACTATGCACCCTGGAAGTACAATATACCGAAAGGCCAATTAATGCGCCTGAGACGCAATTGCTCTGATCTTGAGACATTCACCATACAGGCGAATGAACTAATGGATTCACTCAGACAACGCAAATATCCAGATAAACTTCTAAAAGAAGCCTTTAAAGATGTATACTGTATGGATAGGGCTAAACTCCTATCAACCAAAACCAAGACCACTGAGAATCAAAAAGAGAAAAAAGATAACGAGAGACAATTTGCTTTTGTCTGCAAATATAATAAGTGTGCTCGGGAAATAAAAACTATAATTTCAAAAAATTACAGAATTCTTAAACAAGATCGAATTCTGGGTGAGATCTTACCGTCCCAACCACAAATTATATATAAAAAGAACAGATCCCTAAAATCTATACTAGCTCCGAGCCACTTGGGACAAAACGAAAAGAAAAAACTTATACCTACAGGTCTCGAATGGTTACCCCCTAAACCGGTGGGGTGCTTCAGATGCGGGAAATCCCGATGTACAACTTGTACACATATGCCAAAAAAGACCACTGTACTAACATTATCAGACACTCAAGAACAATATTCTCTTAGCTCCTTCATGAACTGTGATACAAAATTTGTGGTATATTTACTTACCTGTGGCTGTGGCCTTAATTATGTGGGCAGGACCACAAGACCAATACATGTCAGGTTCATGGAACATCGTCGGAACATCATAAAACAGTATAATCAGCATAGCGTCTCTCGCCATTTCAGTCAGGCTCATGCAAGCGATCCAAGAAGTCTTTCAATAGTCTGCATTGAACATATCACTCCGACACCAAGGGGAGGGGACAGATTTAACAGACTTTGCTGCAGGGAGATATTCTGGATGCTTAAATTCAATTCTCTCCATCCAGATGGATTGAATGAAAATATGGAACTAAATACCATCCCGTGAAATATCGGCCATTAATATGTGGGTAACCACAATCCATTATGTAATTCTCCCAGCAGATACCCCACTACCACCCCCCCTTCCCCCTTCTTCTTTACATGTTAAACAGCAAAATAAATATGCATAGAAGAATAATAAGTGCCTTGCCCGAAAAATTGGATAGAAATATGCTTGTTTTATATATGTAAACATGTGCACAACATCGTCTGATGCACCCTACGTACATATTTGTAGACTAATGAATACAAAAAATATATATACAAAAATCAATATAAAAATATAAAAAATATATACTATAGATCTTGGTATATATAGAATGACATCCAGAATGTATGTGCATAATCTGGTACGCTTATAGAATGTGATGATGTATTCCACATACTCTCTAGCTTTTCACTAACTCTTTATTTAGTGATCACATTGTTATAAGGATATTTTAAAATATCATGTGATATGTATAGTCTGAACCCTCTCTTTCTCTTTCTTTTTTAATAATGATGGTCTTTCTCGATTATGTAAATTTATGCTGTATTCTACTATGGTTATGGATGTTATATTCATATACATGTTTAAATCCAAACTTTATATGGTGGACGATTTTAGGTTGTTTAGAGATTTGGTACTATTTTATGTACTTTTAGAGTCTGAGGTGACACTTCCTGGTGCTCAGGCCGGCCCTGGAACGCAAATCCGACCACTGGAACGCAGCGCCATTGTGGTCTAACAATTAGCCTGACGGGATAGGACCGCATCGGAACAGGTGACTAGAATACGTCACACCTCGTTCCGAGATGCGGCCACAATGAGAGAGACCATGCCGACCACGTGACCGGAAGCGGTCACGTGATCGGATTGAGACTGAACTCCACCCCTCCCATATTCCCTACACTGGGATATAAGTCAATCAGAGTCTGTGCCGATCACGTGACCGGAAGCGATCACGTGATCGGACCATATAAGGAACACCAGGCATTCTACATTGACTGACATTGAGATCATGTGATCGGGGACGGTCATGTGACCAGGAAGTGTCATTATAAATTTTGCCGTTTCTACTGTCTAAACAGGTATTTAAACACTCGTTTTTTGGATATTAATTCATGATTGCCCAGGTTATACAATAGGATTGCCTTCTAGATTTAATTTTTAACGTTTTTTTGGGATGTTTTATTTATCATATTATTAGTAAATCAGGTGCATCCATTTCTAGCATAATGAAGGGTGTATATAAACCCCACAAGGTAACCAGTGTGACATACTCTCCTGAGGGAGCTGGCAGCCATTAGACCAGCGAAACGCGTTGAGTTAAGGACACTGACCAACAGCTTTGGACCCACCTGACATCTCCGGTAACAATTGGACTCTTTACCCTTATTGGACACTACAAGCCCATTGCAACCTGGAATTATTCCCCTGCTGCTATTTGGAATCTCACCTGCTAAATTGAGATCCTGGAGACAACATCCATAAGGACTGGGTAACTATTATCTTCTCAAGTGAACCAAAAATAATGAGGAGGGAGTCCTAACCGGAGACTGTGCATATATAATACATATCATGAGTGGGATCCAATTGGTCCTAATCAACACCGTTTAACATCCTTTGTTTCTGACTTAGGAACAGATAACGATATTCTGACCACATCTGATTTACCCATAATTGTTTTTATTATGTTTATTAAAAGCTTGTGATTTTTTTATCTTAATCAATTATCGTCCCTTATTTGGTCCAACAGCCGGCGCCAGTATATATTTCTCTATGGCTGTATGACTAAGCTAAGTGACACAAGTGTGATGCACAAACACCTGGCCCATCTAGGAGTGGCACTGCAGTGGCAGACAGGATGGCAGATTTAAAAACTAGTCCCCAAACAGAACATCATGCAAAGAAGAAAAAAAAGGTGCAATGAGGTAGCTGTATGACTAAGCTAAGCGACACAAGTGTGCGGCACAAACACCTGGCCCATCTAGGAGTGGCACTACAGTTGCAGACAGGATGGCACTTAAAAAAACTAGGCCCCAAACAGCACATAATGCAAAGAAGTAAAAGAGGTGCAATGAGGTAGCTGTATGACTAAGCTAAGTGACACAAGTGTGCGGCACAAACACCTGGCCCATCTAGGAGTGGCACTGCAGTTGCAGACAGGATGGTACTTAAAAAAAACTAGGCCCCAAACAGCACATGATGCAAAGAAGAAAAAGAGGTGCAAGCTGGAATTGTCCTTTGGCCCTCCCACCGACCCTTATGTTGTATAAACAGGACATGCACACTTTAACAAATCAATCATTTCAGCGACAGGCTCTGCCACACGACTGTGGCTGAAATATATGTTATGGTAAGAACTTACAGTTGATAACGGTATTTCTCCTATGTTCACAGGTTCCACAGGATAACAATGGGATATGATGGAGCGATAGCAGATTGGCACCAAATGATCACAAGCTTTCAGTCCTCCCAGGATGCAACGGGTCCGTCCATATATCCGCGCCCACTGGCTCATGCAAATCAGTTGGATTCCAAAGCATTTAGGCAGGAGCATCATGTAGAGCCCTAATCAGGCGAGAAGAACACACATGCACACCCTTCCGTACAAGAAGGAAGAGGCTTAGTGAGTAGAAAGATCCTCAAATCAGGTGCGTCAGGGTGGGATCCCTGTGGAACCTGTGGACATAGGACAAATACCATTATCAACGGTAAGTTCTTACCATAACTTATATTTCTCCGGCTGGGTCCACAGGTTATCCACAGGATAACAATGGGATTTCCGAAAGCAATTTTTAGTGGTGGGGACCTGATTGGACAGGAGAACCCTTCGCCTGAATTCAGCGTCATGAGAGGCAAAAGTATCCAAGGCATAATGTCTAATAAGTGTGTTAATGGAAGACCATGTGGCTGCCTTACATATCTGTTCTGCTGAAGCACCATGCTGTGCTGCCCATGAAGGACCTACCTTACGAGTAGAGTGAACAGAGACATTAGCCGGAATAGGGGGATCAGCTCGAGACTATGCTTCTGAAATCGTAATTCGAAGCCATCTTGCCAGCGTCTGTTTAGTAGCAGGCCATCCTCTCTTGTGAAATCCGTAGAGAATGAAGAGAGAATATGTTTTTCTGATGGCACTGGTACGATCCACGTACTGTAGATCCTTAATGCCCGGACTACGTCCAGCAATGCATCTCCCGCAGAAAGTCTCGATTCCTGAAAAACCGGGACTACAATTTCTTCATTAAGGTGGAATCTAGACCTCACCTTAGGAAGATACCCAGACCTAGTTCTGAGAACTACTTTATCTGGATAAAACATCTGAAAAGGAGATTAACATGACAGTGCTCCTAAATCTGACACTCTTCTAGCTGATGCCATAGTCAGTAGAAAGAGAACTTTAGCTGTCAACCATTAAGATCCACTTTATTTAGTGGTTCAAACGGAGCAACTTGAAGGGCTTTGAGGACTAGACTTAAGTCCCAAGGCACTGTAAGAAGAACAGAAGGAGGTTGAATGCGCAGCATTCCCTGGAAAAAGTGCGCACATACTGCAATTTGGCAATTTTCTTTCAGAACCATACAGTCAATGCTGACACTTGCATTCTCAAGGAAGCCACCCTTAAACCTTTATCCATTCCTGCCTGAAGGAATGCTAGAACCCTGGAAACTCTGAAAGATTTCAGGTCCATACCTCTTCCATTGCACCAATGAATATAGGCTTGCTATATTTGGTGATAAATACAAGCCAAGGAAGTTTTCCTTGCTATGAGCATTATTTGATATACCTGTGAGAATCCTCTGGACTTCAGGATATAGATTTCAAGAGCCACGCCATCAAGACAGTCGATCTAGATATCTGTGATAACAAAGACCCTGCATTAGTAGATCTGGGCGTAGAGGAAGCACAAATGGCATTCAACATTTTCTGCAGATCTGTGTACCAACGCCTTCTGGGCCAAGCTGGAGCTATTAGAATCCCGGCATCTTTGTTGTATTTTCCTCACTATCCTGGGTAGCAGAAAACACATAAGTGAAATGAAATTCCCATTGAAAAGACGTCCACAAAGATCACTCCCTGAACCGTTGTTCCTGACCCGATTATGGGCTTTTGTTGTTCAGATGGGACTCCATGAGATCTATCTCTGGTCAACCCCACTTGTCTACCCGAGTCTGAAATGACTTTTGGGTGCAAAGCCTATTCGCTTACCTGAATGGCGTGTCGACTGAGAAAATCTGCTCTTCAGTTTAGGACTCCCGGAACGCAAACTGCGGACAAGGCTGGAAGATGGAGATCTGCACACTTTAGTATGTGACTTACCTCCTTCCTTACTGTTTAGCTGCGTGTTCCTCTCTGAAGGTTGAGGTAAACTACTGCAGTTTCCTTGTCCCTGCGGATCTGGACTGGTTTTCCTTTAGAAGTGTCCCGTGCCTGAATCAGGACCAAGTATATGGCCCGAAGTGCTAACAGGTTTATTAGCAGGCAACTTTCTTCTGTGGTCCATAGTCCCCGGAATCATAATCTTCCGGACAATGGCCCCCACAGCCCCGAAGACTGGCATTTGTTGTCAGGATCTCCCAACCTGATATCCAAAAGGGTGTCCCATGGTCTAGATGGATTGTCTGTAGCCACCAGGCTACTGACTTTCTTACCTTTTCTGACAGTACCACGTACTTGTTTGTTTATTGTCCATCTGGCCCACCTATACCACCTGGTATTCACAGGTGGTCTCCTATCAGAGAATTTAACCAGGCACAACACTGCTTAACTTCCAACATCAGATGAGATTGGGCATATCCAGTGTGATGCAGCTGTAGATGGAAACAGATGCTGTAGAGGTCTTGAATGGAATTGTGCACACTCCACCATGTCTATTGTTGACACCATCAAACCCATCATTCACATTGCTGCATGAATTGATATGGTTTGACTATGTAAAAACTCCCCTAACCTTACCTTGGATATCTTGTTCCAAGGTAAATATTTTCTGCAGACTTGAATTCAGTACAGCCCCACCATGAGTCATCCATTGTGACGGAACCAGAGATGACTTTGCCAATTTATGAACCACCCGTGCCTCTGCAGACAAGTTATTGTGTGTTGTAGATGGCACAGAAACCTTTCCTGTATTTGTGCCAGGATAAAAAAGGTGGTCATGGTATGGCAATTTTCTTATCCCCTGCTAGCGGAGATTAACTGCCATAATCATTTGGTAAATACTCTGGGGCTGTGGCTAACCCAACCCAAAGGGTAAGGCCTAGAACTGAAATGTTGCTGAAGGATGGTAAACCTTGAGATAACACTGATGGACAGTGCTATAGGAGCCTGAGGGTAAGATTCCTGACTTATCCAGGAATACTATGTAATCTACTGGCTCCCCACCAAAACTATGGAGCGCAATGTCTCCATGTGAACCGTGGTACTCAAATTTATCCGTTTAGACTTTTTGAGATTGAGAATGGGGCAAAGGATCCTTTTTGACTCAACCCAGCTTGGAGTAGAACCCCCCATTGTGCATGGGTTACCGGAATGACTATTCCTGACAAAAGCAATTTCTGAACTGCTTCATGCAAATCCCTCGCCTTCGCCTCTACCCAAGATGGGCTGAAACAGAAGAACCTTCGAGGAGGATGCTTCTAGAAGGGAAAGCATAACCTAGAGATACCACTTCATGCACCCAGGCATCTGTTTGTAGACCGCTACCAGATCTGTGCAAACTGAAGAAGTCAGCCCCCTTCTGGTTTGGAAACTGGCCCTCTTGGGGCTGTTACATTCCTTTATGAATGACAAAGCTGAAACCGGACCCCTAGGTTTGGGGATATATGTGGAAGGAAACGTGACCTTCTTGGAGTCTGTTTCTGACTCCAGAATATCTGTTAACTCCTTCCCAAACAGAAACTTCCAGCCAAAGGCAAATTTTGCAGAACCTTCTTTGATTCTGAATCAGCTTTCCATGTATGTAAGCCAAACTGCTCTGCGAGTAGCTATTGTTAATGCTGATGCCCTAGAACATTAGTGTCCATATGAGCTATATGGGATTCTTGCTCCCTTGCAAGCACTGAAAACCTGTCTTCCAGTACCTCAGCCCAATGTACCTACAGTACCTGGTATTCCAAGGTGGTCTTCCCTCCAAGAACTAACCAGGCCCAACACTGCTTAGCTCCCAAGATCTAGTAAGATTGGGCCTATCCAGTGTGGTGTGGCCGTAGATTGCAAGGTGAAGTCATGGCTGGCCTTATGACTGCCCCAGACAAAGACAATATGTTTTTGTGAAAACCATTCCCCTTTTGACATTGACGGCAGAGGCCATATAGATTTTTGCACTATCAATGACATGCATATCTATTTTGGGAGGCACTTCCCTATTTTAAACAGTCCCCAGCTGGAAAAGATATTGGAATCCCATTTACCGGGAATTCTATTTTATTGCGTGTAACCCAAACCTTTTCCCTGAATTCTGCCCTCGTGAGGAGGCCCTATTATTGTTTCAGGATGTTTAAACACAGGTGCCTTATTTTTAACCCAGGCTCTGCTGCCTCTATTGACAGAATAGTCTTTTCTGCTCTCATTTATTCAGCTTATTCATTAAGCTGATACCTTTTACCTGTTCTTCGTATGCTGAAGTAGAGTATATAGAGCTTTCATCGTCTGATGATCATCATGTGTAGCCTGTGAAGTTGATGATTTATTTACATTTGGTTCATCAGCTTGTCTTGTTGGAGAAGCTGTTGGGGATATACCGTAGGTAGGGAGCTGCATGTATGGGTGAACCCTATTCCTGGTATTGAAGCTGTAAGAATTAACTTTTCAGCTAAACTGGACAAGGTCTATGCAAGCATCGCCCCAATGGGTCTAACTATACCTAATGTAGATCAGGGATGTATTATGCTGAACAGCAAACCATTTTACACATAAACCATCCTGTACCAGATCATAGAGGATAATACAGTTTTTGCAAAACAACAAGATATGAGTGTTGGTGTTACTGTAAGTGTACCGTCATCACTTTTGGCGCTCTTAGACATGATAAATAATCAGCACTTTCACAGTGTACTACACAATTTGTGACTGTAATAACTTTATTTTTCTAAAATGATATCAATCTGACCCTACCTATGCACCTGCATTGAGGATCAGAAGATCAACCGACAAACATTTATATTAAAGTCAGCAATCACACTAGCAGTCAGTCACATGTTATATATTAGTTATATGAGCATAATATCAACTACAAACACATTTTAAAGTATGTAGGAGTACATATTACTGAATTCTGTTCTATACAGATCTTAACGTATTCAGGCGCAATGTGAAGAAAACCACAGTAATGTACACAGACTCATATGCAATAGGCAATAAACTTAACTATTCATACTAACAAAAGTAGATAGAAATTTAGTACTGTATAACAAGTACTCAGTAGAGTGGGATACAGGGAGACTCACCTCACTTCCAAGATCGATCAAAACGTTAGCGAATGCTGAGTGGATCCAGACGCTACTAGTGTACACTGGTGCTCTGGGAACTTTAAGTGAACACAGACGCACCGGTCATACAGATGCCTGTACTGCGATCGGGTCTCCTCGCGGTAGCGTTTAGAGAACACAGAGGCAGCGGCCTATGCTGCGCCTGAGACCCCTCGTGGTAGCGTCTGAGACGGAAGTGAGGCAACAGTTCATGGCGGGAGACCATCGGAAACTGGTCATGAACTGGGGGGAAGGGCGACCAGGAGAGCGTCTGACTCGCCACCGCTGACATCAACCCTAGGGATCGCAGCCTCATCCTATTCCTGGTTCCTTATGATCCCTAAGGCCTAGCGCTGGAGCACCCGTGGTGGCGGCGCGCCAGCTACTGTTTGGTAGTCTCCTCCCAATACAGTGCGGCTGTGTCCGTATTCCCCTTCTAAGTGGAACTGATGCCTTAACTTCTCCCCGTGCTCCAGCCACAGCCTGGTAACGTCTGCTGGACCTGCTAGTATATCCGACACAGACGCCCACCGAGACAGCACTGTACAGTGGGTAAGCGTTGTTGCGACCCGGCGGAGAGTTGTTGGAGCGACTCTTTCCAATATGCGTATAAGACGCTGTTAGGAAAGATCACCCAAAAACCATAGTAAGATTATAAATTTAAAATAAGAAAGCTTAGGGCTGCCAAGAAACAGCAACCCTCTGACCATGGTCTGGCTCCTGCCGTACCAAACAATAAACTGATTTGCCTGAGCCAGTGGGCGGGGATATATGGACGGGATATATATCCACCAAAAAAGAAGCAATCAATCTCTCCTTGCACAAACTGGCTCTACAGAGGCAAGATGTTGACCTCATCCTCATCCTCTGCATCCTCACCCCTTTCACTGTGTACATCCTCCTCCTCAAAGAGTATTAATTCGTCCCCACTGGAATCCACCATCACAGGTCCCTGTGTACTATCTGGAGGCAATTGCTGGTAAAGGTCTTCCTGGAGGAATTTATAATTCATTTTGATGAACATCATCTTCTCCACATTTTGTGGAAATAACCTCCTACGCCGATGGCTGACAAGGTTACCGGCTGCACTAAACACTCTTTCGGAGTACACTCTGGAGGGGGGACAACTTAGGTAAAATAAAGCCAGTTTGTGCAAAGGCATCCAAAATGCCTCTTTTTCCTGCCAGTATATGTACGGACTGTCTGACATACCTACTTGGATGCTGTCACTCATATAATTCTCCACCATTCTTTCAATGGTGACAGAATCATATGCAGTGACAG
Organism: Pseudophryne corroboree; assembly: GCF_028390025.1. Classification (NCBI taxonomy): domain Eukaryota; kingdom Metazoa; phylum Chordata; class Amphibia; order Anura; family Myobatrachidae; genus Pseudophryne; species Pseudophryne corroboree. The sequence goes on along the minus strand of NC_086449.1, from coordinate 625,703,473 downwards.
TAGACATGTCAGTAATCATTGGCAGGTCCTTTAGTCTGGACCAGATGTCAGCACTCGCTCCTGACTGCCCTGCATCACCACCAGCGGGTGGGCTAGGAAATCTTAGCCTTTTCCTTGCAGCACCAGTTGCAGGAGAAAGTGAAGGAGGAGCTGTTGACGGGTCACATTCTGCTTGAGTTGACAATTTTCTCACCAGCAGGTCTTTGAACCTCTGCAGACTTGTGTCTGCTGGAAAGAGAGATACAACGTAGGCTTTAAACCAGGGATCGAGCAAAGTTGCCAAAATGTAGTGCTCTGATTTCAACAGATTGACCACCCTTGAATCTTGGCACAGCGAATGAAGGGCTCCATTCACAAGTCCCACATACTTTGCGGAATCGCTCCGTATTAGCTCCTCCTTTAATTTTTCCAGCTGCTTCTGCAAAAGCCTGATGAGGGGAATGACCTGACTCAAGCTGGCAGTGTCTGAACTGACTTCACGTAAGGCAAGTTCGAAGGGTTGGAGAACCTTGCACAAGACAGAAATCATTCTCCACTGCACTTGAGTTAGGTGCATTCCCCCTCCTTTGCCTATATCGTAGGTGGATGTATAGGCTTGAATGGCCTTTTTCTGCTCCTCCATCCCCTGAAGGATATAGAGTGTTGAATTCTACCTCATTACCACCTCTTGCTTCAGGTGATGGCAGGGCAGGTTCAGGTGTGTTTGATGGTGCTCCAGTTTTCGGCACGCGGTGTCTGAATGCCGAAAGTGGCCCGCAATTTTTCGGGCCACCGACAGCATCTCCTGCATGCCCATGTAATTTTTCAAAAAATTCTGCACCACCAAATTAATTGTATGTGCAAAACATGGGACGTGCTGGAATTTGCCCAGATGTAAATCACGCACAATATTGGTGGCGTTTTCTGATATCACAAATCCCCAGGAGAGTCTAATTGGGGTAAATCATTCTGCAATGATGTCCCTCAGTTTCCGTAAGAGGTTGTCAGTGGTGTGCCTCTTACGGAAAGCGGTGATACATAGCGTAGCCTGCCTAGGAACGAGTTTGGCGTTTGTGAGATGCTGCTACTGGTTCCGCTGATGTTGTTGCTGTGAGAGGCCATACATCTACCCAGTGAGCTGTCACAGTCATATAGTCCTTAGTCTGCCCTGTTCCACTTGTCCACATGTCCGTGGTTAAGTGGACAGTGGGTACAACTGCATTTTTTAGGACACTGAGGACACTTTTTCTGATGTCTCTGTATATTCTCTGTATCGCCTGCCTGGTGAAGTGGAACCTAGATGGGCTTTGATACTGGGGACACAGTACCTCAAACAATTCTCTAAGTCCCACTGAACTAATGGTGGATACCGGACGCACGTCTAACACCAACATAGCTGTCAAGGCCTCAGTTATCCGCTTTACAAAAGGATGACTGCTATCATATTTAATCTTCCTCACAAAGGACTGTTGGACAGTCAATTGCTTAGCTGAAGTAGTACAAGTGGTCTTCCGACTTCCCCTCTGGGATGACGATCGACTCCCAGCAGCAACAACAGCAGCGGCAGCAACAACAGCAGCGGCAGCAACAGCAGGCGTACCACTCAAGGATCCTCTGGAGGAATCCCAGTTATGAGAGGACTCCTCAATCTTGCCAGTGACATAGCCTGCAGGACTACTGACGTTCCTGACTGAGGAGGAAGTTGACGTTGAGGGAGTTGGTGGTGTGGCTTGCAGGAGCTTGGGTACAAGAGGAAGAAGGGATTTAGGTGTCAGTGGACTGCTTACGCTCTTATGCAAAGTTTCACAACTTGACACTGACTTCTGATGAATGCGCTGCAGGTGACGTATAAGGGAGGATGTTCCTAGGTGGTTAACGTCCTTACCCCTACTTATTACAGATTGACAGAGGCAACACACGGCTTGACACCTGTTGTCCGGATTTGTGGAGAAATAATTCCACACTGAAGCGGTGGCTTTTTTGGTATTTTGCCCAGGCATCACAATGGGCTTATTCAGTCCATGGACAACAGGTTTCTCCCCCGTTGCCTGATTTAAACAAACCACATCACCATCAGAATCTTCATCGTCAACTTCCTCCTCAGCGCCAGCAACACCCATATCCTCATCCTGGTGTACTTCAACAGTGACATCTTCAATTTGAATATCAGAAACTGGACTGTGGGTGCTCCTTCCAGCACTTGCAGAGGGTGTGCAAATGAAGGAAGGAGGCACCTCTTCCCGTCCAGTGTTGGGAAGGTCATGTATCGCAACCGCCGACACACTTGGACTCTCCTTGGGGATTTCTGATACCATTTTAGAATGCACAGTTCTTTGCTGTGCTTTTGCCAGCTTAACTCTTATTTTTGGGTTGAGGGCTGCCATCGTCATGTAAAGCTAGTCCCCTGTTCATGAACATAGGCCAGGACCTTAGCCGTTTCTTGCCACTACGTGTCGTAAATGGCATATTGGCAAGTTTACGTTTCTCCTCAGACCACTTAAATTTTTATTTTTGGGTCTTTTTACTGAATTTTGGCTCTTTGAATTTTACATGCCCTCTACTATCACATTGGGCATCGGCTTTGGCAGATGACGTTGATGGCATTTCATCATCTAGGTCATGACTAGTGGCAGCAACTTCAGCACTAGGAGGAAGTGGTTCTTGATCTTTCCCTATTTTATCCTCCAAATTTTTGTTCTCCATTATTTTTCTGGAGTTATATAACAATATGTGGTACGGGAGAGCGTACCTCTACACCACACAGGGCAAAACCTGTGAAAGTTATTTGGATTAAATATTAATAACCCCTTTATTTGGAGTAAATAATATATAGCACAGGACAGCACCACTGAACTTATATGGCAGCACCACTGGACTGGACTTATACGGAATTATATGGATTTATATGGAATTATACGGCAGGATCACTGGAATTATACAGCAGGATCACAGGAATTATACAGCAGGATCACTGGAATTATACGGCAGGATCTCTGGATTTATACAGCAGTACTGCTGGACATATAAGGCAGGATCACTGTACTTATATGGCAGGATCACTGGATTTATACGCCAGTACCACTGGAATTATATGGTAGGATCACTGGATTTATACGGCAGTACCGCTGAACATATACGGCAGTATCAATGGACATATTCGTCAGGATCACTGGACTTATACGGCAGGATCACTGGATTTATATGGCAGGATCACTGGATTTATATGCCAGTACCATTGGAATTATACGGCAGGATCACTGGAATTATACGGCAAGATCACTGGATTTATATGCCAGTACCACTGGATTTATACGCCAGTGCCACTGGATTTATACGCCAGTACCACTGCAATTATACGGCAGGATCACTGCAATTATACGGCAGGATCACTGGACTTATACGCCAGTACCACTGGAATTATATGGCAGTACCGCTGGACATATATGACAGTACCGCTGGACATATACGGTAGTATCACTGGACATATACGGCGGTATCACTGGACATATACGGCAGTATCACTGGACTGGACATATACGCCAGTACCACTGTAATTAAACGGCAGGATCACTGGACTTATTCGCCAGTACAACTGTATTTATACGGCAGTACCGCTGGACATATACGGCAATATCAATAGACATATACGGCAGAATCACTGAACTTATACGGCATGATCATTGGAATTATACGGCAGCACAGGGATACCACCACTGGACTGATGCAGGACAACACAGCACCACTGCAATGGACTGGACTTATACAGCAGCACTGGACATATGGCAGCAGAGGACACCACCACTGTGACTGGACTGATGCAGCACAACACACCACCACTAAACTGGACTTATACAGCAGCACTGGGCATATGGCAGCAGAGGACACCACTACTGTGACTGGACTGATGCAGCACAACACACCACCACTGGACTGGACTTATACAGCAGCACTGGACATATGGCAGCAGAGGACACGACCACTGTGACTGGACAGATGCAGCACAAGACACGGACACTGAGGACACTGAGGACAGAGACACGTCCTCTCTCTACACTCTCCAATGCCGGAGTGAAAATGGCGGCGACGCGCGGCTCCTTATATGGAATCCAAACCCCGCAAGATTCCGACAGCGGGATGATGACGTTTTGCCTCGTTCTGGTTTTCGAGTCAGGTGGGAAAACTCGAGCCTGACTCGGATCCGGGCTCGGGTGGTGAAGTTCGGTAGGGTTCGGTTCTCTGAGAACTGAACCCACTCATCTCTAGTTTTTAGGCCTAATTAGGGCTTTCAGCTGTACAGGTGTGTTGAAGTTAAAAATATGGCACAGGCTTTTTCAGAGTGTGACATGCTGGGAGCTGTGGTGCCTCACACACAGAAGCAAGTGGTGCTCTGTCTGCAGGACTGTGGAAACCTGTACAGTTAAAGGGCCAGACCAATCTTTTTTGGACATCAGTACTGATACATGTCCTGGGTGAAAGTGGCTACAAAATTGCTAGAAAACCCGACAACATGGAGGACGTAATTAAGGCCTTGTTACAAGCAACAGCAGTGCAGCAGGAAGCCACCAGGGTCCAGCAAGAAGACTCAAGGCAACATCAATTGGAGGTTGAGGAGATACGGAGGCAACAGCATCAGGACCGTGAGATTCTTAAACAGGTGGTGCAGTATCTCGCAGAATGGCCTGAAAATGCTTCCCCAAATGTCCAAATGTCCCCACCTGTTCCAGCTCCATGCGGGCTAGTAATTTCCTTAAAAAAGACTGATGATGTGGAAGTGTAACTGACCATGTTTGAGACGACAGCCAAGCGGGAGAGTAGGCCTAAAGGTCAGTGGGCTGGCCTGCTGGCACACTTTCTCTCAGGTGAGAGTCAAAAAGTTTACTTTGAATTAAGCACTGCAGATGCTTTTGACTATGAATTACATAGGGAATTACACTGCCGGTCTGAGTGCAATGTGTGCATCGCTGGGTGTGCTACATGGACAAACCTTCCCGTTCACAAATGTATGACATCATCCACCTAACCAAAAAGTGGTTACAACCAGGACATTAACTAGACCACAGATGGTGGAAAAAGTTGTCATGGACCAATATTTGAAGTTACTTCCTATGGCTTTATGCACGTGGGTGAGCCATGGTGATCCTAAGACAGCTGACATCTAGTGGAGATAGTGGAAAGGTATCTAGTGTCAGTGGAACTAGTGGCTATACTGCAGCAGCCCCTAGATCCATGACAGTGCACTCCTGTAAAACCTGGTATGACTGTTCTGTGGGAAAAGGGTCCTGGGCAGTTAAGATAACTCAAGAATTAAGAGAGTGAAGGCCTAATTCTGAGTTGATCGCAGCAGCAAATTTGTTAGCAGTTGGGCAAAACCATGTGCACTGCAGGGTGGACAGATATAACATGTGCAGAGAGAATTAGATTTGGGTGGGGTGTATTCAAACTGAAATCTAAATTGCAGTGTATAAATAAAGCAGCCAGTATTTACCCTGCACAGAAACAAAATAACCCACCCAAATCTAACTCTCTGCAAATGTTATATCTGCTCCCCCTGCTGTGCACATGGTTTTGCCCAATTGATAACAAACTTGCTGCTGCGATCAACTCAGAATTACCCCCTGAGTTTTTGGCCCAAAGACGGGCCAGTGGTTTCAGAAATGTCTGAGCCACCTAAAAGACTTGACAGTCATGTGACTAAATGTTTTAGATGTGGTATGCCAGGACATGTTGTTGCTAATTTCCAATTATTCAAGAACCTATGCAATGTGATGCTGTATTTGAATGTCACAGAATGTCGTACTTTGCCAAGTAACCCTGTCCTATTGCACATTTGGCTGAGCCCCCCAAAAAATGTGTGAAATTTTTATGGACGTTAACCATGTAGACTCATTTCTCTGTTTCCTCTCATGACTCCACCTCTGCCACTTACACTAACTGTAGGTGTCCTCCAAAGTTCTGTTATTGGTCCTCTCCTTTTCTCTCTCTATACATCCTCTTTAGGTGAACTCATTAGTTCTTTTGACTTCCAATATCATCTCTATCCTGATGATTCTCAAATCTACCTTTCCTCCCCTGACCTCCCCCCTGCTCTCCTCACTCGTATCTCCAAATGTCTCTCTGCTATCTCTTCTTGGATGCCCCAGCGCTTTCTTAAACTTAACATGTCATCTTCCTACCCTCCCGCACAACACCACATCCTACAATTTAATTATCTATTGATGGCACTACTATCTCCTGTAGCTCCCAAGTGTACTGTCTTGGAGTAATCCTTGACTACTCCCTCTCCGTCAAACCATACATTCAGCACCTGCCATTTTCATCTCAAAAATATTTCCAAGATCTCACCCAGGATGCTTCTAAGACCATTATCCACTCATTGATCATTTCCAGACCGGCCTACTGTAATCTCCTAACTGGCATCCCTGACAAATGCCTCTCTCCACTCCAGATATTGGTTATGGATATTCCATGTGGTCACAGGTGTGAATATAGAGCTAGTAGACCATCCTGGTGATATGATGGCCACAGCTGTGACTTCAAAACGCTCAGACCCATTTCTTTTTGCTAGCATGGTTGAGGAAATAGTAAATAATGAGGAACACAATGAGGTACCTCCTCCAGGGGAAGGAGAAGCTGTAGATGGTGCTGAAAGTATGCCTCATGAAGTGTGAAAGAGTCTGTTTGCAAAGAACAGGAGATGGTACCTGTTTCCCTGACTATCAAGCAGCTCCTAACTGCCATGTTACAGGATGTATTTGAAAAATGTCAGCTAGGAGCTGATTGGTTGGCAGTTTATCACTCTATACTTGATCACTCTCCAAGGTCTTGTACATCTCCTCCATTGTGAAAGTGTGTAACTGCATTTAGGCATCATAGCTAAGTAGAAGTGTCTACAGGAGCATTGGGGGATTCCATCATAGAAAGTGCTCCAATACTATGAGGAGAGTCACGTATGAGTTAGCTGCTCCTTCACCAAATGGAGAGTGAGAGTCACTTTATATGAAAGAGGAACGTACCATTCAGAGGGGGAGGTGGCATTATGTACAACAGTATGGCACAAAGGAGAGTCTCAGGATATTGAGATAGTTGACCGAACAACCTGGAGAAACCTCATTGAGGAAAGAGTGTGCCATCAGCAGCATGGTTACAGAGCATTGGTAGTCTGTGGATTATGAATGTTTGTGCAGAAACAAAGCCCCCTTCTGAAATCTTCCTTTAACTAGGAGTGGGGGGCTATAATGGGATTAGTGTGTCCAGGCAGCCTAGATACAGTCCAGGCCTAATTCAGACCTGATCGCAGCAGCTAATGGGCAAAACCATAGGGGTCATTCCGACCTGATCGCACGCTAGGATTTTTCGCTGCGCTGCATCAGGTCAGAACTGCGTATGCACCGCAATGCGCAGGCGCTTCGTACGGGTGCAAAGCGAATCATTGATGTGCAATGGATTTAACGAAGAATCCATTCGCACAGCCGATTGCAAGGAGATTGACAGGAAGAGGGCGTTTGTGAGTGTCAACTCACCGTTTTCTGGGAGTGATTGCAAAAATGCAGGCGTATCCAAGCGTTTGCAGGGCGGGTGTCTGACGTCAATTCCGGCCCCGGACAGGCTGAAGTGATCGCAAGGGCTGAGTAAGTTCAGAGCTACTCAGAAACTGCACAAAATGTTTTTGCACAGCACGGCTGCACATGCGATTGCACACTTGCACGGCTATTATACACTCCCCTTTGGGTGGCGACTATGCGTTCGCACGGCTGCTAAAAACAGCTAGTGAGCGATCAACTCGGAAGACCCCCCATGTGCACTGCAGGGGGGGGGGGGCAGATATAACATGTGCGAGAGAGTTAGATTTGGGTGGGGTGTGTTCAAACTGAAAACTAAATTACAGTGTAAAAATAAAGCAGCCAGTATTTACCCTGCACATAAACAATATAACCCACCCAAATCTAACTCTCCCTGCACTGCACATGGTTTTGTCCATTAGCTATCAAACTGAATTACCCCCAAAGTCCTTAAGGACATTTCTCCCACACCCCATATTCACAGGCATCGATTGAAGAGTAGCGCCCCTATACCCAATGTGACATTAAACTTATCCTACCCTCAGTGGCCATAGGTTATCCAACACCTTGTCATTAACCCCTCTTACCCTTGCAGGGGTATGGGTTGTTGGGTTTACACAACTTAGGTAGACAGTCATTAGGTCGACCACTATTGGTCGACATGCATTAGGTTGACAGGGTCACTTGGCCGACGTAGTCATTAGGTCGACATGTACTAGGTCGACAAGTCAAAAGGCCGACATGAGTTATTTTACCTTTTTTTGGTGTCATTTACTTCGTAAAGTGACGGGGAACCCCAATTAGTGCACCGTGTCCCCTCGCATGGCTCGCTTCACTCGCCATGCTTCAGGCAAGGTGCCTCGCTGCGCTCAGCACAGGTTACTGTTCCCAATTGTAGTCCACGTGGATCGTAAAGTATGACAAAGTCCAAAATTTGAAAAAAAATATGAAAAACTCATGTCGACCTTTTGACCTGTCGACCTAGTACATGTCGACCAAATGACCATGTCAACCTAGTGACCCTGTCGACCTAATGTATGTCGACCTATAGTGGTCGACCTAAGTGGTGTCGACCTAATGACCGTATCCCTCTTGCAGAGTGCAGCAAAGTGGGTCTGCACTGACAAAGACTGATTCTGAGCTGGAAACAAAGTGGCTGTGTTTGCATAAGGCTGTGGAAGCCAGACTTCTTACCTTATGCCAATACAAGTTTCTGTAGCGCTTATGCAAGGATCCATGTGGCTTTAAGCGGGAAGCCTTTCCGCCAACTGTTTTTCCGTCCACAACTCCAGCTGCCATCATTGGTACAGACACTTTCACCAGCCCTGTGTTAGGTGCATGAGATCCATAAGGAACAGGCTTCCCTTCTCCTTACACACAAATAAGAATAGCATAGAACTCAAGCTACATGCCCATGACAATCCCATAACCCTTCCATGAGCTCCATGCATTGTCTCCATCCAGATTGCTCCAAGAAATGTCAATTCCATAGAAAAACATATCCGCCCAAGAATAGGACAGAGATGCGGAAAAATGCGGAAAATCGGATATGCATATGCACTGTATGTTCACACTTGCTATTTGCATTTGTACAAAGAAATCTGCCCAACTTAGAATCAGCCCCAGAGTGCTTTATGTTTGGCGCATTTACTCCAGAATTCTGCTACACATACAGTATTCTGCAGTGATGTCAGCAGACAGAGACCGCTGTATCACAGCCAGACGGCAGGAGAAGGAGGAGATATGTACTGCGGATCACATCTGAAACACTAGGGGGCACACCAGCAGCCACAGTAACAATGGATTTGAAAGTGTCAGCAAAAGCCAAACTGGATGCAGTCGCATCTCATACAAAGCAAAGTATCAGTGTGTTCAGGGGTCCTCTAGTCAGGCCTGTTTCATCCACAACACAGCTGGATCTTAACAATAAGAAAGAAGGTCTGTCACACTTGCACCCTGTTATGACATCCAGCATCGGATGGGTCACATTTCCCCCTTAAACCATCCTAATATCCTTAGAGCATTTTTATTTTAAATACATTACACATTCTTTTTATGAGCAGAATATTTGTACAGTAGTACTATTGCATTTCAACAAAACATGTTCATGGAGATCCACCTGGCAAGATGATTCCATAGGCATGGATTGCCTTCAGTTTTGACATATAGGGCTTAATTTTGAGTCACACGGAACGCAAGCGCAGCAGCATCTAGTGGCGGTCCCCCATCTGTGACTTTATGCAAATGCAACTGCAAACTCCCTTGTGTACATTTGTGTGGCCACAGTGCCATGTGGCCTGCAGTGCAAGAACACTGTATTTGTGTCTATGTCATCATAGAGGGTGTGGCCGTACCCAACAGCAACAGAATTCGGGAAACTTGGTAAGCTCAGCAACAGTGCACTACTGGGAAGCCAGCGACTGCTCTAAAAAACAATTCCAGCTGAGAATCTGTTCCACCTTACAAGCCCTTTTCTCCAAGAGACCAGAGCCAGGGCATCAAAGCAAGTGCTGGCATTTGAAAGCTTGCCAATGGCTTTGCAGTTTCCGTATTGAATGGTATTGGTAACAACATCTCAAGAGGCTTTTCCTAGAGTGATAAATAGATCAGACACTGCAACCTCCATAGCAGGTTATGGACACATGGTAACAAATGAAAAGAGGGACCACAGTTACAGTAATATCATGCCTCTAACTTTCCATGTGGACTTTCTCTGAAAGAAACTGTGAAGTCAACAGCCAAGCAAACTACTGTACATCTCTGGACAAATGTGAGGTCACCCCAAACTTTAACTCGACAACTGAGGGTCAGCTCTATCACAAAACATACTGAAGATAGTGTAAAGTAGCCACAACTTAAATTTCAGTTGTAGACCAATGTGAGCTACAGTATATTTCGTTTCATAGAGTAGATATTTCCACTGGTACAAGTTCAGTCATCTGCCTCTGGTGACAGTACAGTGGCAAAGCATAGAACAGAAGATGAACCACAGGAGTAGAAGACCCAGGATAGATAACTCTTATGTTAGACTCTAGACCTTTAGAGGTGTCGTAATATCTCCCTGATATACAATGATATTTATAAAATATATATGTGTGCTATGGACTCTCTTAATCACACGACAATGAGATGTCTGAGTGTCAAAGCCAGTGGAGTACAGTATATCTCCGATATTCACTCTCACATTTTACTTGGCAACTCAGAAATGGAATTGCAATTGCCTTTTGCAACCAAGACTATTGCATACCTCCCAACTTCAACCTTGAGACACGGGACCTTCCCCGAGCAGATGGGCAGCCCCCTTCTCACCTCCCAGCACTGAATACATGCCTCCCCATCCCCCCACAGGTGGGACAGTAGGACAGTGTCCGAATAGCGAGACTGTCCCGCTGGAATCTGGACAGTTGGGAGGTATGCTATTAGTGGGTTTTGCAATCACTTAAGGACTGAAGCTGGAAAAAGTGGGTTTTATGATTACGTAATTTTTCTACTTTGCTGTAGTGCAAAATCATTTTGCCAAAAATCCTGCTAGAGCCTGATTCAGATATGGATGCTGCTGTGTCCGGCTCTAGCACCCGTTGCTGTGTGCACTAGCATGTGCCTGCTTGTGCAAGCCCTTAGATGCCCATTTCCGGCATGCAGAGCACCGCTGGTGGTTCTAGACAGGTCACCTTTGGTGCACCATCACATCCACCATCGACACTTGCACCTGCCTTAGACATGTGCAGTGTCTAGGTCCGAATATGACCTCTGTGGAAGCGGCCACATGTCTGAGAATGCAGTCTGCTCGCAGTGACAAAATACAACATTCCCATAACACGCCAATGAGACAGATATTTTTGCAATACCTTCAGGCCACCTCCCAGTTGTTTAACTCCTTTTGAAATGTAATATGTATTTATATGTGATAGCATGATTGGTTACCCCCTGTGATACTGTGTGTAAGAATGGGATATAAACAGGCCCTGTGAGCCCTGAGTGATATATACCTTCGTTGACATCAAGAAATGTACTGCTGATGAATATCTGTATGTTGTATTCCCCTTTTTAAAGGTGGAGTGTTTTTTAAAACTATTTCAGCAATAAACATCTTGACAAATGCCTTTCATCTTGCGACCAACAGGAATGCAACAAACACAGTTCCCTTCTCCAGCTGTTCTGTGTTGAGCCAGCATTTCCAAGCTCCGCCCTCTGCCAGCTACCGTGCAGGGTCTCGTCCATGCTGAGCGACCAGTGGGGAATCAGCCAACGCCAACCAGGAGGTGTGGCAGCAGTGTGTCTATGCATACACAGCAGTAAAGTGGTTCCAGGGCTGGTGGTAGGACCTGGTGGTGGCAGCAAAATACCTGCCCACTGCGCATAGTGTGGAGCCAGTAACAAGCGGCTACGCGCGGTAAGAGGGAATCCTATATTGGCCCAGGTTCCGTGAGTCCTAAACCAAATCTGCGAGGCGCGTCTGAGCACAATAGGATCCTTCTGCCCATGGTCTAATAAAATGTAACCTGGTATGATCACTGTTGTAATGAAGGTGTGGAAGACAGCATTTTCACTGGATGGTGGCATGTGGGGGACACTTCTTGGTGTGCATGCTGATTGTCATTGGCACTGTGTTGTCATAGTTACCACCAGTAACTATCTACCCAACGGGAGGTGGTTGATAGAGAGTCAAAAGGTAGACAGTCAAAAGGTTGACAGGGTCAAAATGTTGACAGGGTCAAATGGTCAACACATGTTTTTTGGGGTTTTTAAATTTTTACAACTTTTGCTGCATTTACTATCCATGTCACAAACTATTACCATTAGTAACCTTGTGGCGAGTGGAGTGGAGCAAACCAATGCGTTCGGAGCATCTCGAGCGAAGCGAGCCTGCGAGGGGACAAATTTCAACAAATTGGGGTAAAAAAACATTTTAAGACACCAAATACCCCAAAAATGTTTGTGTATAGACTTTTTGACCCTGTCGGCCTTTTGACTGTTGACCTTATGGTGTGGACCTTTTGACTGTCAACCTTTTTAATGTCTATCTTCTGTATCACACGCCTACCCAACACTGCCTGTTCATGCTCACAGTTTTTATTTTGAATTCCCAAACACTAACTCAGTCTCTGTCCTGCTGGTTGCTACCCTAGGACCAGCCACCAATGAGCGGCTTATTTTTAGTCCTAGACCGACCCCACCTCCCTTCTCAACTTTCCTCCTCCTACTGTACCACCACTTCCCTTCCCCTGTCTTTAATCTGGATTTACACTATAACGCTGCTGACACCACCAGTTGTGGCCTGGTCCAGGAGACATTTCACCCCTGGAATAATTCCATATTGTTCTGTTTCGGGCCGTGCTTGTTTTTTGCCTCACAAATGTAGCAGATGCTTTATAAACATTGTCAGGATTGGAGTAAAAAAAATCCCACACCCAAGAGGTGGCTTTTTTGGTCTTATGCCCAGGCACCACAATGGCTTTCTTTTTATCACGGTCCACAACTGCAGCCACTGGTGGCTGACTTACACAAACAAGATCATTATCAACATCCTCACTGTCAGATAGTACACCTATATCCTCCTCATCCTGTGCCACTTCCACACACGACTCCTCAATTTGTATTATGTCCTCCTCATCAGATTCATCACTGTCTTTACTTGTACTGTTCCCCACATGTTCAGATGGTTCAGAGATGGTGGAAGGAGGTGAAAGAGGCTTCTCTATGAGGACAGTGTGAGAAATGTCAGCTGATGTGGACACCCCTAAACGTTCCTCAAGAATGTCTGATGGTTCTGATTCTGAATGCGCAGTTTGTCTTACTGCCTTTTACTTTTCTTTTGATTTTTTTTTTCTTTACCACTCTAAAATTAAATGATTTTACATACCCTGGCCTAAGCCCTCTATGACCCTGGGAATCTGCTTTAGCAGATGAGGTTGATGGACTTGCACTGTCAATGTCATGACTAATGGCTGCAGCTTCAGCACTAGTAGTAGCCTCCATTTCTAGCAACACAAAGTGGGGTTGACCTTCACCAACAGCATTGCACAAATTAGTCAGAAATATATATAATAAATAATGACACATTGCGATTGACTACACCGATAGTGTCACACAAATAAGTTAAAAACAAAAACACTACTTATACAGCGCCTCATTAATAAATGAATTAAATCCAATAAACAACAATTAGAAACTGCTGAGACACCGCGCTTGCCGTGACCACTATGTGAGGAATGGATAGACGAACTAAAACAAAAACAATGGCTGAACTGTGTGTCGGCAGTTATATAAAGAGAGAGCAAACGTGTAATATATAGATGTTGTAATTTAATAATAAAAATACAAGTAAAAATTGACATTAAAACAATTCAGGCACACCTATATCTGACTCAGGTGATTATTGGCTAATTTAGCCGTATGATGGAGAATGGCTAAAAATAAGGAAGTTCATATTCCACAGTTCAAAGGAAAAGAAATTAAGTGTAGTGCAATTCCAAATAATTATCTCATAGACGTCACCATGTGAGTGGTTGTGAGCATATAATACCTCTTCCGAATGGGCTGGTGTAGAATAGCCGAGCATCCCTGGCTAAACAGTCCTGCGTTGCCCAGTGTACTGCACAGCGGAGCGGGAATCTGGATGCTTCCTGTTAATAGACACTCGCCGCAGTGGAGAGGTAAACGGCAGCCTCCTGCAGCGGTAAAAGCTGTTCCACGGTTGTCACCTAGTCGCAGCGGTGAAGTAAGCAGCAGTCTGCTAAGATGGTGAGCCGGTCAGTGGTGGTGATGGCGAGACCGGTATGGATTGCACGAGAGTGTATCACCTGGACCAGGTGTGCATAGAGGCGGAGTCCTGACGCGTTTCGTCACGGTCACGTGACTTTATCAAAGGTGTGATTCTACCTCCAAACTAGTCAGTATTTAAACCCAAAACGGCTGATAACAAACAGATGTCAATAATTGAGAATTAAGACAATGCATTATAAACACGTTCGCTCTCATAATAAAACATTAATAAAACAAGAAGTAATGGAATAATGAAAATATATATGGCAGAAATCGCTTGTATCCTCAAATTAGACAGCTAAATAAATAATCCTATAATGTGCATAAACATTTATTCAAAAGACACTAATAATTAAATGAAAAACCAGCCACCAGGTTGTCTGCAGCATATCCATATCAGGTGCTCCTGCACTATTCATACTGGGGGATCACATAGATGCTGGGCAGAAAGACAATAACTATGTATCTATATAGATGAACAGAATTTAGACGAGTCTATTACTGTCCGGCACCTTATCACTATCAAAGGATCAGTCGAAACACATTATAAACAAAAAATAAATAAAGTTCTATATAGTTAATATGCGCCGACGTGGCTGCCATAGATTCGAACTTAGGTCCAGACAAAAATACTGTTCAGAGACCTAACCTGATGTGCCACTGATCCTGCTATATGTATGAAGGCCAAACTATAACATATGATTGCAAAATATAAGATATTATCTAATACATTTTGGAGAACCTAATTTGAATATGATTAGGTTCATATGCATAATGAAGGAAAGGAAAAAAAGGAAAAGAGGGGGCGGTGGCAATTCATCGGACACCAGACATTAAACAAACTACATGTTACCTGCAACCTCAATATAACATTTGAGACAGGTAATCCTCAAAAGGCCATTATAGATAGTTATTGTACAGAAGACCGAAACTGTCTTACATATAAAAGTATGTATATGGAGCAAATGCTTAATCTATTTCCATACAGCACTCCACCACTCTAAGAGTTAGTCTGACCAGATTAATAATTAAAATTAATTAGAAAATAAAAAGCTATGTATAACTGGCAGACACCAGTGTGGTCACCGTAAATTCGAACTTGAACCTAACGGTAGCGCTATTCAGTGTCCCAACCTGATGCGCTACTGATCCCACTCAGTGTGAAGGGACCACAATATAACCAATAATAATAGAATGTCTTAGAGCTTCTCTTCGAGCACTTGGAGTACCTCCAGTGGATATGGTTAAATTCACATCGAGAACAGCTGAGTATTTAGACAATTCACAGCGGGTTGATCACAAATGCATGTTAAGGCTAATGGAGGAGAAAGAGATGAATACACAGATGGATCTGCGAGGTAGTGAATAGGCATATACCATTAGCCTA
The DNA here is from genome assembly GCF_028390025.1 of Pseudophryne corroboree. Classification (NCBI taxonomy): domain Eukaryota; kingdom Metazoa; phylum Chordata; class Amphibia; order Anura; family Myobatrachidae; genus Pseudophryne; species Pseudophryne corroboree. The sequence goes on along the minus strand of NC_086449.1, from coordinate 625,687,783 downwards.
TTCTTATCAGAGATCGAATTCAATACAGTCGTTAAGACCCTCCGGCATTAGGGTCCTCAATTTATGGATCCAATAGTTCTCCCTCAGACATAGCTTTCTGTATCTGTCTCCTTCACGTATTGTTGGTGTAATTGTTTCAATACCAATTAGTTTAATATCCTCTGGATTTTTTTGATGTTTATCTAAAATATGTCTGGAGACACTATGGAACACAAATCCTTTTTGAATATTACGTCTGTGTTCAAGAAATCTGGTTCTGAGTTTCCGTGTCGCCCTTCCCACATAAATTAGGCTACATTTGCAGATCAGTAAATATATTACAAAAGAACTGTTACAATTAATATGTGAACGAATCTCTACCTTTAAAGAGTTGGGAGTGTTGAAAACTTTCACATTATTTAAAATGTATGAAGAGGTGATACATTGCTTGGCCCCACATCTAAAACATCCAATGATTTTAGGGAGCCATTGAACCGTTTCAGCAGAGGTGATATTGCCCTCTATTTTTCTTTTGTCTACAAAGAGACTTGGTGCAAGAAATTGTTACAGATTATTAGATTTTTTGAAAATGACTGACGGTGTATCTTTCAACTTGGATTTGAGAACCTGATCTGTCAAAAGAATAGAATAATTATTATGTATAATATTCTTAATCTTTGACGAGGAACTGTTAAATTGTGATATGAAATGCGGTTGATCCGGTTCAAATTTACGAGAATTAATTTTATGTACTAATAAATCTTTCCTGTCTAAATTGTCTGCCCTTTCACGGGCTGATCTAATCAAAGTTAAAGGATATCCTCGATTCTGAAACGAGGTTGAGATCTCATCTGCTTGTAATTGATAGTCTAATGTATCACTGCAATTGCGTTTAATACGTCTTAGTTGTCCAAAAGGAATATTGTTGAGCCATGGTTTGTAATGGGAACTATCATAGTGTATAAAATTAAGAGTATCAACCTCTTTGCGAAAAGTTTTGGTTGAAATTTTACCATCAACTATACTAAGTGAGATATAGAGAAAAGAAATAGAAGTATTACTAGAGACACCCGTGAACCGCAAATTGAAATCATTGGCATTCAATTGGGTAATGAAATCGGTGGAGAGGGAGATATCACCATCAAAAATAAAAAACATATCATCTATGTAACGGCCATAGTAGACGAGGTCCGCGCCAAAGCTCCGCCCCCACACATGGTGGTCCTCGAAGGCACCCATGTATAGGTTGGCGAAGCTAGGCGCGAACCTCGTCCCCATGACCGTCCCAAGTGTTTGTAAGTAATATTTCTTATCAAAAACGAAAAAATTGTGCGATAAAATAAAAGAGATTGAGTCCACTATAAATTGCTGTAATTCAAGCTCAATATGATAAATTCTAGAGAGATGGTCTGCTATAGTAGACAGACCCTTCTGGTGTGGAATATTGGAATATAACGCCTGTACATCACAAGTCATAAAAAAGAAAGAACTCTGCCAATTGATATTTGAAATGGCATTCAAAAAAGTGGTGGTGTCTTTGATATGTGAACGTAAAGATGATGCGAGTGGCTGTAAAAAGAAATACACAAAATGTGTGATAAAGCTAAATATTTATCTTATAACATTCACTATATGTGGGTAAGAGACTCAGTACGCAATTGGCGTATGGGGTACCGTAAGGGTACGCACTTAGTGTAGCAGACGCTTAGCCGTGGTTGAGACGCACATGCAACACGCTCGCTCACAGCTTAACGCTTGGTGTCGAGCACGCTATAGGCGGCCGACTACCGTAATGCTACGCTACCAGCGTAGCGGACGCTCGTGACCACGAGGGGAACACGAGCGGCGCAGACGCTCACGGGATGACAGTCAGTAAACCTTGTATGCAACACAATGAAAGGCTGAGCCTATACTGTAAACCTTGGTTTTGTAATGTGAGCACAATGCAATGCTAATTAACCTCTATTGTATGAAAGCCTCTTGAGCGATTGAGACGCTCTGAATACTCTCAGCAATGTAATAAACACACAATACTTTGCTAAGGTTCCAAAACCTTTACTAACAATATCTAGCTATGTAAAAAGGGGAAAACAGTTAACAGTTTATACACTACAGGCTAACATCAATATCTAAACATAATAACTACACATATACAATATACAACAGTTTAACAATAACAGAGAGAGGGAGATAGTATGGCAAATACAAACAGAGAATAAGTTGGTTACAGAGAATAACTTACACACTGGGAACGATCGCTGCGCAGTCCTGGTACCAGCTCCCTAGTTAGTCAATGATGAAAACCGTTGTGGAGAGAAGACTGAGCTGGCCAGGCTGGCTGTTCTTATATACACTGCATACAGTACACTACAAAGGGACCTATAATCTCATTGTTCATTGGACACAGGAATGTCTCCCCGCATTATAACAAAAGGTCATAGGTTAGTTTGAACAGGTGGGTTGTGACTATATCGAACTGCTCAGGTGGGAGGGAATCTCAGGATTCCCGCCGCATGGATAATGAACTGCAAATATAGTAAATGTCCAGAAACTACTAATGGACATAACTATACGCAGGAGCGATTAATCTTTACCTAACCAGCACCGGATTGTTTCTAATAAAATGTTCTTTAGTTAGGTACCAAACACCACTGCTCAAACCCTGTCTGACCCTTCGTATCATGCAAAGAGGAATTCCTCTGTCCAGCGACCAGTTACAATAAACAAACTTTCAGTTATTATTAAGGGGAACATTACCTATAAAAACATACTATTTGGATTTACTATGTAACATTTGAGTCGCCCGCTAGACGCACACAAACCCTACCGTAAATGCACATATCACGCGCCAATGCGCACGGCCGTAGAAGCTTCATTACGCAGTTGCGAATATGTGCACGCACGGGAGAGAATGTGCACGTGCAGCGGGCAAGCACATGGGGTGAATATATGGCAGCGTGTAGCATGATATTTTTCGACTTTGACAGTCCACCCTTTGGCAGTCATCAAACACTGCCACTTCCTAAAACAGTTCAAAAAAGAAAAATATGTCGTCATGTAAATACCTTTTTATGATTGGGTAAAGGGAGGAGAGGAGAAGGTGGGAAAAAGGTATGACCTAGTGAGATAGTAGAAGCATGTGTGTATGAATCCATGTTTGAGGGGTCATGTATCATCGTGCCGTACGTGTTTTAAATCAAGCTTCGAGGTATTGCGAAGTATACATTTGAATCCTTCTTATCCCGTGTCAGGGATCTGTGGATGGGCTGTCAAACTCTACCGAGCTCTTTCGGCTTTTGGTTGCAACAAATGGGGAGCACATTTAGTTGATGATACATGAAGGGGGGGAACATGTGAATGCTGATATATGTGTCTATATTCCCTGTCGACTATGTGTGTCATTACCTAGAGGTTGTAGAGATGAAGATAAGAAACAATCGTTATAAATGCAGTTGTAAACTATGTGAGTTTAAATAAACAGTCGCCGATTGAGGTCTTGTCTGATGTCTTGTCTTGATGTACATGTTGTCTGATGTCTCTCGGTGCTTTTGCTACAAATAGCGAGCAAAAGTTGTTCCATTGTCCATAAAGTTACAGTCTCTAAAGTATTGGGCTATCGTAAAAGTTAAAGTCACTAGGGATATTGGGGGCTTGTAGCATAGTTCATCAATGGTCTGTATAAAAGAGGTTGTCAAATTCTTCTTCCAAACGGATGTCTTTGTACCTTGGAGGAAAACAAAGGAGAAACGGGTGAAAGAAACGGACCGTGGAATCACATTTTCATCACAACATTGTCTCTATCGTTGGGTCATAAATCAAATTAGTTGTTGTTATTACAGTGTCTTCGCTCCTCAGACTCTTCACTCTGGTACTACCTTTACACTTCGTTAAAGTCCGAACGCATCTAAATATCAGGCCAACCAATATGACGACTCCCAGAATACACAAGAGAAATTTCCCTACGTCCATTATAATACCTTGGGTCCATTCTCCTAAACCAGAGAACCAATTTCGTGGGTTCAACCATGACACCCAACTGGTCAGCTCATTACCCACAGCAGCGAGTGTGAGATTGTGTTTCCTTCGAAACTCCCACTTTAATTGTAAAATGTCATCCATCTTTTGGTCTATGACCTCGGCTGGGTCCTCCGTGCTGTTTGTAATGTACGTGCAGCACTTTATTCCATATTGAGTTGCTAGGGTAACACAATACCCTCCTGTCACTGCTGTGAGATAATTGAGAATCATCCTATGCTGAACCAGTTCTGTTTTGTAGGCTTGTAACTCTTTCCCAGTGTACCTGAATGTGTCGTCATACATTTCGGTGATATTGTCTAACAAGTTCGCTAGCGCAGATATATATTTATAATTTATCACTCCTCTGGCGGTACGAGTGATATCTAACGCGAGTAGGAATTGAATCCCAGTGGATTCATGGATCAGATCAGAGGCCGAGTGCTCTGTCCTCTCTATCAGGTGCCGTTTAACGATGTGCTCGTAATGAGTGTGAGTATAAGGAGCTTGGGCACCGCGGTGAATGTCTTTCATTTTGTTATGGGATACAGTCATTACTTCAGGCAGTACTTTTCCAATGTAACACAATCCCTCTGAGTTTGGGGCAAGCCACTTATACGCCTTTCTCCCACATATGAAATATGCATCATCGGGGAGAACATATGGGACGGAGTATGACATTACCATGTTACAAATTTTCCATGTGAAATCTCCTAACCCTAACTCTCCCATCTGTCTAGTACACGTATCAGGTTGTACGATATGTGCACAGTATCCTGGTGATACTTCTCCAACTCGCATGGTCCTACTTCCTAAAGTATACCTATACCGGAAATATTTTCCACTGTTGGCTATCTGGCGTATAAGTTCTGTGTCTATGGGCATTCTATCGGCTCTATATGAAAATGTCATGGTTTGATTACTCCATGACACTTCCCAATTTCCCGGCTTTCGGGGATTGGAAATGTTAAAGCATACTAAAGACCTATCCACATGATACTGGTGGAGCTTCAAACTAGGAGGACTAGAGATATTAAACCTCTTGTCCACCGGCCTCCCACCACTTAACTCAAGTACCTCTCCTACAGTTAAAGGGAATGGTACTAGTCCTGATTTGCTATGACCTTGAGGTACTTGTGAGCATACCCAACAGTCTGTCTGATTTAACACTTTACCCACTAAGGAGTGATAGTCACTCAATGGATGCCGGTCCATGTGGACATTAAAACTGGACTGACATTTCTTGATGCACCCATCCTCAACTATATTGTCACAATGCCTACAGATGCAGTTCTCTTCAGCTAACAATCCTTCACAATTCCTTCTATTGTCAATGCTACCAGATCGTTTTCTGATACTCGCCTTTATTCTGAGATTATGTCGCTCTTGGAAATTTACGCCTCCATCCTGGTCATCAGAACCTATTCCTGATCCTTTCTCGACCTCCATGGTACTCTCACCGAAACAGACTGCTCTGGTCAACATCATGGTCAACAGAAAAATCCGGATCACAGTCTCTTGGGGCAAGTCCATCTTAGAGGAGTAAAAGGAGAAAAATAAGAAGGGGGAAGGGAAATAGGAGGGAGATGGGGACTGGAGAAAATAACAAATGGGGAAGAGAAATCTGGTTTGACAAACGCCTCCGATCTTATTATTCTCAGTGCTCAGGTGTCGTCTCAATCTTCCCGGAACAGACACTTCAGTGAGACAACCTCTACCGTCTGTTCTTTATCACGGGACCTCTCTGGGTCAGCAACCTTTTTACAATGAGACGAATGGACCCAAGTCTCTCTCTCGGCAACCTTCAATGTTGTTGTGCTGGTCAATAAGACTTGATATGGTCCTTCCCATCTGTCAATAAGGCAACCTGAGCGTAGAAAATTCCGTATCATTACATAATCCCCCGGTTCAATGTCATGACAATTACTGTCTGGTAAATCAGGAATCACCAACTTTAGATTATCATTCTGATTCCTCAATTGCTTACTCATCTTAACCAAGTACTTTACGGTTACTTCATTGTTACATTTCAAATCATCCTGGGGGTTAATCATAACATGGGGTTGTCGACCAAACAGAATTTCAAAAGGAGACAGATTAAGAGGGGACCTGGGAGTGGTTCTGATGCTGTATAATACGATTGGCAAAGCTTCGGGCCACAACAATCCTGTTTCAGCCATTACCTTGCTTAATTTGTTTTTAATAGTGCTGTTTACTCTTTCCACTTTCGCACTCGCCTGGGGGCGGTACGGAGTGTGCAGCTTACTATTAATTCCCATCAACTTACACATTGTTTGAAAAACTTCACCTGTAAAATGGGTACCCCTATCACTCTCAATGATTCTAGGGATACCGTACCTGCACACAAATTCCTGCACAATTTTCTTTGCAGTAAACACAGCGGTATTTGTGGCCGCGGGAAATGCTTCAACCCAATTTGAGAACACGTCAATACAAACCAATACGTATTTTAAATTTCTACAAGGTGGCAATTGTATGAAATCAATTTGTATTACCTGAAAAGGGCCATCTGTCGGAGGGATATGGGATGGCTCTGTCGGTATTGCCTTTCCGATATTCTTCCTCAAGCAGGTGAGACATGTCATCGCTCTTTTACCCGCATGGGAAGAAAATCCTGGGGCGCACCAATAAGCTCTTACCAACTTACACATTGTTTCTTTGCCTAGATGAGTCAGCCCATGTGCCGCTTCCGCTAGACTTGGAAGGTATGCTCTGCGTGCCACTGGCTTACCCTGTCCATCTGTCCAGAGTCCTGAGGACTTCTGGCCATATCCTTTTGACCTCCAAACTGCCTTTTCTTGTGGTGAACACAAATTTTGCATTTCATATAATTTCTGTGTGTTTACAGTATCAAATACCATCAGTTGTGTACTATCTGTTTGTATGGGGTTACTGGCTGCTGATTTAGCAGCTTCGTCTGCTCGGCTGTTACCAAGTGATACCGCGTCTTGGCTATACGTGTGAGCTTTACACTTGATAACAGCCACTCTGTCGGGTTCCTGTATCGCTGTTAGAAGTCTTTTGATGTGGGCTGCATGCGCTACGGGTGTGCCAGCTGCCGTCATGAAATTTCTGAGGCGCCATAGGGCCCCGAAATCATGGACTACTCCGAAGGCGTACCTAGAATCTGTGTAGATATTGGCTGACTTGCCTTTAGCCAATTCGCATGCTCTGGTTAGGGCAACCAGTTCAGCAACTTGTGCTGAGTGTGGTGGGCCTAGGGATTCCGCTTCTATGGTACCTTGGTCATCTACGACTGCGTATCCAGTACACAAGTCTCCCGAGTCCGTCTGTCTGTGACAACTACCGTCAGTGTAGAAAGTAAAATCTACATCTTCCAGTGGGTTGTCACTGATGTCAGGCCTTGCCGTGAAATTTTGGGACAAATATTCCATACAATCATGTGTGTCGCTGTCCTTACTAAATCCTCCTTCACCATCACTCTCATCCTCCACCCTTTGTGCCTGTCCAGGCACACCTGGGAGATATGTTGCAGGATTTAGTGCGGTGCATCTCCTTATGGTGATGTTTACGGGGGCCATCAATGCCAATTCCCATCTTGTAAACCGCGCTGATTAGACGTGTCTGGTTTGGGCAGAATTCAGTAAAGCTGACACTGCATGTGGTGCATGAATTGTGAGGTTGTGTCCTAGCACAACATCTTCGCTTTTACTTACTAGCACTGCTATTGCTGCAACGCTTCGCAAGCATGTGGGGAGGGATCGCGCTACCGTGTCTAGCTGAGCGCTATAGTAGGCTACCGGCCTGCTGGCATCACCATGTTTCTGGGTTAAGACACCTGCTGCGCACCCAGCACTCTCTGTTCCGTACAGTTCAAAGGGTTTTCCATAATCTGGCATGCCTAATGCTGGTGCCTGCGTTAGGCACTGTTTAAGTCTCTCAAATGCCATCTCAGACTCGTCTGTGTGCGAAATCCGATCAGGTTTGTTTGAGGAGACCATCTCCTGTAAAGGCAAGGCCAATATGGAAAAACCTGGGATCCAGTTACGGCAATACCCACACATTCCTAAAAACATTCTAATCTGTTGCTGGGTTTGTGGCAGGGTCATGTCACGAATTGCTTGAATTCTATCAGCGGTAAGGTGTCTCAGTCCTTGTGTTAGGCAGTGTCCCAAATACTTCACCCTGGTCTGGCATAATTGTAACTTATCTTTGGAAACCTTGTGTCCTGTGTCTGAAAGATGAAACAGGAGTTGTTTCGTATCTCTCAGGGACGCTTCTAGTGAATCAGAACACAGCAGTAAATCATCCACGTACTGTATTAATACTGATCCACTCTCAGGTTGGAAAGACTGTAAACAATCATGCAAGGCCTGAGAGAAAATACTTGGACTGTCAATGAAACCTTGTGGTAATCGAGTCCAGGTGTACTGAACTCCTCTGTATGTAAATGCGAATAAGTATTGACTGTCAGGGTGCAGAGGTACCGAGAAGAAGGCGGAGCAGAGGTCAATCACAGTGAAAAAATTGGCAGTGGGAGGGATTTGCATAAGGATGACAGCTGGATTTGGCACTACAGGGAATTGACTCTCAACTATTTTGTTGATCCCTCTTAGATCCTGCACTAATCTATAACCCCTCCCCCCACTCTTTTTAACAGGGAAGATGGGACTATTGGCAGTGCTGGACGTTCTTACCAGAATGCCCTGTTGTAGCAAGCGCTCTATTACAGGGTAAACTCCTAACTCCACCTCTGGCTTCAGAGGGTATTGTGGGATTTTTGGAGCTATCCTACCATCTTTTACTTGTACATCTACTGGGGCTACGTTTGCCATTAATCCAGTGTCTTGTCCATCCTTGGTCCAAAGTGATTCCGGTATCTGGGAAATCATTTCCTCTACCTTGGACGGACACCTATTTACAACAACAGTGTGTGACATTAATCTTGTTGGGGAGTCTAGCATATCCTGCACTTCCTGAGCATGGTTTTCGGGTATGTCCAAGAACACACCTTCAGGAGTACAATATATGACACATCCCATTTTGCACAGTAAATCTCTCCCTAGGAGATTAGTCGGAGCCGATGCAGCCAGCAGAAAAGAATGCTTGGTATGCAAAGGCCCTATCGTAATCTCTGCAGGTTTGCTTAAAGGGTAGTGCTGTACTACTCCTGTTACTCCCATGGCTGGAATTATTTTACCAGTGGTTCTCAAGCCCACGGTTGAATTTATCACTGACTTGGCCGCCCCCGTATCTACAAGGAAAGTTAGAGATTTACCAGCTACATCAATTGTGACCTCAGGTTCATTTCCAAGGCTCGCAATTAATTTCACTGGCTGCAGACTACAGGTGTGGCCCCACCCCTATTGTATGTGGTGGTCTCCCTGCATTGCGCTGGCAGCTATTACCTGTGAAGGGGGTGAATGGGAACTATCAGAGACTTGCCAATCTCTTCTTGGGGGATACCTTTTTGTTTCCCCTGCGTGTGGCTCATAACTCCGTCTCTGCGGTCCTTGATCCCAATTTTGTGTGTCATGTCGTTGTCTAGGGGGTTGATATGATTTTTGTGCATTTTTCAATCTACCGTCTCGTGCAAAATGTCCCTCTTTACGACAGTAATAACAAGTTACCACATTTGACTTACCCACAGGGGTCGGAGACTTATACTGAGGTGGCCTTGTGGTCAGGGCCTGTATACTTACGGCCATTAACTTATCACTCTGTGACTTCCTGTGTCTGGTGATGTTCCGATCATGATCAATAGCGGCCTCTCTCAAAGTAGCCACCGACAAACCTCGCCAACATGGTTGGGTGGTCTGTACCCTCGTCCTCAATACTTCCTTTAAACCATCCATTAACACAGATACTGCTACTTCTCTATGATTCACATTTGTCTTAATGTCTTCTATTCCTGTATACTTAGCCATTTCCTGTAGTGCCCGATGAAAATAATCAGCAGCTGTTTCTCCCTCTTTTTGTTTGATGGAGAAAATTGTGTTCCATTTGGCAACAGCTGGGAAATACTCTCTTAACTGTAAATTTATTCTCTTTACATTATCTTGGTTGTACACATCCGTAAGGGGTACCTCTTCATCTAATTTACAGTCAGCTATAAATCTCGCTGAGTCGACATTGGAGGGTAAACATGCCCTCAGCAATATCTGCCAGTCTTTGTTATTGGGCTCCACAGTATTTCCTAGCTCTCTAATGTACTTCTGGCTTGCAACTAGATCTTTCCTAGGATCAGGGAATTCAGACACCATTGATCTTAATTCCGTTCGGGAAAAGGGGCAGTGCATGGCGATGTGTCTGACAGGAGTGACTCCTGAAGTGTCAGTTTTCCCTTTTGGTACTGCAATTACCCTAACAGGATTAAGTTCAATAACATCATTCTGAGTAGATTCTACAACATGTGGTGCAATGGTTTCAGCATATTGTACAGTGCCGTACTTACCAGTTGATACAACCTCACCTGTCCCTCCACTAGGGGCTTTTGATACTGCTCTTACTGGTTGGAACGTGCCCACTGTTGTTTCTGCTATGGTGGCTGCTAGAGAGAGTGCCGATATTGTTGTGGGTTCATCCTCTTGGTCACAATCCTGGGGAAAGTTTAAAACAGGGTACAGCTTGCACGGGTTAGTATTAGCATCAACAATCTTAGTTACATTATTCTTAACATTTATACAGTTACTAAGTGCATGTTTATCATCATACACCAGTGTGCCATTCTCTGTAACCACCTTCTCTCCCGTTATGTATGGTGGTGGTGGAGCGGTGGCTATCAGTTTTCTGATAGGGTTAGATCCAGCCGCTTGAGCCAATCCTCTTTGTATTTCACCTTCCTGTTGCCATAACTGTAAATAATCATAATGTTTGATCCGTCTCTTTGCAGATTTAATGAGACATATCCTTCTCCTTAGATTTTGTAACACCTCGGGACTAAAACTGCCTACCCGTGGGAACTTTTCCCTGTCATGCACAGTCATTTTTTCCCATTCATTGCACAAAACCTCTGTGTGTGAACCGTATTTCTCACACATGATATACCTTGCCGACCCGATTGGTCGGTTTACTAAGTCAACCTGAACCGAGGTTGATCGCCCCCTACCTGAACAACTGGCCCCCATCTTTGCAGGTGTTGCTTTCACTACCTCTGACCTTCAAATCAGGGTCTTCAGCGAACCCTTACAAAAACCAAGATGTCCGGGGTAGGCCGGCGGCGGAAGTTTACCGAGTACCTCCACTCACTCCTCGCCCACGTTGACCAGTACTGCAATCACTGACTCAGAGCTGCTGTACCCAACCTAGGGCCCCTATGAACCTTTATTTACTGGAACATGTGGATGTAATCCGAAGAGCACTTAACCCTTCCCAGTAACTATTGGTTGTTAGAGAATTCCCGAGTGACTAGCGAACCTCCCTTAAAATAAAAAAAATTACACAAATCACGTTAGAATGTACAAATAGCGTTTATGACCCCTCTAGCGTACGCAAATGGTACTGGGTCAAGTTACTAACTAATGCACACAATTACGTGCGGTACAATCGTTCTGCACATAAGCAACTAATCTTATGTGCGGAGCGACCAGTGGAATCGAAAATTGCGGCTGCGAATTCCTTCAGCCAGAGCTTAATGGCCTATATGGGTACCGCACCAACCCTTCCTGGTGTTGTGCTCCTTTACTCTTTATCTATAGCGGACTTCCTAGTCTGCTGTACCTGGACCTCCTGGTCCGTGACCTCCTGGTCTGTGCTACAGTAGACCTCCTGGTCTGTGCTACAGTAGACCTCCTGGTCTGCTATACTCTAATGCTCTTCTTTTAATATGTTTAACAAGGGATGCCTCCCAAGCCACCGTGCCGTCACTTACACGTATGTACCTCACGAGAACTCGATGATTTCCTGTGGTTCCACCCAAAAATTAGAAACTTATATATATGTATACACACTCTTTCACCTCATATACTCTTTACTTTCGTTTCTGCGCAGAAATCCCTTTCATTCAGTATCGCAGGCTAATCCCGAAAGGAGTTACAACTAGAGAAGGATCTATTAGCTTAAAATTTAGGACACTGAGATTGACTTGCGCTATTATCTCGTTGCCTCCATATCGCCTACTAAAACAATACTATTGTGTGATTTGTATTATGTGGGCGAACCCAGACGCTCCGTTGCGTAATATATGCTCCGTGCGTCGGCCCTTGCGTCGCGTACGCTAGTCCCGCCCTTTGTTAGAGACACGTGTACGCAAGCCAGGTATATCCACAGAAATACAACTAACACGTTTATATCAAAGTAAATGATCTTTAACTGTAATCATTAACTGAACACCACACAGAACTTCCTTGTATCTTAGGCAAGCCGTGCGCGTGTTTTACAAATTACTCCTTAACGTATTAATTTTACTTTTAACTACCAATAGCAACAAATCTTTCTCAGCACGTTATCAATGATAAATGGCAAGCAGGAAGGTGAGGTGTGAAAATACACAAATAAAAGAAATGCAGGTGTGTGCGTGTGTTGCGTACGCAAAACAGAGATAAACAGTTTTAACAGACAATAGCGTTTTGTTCCTACCTTCCGGTTCCGGATTCCACCAGCACTCCTACAGCGTAGCGATGCAGACGCTTATCTAGTCAGCACTACTGTATCCCTCACCACCAATACGGATACGAAGGGATACTGCCTTCCCGCCCTTGCTGACAGATAAAGTCTGTGTTCGCTAGTGCGGATATGTGGAGGACGGACGAGCCGCCAATTGATAAAGCTAAATATTTATCTTATAACATTCACTATATCTGGGTAAGAGACTCAGTACGCAATTGGCGTATGGGGTACCGTAAGGATACGCACTTAGTGTAGCAGACGCTTAGCCGTGGTTGAGACGCACATGCGGCATGCTCGCTCACAGCTTAACGCTTGGTGTCGAGCACGCTATAGGCGGCCGACTACCGTAATGCTACGCTACCAGCGTAGCGGACGCTCGTGACCACGAGGGGAACACGAGCGGCGCAGACACTCACGGGATGACACTCAGTAAACCTTGTATGCAACACAATGAAAGGCTGAGCCTATACTGTAAACCTTGGTTTTGAAATGTGAGCACAATGCAATGCTAATTAACCTCTATTGTATGAAAGCCTCTTGAGCGATTGAGACGCTCTGAATACTCTCAGCAATGTAATAAACACACAATACCTTGCTAAGGTTCCAAAACCTTTACTAACAATATCTAGCTATGTAAAAAGGGGAAAACAGTTAACAGTTCATACACTACAGGCTAACATCAATATCTAAACATAATAACTACACATATACAATATACAACAGTTTAACAATAACAGAGAGAGGGAGATAGTATGGCAAATACAAACAGAGAATAAGTTGGTTACAGAGAATAACTTACACACTGGGAACGATCGCTGCGCAGTCCTGGTACCAGCTCCCTAGTTAGTCAATGATGAAAACCGTTGTGGAGAGAAGACTGAGCTGGCCAGGCTGGCTGTTCTTATATACACTGCGTACAGTACACTACAAAGGGACCTATAATCTCATTGTTCATTGGACACAGGAATGTCTCCCCGCATTATAACAAAAGGTCATAGGTTAGTTTGAACAGGTGGGTTGTGACTATATCGAACTGCTCAGGTGGGAGGGAATCTCAGGATTCCCGCCGCATGGATAATGAACTGCAAATATAGTAAATGTCCAGAAACTACTAATGGACATAACTATACGCAGGAGCGATTAATCTTTACCTAACCAGCACCGGATTGTTTCTAATAAAATGTTCTTTAGTTAGGTACCAAACACCACTGCTCAAACCCTGTCTGACCCTTCGTATCATGCAAAGAGGAATTCCTCTGTCCAGCGACCAGTTACAATAAACAAACTTTCAGTTATTATTAAGGGGAACATTACCTATACAACATACTATTTGGATTTACTATGTAACATTTGAGTCGCCGCTAGACGCACACAAACCCTACCATAAATGCACATATCACGCGCCAATGCGCACGGCCGTAGAAGCTTCATTACGCAGTTGCGAATATGTGCACGCACGGGAGAGAATGTGCACGTGCAGCGGGCAAGCGCATGGGGTGAATATATGGCAGCGTGTAGCATGATATTTTTCGACTTTGACATGTGATAAATTAGAAGTGAGGGACCCAACACCAGAAATGATAGGGCGACCAGGGGGTGCAGTGAGTGATTTGTGGATCTTGGGTAAATGATAATATGTGGGAGTGATAGGGTGTGCAGGAATAAGATACCTGTATTCCTCTTTAGTTATAACACCTTTATCCAGTGCTTCCTTGACTAAAATAGTCAAGGATCTAAGATAATTCTGAGAAGGATTATTAGATAGTTTGGTGTATGTGTTGCCATCATCAAGTTGTCTGTAAGCTTCTAATAAATAATAATCTGTATTCTCGATAACAATGCCCCCCCCCCCTTGTCAGCTGGCTTAATGGCAAGGGAGGGGTCATTGGCCAATCTCTGTAGAGCTAGTCTCTCTTGGACTGTGAGATTCTGTCTATATTTGAATCTCTTATGTTCCTTCTGACATAGAGCATTCAAATCATCAAGGGTTTTCTTATAGAAAATGTCTATGGAGGGACTTCTGTGATGCAAAGAAAAAAAAGATGATTTATTCCTAAATTTGGAAAGACGTTCATTTGGGTGGTCCTGACTAAAGATAGGGACGGTGGAGTCAGTAGAATGATTTTCTAGGAGAAGAGATTCCAATGTTTCTAAACTATTTTTATCCTGATCATCCAATATAATGGGAAAACCATCTATTTTGCGTTGAGCCGGCTTTTTAGTAGCAAAGTATCTTTTACATGTTAATGTTCGAATATACATGTTTAATTCAACAAACAAATTGAAAAAAACAGGGGGTTTGGAGGGGGCAAATTTAAGACCTTTCGCTAAAAGTCGTGTTTCTGAGTCTCCAATGGTTACAGAGGATAAATTATAAATATTAGTGGTACTCACGGTCTTAAGTCTCGCTTTTTTTCTCTGTAACCTGCGACCTCCTCTACATCCTCTATGGTTTCTTCTCTGGCTCTTTTTGGTGATTCGGATCTGAGTGCTTCGTAACGATTGGGCATGTGATATGGGGGTCTGTATTTGAAGGTCCTCTGTTCATTCTCTAAAAAATTATTAGGGTGGATACCTGTGGATCCAGTTTTGGTGGGGGAATTGTTATGTGAGAAAACTTTAGGTCTAACCACTGGATCAGCTGACGTAGCTGTCTGTGTAGAATAATGTTCATAGACCTGTTTATGGACATGTGGTGAATTAAAATCCCCATCCAACGAGTGCTTCTGATATCTGCTAACTGATTTATTATAATTACTGTTGGTTGTCTTAGGTCTCCGATTGGATATACTCCTAGATCTGCCCCTATTGGTGGTATAACGTTGTTTGTTATAATTGCCTACTTTATTTAGACTGTAATCCTCTGTATCTCTGTTGAATTTTCTATTCTTACCATCTATAACCTCTTTTTCATACATTTGTATTTTATGATTTAATTTTAAATCATTATGTTTGAATTGAGGATGGCCAGAGAATGTGCTGAGTTTCTTTTTAGTCTCCTCTATCTCTTGAGCTAGTGATGTAGCTTTTTCCCTACGGTAATTAACTAACAGCTCCATTAGTGAAAAGGAGCAGTCATCCAGTAGGGAGTCCCATTTATTTTTCAAATTAGGGTCATCTACAAAGGATAGAGTTTTGAAGATCCTGAGACCCCTTGGTATCCTCTTATTTTTAATATATTTCTGTAGTGTGACCATGTCCCACCAATGGCGGGTTTCAGTTTTCATTAAATCTTCTAATTTATAGAAGAGCATATTAAATTCCCTTTCATGGTCATTTTGATTAAGAGAGTATCCGGAGGTATCAGGATTTTCAATATAATCAGCTTCATAACATTGTCTCCTCCTAGCACATTCAGAGACACAAGTTAGTTCTGCCATATGGTTTCAATAAAAATATATACAAATACCAATGAGTAAAATAAAAGTAGAGGCTGCTAGTAGAGACTACACAAGACAACAAATGAGCCAAAAACCAAAACACTACTTATACAGCGCCTCATTAATAAATGAATTAAATCCAATAAACAACAATTAGAAACTGCTGAGACACCGCGCTTGCCGTGACTACTATGTGAGGAATGGATAGACGAACTAAAACAACAACAATGGCTGCACTGTGTGTAGGCAGTTATATAAAAGAGAGAGCAAACGTGTAATATATAGATGTTGTAATTTAATAATAAAAATACAAGTAAAAATTGACATTAAAACAATTCTGGCACACCTATATCTGACTCAGGTGATTACTGGCTAATTTAGCCGTATAATGGAGAATGGCTAAAAATAAGGAAGTTCATATTCCACAGTTCAAGAGGAAAAGAAATTAAGTGTCGTGCAATTCCAAATAATTATCTCATAGACATCACCATGTGAGTGGTTGTGGGCATATAATACCTCTTCCGAATGGGCTGGTGTAGAATAGCCGAGCGTCCCCGGCTAAACAGTCCAGCGCTGCCCAGTGTACTGCACAGCGGAGAGGGAATCTGGATGCTGCCTGTTAATAGACACTCACCGCAGTGGAGAGATAAACGGCAGCCTCCTGCAGCGGTAAAAGCTGTTCCACGGTTGTCACCTAGTCGGAGCGGTGAAGTAAGCAGCAGTCTGCTAAGACGGTGAGCCGGTCAGTGGTGGTGATGGCGAGACCGGTATGGATTGCACGAGAGTGTATCACCTGGACCAGGTGTGCATAGAGGCGGAGTCCTGACGCGTTTAGTCACGGTCACGTGACTTTATCAAAGTTGTGATCCTACCTCCAAACTAGTCAGTATTTAAAGCCAAAACGGCTGATAACAAACAGATGTCAATAATTGAGAATTAAGACAATGCATTATAAACACGTTCGATCTCATAATAAAACATTAATAAAACAAGAAGTAATGGAATAATGAAAATACATATGGCAGAAATCGCTTGTATCCTCAAATTAGACAGCTAAATAAATAATCCTATAATGTGCATAAACATTTATTCAAAAGACACTAATAATTAAATAAAAAACCAGCCACCAGGTTGTCTGCAGCATATCCATATCAGGTGCTCCTGCACTTTTCATACTGGGGGATCACATAGATGCTGGGCAGAAAGACAATAACTGTGTATCTATATAGATGAACAAAATTTAGACGAGTCTATTACTGTCCGGCACCTTATCACTATCAAAGGATCAGTCGAAACACATTATAAACAAAAAATAAATAAAGTTTTATATAGTTAATATGCGCCGACGTGGCCGCCATAGATTCGAACAAAGGTCCAGACAAAAAATACTGTTCAGAGACCTAACCTGATGCGCCACTGATCCTGCTATATGTATGAAGGCCAAACTATAACATATGATTGCAAAATATAAGATATTATCTAATACATCTTGGAGAACCTAATTTGAATATGATTAGGTTCATATGCATAATGAAGGAAAGGAAAAAAAGGAAAAGAGGGGGCGGTGGCAATTCATCGGACACCAGACATTAAACTACATGTTACCTGCAACCTCAATATAACATTTGAGACAGGTAATCCTCAAAAGGCCATTATAGATAGTTATTGTACAGAAGACCGAAACTGTCTTACATATAAAAGTATGTATATGGAGCAAATGCTTAATCTATTTCCATACAGCACTCCACCACTCTAAGAGTTAGTCTGATCAGATTAATAATTAAAATTAATTAGAAAATAAAAAGCTATGTATAACTGGCAGACACCAGTGTGGTCACCGTAAATTCGAACTTGAACCTAACGGTAGTGCTATTCAGTGTCCCAACCTGATGCGCTACTGATCCCACTCAGTGTGAAAGGACCACAATATAACCAATAATAATAGAATGTCTTAGAGCTTCTCTTCGAGCACTTGGAGTACCTCCAGTGGATATGGTTAAATTCACATCGAGAACAGCTGAGTATTTAGACAATTCACAGCGGGTTGATCACAAATGCATGTTAAGGCTAATGGAGGAGAAAGAGATGAATACTCAGATGGATCTGCGAGGTAGTGAATAGGCATATACCATTAGCCTATTCTTATCAGAGATCGAATTCAATACACTAGGGATGAGCGGGTTCGGTTCCTCGGAATCCGAACCCGCCCGAACTTCATGTTTTTTTACACGGGGCCGAGCGACTCGGATCTTCCCGCCTTGCTCGGTTAACCCGAGCGCGCCCGAACGTCATCATCCCGCTGTCGGATTCTCGCGAGGCTCGGATTCTATCGCGAGACTCGGATTCTATATAAGGAGCCGCGCGTCGCCGCCATTTTCACACGTGCATTGAGATTCATAGGGAGAGGACGTGGCTGGCGTCCTCTCCGTTTATAGAGAAGAGAGTGAGACAGTAGAGAGAGACACAGTAGTAATTTTGGGGAGCATTAGGAGGAGTACTAGTTAGTGTTACTTGCTGAAGTGATAGATAGTGTGACTGTATATTATCTGACTTGTGGGGGAGACACTGACAGTGGGGAGCAGTTAGAGTCTGAGAGCAGGACTCAGGAGTACATATAACGTACAGTGCACACTTTTGCTGCTAGAGTGCCACACTGCCATTGTGACCACACTGACCACCAGTATAATATATATTGTGATTGTCTGCTTAGGAGTACTACTTGCAAGTTGCTGATAGTGTGACCAGTGACCTGACCACCAGTCACCACCAGTTTAATATATATATATATATATATATATATATATATAATTGTGTATAATATATATATAATATTGTATACCACCTACCCGTGGTTTTTTTTTTCTTTCTTCTTTATACATACTACTATAGTAGCTTACTGTAGCAGTCTGCGGTGCTGCTGAGCTGACTGTGTCCAGCAGGTCCGTCATCAGTCATTACATAATAAATATATATACCTGTCCGGCTGCAGTACTAGTGATATTATATATATATATATTGATTTCATCTCATTATCATCCAGTCTATATTAGCAGCAGACACAGTACGGTAGTCCACGGCTGTAGCTACCTCTGTGTCGGCAGTCGCTGGTCCATCCATAATTGTATACCACCTACCCGTGTTTTTTTTTTTCTTTCTTCTTTATACATACTACTATAGTAGCTTACTGTAGCAGTCTGCGGTGCTGCTGAGCTGACAGTGTCCAGCAGGTCCGTCATCAGTGTCAAAGTCAGAAAAATATCTCTACACACACTGCCATATTTGCACCTCATACTGGTCCGTGCTGCGCATGCGTACGCTCTCCCGTACGTGCGCATACTCACAGTCGCGGGCACCCGCAGGCGCATGGTATGCGTATTTGCGGTAGAGTTTATGCGATCGTAGCGTGCGACTCAATCATTACATATTTTCACTAATAATGTATTTTGTAGATCATGGTCCCTTTGATAGATTCTGAAAGTTTGGTTAATATAGAATGTTCATGAACAGAGAAATCCCTCTTTGTTTGATACGAAGGGTCAGACAGGAGTAATACAGTGGTGTTTAGTATCCATCGGAAGAATATTTAATTAGAAATATTCCGGTGTTGGTTTGAAGCAGATCAATCGCTCGTGCGAATAGTTATGGACATAAGAAGTTTATGAACATTTACTTTATTTGCACTTTATTACCCATGCGGCGGGAAACCCAGTTTCCCTCCCACCTGAGCAGTTGGAAATAGTCACAGCCCACCTGTATGAATCAACCTATGACCTTTTGTTATAATGCGAAGCCGAATTCCTGTGTCCAATGAACAATGAGATTGTAGGGACCATTGAATTGTATTGTGTGTGGGGCATAAATAGGCAGGCCGACCATATCCAGTTCACTCTCTTCAACGGTTCTCATTGCTGATAATCGGGAGCTGGATATCGAGGCGCATGCGATCGTTTCCCCTTGTGCGTAAGTGTTTCTCCGCAACTATATTGATCTTCTTGTTATTGTGGGCCAATCTCTCTCAATCTCTCTCTCTCTCTCTCTCCTTCTCTTTTTCCCTTAATTTCCCTTGATTGTATTGTATTGTATGGTATTTCCTGTGTAGTTATCTGGTTAGTTAGTCTATGTTATATTGTAGTGTATGCTTTGTACTGTGATTCTTTTGCAAGTATAATAGTCATAATACATATAATAGGTTTTGGACCCTAAGCCCAGGTATCTGTGTATTTCTTATAGTGTTAAGTATTCCCTGAGCGTCGGTGACGCCCAAGCAGCTTTGTAGTTAATCAGGTTACACCAGGTTGCATTTACACTCTATCACCACACTAAGGTTTACTGTATATTTCATTGTTAAAGGTATAGATATAAAGGTTTAACGTCGTAAGCGTCTGCACCGCTGGAGATCTCCTCGTGGTCCCAAGCGTCCGCTACGCTATAGCGAATCATTACGTTAGTCGGCAGCCAATAGCGTGCCTGCCTGTGATCTCTGGGCCGTAAGCGAACGTGACGCTTGAGCGTCTCGACTACGGTTGAGCGATCGTTACGCAACTTGCGTACCCTTACGGTACTTCTTACGTAGATAGCGTACAGTGTTCTTAGACCTCTTAAAGTGTTTTATATACGATAAATATTTAGCTTTATCAATTGGGGGCCGTCCAGTCCTTCACATATCTGCACTAGGTAATATCAGCAGACATTATCCATCAGCAAAGGGCGGGAGGTTGTATCCCTCGTAGTGCTGACGGGATAAGCGTCTGCTTCGCTTAGGTAAAGGGTGCTGAAGGAATCCGGGAACCGGAGGTAAGAGCAAAACGCTAGTGTCTTTTAAAACTGTATTTTTCTGTCTTGCGTACACACGCACGCACACATATATATCTGCATTTCTTTTTCATTTATGTATTTTCGTATATCACTCTCCTGTCTGCCAGTTTTATAGTTGATAAACGTGCTGAGAGAGATTTGCCGCTATTTCAATAGTTTGAGTAAAGGTAATATAGTTAAAGTGTAGACAAACACACAGTTTTTGCCTGGGAGATAAGGCGAAGTCAGTGTGGTGTGTGGTAGATGATCAAGGATCATCTACATTGATAAAAGTATAAATTGTGTTACGGTGGATCTTTGCTTTGCGTACACGTGTCTCTAACAAAGACTTGCGTACACAATCCAAAGGCCGACGCACGCAGCGTATATTACGCAACGGAGCGTCTGTGTACGCCCACGTAACTCAAACCACAAGTTGATTTTAACAGGCAATAAATAGCGCAACGCGATAAATAGCGCAACGCGGTAAATAGCGCAAGGCGATAAATAGCACAAATTGATTTCAGTTTTCCAAAACTTAGTTTAAATACCTTACTTTACTGTAATACCTCTGGGGAGAGCTATCAGACTACGGGAAATGATTTTTCTGATCAGAAAACTATAAGAATGATAGTGGGTTGAAAACGGTATGAGTGTATTGAATCCCGCTTTGTGGACTTTGTGGTCTATGTGATAAAACGGTATTAAATCCCGCTTTGTGGACTTTGTGATCTGTGTGATCTATGAGCACGGCCTGAAGTGAAAACGTGCAACAGAGTGTGATAAAGTTTTCGTTGTATTACGCTCTGGCTGTTTTGGAGCACAGTAGGGAGACTCCAATGATCCTACCATTTATGGGCAACAAGTGTCTATAAGTGGTACGATTGGACCGCACGGTTGTATGTGTGACCAATAACGCAACGTGATATGAGGTCGTATATCCATGCGTAAATCTTGCCCTCATACGTGTTGTAGGGAGCACATGCAAGCGTGATTTGTGTAAAGAAAAAGGAAGGGAATTTTCTCAGGAAAATCTCTAAAGATAGGGCCTGCAACGGCTACACGTGTCTGCTAGAAGGCGGACCGGAGATACCCGGAGCAGAAGAAGTTCAGTGGAAGAGCTTTAAGGATTTCCAACGAAGTTCTGTGTTTGGTGCATTTTAGGAAGTTTTTCTGTGTTAGACAGGTCCACAATGGCAGCCAAGTGCACAATACAGAGACGGTCGGAGGTCAGGATTCAGACTCCAGAGGCTTGCAGACCCCGAGGGTCTGCTCGGTTAGTAATGTGGGGGAAATATGGTCCCCACACTGAGACCTTTTGTGATGAATGGACACGAATGACTGCGGGGGATAAGGCACCATTTCCCGGGATAGGTAGTTTTGACTCAGAGGTGTTGCATAATTTAAGAAGAAGGATCTGTCTCATTAAATCAGCAAAGAGACGAATCAAGCATTATGATTGTTTACAGTTATGGCAACAGGAGGGTGAAATGCAAAGAAATGTAACTTACATACCTAACTTTCATCTTGAGAGGAGAGACATGGCAATGGAGGGGATTATGGTTGCGGAGAAAAGCACAAGGGTGAACAATAAAAACGCTCTTAGCAACTGTAGTATAGATGATAAGAATAAGTGTAATAAATGTAACAAAGATAATTGTAATACTGTTGAATGTACAACTATTAACCCATGCAAGTCGCACCCCATGTTAAACTTTCCTCAGGAACACCAACAAGAAAGTGAGCCCAGAACGATGTCGGCACCTCTTCCAGAAGCCATCACACAAGACATCCAGGTGGACGCGACCCAATCGGTAAAGACTGTAATCAAACCCCCTAATGGAGGGTCAGGTGAGGTCGTGTCCACAGGTACGTATGGTATTATACATTACGCACAAACAAATGTACCTCATATTGTAGAATCAATTCAGAATGACGTTACTGGACTTAATCCTGTCAGGGTAATTGCAGTACCAAATGGGAAAACTGACTCTTCAGGAGTCACCCCCGTCAGGAACATCGCCATATACTGCCCCTTTTCCCGAACAGAATTAAGAACAATTCTGTCTGAATTTCCTGATCCCAGGAAAGACTTAGTTGCTTGTCAAAGATACATTAGAGTGCTAGGACACACTGCAGAGCCAAATAACAAAGATTGGAGGACAGTTTTGAGGGCATGTTTACCCCCCGATGTTGATTCATTGAAATTTATCGCTGATTGTAAGCTAGATGAGGAAGTGCCACTAACAAACGAGTATAACCAAGATAATGTAAAAAGAATCAATCTACAGTTGAAAGAATATTTTCCTACAGTAGTAAAATGGAATAAAATCTTTACAATAAAACAAAAAGAAGGTGAATCCGCATCAGAGTATTTTCACCGGGCTCTGCAGGATATGGCTAGGTACACTGGTATAGATGACATTGAAACTAATGTACACCACAGAGAGGTAGCTGTGTCCGTATTAATGAACAACTTAAAGACACACTAAAAATTAGGGTACAAACTTCCATACCACATTGGAGAGGTATCTCGGTGGCGGCATTAAGAGAGTCCGCTATCGAGCATGACCGAAATATCCAAAGAACCAGGGAAGCGCAGGGAGAGCGGTTGATGGCACTGAACATCCAAGCACTAGAGGATGCATCAAGTCGACCGGAATCCCAGGCCCCTAGCACATGGAGAAAGCCAAGGATTTGTTATCATTGTAGAAGAGAAGGGCATTATGCCAGCAACTGTAATAACCCACATAAAGTCAGACCCCCTAGACCAAGAAATGAGCAAAATTATAACACACACGATTATAATCAGGGATCACATAGGAAGAATTTTGGGCCACACCCATGATATGTAGTCAGGAAAAGGTGATCATTAGGACTGACGGTAAGCCTGAGGTAACGGTTAATAAATTGGGAGGTCATTCACTGAAGACACAGGAATGACCGGGTGAAAAGTTGTAAAGGTATCTGTGAAATGTTTCTTTTTCTATCCCCATCTCTGACGATTATTGGTAAGAATTCAAACATTGCATATCCGCTTGGTCCTTGCAGAAGTCTACCAAACCCCAGCATGACCTATCCACCACAATGTATTCTGGCCAGATACAGACAGTGGAATATGGAGGTGCTGGTGGGGAGGGACTGCTCAAGGAAACCATTAGACACGTAGATAGGACAGCCTGATAAATCTGACAATGTTTTCTTAATGCTGACCATGTTTTAAAATGTTTGAAAAAAAAAATGTTTAATTTCTCTTTTCCTATTGGTGTTTATTGTTGAGTTATGTAATATGTATATATGCACATGAATTGTTCTCTATCTCTTTTGTTTTTTTTTGTTTTCTCTCTCTTCTCACTCATGTTTTCATGGTTTAAAGATGGTATGTCACCCCTCAGTTGGACCAATGGTAATGCCAGATTTTTGCTCCTTACAGAAAGATCGCTGGTTAGGAAGGAATATTGCATCACCAGAATGTTCATTTGGAAGACTGAAGAGACAGCACCTTTGAGAGGACAGCAGAACAAAAAGAACAACAAGACGAGAGAACTTATTATCGTAACAAGTTCTCTCCCCCTCAAACTGTTTTCTTATACCCCCTTTACAAATTTCTTCTTTTCTCCTCCTGTAAGATGGACTGGCCCCAAGAGACTGTGATATGGATTTTCCTGTTGACCATGATGTTGACCAGAGCAGTCTGTTTCGGTGAGAGTACCAGTGAGGTCGAGAAAGGATCCAGAAAGGTCCTGATGACTGAGACGGAGGTGTAAATTTCCAATAGCAACCTAACCAACAAGCAAAGGCGAGTATCAGAAAACGATCCGATAGCATTGACCATAGAAGAAATTGTGACGGATTGTTAGCTGAAGAAAACTGTATCTGTAGGCTCTGTAACAATGTCATTGAGGACGGGTGCATTAAGAAATGCCAATCCAGTTTTAATATCCATATGGACCGGCATCCATTGAGTGACTATCACTCCTTAGTGGGTAGTGTGTTAAACAAAACAGATTGTTGGGTATGCTCTCAAGTACCTCAGGGTCACAGCAAATCAGGGCTAGTACCATTTCCTTTAACGTTAGGGGAGGTACTTGAGTTAAGTGGTGGGAGACCGGTGGACAGGAGGTTTAACATCTCCAGTCCTCCTAGTTTAAAGCTCCACCAATACCATGTGGATAGGTCCCTATTATGTTTTAACATCTCCAATCCCCGAAAGCCGGGAAATTGGGAAGTGTCATGGAGCAACCAAACCATGACCTTTTCGCATAGAGCAGATAGAATGCCTACAGATACAGAGCTTGTACGCCACATAGCCAGTAGAGGAAAATCTTTCCGGTATAGGTATACCTTAGGAAATAGGATTACTAAAGTTGGAGAGGTATCACCAGGATACTGTGCACATATCGTACAACCTGATACGTGTACTAAGCAGATGGAAGAATTAGGGTTAGGAGATTTCACATGGAAGGTGTGTAATATGGTTATGTCCTACTCCGTCCCATATGTTCTCCCCGATGATGCATATTTCATATGCGGGAGAAAGGCGTACAAGTGGCTTGCCCCAAACTCTGAAGGATTGTGTTATATTGGAAAAGTATTGCCTGAAGTAATGACTGTATCACATGACAAAATGAAAGACATACACCGTGGTGCCCAAGCTCCTTATACTCACACCCATTACGAGCACGTTGTTAAAAGGCACCTGATAGAGAAGACAGAGCATCCGGCCTCTGATCTGATAAGTTAATCCACCGGGATTCAATTCTTAATCGCGTTAGATTTCACCCGCACCGCTAGAGGAGTGCTGAATTATAAATACATTTCTGCGCTCGCAAATTTGTTAGATAATATCACTGAAATGTATGATGACACGTTTAGGTATACTGGAAGAGAACTTCAGGCTTACAAAACAGAACTGGTACAGCATAGAATGGTTCTCAATTACCTCACAGCAGTGACAGGCGGATATTGTGTCACACTGGCAACACAATACGGCGTGAAATGTTGCACATATATTACGAATAGCACCGAGGACCCGGTCGAGGTCATAGACCAAAAGATGGACGATATTCTCCAATTGAAGTGGGAATTTCGCAGGAGACACAATCTCACTCTTGCTGCTGTAGGTAATGAGCTGACTGGTTGGGTGTCATGGTTGAACCCGCGAAATTGGTTCTCCGGTTTAGGAGACTGGGCTCAAGGAGTCATAATGGATGTTGGGAAGTTTCTCCTATGTATCTTAGGTGTTGTCATATCGATTGGATTGATATTTAGATGCGGTCAGGCTTTAATGAAGTGCAATCATCGTACTAGGGTAATGAGTTTAAGGAGTGAGGAAACTGTAATTAACCTGGACTTGATTTATGACCCTAATGTAGAAACAATGATGTGATGAAAATGCGATTTCTACGGTCCGTTTCTTTCACCTGTTTTTCCGTTTGCTCCAAGGTAACAAGACCCACTTGGACGAGGAATTTGACGAGACGATATACAGACAACGGATTGACCAAAGAAGAAGTTTTGACCACTTTAGATACGGACATTTGATGAACTTTGCCATGGATCCCCAGTTTCCCTAGAATTCTTAAACTCACGCTAGCCCAACATTTTTGTAAATCTATTGGCATTGACAAAGCTTTTTGCTCGCACCTAATGGGCAAAACAGCGCAAAGAAGACGACTTTCAACTGATACCGAACAAAACCTCAATCGACGACTGTACATTTACCTGACATAGAATACCACCGCATTTACCGTAATTATGTCTTTTCTTCATTTCTACAACCCTCAGGTAATAACACACATAGTCGATAGGAAATACAGGCACAGATATCAGCAACCACATACCTCCCCTATTCATGTATCATCAACTAAAATGTGCTTCCCCATTTTGTTACAACCAAAACCGAAAAGAGCTCGGTAAAGTTTGACAGCCCATCCACAGACCCGTACCACGGGATAAGAAGGAATTCAAATGTATACTTCGCAATACCTCGAAGCTTGATTTACAACACGTACGGCACGATGATACATGACCCCCCAAACATGGACTCATACACACATGCTTCTGCTATCTCACTAGGTCATACCCTCTTCCCACCTACTCCTCTCTCCTCCCTTACCCAACCATGTAAATGTATTAACCCCTAACATATATTTTTCTCCTTTTGAAATGTTTTAGAAGGTGGCAGTTATTATTGACTGCCAAAGGGTGGACTGTCAAAGTCAGAAAAATATCTCTACACACACTGCCATATTTGCACCTCATACTGGTCCGTGCTGCGCATGCGTACGCTCTCCCGTACGTGCGCATACTCACAGTCGCGGGCACCCGCAGGCGCATGGTATGCGTATTTACGGTAGAGTTTATGCGATCGTAGCGTGCGACTCAATCATTACATATTTTCACTAATAATGTATTTTGTAGATCATGGTCCCTTTGATAGATTCTGAAAGTTTGGTTAATATAGAATGTTCATGAACAGAGAAATCCCTCTTTGTTTGATACGAAGGGTCAGACAGGAGTAATACAGTGGTGTTTAGTATCCATCGGAAGAATATTTAATTAGAAATATTCCGGTGTTGGTTTGAAGCAGATCAATCGCTCGTGCGAATAGTTATGGACATAAGAAGTTTATGAACATTTACTTTATTTGCACTTTATTACCCATGCGGCGGGAAACCCAGTTTCCCTCCCACCTGAGCAGTTGGAAATAGTCACAGCCCACCTGTATGAATCAACCTATGACCTTTTGTTATAATGCGAAGCCGAATTCCTGTGTCCAATGAACAATGAGATTGTAGGGACCATTGAATTGTATTGTGTGTGGGGCATAAATAGGCAGGCCGACCATATCCAGTTCACTCTCTTCAACGGTTCTCATTGCTGATAATCGGGAGCTGGATATCGAGGCGCATGCGATCGTTTCCCCTTGTGCGTAAGTGTTTCTCCGCAACTATATTGATCTTCTTGTTATTGTGGGCCAATCTCTCTCAATCTCTCTCTCTCTCTCTCTCCTTCTCTTTTTCCCTTAATTTCCCTTGATTGTATTGTATTGTATTGTATGGTATTTCCTGTGTAGTTATCTGGTTAGTTAGTCTATGTTATATTGTAGTGTATGCTTTGTACTGTGATTCTTTTGCAAGTATAATAGTCATAATACATATAATAGGTTTTGGACCCTAAGCCCAGGTATCTGTGTATTTCTTATAGTGTTAAGTATTCCCTGAGCGTCGGTGACGCCCAAGCAGCTTTGTAGTTAATCAGGTTACACCAGGTTGCATTTACACTCTATCACCACACTAAGGTTTACTGTATATTTAATTGTTAAAGGTATAGATATAAAGGTTTAACGTCGTAAGCGTCTGCACCGCTGGAGATCTCCTCGTGGTCCCAAGCGTCCGCTACACTATAGCGAATCATTACGTTAGTCGGCAGCCAATAGCGTGCCTGCCTGTGATCTCTGGGCCGTAAGCGAACGTGACGCTTGAGCGTCTCGACTACGGTTGAGCGATCGTTACGCAACTTGCGTACCCTTACGGTACTTCTTACGTAGATAGCGTACAGTGTTCTTAGACCTCTTAAAGTGTTTTATATACGATAAATATTTAGCTTTATCATCAGTCATTACATAATAAATATATATACCTGTCCGGCTGCAGTACTAGTGATATTATATATATATATATATATTGATTTCATCTCATTATCATCCAGTCTATATTAGCAGCAGACACAGTACGGTAGTCCACGGCTGTAGCTACCTCTGTGTCGGCAGTCGCTGGTCCATCCATAATTGTATACCACCTACCCGTGTTTTTTTTTTTCTTTCTTCTTCTTTATACATACTACTATAGTAGCTTACTGTAGCAGTCTGCGGTGCTGCTGAGCTGACAGTGTCCAGCAGGTCCATCATCAGTCATTACATAATAAATATATATACCTGTCCGGCTGCAGTACTAGTGATATTATATATATATATATATATATTGATTTCATCTCATTATCATCCAGTCTATATTAGCAGCAGACACAGTACGGTAGTCCATGGCTGTAGCTACCTCTGTGTCGGCAGTCGCTGGTCCATCCATAATTGTATACCACCTACCCGTGTTTTTTTTTTTTCTTTCTTCTTCTTTATACATACTACTATAGTAGCTTACTGTAGCAGTCTGTGGTGCTGCTGAGCTGACTGTGTCCAGCAGGTCCGTCATCAGTCATTACATAATAAATATATATACCTGTCCGGCTGCAGTACTAGTGATATTATATATATATATATTGATTTCATCTCATTATCATCCAGTCTATATTAGCAGCAGACACAGTACGGTAGTCCACGGCTGTAGCTACCTCTGTGTCGGCAGTCGCTGGTCCATCCATAATTGTATACCACCTACCCGTGTTTTTTTTTTCTTTCTTCTTCTTTATACATACTACTATAGTAGCTTACTGTAGCAGTCTGCGGTGCTGCTGAGCTGACAGTGTCCAGCAGGTCCGTCATCAGTCATTACATAATAAATATATATACCTGTCCGGCTGCAGTACTAGTGATATTATATATATATATATTGATTTCATCTCATTATCATCCAGTCTATATTAGCAGCAGACACAGTACGGTAGTCCACGGCTGTAGCTACCTCTGTGTCGGCAGTCGCTGGTCCATCCATAATTGTATACCACCTACCCGTGTTTTTTTTTTTCTTTCTTCTTCTTTATACATACTACTATAGTAGCTTACTGTAGCAGTCTGCGGTGCTGCTGAGCTGACTGTGTCCAGCAGGTCCGTCATCAGTCATTACATAATAAATATATATACCTGTCCGGCTGCAGTACTAGTGATATTATATATATATATATATATATATATTGATTTCATCTCATTATCATCCAGTCTATATTAGCAGCAGACACAGTACGGTAGTCCACGGCTGTAGCTACCTCTGTGTCGGCAGTCGCTGGTCCATCCATAATTGTATACCACCTACCCGTGTTTTTTTTTTTTTCTTTCTTCTTCTTTATACATACTACTATAGTAGCTTACTGTAGCAGTCTGCGGTGCTGCTGAGCTGACTGTGTCCAGCAGGTCCGTCATCAGTCATTACATAATAAATATATATACCTGTCCGGCTGCAGTACTAGTGATATTATATATATATATATTGATTTCATCTCATTATCATCCAGTCTATATTAGCAGCAGACACAGTACGGTAGTCCACGGCTGTAGCTACCTCTGTGTCGGCAGTCGCTGGTCCATCCATAATTGTATACCACCTACCCGTGGTTTTTTTTTTTTCTTCTTTATACATACTACTATAGTAGCTTACTGTAGCAGTCTGCGGTGCTGCTGAGCTGACAGTGTCCAGCAGGTCCGTCATCAGTCATTACATAATAAATATATATACCTGTCCGGCTGCAGTACTAGTGATATTATATATATATATATTGATTTCATCTCATTATCATCCAGTCTATATTAGCAGCAGACACAGTACGGTAGTCCACGGCTGTAGCTACCTCTGTGTCGGCAGTCGCTGGTCCATCCATAATTGTATACCACCTACCCGTGTTTTTTTTTTTTTTTTCTTCTTCTTTTTACATACTACTATAGTAGCTTACTGTAGCAGTCTGCGGTGCTGCTGAGCTGACAGTGTCCAGCAGGTCCGTCATCAGTCATTACATAATAAATATATATACCTGTCCGGCTGCAGTACTAGTGATATTATATATATATATATATTGATTTCATCTCATTATCATCCAGTCTATATTAGCAGCAGACACAGTACGGTAGTCCACGGCTGTAGCTACCTCTGTGTCGGCAGTCGCTGGTCCATCCATAATTGTATACCACCTACCCGTGTTTTTTTTTCTTTTCTTTCTTCTTCTTTATACATACTACTATAGTAGCTTACTGTAGCAGTCTGCGGTGCTGCTGAGCTGACAGTGTCCAGCAGGTCCGTCATCAGTCATTACATAATAAATATATATACCTGTCCGGCTGCAGTACTAGTGATATTATATATATATATATTGATTTCATCTCATTATCATCCAGTCTATATTAGCAGCAGACACAGTACGGTAGTCCACGGCTGTAGCTACCTCTGTGTCGGCAGTCGCTGGTCCATCCATAATTGTATACCACCTACCCGTGTTTTTTTTTTTTTCTTTCTTCTTCTTTATACATACTACTATAGTAGCTTACTGTAGCAGTCTGCGGTGCTGCTGAGCTGACAGTGTCCAGCAGGTCCGTCATCAGTCATTACATAATAAATATATATACCTGTCCGGCTGCAGTACTAGTGATATTATATATATATATAATGATTTCATCTCATTATCATCCAGTCTATATTAGCAGCAGACACAGTACGGTAGTCCACGGCTGTAGCTACCTCTGTGTCGGCAGTCGCTGGTCCATCCATAATTGTATACCACCTACCCGTGGTTTTTTTTTTCTTTCTTCTTTATACATACTACTATAGTAGCTTACTGTAGCAGTCTGCGGTGCTGCTGAGCTGACAGTGTCCAGCAGGTCCGTCATCAGTCATTACATAATAAATATATATACCTGTCCGGCTGCAGTACTAGTGATATTATATATATATATATATATATTGATTTCATCTCATTATCATCCAGTCTATATTAGCAGCAGACACAGTACGGTAGTCCACGGCTGTAGCTACCTCTGTGTCGGCAGTCGCTGGTCCATCCATAATTGTATACCACCTACCCGTGGTTTTTTTTTTTTCTTCTTTATACATACTACTATAGTAGCTTACTGTAGCAGTCTGCGGTGCTGCTGAGCTGACAGTGTCCAGCAGGTCCGTCATCAGTCATTACATAATAAATATATATACCTGTCCGGCTGCAGTACTAGTGATATTATATATATATATATATATATAGATTTCATCTCATTATCATCCAGTCTATATTAGCAGCAGACACAGTACGGTAGTCCACGGCTGTAGCTACCTCTGTGTCGGCAGTCGCTGGTCCATCCATAATTGTATACCACCTACCCGTGTTTTTTTTTCTTTTCTTTCTTCTTCTTTATACATACTACTATAGTAGCTTACTGTAGCAGTCTGCGGTGCTGCTGAGCTGACAGTGTCCAGCAGGTCCGTCATCAGTCATTACATAATAAATATATATACCTGTCCGGCTGCAGTACTAGTGATATTATATATATATATATTGATTTCATCTCATTATCATCCAGTCTATATTAGCAGCAGACACAGTACGGTAGTCCACGGCTGTAGCTACCTCTGTGTCGGCAGTCGCTGGTCCATCCATAATTGTATACCACCTACCCGTGGTTTTTTTTTTTTCTTCTTTATACATACTACTATAGTAGCTTACTGTAGCAGTCTGCGGTGCTGCTGAGCTGACAGTGTCCAGCAGGTCCGTCATCAGTCATTACATAATAAATATATATACCTGTCCGGCTGCAGTACTAGTGATATTATATATATATATATTGATTTCATCTCATTATCATCCAGTCTATATTAGCAGCAGACACAGTACGGTAGTCCACGGCTGTAGCTACCTCTGTATCGGCAGTCGCTGGTCCATCCATAATTGTATACCACCTACCCGTGTTTTTTTTTTTTCTTTCTTCTTCTTTTTACATACTACTATAGTAGCTTACTGTAGCAGTCTGCGGTGCTGCTGAGCTGACAGTGTCCAGCAGGTCCGTCATCAGTCATTACATAATAAATATATATACCTGTCCGGCTGCAGTACTAGTGATATTATATATATATATATATATTGATTTCATCTCATTATCATCCAGTCTATATTAGCAGCAGACACAGTACGGTAGTCCACGGCTGTAGCTACCTCTGTGTCGGCAGTCGCTGGTCCATCCATAATTGTATACCACCTACCCGTGTTTTTTTTTCTTTTCTTTCTTCTTCTTTATACATACTACTATAGTAGCTTACTGTAGCAGTCTGCGGTGCTGCTGAGCTGACAGTGTCCAGCAGGTCCGTCATCAGTCATTACATAATAAATATATATACCTGTCCGGCTGCAGTACTAGTGATATTATATATATATATATTGATTTCATCTCATTATCATCCAGTCTATATTAGCAGCAGACACAGTACGGTAGTCCACGGCTGTAGCTACCTCTGTGTCGGCAGTCGCTGGTCCATCCATAATTGTATACCACCTACCCGTGTTTTTTTTTTTTTCTTTCTTCTTCTTTATACATACTACTATAGTAGCTTACTGTAGCAGTCTGCGGTGCTGCTGAGCTGACAGTGTCCAGCAGGTCCGTCATCAGTCATTACATAATAAATATATATACCTGTCCGGCTGCAGTACTAGTGATATTATATATATATATAATGATTTCATCTCATTATCATCCAGTCTATATTAGCAGCAGACACAGTACGGTAGTCCACGGCTGTAGCTACCTCTGTGTCGGCAGTCGCTGGTCCATCCATAATTGTATACCACCTACCCGTGGTTTTTTTTTTCTTTCTTCTTTATACATACTACTATAGTAGCTTACTGTAGCAGTCTGCGGTGCTGCTGAGCTGACAGTGTCCAGCAGGTCCGTCATCAGTCATTACATAATAAATATATATACCTGTCCGGCTGCAGTACTAGTGATATTATATATATATATATATATTGATTTCATCTCATTATCATCCAGTCTATATTAGCAGCAGACACAGTACGGTAGTCCACGGCTGTAGCTACCTCTGTGTCGGCAGTCGCTGGTCCATCCATAATTGTATACCACCTACCCGTGGTTTTTTTTTTTTCTTCTTTATACATACTACTATAGTAGCTTACTGTAGCAGTCTGCAGTGCTGCTGAGCTGACAGTGTCCAGCAGGTCCGTCATCAGTCATTACATAATAAATATATATACCTGTCCGGCTGCAGTACTAGTGATATTATATATATATATATATATATATATTGATTTCATCTCATTATCATCCAGTCTATATTAGCAGCAGACACAGTACGGTAGTCCACGGCTGTAGCTACCTCTGTGTCGGCAGTCGCTCGTCCATCCATAAGTATACTAGTATCCATCCATCTCCATTGTTTACCTGAGGTGCCTTTTAGTTGTGCCTATTAAAATATGGAGAACAAAAATGTTGAGGTTCCAAAATTAGGGAAAGATCAAGATCCACTTTCACCTCGTGCTGAAGCTGCTGCCACTAGTCATGGCCGAGACGATGAAATGCCAGCAACGTCGTCTGCCAAGGCCGATGCCCAATGTCATAGTACAGAGCATGTAAAATCCAAAACACCAAATATCAGTAAAAAAAGGACTCCAAAATCTAAAATAAAATTGTCGGAGGAGAAGCGTAAACTTGCCAATATGCCATTTACCACACGGAGTGGCAAGGAACGGCTGAGGCCCTGGCCTATGTTCATGGCTAGTGGTTCAGCTTCACATGAGGATGGAAGCACTCAGCCTCTCGCTAGAAAACTGAAAAGACTCAAGCTGGCAAAAGCACCGCAAAGAACTGTGCGTTCTTCCAAATCCCAAATCCACAAGGAGAGTCCAATTGTGTCGGTTGCGATGCCTGACCTTCCCAACACTGGACGTGAAGAGCATGCACCTTCCACCATTTGCACGCCCCCTGCAAGTGCTGGAAGGAGCACCCGCAGTCCAGTTCCTGATAGTCAGATTGAAGATGTCAGTGTTGAAGTACACCAGGATGAGGAGGATATGGGTGTTGCTGGCGCTGGGGAGGAAATTGACAAGGAGGATTCTGATGGTGAGGTGGTTTGTTTAAGTCAGCCACCCGGGGAGACACCTGTTGTCCGTGGGAGGAATAGGGCCGTTGACATGCCTGGTGAAAATACCAAAAAAATCAGCTCTTCGGTGTGGAAGTATTTCACCAGAAATGCGGACAACATTTGTCAAGCCGTGTGTTGCCTTTGTCAAGCTGTAATAAGTAGGGGTAAGGACGTTAACCACCTCGGAACATCCTCCCTTATACGTCACCTGCAGCGCATTCATAATAAGTCAGTGACAAGTTCAAAAACTTTGGGCGACAGCGGAAGCAGTCCACTGACCAGTAAATCCCTTCCTCTTGTAACCAAGCTCACGCAAACCACCCCACCAACTCCCTCAGTGTCAAATTCCTCCTTCCCCAGGAATGCCAATAGTCCTGCATGCCATGTCACTGGCAATTCTGACGAGTCCTCTCCTGCCTGGGATTCCTCCGATGCATCCTTGCGTGTAACGCCTACTGCTGCTGGCGCTGCTGTTGTTGCTGCTGGGAGTCGATGGTCATCCCAGAGGGGAAGTCGTAAGCCCACTTTTACTACTTCCACCAAGCAATTGACTGTCCAACAGTCCTTTGCGAGGAAGATGAAATATCACAGCAGTCATCCTGTTGCAAAGCGGATAACTGAGGCCTTGACAACTATGTTGGTGTTAGACGTGCATCCGGTATCCGCCGTTAGTTCACAGGGAACTAGACAATTTCTTGAGGCAGTGTGCCCCCGTTACCAAATACCATCTAGGTTCCACTTCTCTAGGCAGGCGATACCGAGAATGTACACGGACGTCAGAAAAAGACTCACCAGTGTCCTAAAAAATGCAGTTGTACCCAATGTCCACTTAACCACGGACATGTGGACAAGTGGAGCAGGGCAGGGTCAGGACTATATGACTGTGACAGCCCACTGGGTAGATGTATGGACTCCCGCCGCAAGAACAGCAGCGGCGGCACCAGTAGCAGCATCTCGCAAACGCCAACTCTTTCCTAGGCAGGCTACGCTTTGTATCACCGGTTTCCAGAATACGCACACAGCTGAAAACCTCTTACGGCAACTGAGGAAGATCATCGCGGAATGGCTTACCCCAATTGGACTCTCCTGTGGATTTGTGGCATCGGACAACGCCAGCAATATTGTGTGTGCATTAAATATGGGCAAATTCCAGCACGTCCCATGTTTTGCACATACCTTGAATTTGGTGGTGCAGAATTTTTTAAAAAACGACAGGGGCGTGCAAGAGATGCTGTCGGTGGCCAGAAGAATTGCGGGACACTTTCGGCGTACAGGCACCACGTACAGAAGACTGGAGCACCACCAAAAACGCCTGAACCTGCCCTGCCATCATCTGAAGCAAGAAGTGGTAACGAGGTGGAATTCAACCCTCTATATGCTTCAGAGGTTGGAGGAGCAGCAAAAGGCCATTCAAGACTATACAATTGAGCACGATATAGGAGGTGGAATGTACCTGTCTCAAGCGCAGTGGAGAATGATTTCAACGTTGTGCAAGGTTCTGCAACCTTTTGAACTTGCCACACGTGAAGTCAGTTCAGACACTGCCAGCCTGAGTCAGGTCATTCCCCTCATCAGGCTTTTGCAGAAGAAGCTGGAGGCATTGAAGGAGGAGCTAAAAGGGAGCGATTCCGCTAGGCATGTGGGACTTGTGGATGGAGCCCTTAATTCGCTTAACAAGGATTCACGGGTGGTCAATCTGTTGAAATCAGAGCACTACATTTTGGCCACCGTGCTCGATCCTAGATTTAAAAACTTCCTTGGATCTCTCTTTCCGGCAGACACAAGTCTGCTGGGGTTCAAAGACCTGCTGGTGACAAAATTGTCAATTCAAGCGGAACGCGACCTGTCAACATCTCCTCCTTCACATTCTCCCGCAACTGGGGGTGCGAGGAAAAGGCTCAGAATTCCGAGCCCACCCGCTGGCGGTGATGCAGGGCAGTATGGAGCGACTGCTGATGCTGACATCTGGTCCGGACTGAAGGACCTGACAACGATTACGGACATGTCGTCTACTGTCACTGCATATGATTCTCTCACCATTGAAAGAATGGTGGAGGATTATATGAGTGACCGCATCCAAGTAGGCACGTCAGACAGTCCGTACTTATACTGGCAGGAAAAAGAGGCAATTTGGAGGCCCTTGCACAAACTGGCTTTATTCTACCTAAGTTGCCCTCCCACAAGTGTGTACTCCGAAAGAGTGTTTAGTGCCGCCGCTCACCTTGTCAGCAATCTGCGTACGAGGTTACTTCCAGAAAATGTGGAGAAGATGATGTTCATTAAAATGAATTATAATCAATTCCTCCGTGGAGACATTGACCAGCAGCAATTGCCTCCACAAAGTACACAGGGAGCTGAGATGGTGGATTCCAGTGGGGACGAATTGATAATCTGTGAGGAGCGGGATGTACACGGTGATATATCAGAGGATGATGATGAGGTGGACATCTTGCCTCTGTAGAGCCAGTTTGTGCAAGGAGAGATTAATTGCTTCTTTTTCGGTGGGGGTCCAAACCAACCCGTCATTTCAGTCACAGTCGTGTGGCAGACCCTGTCACTGAAATGATGGGTTGGTTAAAGTGTGCATGTCCTGTTTATACAACATAAGGGTGGGTGGGAGGGCCCAAGGACAATTCCATCTTGCACCTCTTTTTTCTTTCATTTTTATTTGCGTCATGTGCTGTTTGGGGAGTGTTTTTTGGAAGGGCCATCCTGCGTGACACTGCAGTGCCACTCCTAGATGGGCCAGGTGTTTGTGTCGGCCACTAGGGTCGCTTAGCTTACTCACACAGCTACCTCATTGCGCCTCTTTTTTTCTTCTTTGCGTCATGCGCTGTTTGGGGAGTGTTTTTTGGAAGGGCCATCCTGCGTGACACTGCAGTGCCACTCCTAGATGGGCCAGGTGTTTGTGTCGGCCACTAGGGTCGCTTATCTTACTCACACAGCTACCTCATTGCGCCTCTTTTTTTCTTCTTTGCGTCATGTGCTGTTTGGGGAGTGTTTTTTGGAAGGGCCATCCTGCGTGACACTGCAGTGCCACTCCTAGATGGGCCAGGTGTTTGTGTCGGCCACTAGGGTCGCTTATCTTACTCACACAGCTACCTCATTGCGCCTCTTTTTTTCTTCTTTGCGTCATGTGCTGTTTGGGGAGTGTTTTTTGGAAGGGCCATCCTGCGTGACACTGCAGTGCCACTCCTAGATGGGCCAGGTGTTTGTGTCGGCCACTAGGGTCGCTTATCTTACTCACACAGCTACCTCATTGCGCCTCTTTTTTTCTTCTTTGCGTCATGTGCTGTTTGGGGAGTGTTTTTTGGAAGGGACATCCTGCGTGACACTGCAGTGCCACTCCTAGATGGGCCAGGTGTTTGTGTCGGCCACTAGGGTCGCTTATCTTACTCACACAGCTACCTCATTGCGCCTCTTTTTTTCTTTGCGTCATGTGCTGTTTGGGGAGTGTTTTTTGGAAGGGCCATCCTGCGTGACACTGCAGTGCCACTCCTAGATGGGCCAGGTGTTTGTGTCAGCCACTAGGGTCGCTTAGCTTAGTCATCCAGCGACCTCGGTGCAAATTTTAGGACTAAAAATAATATTGTGAGGTGTGAGGTATTCAGAATAGACTGAAAATGAGTGGAAATTATGGTTTTTGAGGTTAATAATACTTTGGGATCAAAATGACCCCCAAATTCTATGATTTAAGCTGTTTTTTAGTGTTTTTTGAAAAAAACACCCGAATCCAAAACACACCCGAATCCGACAAAAAAATTCGGTGAGGTTTTGCCAAAACGCGGTCGAACCCAAAACACGGCCGCGGAACCGAACCCAAAACCAAAACACAAAACCCGAAAAATTGCAAGTGCACATCCCTACAATACACTTGTTAAGACCCTCCGGCATTAGGGTCCTCAATTTATGGATCCAATAGTTCTCCCTCAGACATAGCTTTCTGTATCTGTCTCCTTCACGTATTGTTGGTGTAATTGTTTCAATACCAATTAGTTTAATATCCTCTGGATTTTTTTGATGTTTATCTAAAAAATGTCTAGAGACACTATGGAACACAAATCCTTTTTGAATATTACGTCTGTGTTCAAGAAATCTGGTTCTGAGTTTCCGTGTCGTCCTTCCCACATAAATTAGGCTACATTTGCAGATCAGTAAATATATTACAAAAGAACTGTTACAATTAATATGTGAACTAATCTCTACCTTTAAAGAGTTGGGAGTGTTGAAAACTTTCACATTATTTAAAATGTATGAACAGGTGATACATTGCTTGGCCCCACATCTAAAACATCCAATGATTTTAGGGAGCCATTGAACCGTTTCAGCGGAGGTGATATTGCCCTCTATTTTTCTTTTGTTTACAAAGAGACTTGGTGCAAGAAATTGTTGCAGATTATTAGATTTTTTGAAAATGACTGACGGTGTATCTTTCAACTCGGTTTTGAGAACCTGATCTGTCAAAAGAATAGAATAATTATTATGTATAATATTCTTAATCTTTGACGAGGAACTGTTAAATTGTGATATGAAATGCGGTTGATCTGGTTCAAATTTACGAGAATGAATTTTATGTACTAATAAAGCATTCCTGTCTAAATTGTCTGCCCTTTCACGGGCTGATCTAATCAAAGTTACAGGATATCCTCGATTCTGAAACGAGGTTGAGATCTCATCTGCTTGTAATTGATAGTCTAAATGTATCACTGCAATTGCGTTTAATACGTCTTGGTTGTCCAAAAGGAATATTGTTGAGTCATGGTTTGTAATGGGAACTATCATAGTGTATAAAATTAAGAGTATCAACCTCTTTGCGAAAAGTTTTGGTTGAAATTTTACCATCAAATATACTAAGTGAGATATCTCCCTCTCCACCGATTTCATTACCCAATTGAATGCCAATGATTTCAATTTGCGGTTCATGGGTGTCTCTAGTAATACTTCTATTTCTTTTCTCGATATCTCACTTAGTATAGTTGATGGTAAAATTTCAACCAAAACTTTTCGCAAAGAGGTTGATACTCTTAATTTTATACACTATGATAGTTCCCATTACAAACCATGGCTCAACAATATTCCTTTTGGACAACTAAGATGTATTAAACGCAATTGCAGTGATACATTAGACTATCAATTACAAGCAGATGAGATCTCAACCTCGTTTCAGAATCGAGGATATCCTGTAACTTTGATTAGATCAGCCCGTGAAAGGGCAGACAATTTAGACAGGAAAGATTTATTAGTACATAAAATTAATTCTCGTAAATTTGAACCGGATCAACCGCATTTCATATCACAATTTAACAGTTCCTCGTCAAAGATTAAGAATATTATACATAATAATTATTCTATTCTTTTGACAGATCAGGTTCTCAAAACCGAGTTGAAAGATACACCGTCAGTCATTTTCAAAAAATCTAATAATCTGCAACAATTTCTTGCACCAAGTCTCTTTGTAGACAAAAGAAAAATAGAGGGCAATATCACCTCCGCTGAAACGGTTCAATGGCTCCCTAAAATCATTTGATGTTTTAGATGTGGGGCCAAGCAATGTATCACCTGTTCATACATTTTAAATAATGTGAAAGTTTTCAACACTCCCAACTCTTTAAAGGTAGAGATTCGTTCACATATTAATTGTAACAGTTCTTTTGTAATATATTTACTGATCTGCAAATGTAGCCTAATTTATGTGGGAAGGACGACACGGAAACTCAGAACCAGATTTCTTGAACACAGACGTAATATTCAAAAAGGAATTGTGTTTCATAGTGTCTCCAGACATTTTTTAGATAAACATCAAAAAAATCCAGAGGATATTAAACTAATTGGTATTGAAACAATTACACCAACAATACGTGAAGGAGACAGATTCAGAAAGCTATGTCTGAGGGAGAACTATTGGATCCATAAATTGAGGACCCTAATGCCGGAGGGTCTTAACGAGTGTATTGAATTCGATCTCTGATAAGAATAGGCTAATGGTATATGCCTATTCACTACCTCGCAGATCCATCTGTGTATTCATCTCTTTCTCCTCCATTAGCCTTAACATGCATTTGTGATCAACCCGCTGTGAATTGTCTAAATACTCAGCTGTTCCCGATGTGAATTTAACCATATCCACTGGAGGTACTCCAAGTGCTCGAAGAGAAGCTCTAAGACATTCTATTATTATTGGTTATATTGTGGTCCCTTCACACTGAGTGGGATCAGTAGCGCATCAGGTTGGGACACTGAATAGCGCT
The DNA here is from genome assembly GCF_028390025.1 of Pseudophryne corroboree. NCBI lineage: Eukaryota > Metazoa > Chordata > Amphibia > Anura > Myobatrachidae > Pseudophryne > Pseudophryne corroboree. The sequence continues at coordinate 625,646,977 of NC_086449.1, read as the reverse complement.
ACCGTTAGGTTCAAGTTCGAATTTAAGGTGACCACACTGGTGTCTGCCAGTTATACATAGCTTTTTATTTTCTAATTAATTTTAATTATTAATCTGATCAGACTAACTCTTAGAGTGGTGGAGTGCTGTATGGAAATAGATTAAGCATTTGCTCCATATACATACTTTTATATGTAAGACAGTTTCGGTCTTCTGTACAATAACTATCTATAATGGCCTTTTGAGGATTACCTGTCTCAAATGTTATATTTGGCCTTCATACATATAGCAGGATCAGTGGCACATCAGGTTAGGTCTCTGAACAGTATTTTTGTCTGGACCTAAGTTCGAATCTATGGCGGCCACGTCGGCGCATATTAACTATATAGAACTTTATTTATTTTTTGTTTATAATGTGTTTCGACTGATCCTTTGATAGTGATAAGGTGCCGGACAGTAATAGACTCGTCTAAATTCTGTTCATCTATATAGATACACAGTTATTGTCTTTCTGCCCAGCATCTATGTGATCCCCCAGTATGAAAAGTGCAGGAGCACCTGATATGGATATGCTGCAGACAACCTGGTGGCTGGTTTTTTATTTAATTATTAGTGTCTTTTGAATAAATGTTTATGCACATTATAGGATTATTTATTTAGCTGTCTAATTTGAGGATACAAGCGATTTCTGCCATATGTATTTTCATTATTCCATTACTTCTTGTTTTATTAATGTTTTATTATGAGAGCGAACGTGTTTATAATGCATTGTCTTAATTCTCAATTATTGACATCTGTTTGTTATAAGCCGCTTTGTCTTTAAATTAGAGATGTGCACTTGAAATTTTTCGGGTTTTGTGTTTTGGTTTTGGGTTCGGTTCCGCGGCCGTGTTTTGGGTTCGACCGCGTTTTGGCAAAACCTCACCGAATTTTTTTTGTCGGATTCGGGTGTGTTTTGGATTCGGGTGTTTTTTTCAAAAAACACTAAAAAACAGCTTAAATCATAGAATTTGGGGGTCATTTTGATCCCAAAGTATTATTAACCTCAAAAACCATAATTTCCACTCATTTTCAGTCTATTCTGAATACCTCACACCTCACAATATTATTTTTAGTCCTAAAATTTGCACCGAGGTCGCTGGATGACTAAGCTAAGCGACCCTAGTGGCCGACACAAACACCGGGCCCATCTAGGAGTGGCACTGCAGTGTCACGCAGGATGGCCCTTCCAAAAAACACTCCCCAAACAGCACATGACGCAAAGAAAAAAAGAGGCGCAATGAGGTAGCTGTGTGAGTAAGATAAGCGACCCTAGTGGCCGACACAAACACCGGGCCCATCTAGGAGTGGCACTGCAGTGTCACGCAGGATGGCCCTTCCAAAAAACACTCCACAAACAGCACATGACGCAAAGAAAAAAAGAGGCGCAATGAGGTAGCTGTGTGAGTAAGCTAAGCGACCCTAGTGGCCGACACAAACACCTGGCCCATCTAGGAGTGGCACTGCAGTGTCACGCAGGATGGCCCTTCCAAAAAACACTCCCCAAACAGCACATGACGCAAAGAAAAAAAGAGGCGCAATGAGGTAGCTGTGTGAGTAAGATAAGCGACCCTAGTGGCCGACACAAACACCGGGCCCATCTAGGAGTGGCACTGCAGTGTCACGCAGGATGGCCCTTCCAAAAAACACTCCCCAAACAGCACATGACGCAAAGAAAAAAAGAGGCGCAATGAGGTAGCTGTGTGAGTAAGATAAGCGACCCTAGTGGCCGACACAAACACCGGGCCCATCTAGGAGTGGCACTGCAGTGTCACGCAGGATGGCCCTTCCAAAAAACACTCCCCAAACAGCACATGACGCAAAGAAAAAAAGAGGCGCAATGAGGTAGCTGTGTGAGTAAGATAAGCGACCCTAGTGGCCGACACAAACACCTGGCCCATCTAGGAGTGGCACTGCAGTGTCACGCAGGATGGCCCTTCCAAAAAACACTCCCCAAACAGCACATGACGCAAAGAAAAATTAAAGAAAAAAGAGGTGCAAGATGGAATTGTCCTTGGGCCCTCCCACCCACCCTTATGTTGTATAAACAGGACATGCACACTTTAACCAACCCATCATTTCAGTGACAGAGTCTGCCACACGACTGTGACTGAAATGACGGGTTGGTTTGGACCCCCACCAAAAAAGAAGCAATTAATCTCTCCTTGCACAAACTGGCTCTACAGAGGCAAGATGTCCACCTCATCATCATCCTCCGATATATCACCGTGTACATCCCCCTCCTCACAGATTATCAATTCGTCCCCACTGAAATCCACCATCTCAGCTCCCTGTGTACTTTGTGGAGGCAATTGCTGCTGGTCAATGTCTCCACGGAGGAATTGATTATAATTCATTTTAATGAACATCATCTTCTCCACATTTTCTGGAAGTAACCTCGTACGCCGATTGCTGACAAGGTGAGCGGCGGCACTAAACACTCTTTCGGAGTACACACTTGTGGGAGGGCAACTTAGGTAGAATAAAGCCAGTTTGTGCAAGGGCCTCCAAATTGCCTCTTTTTCCTGCCAGTATAAGTACGGACTGTGTGACGTGCCTACTTGGATGCGGTCACTCATATAATCCTCCACCATTCTTTCAATGGGGAGAGAATCATATGCAGTGACAGTAGACGACATATCCGTAATCGTTGACAGGTCCTTCAGTCCGGACCAGATGTCAGCATCAGCAGTCGCTCCAGACTGCCCTGCGTCACCGCCAGCGGGTGGGCTCGGAATTCTGAGCCTTTTCCTCGCACCCCCAGTTGCGGGAGAATGTGAAGGAGGAGATGTTGACAGGTTGCGTTCCGCTTGACTTGACAATTTTCTCACCAGCAGGTCTTTGAACCCCAGCAGACTTGTGTCTGCCGGAAAGAGAGATCCAAGGTAGGTTTTAAATCTAGGATCGAGCACGGTGGCCAAAATGTAGTGCTCTGATTTCAACAGATTGACCACCCGTGAATCCTTGTTAAGCGAATTAAGGGCTCCATCCACAAGTCCCACATGCCTAGCGGAATCGCTCCGTGTTAGCTCCTCCTTCAATGTCTCCAGCTTCTTCTGCAAAAGCCTGATGAGGGGAATGACCTGACTCAGGCTGGCAGTGTCTGAACTGACTTCACGTGTGGCAAGTTCAAAGGGCAGCAGAACCTTGCACAACGTTGAAATCATTCTCCACTGCGCTTGAGACAGGTGCATTCCACCTCCTATATCGTGCTGAATTGTATAGGCTTGAATGGCCTTTTGCTGCTCCTCCAACCTCTGAAGCATATATAGGGTTGAATTCCACCTCGTTACCACTTCTTGCTTCAGATGATGGCAGGGCAGGTTCAGGCGTTTTTGGTGTTGCTCCAGTCTTCTGTACGTGGTGCCTGTACGCCGAAAGTGTCCCGCAATTCTTCTGGCCACCGACAGCATCTCTTGCACGCCCCTGTCGTTTTTTTAAAAATTCTGCACCACCAAATTCAAGGTATGTGCAAAACATGGGAAATGCTGGAATTTGCCCAGATGTAATGCACACACAATATTGCTGGCGTTGTCCGATGCCACAAATCCACAGGAGAGTCCAATTGGGGTAAGCCATTCCGCGATGATCTTCCTCAGTTGCCGTAAGAGGTTTTCAGCTGTGTGCGTATTCTGGAAACCGGTGATACAAAGCGTAGCCTGCCTAGGAAAGAGTTGGCGTTTGCGAGATGCTGCTACTGGTGCCGCCGCTGCTGTTCTTGCGGCGGGAGTCTATACATCTACCCAGTGGGCTGTCACAGTCATATAGTCCTGACCCTGCCCTGCTCCACTTGTCCACATGTCCGTGGTTAAGTGGACATTGGGTACAGCTGCATTTTTTAGGACACTGGTGACTCTTTTTCTGAGGTCTGTGTACATTTTCGGTATCGCCTGCCTAGAGAAATGGAACCTAGATGGTATTTGGTACCGGGGACACAGTACCTCCAACAAGTCTCTAGTTGGCTCTGCAGTAATGATGGATACCGGAACCACGTTTCTCACCACCCAGGATGCCAAGGCCTCAGTTATCCGCTTTGCAGCAGGATGACTGCTGTGATATTTCATCTTCCTCGCAAAGGACTGTTGGACAGTCAATTGCTTGGTGGAAGTAGTAAAAGTGGTCTTACGATTTCCCCTCTGGGATGACCATCGACTCCCAGCAGCAACAACAGCAGCGCCAGCAGCAGTAGGCGTTACACGCAAGGATGCATCGGAGGAATCCCAGGCAGGAGAGGAATCGTCAGAATTGCCAGTGACATGGCCTGCAGGACTATTGGCATTCCTGGGGAAGGAGGAAATTGACACTGAGGGAGTTGGTGGGGTGGTTTGCGTGAGCTTGGTTACAAGAGGAAGGGATTTACTGGTCAGTGGACTGCTTCCGCTGTCGCCCAAAGTTTTTGAACTTGTCACTGACTTATGATGAATGCGCTGCAGGTGACGTATAAGGGAGGATGTTCCGAGGTGGTTAACGTCCTTACCCCTACTTATTACAGCTTGACAAAGGCAACACACGGCTTGACAAATGTTGTCCGCATTTCTGTTGAAATACTTCCACACCGAAGAGCTGATTTTTTTGGTATTTTCACCAGGCATGTCAACGGCCATATTCGTCCCACGGACAACAGGTGTCTCCCCGGGTGCCTGACTTAAACAAACCACCTCACCATCAGAATCCTCCTTGTCAATTTCCTCCCCAGCGCCAGCAACACCCATATCCTCCTCATCCTGGTGTACTTCAACACTGACATCTTCAATCTGACTATCAGGAACTGGACTGCGGGTGCTCCTTCCAGCACTTGCAGGGGGCGTGCAAATGGTGGAAGGCGCATGCTCTTCACGTCCAGTGTTGGGAAGGTCAGGCATCGCAACCGACACAATTGGACTCTCCTTGTGGATTTGGGATTTCGAAGAACGCACAGTTCTTTGCGGTGCTTTTGCCAGCTTGAGTCTTTTCATTTTTCTAGCGAGAGGCTGAGTGCTTCCATCCTCATGTGAAGCTGAACCACTAGCCATGAACATAGGCCAGGGCCTCAGCCGTTCCTTGCCACTCCGTGTGGTAAATGGCATATTGGCAAGTTTACGCTTCTCCTCCGCCAATTTTATTTTAGATTTTGGAGTACTTTTTTTACTGATATTTGGTGTTTTGGATTTTACATGCTCTGTACTATGACATTGGGCATTGGCCTTGGCAGACGACATTGCTGGCATTTCATCGTCTCGGCCATGACTAGTGGCAGCAGCTTCAGCACGAGGTGGAAGTGGATCTTGATCTTTCCCTAATTTTGGAACCTCAACATTTTTGTTCTCCATATTTTAATAGGCACAACTAAAAGGCACCTCAGGTAAACAATGGAGATGGATGGATACTAGTATACTTATGGATGGACGAGCGACTGCCGACACAGAGGTAGCTACAGCCGTGGACTACCGTACTGTGTCTGCTGCTAATATAGACTGGATGATAATGAGATGAAATCAATATATATATATATAATATCACTAGTACTGCAGCCGGACAGGTATATATATTTATTATGTAATGACTGATGACAGACCTGCAGGACACTGTCAGCTCAGCAGCACCGCAGACTGCTACAGTAAGCTACTATAGTAGTATGTATAAAGAAGAAAGAAAAAAAAAAACCACGGGTAGGTGGTATACAATTATGGATGGACGAGCGACTGCCGACACAGAGGTAGCTACAGCCGTGGACTACTGTACTGTGTCTGCTGCTAATATAGACTGGATGATAATGAGATGAAATCAATATATATATATATATATAATATCACACTAGTACTGCAGCCGGACAGGTAGATATATTTATTATGTAATGACTGATGACGGACCTGCTGGACACTGTCAGCTCAGCAGCACCGCAGACTGCTACAGTAAGCTACTATAGTAGTATGTATAAAGAAGAAAGAAAAAAAAAACCACGGGTAGGTGGTATACAATTATGGATGGACGAGCGACTGCCGACACAGAGGTAGCTACAGCCGTGGACTACCGTACTGTGTCTGCTGCTAATATAGACTGGATGATAATGAGAAGAAATCAATATATATATATATATATAATATCACACTAGTACTGCAGCCGGACAGGTAGATATATTTATTATGTTATGACTGATGACGGACCTGCTGGACACTGTCAGCTCAGCAGCACCGCAGACTGCTACAGTAAGCTACTATAGTAGTATGTATAAAGAAGAAAGAAAAAAAAAAACCACGGGTAGGTGGTATACAATTATGGATGGACGAGCGACTGCCGACACAGAGGTAGCTACAGCCGTGGACTACCGTACTGTGTCTGCTGCTAATATAGACTGGATGATAATGAGATGAAATCAATATATATATATATATATATATAATATCACACTAGTACTGCAGCCGGACAGGTATATATATTTATTATGTAATGACTGATGACGGACCTGCTGGACACTGTCAGCTCAGCAGCACCGCAGACTGCTACAGTAAGCTACTATAGTAGTATGTATAAAGAAGAAAGAAAAAAAAAACCACGGGTAGGTGGTATACAATTATGGATGGACGAGCGACTGCCGACACAGAGGTAGCTACAGCCGTGGACTACCGTACTGTGTCTGCTGCTAATACAGACTGGATGATAATGAGATGAAATCAATATATATATATATAATATCACTAGTACTGCAGCCGGACAGGTATATATATTTATTATGTAATGACTGATGACGGACCTGCTGGACACTGTCAGCTCAGCAGCACCGCAGACTGCTACAGTAAGCTACTATAGTAGTATGTATAAAGAAGAAGAAAGAAAAAAAAACGGGTAGGTGGTATACAATATTATATATATATTATATACAATTATATATATATATATATATATATATATATATATATATATTAAACTGGTGGTGATTATTAAACTGGTGGTCAGGTCACTGGTCACACTATCAGCAACTTGCAAGTAGTACTCCTAAGCAGACAATTACAATATATATTATACTGGTGGTCAGTGTGGTCACAATGGCAGTGTGGCACTCTGGCAGCAAAAGTGTGCACTGTACGTTATATGTACTCCTGAGTCCTGCTCTCAGACTCTAACTGCTCCCCACTGTCAGTGTCTCCCCCACAAGTCAGATATACATTATACAGTCACACTATCTATCTATCACTTCAGCAAGTAGTAGTACTCCTCCTAATGCTCCCCAAAATTACTACTGTGTCTCTCTCTACTCTAGTCTCACTCTCTTCTCTATAAACGGAGAGGACGCCAGCCACGTCCTCTCCCTATGAATCTCAATGCACGTGTGAAAATGGCGGCGACGCGCGGCTCCTTATATAGAATCCGAGTCTTGCGATAGAATCCGAGCCTCGCGAGAATCCGACAGCGGGATGATGACATTCGGGCGCGCTCGGGTTAACCGAGCAAGGCGGGAAGATCTGAGTCGCTCGGCCCCGTGTAAAAAAAAATGAAGTTCGGGCGGGTTCGGATTCCGAGGAACCGAACCCGCTCATCTCTACTTTAAATACTGACTAGTTTGGAGGTAGGATCACACCTTTGATAAAGTCACGTGACCGTGACGAAATGCATCAGGACTCCGCCTCTATGCACACCTGGTCCAGATGATACACTCTCGTGCAATCCATACCGGTCTCGTCATCACCACCACTGACCGGCTCACCGTCTTAGCAGACTGCTGCTTACTTCACCGCTGCGACTAGGTGACAACCGTGGAACAGCTTTTACCGCTGCAGGAGGCTGCCGTTTACCTCTCCACTGCGGCGAGTGTCTATTAACAGGCTGCATCCAGATTGCCGCTCCGCTGTGCAGTACACTGGGCAATGCAGGACTGTTTAGCCGGGGATGCTCGGCTATTCTATACCAGCCCATTCGGAAGAGGTATTATATGCTCACAACCACTCACATGGTGACGTCTATGAGATAATTATTTGGAATTGCACGACACTTAATTTCTTTTCCTCTTGAACTGTGGAATATGAACTTCCTTATTTTTAGCCATTCTCCATCATACGGCTAAATTAGCCAGTAATCACCTGAGTCAGATATAGGTGTGCCAGAATTGTTTAAATGTAAATTTTTACTTGTATTTTTATTATTAAATTACAACATCTATATATTACACGTTTGCTCTCGGTTTTATATAACTGCCGACACACAGCGCAGCCATTGTTGTTGTTTTACACAAATAAGTTAGAAAGGTATATAATAATTACACACTGCAGTTGACTTCACCGACAGCGTCGCACAATTCATGTATGAGTAGGAAATAATATTCTGCAGGTAGTGTCACAGTGCTTATGAAAATAAAATAAAAATTGTGTAGTACACTGGGGTACAGCACAAACAAAAAATATCTATATCTATATTTATATATATATATATATATATATTTATATATATATTATAATTACAATTTTAGGCTTTTTGTTTTTAGCTTTTATTATTTTAATTTTACACTGGGGCAGAGCCTCTGGATAGACGGACAGATCATACCTTTCTGATACAGCAGACAGAGCACCCCTTTTTCAGATACAGCTGACAGAGAGACCACCCATTTTTCAGATATAGCTGACAGAAAGAGTACCCCTTTCAAATACAGCAGAGAGCACCCCTTTTTCAGATACCGCAGACAGAGAGCACCCCTTTTTCAGATACTGCGGACAGAGAGCATCCCTTTTTTAGATACAGCTGACAGAGAGAGCACCCATTTTTCAAATACAGCAGACAGAGAGAGCACCCTTTCAAATACAACAGAGAGCACCCCTTTTTCAGATACAGCTGACAGAGAGAGCACCCCCTTTTCAGATACAGCAGACAGAGAGAGCACCCTTTCAAATACAGCAGAGAGCACCCCTTTTTCAGATACAGCTGACAGAGAGAGCACCCCTTTTTCAGATACAGCTGACAGAGGGAGCACCCCTTTCAAATACAGCTGACAGAGAGAAGGCACCCCTTTACAGATACAGCTGACCGAGAGAGAGAGCGCCCCTTATAGATACAGCTGTCAGAGAGCACCCCTTTTTCAGATACCGCTGACATAGCACACCCCTTTTTCAGATACAGCTGACAGAGAGAGAACCCCTTTTTCAGATACAGCTGACAGAGACAGCCCCCTTTTTTCAGATACCGCAGGCAGAGAGAAAGCACCCCTTTTAAATACAGCTGACAGTGAGAAAGCGACCCTTTTTCAGATACAGCTGACAGAGATAGCACCCCTTTTTCAGATACCGCAGACAGAGAAAGCACCTCTTTCTCTTACATCCTAGAGGATGCTGGGGTCCATATTAGTACCATGTGGTATAGACGGGTCCACCAGGAGTCATTGGCACTTTAAGAGTTTAATGGTGCGGGCTGGCTCCTCCCTCTATGCCCCTCCTGCCAGACTCAGTTTAGAAAATGTGCCCGGGGGAGCCGGTCAAAGCTAGGGGAGCTCTACAGAGTTCTCTTGGTAAAGAGTATTTTTCTTCCTTTTCATGTTTTTTTATTTTACAGGGAGACTGTTGGCGCCAGCCTCCCTGCAGCGTGGGACTGGGGGGGAGGAGCAGTGTCCGCCCCACGGGGTCTTGAGACACTGCTCCCACTGACTGGACGCTGGCTCCAGAGGGGTCTGATCGCGCCCCGCCGCAGGGGAACACTTGCCCCGTCAGCCAGCCGCCACCAGAATGGTTAGTCTCTCTGAGAGGGACTATTTCTCAGATATCTGATAGAGTTGCTAGGACTGAGCATGCCACTCAGGTCCTCCAGTCCTCTATGGTGGTATGGTCTGATTCTGCCTCCTCGTGGTACCCTGGGGTACATTCTCATAAATGTGCGCTTGCAATATTGCAGGATGACACAGACACCGACTCTGATGCTGCAGACGGTGATGGGGATGTGTTGAGGGGGATGGTATCACTTGCCAAGGGGGTGCAGTTGATGATTGAGGCTGTTAGGGATGTTTTAAACATTTCGGACACAGCCCCGGAACAGGTGGAGGAGGCCTTCTTTACGGATAATAAGTGTTTTGTTCATATGTTTGTAAATCCAGTCATCAGGACACAGAGACATGTGAGTTCACTGCTGTGCTGCTTTATTCCATCACCAACTACAGGCACACTGCACACTGGACCACCCACTTCCCAGCATCCCCCTGGTCCTAGGGACCATCACTGAAGATTGAGGCTTACACCTATTGGTAAGGGAATGTCTACAAATATTAAGCATTCTAATACACTAACATCACATCCTCTTTTCTTTAAAAGATAAGCCCTGTACGCTTCAATGCAACAATTAACAACGTCATATTAAGAACATAATCTAACACGTTTCAATGAGTCTCTCAGGTCTGTGTATTTCCCTTTTGGGTCTTTCATACACAGTCTGCGTTTCATCAACCATGTTGGACCTTTCTAGAATCGTGGTTTGTTCACCATTATCAGGATCATCATACATGTCAGATGAAGGGTATTCTTCAGTCATGTTGTCTTCATTATGGTTAGGTTGAGATCTTAAAACCACCCGATTTCTTCTTACTTCCGTTCCATGCTTTTGTACGTATAGTATAAGATCTTGGTGCTACTTGTGCTTGCACAATACCTTTCTGCACCCAAATACCTTTCTCGTGATCTCTGAGATGGACTTGGTCATCCAATTTTAGATCAGATAAGCGTTTTGTTCGTCTGTCATGGAACAGTTTCTGTTTCGCCTGCTGACGTTCCTTACTCAGTCTGACCAATGCTGAGTTATGTGTATTAAGCAGTTCATCATGTATCGGGAGATTTGCTCTAATCCTCCTTCCCATCAGCATTTGTGCAGGAGAAAGTCGATTCTGTAAAGGTGTACTGCGGTAGATTAAAAGACTTTTGTAGAAATCTTCTTTACCTTCTTGAGCTTTTTTCATGAGACTCTTTACAGTTTTTACTGAACTTTCCACCAACCCATTTGAGCGTGGATAGTGGGGACTTGATGTAGTATGAACAAATTCCCACTCATCAGCAAATTGTCTAAATTCAGCACTGGAAAACTGAGGACCATTGTCAGTGAACACTTCCATAGGAACGCCATGCCTTGCAAAGATTGACTTCATGCAATTGATTATGGCTTTACTAGTAGTTGTATGTAGTGTCTTCACCTCAGGGTAGTTAGAGTAATAATCAGTCACAACAATGTATGTTTTCCCATTACAATCAAACAAATCTGCGCCAACTTTCTGGTACGGTCTCTCTGGCACTGCGTGAGGACTCAGTGGCTCGACTTGTTGTTTTGGTCTATACGTAAGACATAATTCACATGTAGCTGTAGTCTGTGCTATGTCTTGGTTCATTCTTGGCCAATACATAACTTAACGCGCTCTCCGCTTACGTTTTTCTTCTCCTATGTGGCCTTCATGTATCTTGCACAGCATAGTTTTTCTTAGTCGTGCAGGTATGACAAACCTATTGCCTTTGTAAATAATACCATCGACAACTGTAAGGTCACTGCGGTACATCCAATAATCATGAATAGACAGCGGTCACGCATGTTTTTCTGCTGGCCAACCTTTCAGAATGATATCTTTCAACACTTTCATTGTGTCATCTGTCTCAGTTTCTTTCCTAATCTGTTCTTGTCTTGCAAGAGACACTGGTAGAGAAGCTACGATCAAATTAACATAGGCTTCTATCTCTTCATCCATCAGACTTTTGGAACCTTCACTTTTGTCCACAGCACGAGAAAGTGTATCAGCAATGTACATGTATTTGCCGGGACAGTACAGCAAGTGTACATCATATTTCTGTAGTCTGATAAGCATTTGTTGAATTCTCATGGGACAGTCATGTAATGATTTAGTCATGAAAGCTACCAATGGCTTGTGGTCAGTTTCCACTGTAAATGTTTGACCATACACAAACTGATGAAATCGCTCACATGCATATGTGATCGCTAGAAGTTCTTTTTCTATCTGAGCATACCTTGTTTCAGCACTTGTCAGTGCTCTTGATGCATAGATTACTGGTTGCCATGTATCCTCATGTTCTTGTAACAGCACTGAGCCTAGGCCAAATTGCGAAGCATCTGCTGAAATTCTTATTCTTTTCGCAGGATCAAAGAATTTTAGGTTTTGGAACAAGGAAGAAAAGATTGGTCTTAGGTGGCGCACTAATACAAATGATTTTAAATTTAAAATAGAACTTTTATTTCATATACTTAAAAAGCCTGTAACTGTGAAATATTAAAATGAATTAAAGGACAAGTGAAAGACAAAGTGCAACCTATGATTATTAAAAAACCACACACTACACCCACTATGCTGTGCAATGTCTCTATATAAAATACTTCAATTATTGTGTACAATGACCTCGATTATGAATATGCGTGCTTATCAGAGAAACAAAAGTTCCACCTAAGTGAACCACAATTCTGTCAATCAATTTAATATGATATGGGCTCCTTAAGTGTACTGTAACATGTATGTTATTAGACGTTAGATCTGATAGGGTAGACCGAATAAACTCAATATGTCCCAATTAGCTCCTTGCCTGTCAAAATTGTGACTACATCATCCGATGTTCCCACAATATTCGCTATACCACTATCCTTCTTGATACTAATTGATCTCTTTATATTAACACATAATGCTGTATCACCACTGATGAGCATCAATCAAATTTGTACTGACCATTATATAAAAGTACAATGTTGGTCAGCATTTCCAGACTCTGCTGTCAGTGCTGTCCCATATGGTGCATTGTACTGTATTGTAGAGTGCTGTTCTTGTAATTTCCTTCTACAAATAACTATTGGCAGCTTGCCCAATCGTATAGATAATCTGGGGACAGAACTATTGTACCTGGCTAGCGTTCTCAGTCTCTGCTGTCAACGCTGCCTCATGCAATGCAATTGTACTGGTATAGCACACAATACGTAACTTTCAGTGCCCTCTTGTTAGTTGCTGTTTGCAAATTGCTTATTCAAACAGCGTGAATGTAATAAAAATTCCTCATGTGGCTAGCGTTCTCAATCTCGGTTGTCGACGCTGCCTAGTATAGCGCTATGTATCCATCTGGGCACAATAATTCTGGTTAAATCCCCTCTTGTTAATTACTGTTGGCAAGTAACCTGTTAATGCAACTTTATCTGGGAATACAGATCAAAAATTAATAAATTGTCAGTATTCTGCTCGATTTCTTATTAACAGTGAGAGTTGTCCTAGTAATTAGTAATGTGGGAGAGAAAAGGGTTTTTTAGTATCAGCGTGTTTTAGATCAGGTTCAGGAGCTAATTAGGATATTCCATACACAAGAGATGCACTCAAAAATAATATTGTGAAATAAGCTTAAATAAGCTTTATGTGCTAAATACCCCTCCTGTATATCTATATGATTTCAATCATCATAGTTCACAGAATCCAGGCCAGCAGCTTACTGCAGTATTTGTCATGCAGGTTTATGTATACACTCTATCCCTAAGTGTATCAGAGGATGTTGTGACAGGCTTTAATTATGCACAATATATTTCACAGCTTTTAGTCTGCGGTTGCAGGCTGATACACTGGGATTTCAGACTGTTACATATTATCAGACTGTGTTATATATACACACTTTATCCCTAAATGTATCAGAGAATGTTGTAACAAGCTTTAATTATATACAATGTGTTTCACATCTTTTAATCTGCAGCTGCAAGCTGATACACTGGGATTTCAAGCTGTTACTTATTATCAGGCTGTGTTATATATACACACTTTTATCCCTAAATGTATTAGAGAGTTTTGTAACAAGCTTTAATTATATACAATGTGTTTCACAGCTTTTAATCTGCAGCTGCAAGCTGATACACTTGGATTTCAAGCTGTTAAATATTATCAGGCTGTCAGTATTGCACAGTCCTACATATGCTAATGAATATGCAGTGTGTTAAAGTTCTCTGCTGCTGCATGATAATTTAATGGCCCTTAATCGTGGGTGCAGCGTTCAGCTTAAGGTATTCATTCTATGGTTTGTAATCACACTTTGCACCTATAATATCATGCTTGCCGACCTGACCCTCTCCATGAGGGAGAAAATGCTCTGTTTCTGGACTTTCCTGGTAATGTATGATTGCCATCACCTGTGGTGAGCTAGGTAATTGATAAGAAAGGTGTTTCACCACAGGTGATGGCAATCATATATTAGCAGGAAAGTCCAGGAACAGAGTATTTTCTCCCTCATGGAGAGGGTCAGGTAGGCAAGTATGATAATATAAGCATAATCATAGTCCCCTATTGTCTAAAGTTCATATTCCTCAAATCATATTCTGAATAAAGCACATATCATTGACAAGCACATTTTAGTAAAGCATGTGGGTGAGGTGTGAATCGCCAACAGGTGTTTCACAGTTAGTTTCCTCAGGGCTAACCAGAATGTCTCCGGTGACCGGATTATCACAAAGTAGCCGCTCCAATCACGGGGCATCTCCCCAGTCACATGATTGCAGCATCCAATAGCAGTGCAGGTCCCTTCATTTGGGATCTAGTGTTTCTTCTGGTCCGATCACATGATTCTAAGGACCAATCACTATCAGGATAAACCATACACTAGAGGAAAAGATAATAATAATTAGATGTCTATCGTTCTGGACTCCACTTTATCATTTCTGTGAACAGTTTAAGTTAGTAGTGCTCATATTGGAGTTCATATTCCATACACTGCAGTGAATTATGTGGAAATTCATTCACCCTTCCACCAGGGGTTCATTATAAATAATATTTATGTGTATCTCTGTTAATCTTGTGTATTTTAATCACATACACAGTATCTTGTATTAATGTGACAAAGAGTATAGATGTCCACAAGGGGCGTGATGTCAGATTTGTGAAAGTAGTAAGAAAAAATATAATGTGCAAAAAACAAAGTCCAAAAGTGTACACAATATGTGAAAACCGTGCCCTTGTGAATAATAATTATATATAATTAATATGAACTCAATTAAAAAGTGATTATGTTAAATTTCAGTGTGTGTAAATTGAAGTGTCATGAATAATTAGTAAAATGTATGATAGTGCATTTAATGTTGTGCAGTTATTCATTACGTGCGTGATATATGAATTAATGAATAAACGTGAAGTGTGTACAGTGAAACATATAGATATGATTCAAATGTGAGATATGATATTGCATATTCCTGTATTAACAGATTTATAATCCTCAACAAAAAATTCCAACCCACTGCCTATTCACTGTGCATCGGTCCTGGTTGATCTTCTTCATATCATCATATTGTGTCTCAAAAGACTTAGACTGGTATAGATATAGATATGATTTCACAGATTAATCTGTCATAATGTGGATAATTATATATTATATACCACCTCTTAAGCATGGTTCCAACATGTGTATTCCACTGTATAGTGTTGTTAAATTTCATCATGACTATAACCTATCATTTCACTTATGATGAGTTTAAGGGGAACATTTACTAAGCAGTGATAAGAGTGGAGAAGTGAGCCAGTGGAGAAATTTCCCCATCAACCAATCAGCAGCTCTGTATCATTTTATAGTATGCAAATTATAGATGTTACTTCAGTGCTGATTGGTTGCCATGGGCAATTTCTCCACTGGCTCACTTCTCTGCTCTTACCACTGCTTAGTAAATGTACCCCTAATTGCGCTGTTTATTTATGATGCTTGTATACAATTGTACTTACATAATTATTTTCACCATGGAATCACACAGCCTAACATCAACGGTAAGTGTCCAGTATTAGGGAATCTTGGATGAAGCCCCTTTTTTTGTGTTTACATAGTGATTGTCACTGAGCGCAGTTCATGGATTATTATGAGTTATTGTAGCAATAATCCTTGCTTTTTTTCATTGCCCCGTATCTGCCTATACTTGGGCTGGGACCTATCCACAGGATAAGTATTATAACCTCAATTTTGTCCCTAATGTGTGTTTTCTATAGCTGAACTGAGTCAGGACTGTCACTTCTGTGAATAAGATAAAACAACTTGTACATCTTATTAATTCATAGAATGTTCTTCAAAGAAATGGGAGATAGCTGTTATATTCATTCAACCCCAGTGGATGCATGCTATCCATCAAGAAGATTAATTTGGTTTCTAATTTTAACAGCTCATTGTCCAGGTCACCTCCCCTAATACCCAGCTGGATGCGTTGCATGCCATATGCTTTCAACCCTCCAGTTTCACCTCCATGTTGTTGTAAAAAATGTTTGGCCACTGGTGTCAAGGTCTTAAATCTTCTCGCATCCTGTTTTGCATTTTTAATGCTGTTAGCATGCTCCAGAATCCGTACTTTTAATGGTCGAATGGTTTTACCTATATATCTTTTGCCACAAGGGCATTCCAGATGGTAAACCACACCCATAGTGGTGCAACTGATGAAATTTTTAATTAGCCACTTCTTGCAGAATTTATCTATATAGGATTGTTTTACTATCATGTATTGGCATGCTTTACAGCGGCCACACTGATAGGACCCTTTCTTGTTGTATAATGATCTGGTAGGGGTTGCAAGATAACTTCGGACAACCAAGTCCCGTAGGTTTTTGGATCTCCTCCAACTGCTTTGTACTCTATACGGTAACACTTGCTTCAAGATCTCATCAGTATGTAAAGTTGGCCAGTGTTTCTGTAGGATTCCATTAATCTTCCTCCATTGTGGATTGAATGTACTAACGAATCTTACTGGTTCTTCGCTTTGATGTTTTACTTTGGGGGTCAGGAGAGAGTCTCTCGTATAGGTTTTGACACTATTAACAGCAGATTTTATACATCTGTTACTGTATCCTCACTTTTTAAGTCGATCACATACTTGTTTCTCACGTTCAGAGTATGCTGTCGTACTTGAGCAGTTCCTCTTTGTATGGAGTAATTCCCCCTAGGGGATTGCTTTGATAGTTGCAGGTAAGTGAGAGCTGTTAAAGTGTAAGATGCTATATGTCGCCGTCTTTTTCCTGAACACATCAGTGCTAATTCTTCCATCCATCTCTATCTTGATACTCAGGTCCAGAAAATTAATTTCTCTCTGGTCCTTCTCTCCCGTCAATTTCAGATTGAGGTAATTACGATTAAGAATGGTGATAAATTCGTCCAAGAGTTCCTTCTCTTCCTCCCAAATTATCAGGACATCATCGATGTAACGGAGGTATAGGAGGATGTGTTGCGTATATCTCTCCAAGGTTTCGTTAAATACGTGCTCCCTCTCCCACCATCCCAGGTAGAAGTTGGCGTACGATGGGGCACAAGCCGTCCCCATCGCTGTCCCTCTAACCTGGAGGTAGAATTTCTCTTCACTGATTAAGTAGTTTTTTGTTAGTATGAATTCTAATAGGGAGATTAAGAAGTCATTGAACTTGCGATGAGTTCCCATGTCCAAAAAGTATTTAACGGCTGCCACTCCCTTATTGTGGTCGATACGTGTGTACAGGCTTTCAATGTCGTAAGTGGCAAGCCATGTACCCTTATTCACTATCATGTCCTGCAGCTTCTTTAACACATCCATAGTGTCCCTGGTGTAGGAGGGCAGTGTCAGCACATGCTGCCTCAAATATTGGTCTACAAAGGTGCTTGCCTTTCCGTGAGGCTCCCCACACCAGAGACAATGGGTCTCCCAGGAGTGGTCCGATCATTCTTGTGTACCTTGGGCAACAGGTACAATGTTGCAACTCTTGGATTTTCTGTTTTAAGGAAGTCAAAATCCTTTTTCTTAATTACACCATCCTGATGTGCTCTCGAAATGATGGAATTATAAAGACAGAGGAAGTTTTTTGTGGGATTAAAGATTAATGGCTTATAACAACTAGCATCACTTAGCTGTTTTCTCAGTTCTGCTACATACATGTTCCTAGGCCACAACACTATATTGCCCCCTTTATCAGAGGGCTTGATTATAATGTCATGCCATTTCATGATCTCCTGTAGTGCTTCTCTTTCTTCTTTCGTTAAATTATCAGCGCCTGATTGGAATGGATGTTTTTGTGTGAACATGAGATCGAGGTCCCTAGAAACTAAATCATAGAACACTTTTGCTGTGGGGTAAATTTTAAAGTCCGGGAAGAAGGATGACTTATTCTTAATTTTATGGGGATCATATGGGGAAGGGTCGGGAGGTTGTTCAATCCCTGATTCTAATTCCTCCAATATATTCACCATGACTTGATTTTCTGTTGTTAGGGACATGGAGGATGCGGCTGGGGTGAGTATCATCTCCATATTGCTGGCTTTTTCTCTAATTTGTTGTTGAGAGAAGAAGAATTTTTTCAGCAAGATTTTCCTCATAAACGTTTGTAAGTCCTTTTCACACTCGAATCTATCTGGACTATGAGTGGGAGCAAAGGATAACCCCTTACTGAGCAGACGTGTTTGGTCTTCAGAAAGTGTCTTATCCGTAAGGTTAATTATCCTCAGTGTGTCGTTGTTAGTTATCTCCGTCTCCTTTGCTCCCTGGGTTCCTCTCTCCAGTCCCCGGTGCCTCTTTTTCTTCTCGCCCCCCTTCCCCCTCCTGATCTTAAATCTTCCATACTGGTATGGTCTTTGCCCCCCTTCAATGGTTGATCTAAAAAATCCTTGCTCTGGGGTCTACTTCTATGAAATAGTTCTTCTCCTTCAGAGGATTCTACATCAGAGGTCGTGTAATTCGTTGCATTGATGTTCCTTGTTCGCTGTGGATAGGACCTCCATTTGTATACTCTATCCTGGGCAAAATCATTTTTGTCTCTGTAGAGTTTCCTTTTCTTTCTCTCAATGACCTCTTCCTCAAGCTCCTCTACTTATTTCTTATATTTTTTATATACTTGCTGAAATTTATCGACCGATTCAAATTTCTTAAGTCTTTCCCCCAATGTTGAGATTTCCTGTGCATACTGTGCCAGTAAGATTTCATTATGTTTAATTAATATCTTAATGAGATCCTTTGAACACTGTGTTAAGGTTGCTTCCCATTCTTTTTTAAGATCATTGTTTGCTAATTCAAATGTAGGAAAAACTCTTGGTCTCAGACCCCATGGTGTGATGTTATGTTTAATATAGCTGTCAAACGTCAGTCTATTCCACCAAGTTTTCCCTTGTTTCATCAGGAGTTGTTTTAATGAGAAAAGGTCATCCAACCAATCTCTATTGGATGAGCCTGGACTGTATGGTTCATTTCCAAAGGCTATATCCAAACTATTCTTTAATCTTTCCCGTCTATCATCCAAATCTTTTGTTAGACTGAAGGAAGACATTCTAGTGTGAAAATTATGTATAATATGACAAGTAAAATTCTTTATTATTATTATTATTATTATTATTATACAAATTTTTTACCAAAATTGACTGTGCTAGTATTGAATAAGAAATGCTGAAGTCCCAGCAATGTTGAACCAATTTTACAAAGGAAAAGGGGGGGATGGGAAAACTACTGCACTAGTACCGTATTCTAAATTGAACAATGAAGAAACCCCAACTTACAATTCATAACAATTCCTTGTCTTGTGTATCAACTGGGGGTGCTGCCACACATATATTGTTGTCAATATATATAGATAGGTTTTGGAACAAGGAAGAAAAGATTGGTCTTAGGTGGCGCACTAATACAAATGATTTTAAATTTAAAATATAACTTTTATTTCATATACTTAAAAAGCCTGTAACTGTGAAATATTAAAATGAATTAAAGGACAAGTGAAAGACAAAGTGCAACCTGTGATTATTAAAGAATTTTAGAACTGGTTGCTCTGTAATGATCTGTTTCAAGTTTTGCCAACCTTCTTCTTGTTCATGTGACCACATCCACTCGTTATCTTTGTCCAACAACCATCTATGATAGGCTGTTCATTCAGAGAGTTGAGAAATAAACTTTCCTAAGTAAGTAATTATTCCTAGGAATCTTCTGATGTTGTCTTTGTTGTTAGGACGTTCCATGTTCACTATGGCTGATATTTTCCTTGGGTCTGGTTTTACACCTTGATCCGAGACCACGTTGCCCATAAAGGTAAGTGTATTCACGCCAAATTCACATTTGTCCTTGTTTAGCTTTAGATTCACTTTCTTGACAAGTTCCATTACTTTTCTCAATCTAGAATCATGGTCTTCCTTTGTAGATCTCCAGACAATAATGTCATCCATCATTGTTTCAACACCTGGAATATGTTCAAAAATCATGTGTATCTTTTTGTGATATACTTCTGGAGCAGACAATATTCCATATGGTAGTCGAAGAAATCTGTATCGACCTTCTGGTGTATTAAATGTACAAAGCTTTGAGCTGGCCTCATCTAGCTTCATTTGCCAGAATCCTGAAGATGCGTCCAATTTACTGAACCATTTTGCTCCCGCAAATTGCGACATGATTTCATCTCTAGTTGGTAGTTTGAAATGTTCTTGTTTAATAGCTTTGTTTAAATCTCTGGGGTCTAGTTGTCCATTTTTCTTTTCAACAATTACTAAGGAGCTTACCCATTCAGTAGGCTCATCAACTTTCTGTATCACACCCAAGGCTTCAATGCGATATAACTCTTGTTACAGTTTTTCTCTCAGCGCAAACTGCACTTTTCTACAGGGGTGTATCACTGAAGAAACTTGCGTGTCTATATTTATTTTATGCTCTCCAGGCAAACAACCTAGACCTTCAAACAAGTCTCTGTATTCTGTAAACATTGATTTGCAGTCATCTTCTACTTGTGATGTCACCATAAAAACTTTCTTTAGCAAGCTTAGTTTCTCACAGGAACTTAATCCTAGAATCGATTGCACATTTTTATCCACAATCAGTAGAGATGTTTTAAACTGTTGTCCCTTATATTTCAGTGTCACCAAGCATGTACCTTTCACATGAATTTCCTCCCCAGTGTACCCTGTAACTTTCACTTTGGCTGGATGAATTTTAGGTTTTACTCTTAAAGTCTTATAGTCTTGAAACAATATTAAATTCACCTGCGCGCCAGTATCAAGCTTAAAGGGAATGACAATCTCATTCACAGTTAAAGGGACAATACATTCTTTCTTATCTGCACTGCAAAGTTCAATGCAATCCACAAAGAATTCCTCTGTTTGTTTAACAGCATGCACAATGGTTGTTTCACTTTTCATTTTACAGCATTTGGTAAAGTGATTCAGTCTACCACATTTCATGCAGGTTTTACCATAAGCCGGGCACATTTTAGGATTGTGAGCATTTCCACATCTACTACATATTTCCTTATTAGACTGTGGCTTAGACTGCTTCATTCTTGAGAATGGAGGTTTGCTTAGCTCTGTGTTCTGCACTACATGGACAGCAGCATCAACTTCCTTGTGTAACTTTTTGGCTTGAAATCTAGTTATTTCTGCAGATCTACACATAGTCACTGCCTTGTCTAGTGTTAGGTCTTGTTCTCTCAGCAGTCTCTGAGTCCATTATCAGGTATTCCACAGACAATACAATCTCTAATCAGTGAATCCTTTAAATCACCAAACTCACAGGTTTTACTGAGTGATTGCAGCTCTGTAACATACTGATCAAATCCATCTACAGACTTCTGATCACATGTGAAAAACTTATATCTTTCATATGTCACATTTTTCCTTGGCACAAAGTAATCTACAAACTTTTGCATTATAGAAGATAGCACCATATTATGCCCCTCATCAAACTGAAAACTATTATAAATATCCAGCACATACTCTCCTATCACATGAAGGAAAATGGATGCCTTCGTTTTGTCAGCCTCTGTATCAGCTCCACATGCAGCAAGATATATATTAAACCTTTGCTTAAATCTTTTCCAGTTTTCAGACAAGTTACCAGACATCAGCATGCCGGTTGGAGGAGCTAGTTTATCCATGGTTACTCACTGTTTGAAGAGAGGAGCACACGGCAGGTTTTGCAGACACTGAGTATCACAGCCTTACAGACTGCTGCAGGATTCTGTCACACTCTGAGAGCACTAGCAGTCCAAGTTAAACTTCTTCTGACACCATGTTTTGTTCATATGTTTGTAAATCCAGTCATCAGGACACAGAGACATGCGAGTTCACTGCTGTGCTGCTTTATTCCATCACCAACTACAGGCACACTGCACACTGGACCACCCACTTCCCAGCATCCCCCTGGTCCTAGGGACCATCACTGAAGATTGAGGCTTACACCTATTGGTAAGGGAATGTCTACAAATATTAAGCATTCTAATACACTAACATCACAATAAGAAGCCCCCCTCACCTTCCCGGCATCCAAAGAATTGAAAATGCATGGGAAACTCCGGAAAAGAAATTCCAGATTCCCAAGAGGGTCTTGGTGGCTTTTCCCTTCCCAGAGGAAGATAGGAAGAGATGGGAGTCCCCGCCAATATTTGACGCCTCTGTATCCAGGCTGTCCAAGCAGGTGGTATTACCGGGGTCGGGATCTACCACGTTAAAGGACCCGGCAGATCGCAAGGTGGATGCTACGCTAAAATCCATTTACACGGCTTCAGGGGCTATATTGTGGCATACTATAGCCTGTGCTTGGATTGCTAAAGCTATTGCCAGGTGGTCAATCACTCTGCAGGAGGAATTGGCTACGCTGGACAAAGGTGACGTTGATTTATTTTTACGTAATATTCAGGATATTGCAAGGGTTCTTGGTGGATTCCATGAAGGACCTGGGTTCCATGGCTGCGGGGATCTCCTCCATGTCCGTCTCAGCTCGCAGAGGTCTCTGGCTGCGCAACTGGTCTGCGGACGCGGAATCCAGGAAGTGTGTGGAGGGCCTACCGTACAAGGGTCAGGCTCTCTTTGGGGAGGCGCTGGATGCGTGGATTGCCACGGCTACCGCAGGTAAGTCTCCTTTTCTCCCCTCAGCTGCACCGGCTACGAAGAAGCCTTTTACACCAGTCACGTCACAGTCTTTTCGGGCCGCGAGGTCTAGAAAGAACAAGCCTTCGAACACCTTCTGCAGAGGTGGTCATGCCAAGGGAGAGAAACCTGCTCCCGCAGGCTCCCAAGCCCAGAAGCCCGCTTCTGATATCGCTAAGTCCTCCGCATGATGGTGGACAGCTAGGCATGGAGGAAGGTCAGGTGGGGGCAAGACTCCGGCAATTCAGCCATGTCTGGGTGTCGTTGGGCCTGGACCCCTTGGTCCTGGATATAGTGTCCAGGGGGTACAGACTGGAGTTTCAAGATTCCCCACCTCACCGTTTCTTTAAGTCAGGCTTACCTGCTCTGCTGGCGGACAGAACAATTCTTCTGGAGGCCATCAGAAAATTGATGGTGTCAGAGGTCATTGTTCCAGTTCCACCAGGGTTATTATTCGAACCTTTTTGTGGTACCAAAACCGGATGGTTCGGTATGGCCTATTCTAAACTTAAAGTCTTTGAACCCTTTTCTCAGGGAGTTCAAATTCAAGATGGAATCTCTGAGAGCTGTCATTTCAGGACTCCCAGAGCGGGAGTTCCTGCTGTCTCTGGACATCAAGGATGCTTACCTCCACATTCCCATTTGGTCGCCGCATCAGGCATATCTCTGGTTAACACTGTTGGACGATCACTATCAGTTCCAGGCGCTGCCGTTTGACCACTCCACAGCACCAAGGAT
Organism: Pseudophryne corroboree; assembly: GCF_028390025.1. Lineage (NCBI taxonomy): Eukaryota > Metazoa > Chordata > Amphibia > Anura > Myobatrachidae > Pseudophryne > Pseudophryne corroboree. Next base: position 625,623,446 of record NC_086449.1, on the reverse strand, counting down.
CTTCACCAAGGTGATGGTGGAGATGATGGTTCTACTCCGCAAGCAAGGGGTGAACATAATTCCATATCTGGACGATCTCCTAATCAAGGCATCGTCCAGGGAGAGGTTGTTGCAATCCATTGCGCTCACGACACAGCTGCTCAGGAAGCATGGTTGGATCCTGAACCTTCCAAAGTCTCATCTGGAGCCGACAAGGAGGCTGTCTTTCCTGGGAATGATCCTCGACACGGAAGTGCAGAGGGTTTTTCTCCCGGTGGAGAAGGCATTGGTGATTCAAGCAATGGTCCAGGATGTCTTAAAACCTACCCGGGTATCAGTTCATCAATACATCCGTCTTCAGGGGAAGATGGTTGCCGCCTACGAGGCTCTGCAGTACGACAGGCTTCAGGCTCAACCTTTTCAGCTGGACCTATTGGACCAGTGGTCGGACTCTCACCTACACATGCACAAGAGGATACGCCTGTCTCCGAAGGCCAGGATTTCACTCCTCTGGTGGCTACAACTTTCGCACCTTATGGAAGGCCGAAGGTTCGGAATTCAAGACTGGATCCTTTTAACCACAGATGCAAGTCTAAGAGGTTGGGGAGCAGTCGCTCTGGGAGAAACCTTTCAGGGAAGGTGGTCGAATAAAGAATCCCTTCTCCCAATAAACATCCTGGAGCTAAGGGCCATGTACAATGCCCTTCTGCAAGCAACACACCTTCTACAGGATCGGGTTGTTCAGGTGCAATCGGACAACGTGACCACGGTGGGCTACATAAACCGACAAGGCGGAACGAAGAGCAGGGCTGCCATGTCAGAGGTGTCAAGAATCCTCCTCTGAGCAGAAAGACACGCAGTGGCGATGTCGGCAATCTTCATTCGGGAGTAGACAACTGGGAAGCAGACTTCCTCTGCCGCCACGATCTCCACCTGGGAGAGTGGGGCCTCCACCCGGAGGTGTTCGAGGAGGTAACCGGTTGGTGGGGGGTTCCTCACTTAGACATGATGGCCTCCCACCTCAACAAGAAGCTGGGGAGGTACTGTTCCTGGTCAATAGACCCACAAGCAGTGGCGGTGGACGCACTGGTGACACCGTGGGTGTTCAAGTCAGTGTATGTGTTCCCTCCACTTCCTCTGATACCAAAGGTTCTTCAGCTGGTGAGAAGAACAAAGGTTCTGGCAATCCTCATTGCTCCGGACTGGACAAGGAGGGCTTGGTACGTGGATCTGCTGGATCTTCTGTTAGAAGATTCAAGGCCCTCACCTCTTCGGGAGGATCTGCTACAGCAGGGGCCGTTCGCTTACCAAGACTTACCACGGCTACGTTTGACGACATGGCAGGTGAACGCCAGATCTTAGCACGGAAAGGTATCCCGAGTGAGGTTATTCCTACCCTGATACAGGCTAGAAAGGGGGTAACGCCTAAACATTACCATCGTATTTGGAAAAAATATGTTTCTTGGTATGAATCCAAGAAATTTCTTGCGGTGGAGTTTCAACTTGGACGTTTGATCCTTTTCCTGCAAGCAGGTGTGGATATGGGTCTGAGATTGGGCTCCATCAAGGTCCAAATCTCTGCTTTGTCCATCTTCTTCCAAAAACAATTGGCTGCCCTCCCTGAGGTTCAGACATTTTTGAAAGGGGTTCTACACATCCAGCCTCCCTTTGTGGTGTCGACAGCTCCCTGGGATCTAGATGTGGTGCTGCAGTTACTGCAATCTGCTTGGTTTGAGCCTCTGCTGGAGTCTGACATCAAGTTTCTCACGTGGAAGGCAGTCACTTTGTTGGCCTTAGCTTATGCTCGACGCGTGTCGGAATTGAGGGCTTTATCCTGGAAGAGTCCCTATCTGATCTTCCATGAAGATAGGGCGGATCTTAGGACTCATCCACAGTTCCTGCCTAAGGTTGTATCGGCTTTCCATATCAACCAGCCAATTGTGGTGCCAGTGGCTACTGACTCCTCAATTGCTTCAAAGGTCTTGGATGTTGTGAGGGCTTTGAAGATTTATGTGAAGAGGACAGCTCGTCATCGAAAAATTGACTCCTTGTTTGTCCTCTATGATCCCAAGAAAATTAGGTGTCCTGCTTCTAAGCAGTCGATTTCACGCTGGATCAGGTTCACCATCCAGCATGCATATTCTACGGCTGGATTGCCGTGTCCAAATTCTGTAAAGGCTCATTCTACTCGGAAGGTGGGCTCTTCCTGGCTGACTGCCTGGGGTGTCTCGGCTGTACAACTTTGCCGAGCTGCTACTTGGTCTGGGTCGAACACGTTTGCCAAGTTTTACAAGTTCGATACTTTGGCCTCTGATGACCTCAAGTTTGGTCATGTAGTGTTGCAGGAGCCTCCGCGCTCTCCCTCCCGATCTGGGAGCTTTGGTACATCCCCATGGTACTAATATGGACCCCAGCATCCTCTAGGACGTAAGAGAAAATAGGATATTAATGACCTGAACGGTAAATCCTTTTCTCGTAGTCCGTAGAGGATGCTGGGCGCCCGCCCAGCGCTGCGTTTTCCTGCTTTGGTTTTTGTTGTTCAGTATTGCCTGGTTCCTAGGTAAGTTCTGCGTTATTTACTGTTTCAGTACTGTTTCAGCTGTTGCTGAGTTGTTCCGGAAAGTGTTGGCCGGATTTGCCTGTTGTGTGAGCTGGTATGAATCTCGCCACTATCTGTAATTCCTTCTCTCGAAGTATGTTGTCTCCTCGGGCACAGTTTCTAGACTGAGTCTGGTAGGAGGGGCATAGAGGGAGGAGCCAGCCCACACCATTAAACTCTTAAAGTGCCAGTGGCTCCTGGTGGACCCATCTATACCCCATGGTATGCTAGGGAGGGGCCTTAGACTGCACACCTATAGCTGCCAGTAATGTGAGGTGCTACCTACTGAGACTTGTAGTTCTACAGAAGAAAAGGGGGGTGTTGTAGGTGCACTGTCTCTAGCATTACTGATATCATACAGCTTAGCATATAATAAATAGTGGAGTTTAGTTATGTATTGATCAATGCATGAAGCTGCAGCCCCGCGGCAAGGGACTCCACTCTGCTGCAGTACCTAACACTATAGGGGTTCAAACCTAGGGCACGGGACCCCCCAAAAAACCACAGCCAAGCAACCCCAGGGCATCGCAGGGAATAATTATGTATTCTCACTACACATAATTATTCCCTGCAATGCCCTGGGGTTGCTTGGCTGTGGTTTTTTGGGGGGTCCCGTGCCCTAGGTTTGAACCCCTATAGTGTTAGGTACTGCAGCAGAGTGGAGTCCCTTGCCGCGGGGCTGCAGCTTCATGCATTGATCAATACATAACCAAACTCCACTATTTATTATATGCTAAGCTGTATGATATCAGTAATGCTAGAGACAGTGCACCTACAACACCCCCCTTTTCTTCTATACCCCATGGTATATGGACCCCAGCATATTCTACGGACTACGAGAAAAGGATTTACCATTCAGGTAATTAAAATCCTATTTTTTCAGATACAGCTGACAGAGAAAGCACCCCTTTTAGACACAGCTGACAGAGCACCCCTCTTCCAGATACAGCACAAAGAGCACCCCCACCCGCCGCATGCCACACAGTACTGAGACGGACACTTCCGTCCAGTACACTCTCCAGTGCCGGAGTGAAAATGGCGCTGATGCACAAGGACTTATATAGAATCCAAAACCTGCAAGAATCCGACAGCGGGATAATGACGTTTTGCCTCGATGACATCATCGAGGCGGGTGAGAACAACTGAGCCGGGCTCGGATCGCAAAGTTCAGGGGGGTTCAGTTCTCAGGGAACCGAACCCGCTCATCTCTACTAACAAGCCCCGCACAGCAAGCTGGCTGAGAACAAGAACATTGGGGGTAATTCTGAGTTGATCGCAGCAGTAAGTTTGTTAGCAATTGAGCAAAACCATGGTGGTCATTCCGAGTTGTTCGCTCGGTAATTTTCTTCGCATCGCAGCGATTTTCCGCTAATTGCGCATGCGCAATGTTCGCACTGCGACTGCGCCAAGTTAATTTGCTATGCAGTTAGGAATTTTACTCACGGCATTACAAGGTTTTTTCTTCGTTCTGGTGATCGTAATGTGATTGACAGGAAGTGGGTGTTTCTGGGCGGAAACTGGCCGTTTTATGGGTGTGTGTGAAAAAACGCTGCCGTTTCTGGGAAAAACGCGGGAGTGTCTGAAGAAACGGGGGAGTGTCTGGGCGATCGCTGGGAGTGTTTGTGACGTCAAACCAGGAACGAAACTGACTGAACTGATCGCAGTTGCCGAGTAAGTCTGGAGCTACTCAGAAACTGCTAAGAAGTGTCTATTCGCAATTCTGCTAATCTTTCGTTCGCAATTTTACTATGCTAAGATTCACTCCCAGTAGGCGGCGGCTTAGCATGTGCAAAGCTGCTAAAAGCAGCTTGCGAGCGAACAACTCGGAATGAGGGCCCATGTGCACTGCAGGGGGGGGCAAATATAACATTTGCAGAGAGAGTTAGATTTGGGTGGGTTATTTTGTTTCTGTGCAGGGTAAATACTGGCTGCTTTATTTTTACACTGCAATTTAGATTTCAGTTTGAACACACTCCACCCAAATCTAACTCTCTCTGCACATGTTATATCTGTCCCCCCTGCAGTGCACATGGTTTTGCCCAACTGCTAACAAATTTCTTGCTGCGATCAACTCAGAATTAGGCCCATTGTTCCCAGCCCTCTTCTATGTGGTCTGTCCTGTCACTTTGGTGTTAGCATGCAGCACATGCCGCTAACTCCCAATGGGGGTCATTCCGAGTTGTTTGCTCGCTAGCAGATTTTAGCAGCATTGCACATGCTAGGCCGCCGCCCTCTGGGAGTGTATCTTAGCTTAGCAGAATTGCAAACGAAAGATTAGCAGAATTGCGAATAGAAAATTCTTAGCAGTTTCTGAGTAGCTCGAGACTTACTCCTACACTGCGATCAGCTCAGCCCGTTTCATTCCTGGTTTGACATCACAAACACGCCCTGCGTTCGGCCAGCCACTCCCCCGTTTCTCCAGACACTCCGGCGTTTTATTCTGGCACACCTGCGTTTTTCCGCACACTCCCAGAAAACGGTCAGTTTCCGCCCAGAAACACCCACTTCCTGTCAATCACACTCCGATCACTACAACGATGGAAATTCTTCGGTCGGACGTGAGTAAATCTACTAAGTTTTGAGCTAAAATACTTAGCGCATGCGCACTGCGTACCATGCGCATGCGCATTTTCGCCTTAATCGCTCCGTTGCGAAAATCGGCAACGAGCGATCAACTCGGAATGACCCCCAATACACGTGCAGATACAATTACATAACTTTTATTTTATTGCAAATGAATAATCAGAAATGTTTATTTGAAACTTTTTTTTTTTTTTACTATTTTCTTACAACATAAATGAATAACTAGAATTTATTCACTGGGTCCTCAGCTATTATGTTTAGCACTGCAGGGTTTTTACTAGTGATGTGCACCGGACATTGTTCGGGTTTTGTGTTTTGGTTTTGGATTCGGTTCCGCGGCCGTGTTTTGGATTCGGACGCGTTTTGGCAAAACCTCCCTGAAATTTTTTTGTCGGATTCGGGTGTGTTTTGGATTCGGGTGTTTTTTTACAAAAAAAACTCAAAAACAGCTTAAACCATAGAATTTGGGGGTAATTTTGATCCCATAGTATTAGTAACCTCAATAACCATAATTTACACTCATTTTCAGTCTATTCTGAACACCTCACACCTCACAATATTATTTTTAGTCCTAAAATTTGCACCGAGGTCGCTGGATGGCTAAGCTAAGCGACACAAGTGGCCGACACAAACACCTGGCCCATCTAGGAGTGGCACTGCAGTGTCAGGCAGGATGGCACTTCAAAATTTTTTTCCCCAAACAGCACATGATGCAAAGAATAAAAGAGGCGCACCAAGGTCGCTGTGTGACTAAGCTAAGCAACACAAGTGGCCGACACAAACACCTGGCCCATCTAGGAGTGGCACTGCAGTGTCAGGCAGGATGGCACTTCAAAAAAATAGTCCCCAAACAGCACATGATGCAAAGAAAAAAAGAGGCGCAATGAGGTAGCTGTGTGACTAAGCTAAGCGACCCAAGTGGCCGACACAAACACCTGGCCCATCAAGGAGTGGCACTGCAGTGTCAGGCAGGATGGCACTTCAAAAAAATTGTCCCCAAACAGCACATGATGCAAAGAAAAAAAGAGGCGCACCAAGGTCGCTGTGTGACTAAGCTAAACGACCCAAGTGGCCGACACAAAAACCTGGCCCATCTAGGAGTGGCACTGCAGTGTCAGGCAGGATGGCACTTCAAAAAAATTGTCCCCAAACAGCACATGATGCAAAGAAAAATAAAAGAAAAAAGAGGTGCAAGATGGAATTGTCCTTGGGCCCTCCACCACCCTTATGTTGTATAAACAGGACATGCACACTTTAACGAACCCATCATTTCAGCGACAGGGTCTGCCACACGACTGTGACTGAAATGACTGGTTGGTTTGGGCCCCCACCAAAAAAAGAAGCAATCAATCTCTCTTTGCACAAACTGGCTCTACAGAGGCAAGATGTCCACCTCATCATCATCCTCCGATTCCTGACCCCTTTCACTGTGTACATCCCCCTCCTCACAGATTATTAATTTGTCCCCACTGGAATCCACCATCTCAGGTCCCTGTGTACTTTCTGGAGGCAATTGCTGCTGGTGAATGTCTCCACGGAGGAATTGATTATAATTCATTTTGATGAACATCATCTTCTCCACATTTTCTGGAAGTAACCTCGTACGCCGATTGCTGACAAGGTGAGCGGCTGCACTAAACACTCTTTCGGAGTACACACTGGAGGGAGGGCAACTTAGGTAGAATAAAGCCAGTTTCTGCAAGGGCCTCCAAATTGCCTCTTTTTCCTGCCAGTATACGTACGGACTGTCTGACGTGCCTACTTGGATGCGGTCACTCAAATAATCCTCCACCATTCTTTCAATGGTGAGAGAATCATATGCAGTGACAGTAGACGACATGTCAGTAATCGTTGGAAGGTCCTTCAGTCCGGACCAGATGTCAGCACTCGCTCCAGACTGCCCTGCATCACCGCCAGCGGGTGGGCTCGGAATTCTTAGCCTTTTCCTCGCACCCCCAGTTGCGGGAGAATGTGAAGGAGGAGATGTTGACGGGTCACGTTCCGCTTGACTTGACAATTTTCTCACCAGCAGGTCTTTGAACCTCTGCAGACTTGTGTCTGCCGGAAAGAGAGATACAACGTAGGTTTTAAATCTAGGATCGAGCACGGTGGCCAAAATGTAGTGCTCTGATTTCAACAGATTGACCACCCGTGAATCCTGGAAAAGCGAATGAAGGGCTCCATCCACAAGTCCCACATGCCTAGCGGAATCGCTCTGTTTTAGCTCCTCCTTCAATGTCTCCAGCTTCTTCTGCAAAAGCCTGATGAGTGGAATGACCTGACTCAGGCTGGCAGTGTCTGAACTGACTTCACGTGTGGCAAGTTCAAAGGGTTGCAGAACCTTGCACAACGTTTAAATCATTCTCCACTGCACTTGAGTCAGGTGCATTCTCCCTCCTTTGCCTATTTCGTGGGCAGATGTATAGGCTTGAATGGCCTTTTGCTGCTCCTCCATCCTCTGAAGCATATAGAGGGTTGAATTCCACCTCGTTACCACCTCTTGCTTCAGATGATGGCAGGGCAGGTTCAGGAATGTTTGGTGGTGCTCCAGTCTTCGGCACGCCCCTGTCGTTTTTTAAATAATTCTGCACCACCAAATTCAATGTATGTGCAAAACATGGGACGTGCTGGAATTTGCCCAGATGTAATGCACGCACAATATTGGTGGCGTTGTCCGATGTCACAAATCCCCAGGAGAGTCCAATTGGGGTAAGCCATTCTGCGATGATGTTCCTCAGTTTCCGTAAGAGGTTGTCAGCTGTGTGCCTCTTCTGGAAAGCGGTGATACAAAGCGTAGCCTGCCTAGGAATGAGTTGGCGTTTGCGAGATGCTGCTACTGGTGCCGCCGCTGCTGTTCTTGCTGCGGGAGGCAATACATCTACCCAGTGGGCTGTCACAGTCATATAGTCCTGAGTCTGCCCTGCTCCACTTGTCCACATGTCCGTGGTTAAGTGGACATTGGGTACAACTGCATTTTTTAGGACACGGGTGACTCTTTTTCTGAGGTCTGCGTACATTTTCGGTATCGCCTGCCTAGAGAAATGGAACCTAGATGGTATTTGGTACCGGGGACACAGTACCTCAATCAAGTCTCTAGTTGCCTCTGAATTAACGGTGGATACCGGAATCATGTTTCTCACCGCCCAGGCTGCCAAGGCCTGAGTTATCTGCTTTACAGCAGGATGACTGCTGTGATATTTCATCTTCCTCGCAAAGGACTGTTGGACAGTCAATTGCTTACTGGAAGTAGTACAAGTGGTCTTCCGACTTCCCCTCTGGGATGACGATCGACTCCCAGCAGCAACAACAGCAACGCCAGCAGCAGTAGGTGTTACACTCAAGGATGCATCGGAGGAATCCCAGGCAGGAGAGGACTCGTCAGACTTGACAGTGACATGGCCTGCTTGACTATTGGCTTTCCTGGGTAAGGAGGAAATTGACACTGAGGGAGTTGGTGGTGTGGTTTGCAGGAGCTTGGTTACAAGAGGAAGGGATTTAGTTGTCAGTGGACTCCTTCCGCTGTCACCCAAAGTTTTTGAACTTGTCACTGACTTCTGATGAATGCGGTCCAGGTGGCGTATAAGGGAGGATGTTCCTAGGTGGTTAACGTCCTTACCCCTACTTATTACAGCTTGACAAAGGCAACACACGGCTTGACACCTGTTGTCCGCATTTGTGTTGAAATAATTCCACACCGAAGAGCTGATTTTTTTTGTATTTTGACCAGGCATGTCAATGGCCATATTCGTCCCATGGACAACAGGTGTCTCCCCGGGTGCCTGACTTAAACAAACCACCTCACCATCAGAATCCTCCTTGTCAATTTCCTCCCCAGCGCCAGCAACACCCATATCCTCATCCTGGTGTACTTCAACAGTGACATCTTCAATTTGACTATCAGGAACTGGACTGCAGGTGCTCCTTCCAGCACTTGCAGGGGGCGTGCAAATGGTGGAAGGCGCAAGTTCTTCCCGTCCAGTGTTGGGAAGGTCAGGCATCTCAACCGACACAATTGGACTCTCCTTGGGGATTTGTGATTTAGAAGAACGCACAGTTCGTTGCTGTGCTTTTGCCAGCTTAAGTCTTTTCATTTTTCTAGCGAGAGGATGAGTGCTTCCATCCTCATGTGAATCTGAACCACTAGCCATGAACATAGGCCAGGGCCTCAGCCGTTCCTTGCCACTCCGTGTCGTAAATGGCATATTGGCAAGTTTACGCTTCTCATCAGACGCTTTCAATTTAGATTTTTGGGTCATTTTACTGAACTTTTGTTTTTTGGATTTTGCATGCTCTCTACTATGACATTGGGCATCGGCCTTGGCAGACGATGTTGATGGCATTTCATCGTCTCGGCCATGACTAGTGGCAGCAGCTTCAGCACGAGGTGAAAGTGGATCTTGATCTTTCCCTATTTTAACCTCCACATTTTTGTTCTCCATTTTATAATGTGTGGAATTATATGCCAGTATCAATAGCAATGGCCTACTACTATATATACTGCGCACAACTGAAATGCACCACAGGTATGGATGGATAGTATACTTGACGACACAGAGGTAGGTACAGCAGTGGCCTACTGTACCGTACTGCTATATATATTATATACTGGTGGTCAGCAAACTGTGCAAAACTGAAATGCACCACAGGTATGGATGGATAGTATACTTGACGACACAGAGGTAGGTACAGCAGTGGCCTACTGTACCGTACTGCTATATATATTATATACTGGTGGTCAGCAAACTGTGCAAAACTGAAATGCACCACAGGTATGGATGGATAGTATACTTGATGACACAGAGGTAGGTACAGCAGTGGCCTACTGTACCGTACTGCTATATATATTATATACTGGTGGTCAGCAAACTGTGCAAAAATGAAATGCACCACAGGTATGGATGGATAGTATACTTGACGACACAGAGGTAGGTACAGCAGTGGCCTACTGTACCGTAATGCTATATATTATATACTGGTGGTCAGCAAACTGTGCAAAAATGAAATGCACCACAGGTATGGATGGATAGTATACTTGATGTCACAGAGGTAGGTACAGCAGTGGCCTACTGTACCGTAATGCTATATATTATATACTGGTGGTCAGCAAACTGTGCAAAAATTAAATGCACCACAGGTATAGATGGATAGTATACTTGACGACACAGAGGTAGGTACAGCAGTGGCCTTCTGTACCGTACTCCTATATATTATATACTGGTGGTCTGCTGTTCTTTACATAGTTGAATGTGCTGACAACAAAATCACACAAAAATTATCAATGGAAATCACATTTATTAACCCATGGAGGTCTGGATTTGGAGTCACCCTCAAAATGAAAGTGGAAAAACACACTACAGGCTGATCTAACTTTGATGTAATGTCCTTAAAACAAGTCAAAATGAGGCTCAGTAGTGTGTGTGGCCTCCACGTGCCTGAATGACCTCACTACAATGCCTGGGCATGCTCCTGATGAGGTGGTGGATGGTCTCCTGAGGGATCTCCTCCCAAGACCTGTAATAAAGCATCCGCCAACTCCTGGACAGTCTGTGGTGCAACGTAGTGTTAGTGGATGGAGCGAGACATGATGTCCCAGATGTGCTCAATTGGATTCAGGTCTGGGGAACGGGCGAGCCAGTCCATAGCATCAATGCCTTCGTCTTGCAGGAACTGCTGACACACTGCAGCCACATGAGGTCTAGCATTGTCTTGCATTAGGAGGAACCCAGGGCCAACCGCACCAGCATATGGTCTCACAAGAGGTCTGAGGATCTCATCTCAGTACCTAATGGCAGTCAGGCTACCTCTGGCGAGCACATGGAGGGCAGTGCGGCCCCCCAAAGCAATGCCACCCCACACCATTACTGACCAACTGCCAAACCGGTCATGCTGGAGGATGTTGCAAGCAGCAGAACGTCCTTCTTGGCATCTCTAGACTCTGTCACATCTGTCACATGTGCTCAGTGAGAACCTGCATTCATCCATGAAGAGCACAGGGCGCCAGTGGCGAATTTGCCAATCTTGGTGTTCTCTGGCAAATGCCAAACGTCCTGCACGGTATTGAGCTGTAAGCACAACCCCCACCTGTGGACGTCGGGCCATCATACCACTCTAATGGAGTCTGTTTCTGATCGTTTGAGTAGACACATGCACATTTGTGGCTTGCTGGAGGTCATTTTGCAGGGCTCTGGCAGTGCTCCTCCTGTTCCTCCTTGCACAAAGGCGGAGGTAGCGGTCCTGCTGCTGGGTTGTTGCCCTCCTACGGCCTCCTCCACGTCTCCTGATGTACTGGCCTGTCTCCTGGAAGCGCCTCCATGCTCTGGACACTACGCTGACAGACACAGCAAACCTTCTTGCCACAGCTCGCATTAATGTGCCATCCTGGATGAGCTGCACTACCTGAGCCATTTGTGTGGGTTGTAGGGAGGTCATACAGGCACGTGGAGGCCACACACACTACTGAGCCTCATTTTGACTTGTTTTAAGGACATTACATCAAAGTTGGATCAGCATGTAGTGTGTTTTTCCACTTTAATTTTGAGGGTGACTCCAAATCCAGACCTCCATGGGTTAATAAATTTGATTTCCATTGATAATTTTTGTGTGATTTTGTTGTCAGCACATTCAACTATGTAAAGAACAAAGTATTTAATAAGAATATTTCATTCATTCAGATCTAGGATGTGTTATTTTAGTGTTCCCTTTATTTTTTTGAGCAGTGTATATATATATATATATATATATATATATATGTATATACTGTATATATACATACACACATAACGGAAAATGATTAATTCAGCCTCTAAGATAAAGAGCTTTATTTCCTTATAAAATATAAGCAGTGATTTAGTCTAGAAATTACTGTCACTTATATTTTCCCTTTACCTATATATTAAGGCATTCTGTACAACATTGCCTTATACTTCATTTTCTACACTAGTCTCATTTTTTTTAAACTAGAACCTCATGTATATCCAGTTATATTTGATGTAGAAAATGTATATGTAAGATAGCTGTAACTCTGTAGCTTTGCTGCTGGATACTGTGACAACACACCTAGCCTGTGACATCACTAGCCCGTGACATCACAATGCTTCTTCCTGTAACATTCTATCTACAGCTGCTGATGTTTCCAGTTTCCATGCAGGAAGACAGGTAGGAGGAGGTGAGTACTACATAGCAGGGTATGATGGAGGGGAGTAAGGAAGACAGAGTGCAGTACAGTCAGCTGAAAGACAAGACAAGATAGACAGGACAAGGAATACAGGTACAAGGACACATAAATAGGAGAAGCACAGGAAGGAACGACATATTTAGGAATAAAAATTAAGTCTTACAGGAATAAAGCTGGCAGTATGGAGGATAAGCACACATACAGGGGATGCAGATAACCTGGGTCTCTATGAGGCAGGATCGTGGCTTTGGGATGAAAATGTTAATAAAATAGATAAATGGGATATTGATAACTTTGAAAGTATCTTGTTTGGTTTAAGGAAAATCGGGAAACTGGTTGACTCATGGACATTTTATTGTACTTAACCTAGTACTATGCTTAATGATAGTCTTTTGTGTTTTTTAGATCGTCTGACAAAGAGATTTGCAGAGTGTCGGGTGACCGGCAAAGAGATCTGCAAAGTGTCAGTTGAAGACGACGGGAGGGGTCGCAGAGGTTGCAACGACTGGAGTATAACATGCAGGAGGTAAGTTACCATACTCTCTCTGCACATGTTACATCTGCCCCACCTCCAGTGCACATGGTTTTGTTCATTAGAGAACAAATTTGCTGCTGCGATGAGGTCTGAATCAGGCCCAGTGTATGATACTAACATGGGTGGTCATTCCGAGTTGTTCGCTCGGTAATTTTCTTCGCATCGCAGCGATTTTCCGCTAATTGTGCATGCGCAATGTTCGCACTGCGACAAGTAAATTTGCTATGAAAATTGGTATTTTACTCACGGCATTACGAGGTTTCTTCTTCGTTCTGGTGATCGGAATGTGATTGACAGGAAGTGGGTGTTTCTGGGCGGAAACTGGCCATTTTATAGGAGTGTGCGAAAAAACGCTACCGTTTCCGGGAAAAATGCAGGAGTGGCTGGAGAAACGGGGGAGTGTCTGGGCGAACGCTGGGTGTGTTTGTGACGTCAAACCAGGAACGACAAGCACTGAACTGATCGCACTGGAAGAGTAAGTCTCGAGCTACTCAGAAACTGCACAGAGAAGTCTTTTCGCAATATTGCGAATCTTTCGTTCGCAATTTTGATAAGCTAAGATTCACTCCCAGTAGGCGGCGGCTTAGCGTGTGCAATGCTGCTAAAAGCAGCTTGCGAGCTAACAACTCGGAATGAGGGCCATGGTCCTAGCACTAGGGAAGATAAAACCTGGAGCAGATAACTTGAGTCTCTATGAGAAAGGATCTTGGATTTTGGATAAAAAGTTAATAAAATAGATAAATTGCAAGGGATGCGGTCAGGATGCCGCCGGACGGAATCCCGGCGGTCGAAATACCGACGCCGGAATCCCGACCGCCACAATCCCGACATATTCTCCCTCCGTGGGTGTCCACGACACCCATAGAGGGAGAATATAATAGTGTGCCGAGCGTAGCGAGGCACCGTGCCCGCAGCGTGGCGAGCGAAGCGAGCCCGCAAGGGGCTTCGTTCCGCTCACCACCCCTGTCGGGATTGTGTGGTCGGGATTCCGGCGTCGGTATTTCGACCGCCGGGATTCCGACCGGCGGCATTTAGTACTGATCCCACATTGCAAATTAATAAAAATGAAAGTACGTAACATAATGTAGTAGTATTATACACATAGTATGTCTGACCAAGAAATTCTGGTTATTTAGATCATCATTTGGCAAAGTTCTGGCAAAGAGATTTACAGAGTGTCGGGTGACCGGCAAAGAGATCTGCAAAGTGTCAGTTGAAGACGACGGGAGGGGTCGCAGAGGAATTAGTGACTGGAGAATAGCATGCAGGAGGTAAGTTACCATACTTGTGTAATTGTGTGTGTGTGGTGGGGGGTATTGAGAGCACAGTACAAAACATAGGGTCTATGGTGGGGGAGAGTGGACAATACAAAACATGCAGAAGGGGACAACTTGGTATAGCACATACAGATGGTGTGGGGTCACAATACAAAAACATAGAAATTGTGGTGTACTCTATAGGACATATAGAGGAAGGACATACACTTTTGGGGGTTGCGAGATGTAGAACATACTGTAATACAGAAAAACAGGAAGGGTGGGGAGAGCATGACACAGAACATACAGATCGGGGGGAGAACAATACAGATCAGGGGAGATAGTGAAATGGCTGACATTTACAGTACAGGTTGAGTATCCCTTATCCAAAATGCTTGGGACCAGAAGTATTTTGGATATCGGATTTTTCCGTATTTTGGAATAATTGCATACCATAATGAGATATCATGGCGGTGGGACCGAAGTCTAGGCACAGAATGCATTTATGTTTCATACACACCTTATACACACAGCCTGAAGGTCATTTTAGCCAATATTTATTATAACTTTGTGCATTAAACAAAGTGTGTCTACATTCACACAATTTATTTATGTTTCATATACACCTTACACACAGCCTGGAGGTCATTTAATACAATACTTTTAATAACTTTGTGTATTAAACAAAGTTTGTGTACATTGAGCCATCAAAAAACAAAGGTTTCACTATCTCACTCTCACTCAAAAAACTCCGTATTTCTGAATATTCCGTATTTCGGAATATTTGGATATGGGATACTCAACCTGTATATCAATGAACTGGGGGCAGGTGTACAAAGTCTGGGAGAGTGATAAAGTGGAGAGAGATAAACTAACAACCAATCAGCTCCTAGTTGTCATTTTTTAAACAGCCTGTAACATGGCAGTTAGGAGCTGATTGGCTGGTACTTTATCTCTCTCCACTTTATCACTCTGCAGGGCTTAATACATCTCCCCCATAGAATAACCAAATGATGAAATGGTACAGAATGGTATAAATGATGTGGATTGGAGCTGTAACAAGTGACTGTTTCCCTATCTTTACATATAATAAAGGTGACATAGTCCTTTCCCTAGAGTCCTTCTCCTTACCACTCAGGGAGCCTGATTCAGATGCGGACGCAGACCTGCTGTTGCACCAAGTGGCTCAATGTTTTTTCACTGTGCATGCGTGTAAGCTGCACTGCGCACGATATGAAATCATGCTCACATAGAGGATCCCATCGCAAAGTGATTGACAGGAAGTCAGTGTTTGAGGTGGTAACGGGGTGGCTAACTGTATACAGGCATGTCAGGTCCGTTCAAACACCGTTCCATGTGCGTGAATAAATTACCCATTGCGACCTGTGTTGCTGCTGGAGAGCACCCTGTGTCTAGGAGACTTGCTCAGCCTACGACTGCTCAGACTCACGATGCAATTGTGAACGGCAAGATTGTAGCAGCGATCGCTTCAACAACCACAACTGAATCAGGCCCACAATTACACCATTATATTTCACTATTTTATCCCATTTAACAACTAAGGGGTCAGTTTAATTAGGTGCGAGTTTGTCCTACAACAGCCGCTCCTTCCGGTAGCCCCATAGGCTGAATCTGGCCACGAAGGGTGTGAGTTTGGATACGGTTGAAACGTTGCAGCAATGGTAACTCGTACCTAATTGGATTGACCCCTAAATGTTAGCAATTTATAGCTTTTATTATTTACTGGTCAAACTTCTTTTCTGAAGGTACCCACTAATTACTATAAGAGAGAACTTATCCCCCCAATGTGTGTATTGTATAAAAACTAGAGATGAGCGGGTTCGGTTTCTCTGAATCCGAACCCGCACGAACTTCATGTTTTTTTTCACGGGTCCGAGCGACTCGGATCTTCCCGCCTTGCTCGGTTAACCCGAGCGCGCCCGAACGTCATCATGACGCTGTCGGATTCTATATAAGGAGCCGCGCGTCGCCGCCATTTTCACACGTGCATTGAGATTGATAGGGAGAGGACGTGGCTGGCGTCCTCTCCATTTAGATTAGGAGAGAGAGAGATTGACCTGAGGCTGATACTGTAGAAGAGAGTGCAGAGTTTAGTGACTGACCACAGTGACCACCAGCAGTGCAGTTGTTTTATTTAATATATCCGTTCTCTGCCTGAAAAAAACGGTACACACAGTGACTCAGTCACATACCATATCTGTGTGCACTGCTCAGCCCAGTGTGCTGCATGCCTGCATCATCTATGTATATATTATATATCTGACTGTGCTCAGCTCACACAGCTTATAATTGTGGGGGAGACTGGGGAGCACTGCAGTGCCAGTTATAGGTTATAGCAGGAGCCAGGAGTACAAGACAGTCACATACCATATCTGTGTGCACTGCTCAGCCCAGTGTGCTGCATCATCTATGTATATATTATATATCTGACTGTGCTCAGCTCACACAGCTTATAATTGTGGGGGAGACTGGGGAGCACTGCAGTGCCAGTTATAGGTTATAGCAGGAGCCAGGAGTACATATTATATTAAAATTAAACAGTGCACACTTTTGCTGCAGGAGTGCCACTGCCAGTGTGACTGACCAGTGACCTGACCACACTGACCACCAGTATAGTTAGTAGTATACTATATTGTGATTGCCTGAAAAAGTTAAACACTCGTCGTGTGACTTCACTTGTGTGGTGTTTTTTTTTTTATTCTATAAAAAACTCATTCTGCTGACAGACCGTGTCCAGCAGGTCCGTCATTATATAATATATATACCTGTCCGGCTGCAGTAGTGATATATATATATTTTTTATATCATTATTTATCATCCAGTCGCAGCAGACACAGTACGGTAGTTCACGGCTGTAGCTACCTCTGTGTCGGCACTCGGCAGTCCATCCATAATTGTATACCACCTACCCGTGGTTTTTTTTTCTTTCTTCTTTATACATACATACTACTACATCTCTTTATCAACCAGTCTATATTAGCAGCAGACACAGTACAGTACGGTAGTTCACGGCTGTGGCTACCTCTGTGTCGGCACTCGGCAGTCCGTCCATAATTGTATACCACCTAACCGTGGTTTTTTTTTCTTTCTTCTTCATACATACATACTACGACATCTCTTTATCAACCAGTCTATATTAGCAGCAGACACAGTACAGTACGGTAGTTCACGGCTGTGGCTACCTCTGTGTCGGCACTCGGCAGTCCGTCCATAATTGTATACCACCTAACCGTGGTTTTTTTTTCTTTCTTCTTTATACATACATACTACGACATCTCTTTATCAACCAGTCTATATTAGCAGCAGACACAGTACAGTACGGTAGTTCACGGCTGTGGCTACCTCTGTGTCGGCACTCGGCAGTCCGTCCATAATTGTATACCACCTAACCGTGGTTTTTTTTTCTTTCTTCTTCATACATACATACTACGACATCTCTTTATCAACCAGTCTATATTAGCAGCAGACACAGTACAGTACGGTAGTTCACGGCTGTGGCTACCTCTGTGTCGGCACTCGGCAGTCCGTCCATAATTGTATACCACCTACCCATGGTTTTTTTTCTTTCTTCTTCATACATACATACTACTACATCTCTTTATCAACCAGTCTATATTAGCAGCAGACACAGTACAGTACGGTAGTTCACGGCTGTGGCTACCTCTGTGTCGGCACTCGGCAGTCCGTCCATAATTGTATACCACCTACCCGTGGTTTTTTTTTCTTTCTTCTTCATACATACATACTACTACATCTCTTTATCAACCAGTATATATTAGCAGCAGACACAGTACGGTAGTTCACGGCTGTAGCTACCTCTGTGTCGGCACTCGGCAGTCCGTCCATAATTGTATACTAGTATCCATCCATCTCCATTGTTTACCTGAGGTGCCTTTTAGTTGTGCCTATTAAAATATGGAGAACAAAAATGTTGAGGTTCCAAAATTAGGGAAAGATCAAGATCCACTTCCACCTCGTGCTGAAGCTGCTGCCACTAGTCATGGCCGAGACGATGAAATGCCAGCAACGTCGTCTGCCAAGGCCGATGCCCAATGTCATAGTACAGAGCATGTCAAATCCAAAACACCAAATATCAGTAAAAAAAGGACTCCAAAACCTAAAATAAAATTGTCGGAGGAGAAGCGTAAACTTGCCAATATGTCATTTACCACACGGAGTGGCAAGGAACGGCTGAGGCCCTGGCCTATGTTCATGGCTAGTGGTTCAGCTTCACATGAGGATGGAGGCACTCAGCCTCTCGCTAGAAAAATGAAAAGACTCAAGCTGGCAAAAGCAGTAGCACCGCAAAGAACTGTGCGTTCTTCGAAATCCCAAATCCACAAGGAGAGTCCAATTGTGTCGGTTGCGATGCCTGACCTTCCCAACACTGGACGTGAAGAGCATGCGCCTTCCACCATTTGCACGCCCCCTGCAAGTGCTGGAAGGAGCACCCGCAGTCCAGTTCCTGATAGTCAGATTGAAGATGTCAGTGTTGAAGTACACCAGGATGAGGAGGATATGGGTGTTGCTGGCGCTGGGGAGGAAATTGACCAGGAGGATTCTGATGGTGAGGTGGTTTGTTTAAGTCAGGCACCCGGGGAGACACCTGTTGTCCGTGGGAGGAATATGGCCGTTGACATGCCTGGTGAAAATACCAAAAAAATCAGCTCTTCGGTGTGGAACTATTTCAACAGAAATGCGGACAACAGGTGTCAAGCCGTGTGTTCCCTTTGTCAAGCTGTAATAAGTAGGGGTAAGGACGTTAACCACCTCGGAACATCCTCCCTTATACGTCACCTGCAGCGCATTCATAATAAGTCAGTGACAAGTTCAAAAACTTTGGGTGACAGCGGAAGCAGTCCACTGACCAGTAAATCCCTTCCTCTTGTAACCAAGCTCACGCAAACCACCCCACCAACTCCCTCAGTGTCAATTTCCTCCTTCCCCAGGAATGCCAATAGTCCTGCAGGCAATGTCACTGGCAATTCTGACGAGTCCTCTCCTGCCTGGGATTCCTCCGATGCATCCTTGCGTGTAACGCCTACTGCTGCTGGCGCTGCTGTTGTTGCTGCTGGGAGTCGATGGTCATCCCAGAGGGGAAGTCGTAAGCCCACTTGTACTACTTCCAGTAAGCAATTGACTGTTCAACAGTCCTTTGCGAGGAAGATGAAATATCACAGCAGTCATCCTGCTGCAAAGCGGATAACTGAGGCCTTGACAACTATGTTGGTGTTAGACGTGCGTCCGGTATCCGCCGTTAGTTCACAGGGAACTAGACAATTTATTGAGGCAGTGTGCCCCCGTTACCAAATACCATCTAGGTTCCACTTCTCTAGGCAGGCGATACCGAGAATGTACACGGACCTCAGAAAAAGACTCACCAGTGTCCTAAAAAATGCAGTTGTACCCAATGTCCACTTAACCACGGACATGTGGACAAGTGGAGCAGGGCAGGGTCAGGACTATATGACTGTGACAGCCCACTGGGTAGATGTATGGACTCCCGCCGCAAGAACAGCAGCGGCGGCACCAGTAGCAGCATCTCGCAAACGCCAACTCTTTCCTAGGCAGGCTACGCTTTGTATCACCGGTTTCCAGAATACGCACACAGCTGAAAACCTCTTACGGCAACTGAGGAAGATCATCGCGGAATGGCTTACCCCAATTAGACTCTCCTGTGGATTTGTGGCATCGGACAACGCCAGCAATATTGTGTGTGCATTAAATATGGGCAAATTCCAGCACGTCCCATGTTTTGCACATACCTTGAATTTGGTGGTGCAGAATTATTTAAAAAACGACAGGGGCGTGCAAGAGATGCTGTCGGTGGCCAGAAAAATTGCGGGACACTTTCGGCGTACAGGCACCACGTACAGAAGACTGGAGCACCACCAAAAACTACTGAACCTGCCCTGCCATCATCTGAAGCAAGAAGTGGTAACGAGGTGGAATTCAACCCTCTATATGCTTCAGAGGTTGGAGGAGCAGCAAAAGGCCATTCAAGCCTATACAATTGAGCACGATATAGGAGGTGGAATGCACCTGTCTCAAGCGCAGTGGAGAATGATTTCAACGTTGTGCAAGGTTCTGATGCCCTTTGAACTTGCCACACGTGAAGTCAGTTCAGACACTGCCAGCCTGAGTCAGGTCATTCCCCTCATCAGGCTTTTGCAGAAGAAGCTGGAGACATTGAAGGAGGAGCTAACACGGAGCGATTCCGCTAGGCATGTGGGACTTGTGGATGGAGCCCTTAATTCGCTTAACAAGGATTCACGGGTGGTCAATCTGTTGAAATCAGAGCACTACATTTTGGCCACCGTGCTCGATCCTAGATTTAAAGCCTACCTTGGATCTCTCTTTCCGGCAGACACAAGTCTGCTGGGGTTGAAAGACCTGCTGGTGAGAAAATTGTCAAGTCAAGCGGAACGCGACCTGTCAACATCTCCTCCTTCACATTCTCCCGCAACTGGGGGTGCGAGGAAAAGGCTCAGAATTCCGAGCCCACCCGCTGGCGGTGATGCAGGGCAGTCTGGAGCGACTGCTGATGCTGACATCTGGTCCGGACTGAAGGACCTGACAACGATTACGGACATGTCGTCTACTGTCACTGCATATGATTCTCTCACCATTGAAAGAATGGTGGAGGATTATATGAGTGACCGCATCCAAGTAGGCACGTCACACAGTCCATACTTATACTGGCAGGAAAAAGAGGCAATTTGGAGGCCATTGCACAAACTGGCTTTATTCTACCTAAGTTGCCCTCCCACAAGTGTGTACTCCGAAAGAGTGTTTAGTGCCGCCGCTCACCTTGTCAGCAATCGGCGTACGAGGTTACATCCAGAAAATGTGGAGAAGATGATGTTCATTAAAATGAATTATAATCAATTCCTCCGCGGAGACATTGACCAGCAGCAATTGCCTCCACAAAGTACACAGGGAGCTGAGATGGTGGATTCCAGTGGGGACGAATTGATAATCTGTGAGCAGGGGGATGTACACGGTGATATATCGGAGGGTGATGATGAGGTGGACATCTTGCCTCTGTAGAGCCAGTTTGTGCAAGGAGAGATTAATTGCTTATTTTTTGGGGGGGGTCCAAACCAACCCGTCATATCAGTCACAGTCGTGTGGCAGACCCTGTCACTGAAATGATGGGTTGGTTAAAGTGTGCATGTCCTGTTTTGTTTATACAACATAAGGGTGGGTGGGAGGGCCCAAGGACAATTCCATCTTGCACCTCTTTTTTCTTTTATTTTTCTTTGCGTCATGTGCTGTTTGGGGAGGTTTTTTTGGAAGGGACATCCTGCGTGACACTGCAGTGCCACTCCTAAATGGGCCCGGTGTTTGTGTCGGCCACTAGGGTCGCTAATCTTACTCACACAGTCAGCTACCTCATTGCGCCTCTTTTTTTCTTTGCGTCATGTGCTGATTGGGGAGGGTTTTTTGGAAGGGACATCCTGCGTGACACTGCAGTGCCACTCCTAAATGGGCCCGGTGTTTGTGTCGGCCACTAGGGTCGCTAATCTTACTCACACAGTCAGCTACCTCATTGCGCCTCTTTTTTTCTTTGCGTCATGTGCTGATTGGGGAGTGTTTTTTGGAAGGGACATCCTGCGTGACACTGCAGTGCCACTCCTAAATGGGCCCGGTGTTTGTGTCGGCCACTAGGGTCGCTAATCTTACTCACACAGTCAGCTACCTCATTGCGCCTCTTTTTTTCTTTGCGTCATGTGCTGATTGGGGAGGGTTTTTTGGAAGGGACATCCTGCGTGACACTGCAGTGCCACTCCTAAATGGGCCCGGTGTTTGTGTCGGCCACTAGGGTCGCTAATCTTACTCACACAGTCAGCTACCTCATTGCGCCTCTTTTTTTCTTTGCGTCATGTGCTGATTGGGGAGGGTTTTTTGGAAGGGACATCCTGCGTGACACTGCAGTGCCACTCCTAAATGGGCCCAGTGTTTGTGTCGGCCACTAGGGTCGCTAATCTTACTCACACAGTCAGCTACCTCATTGCGCCTCTTTTTTTCTTTGCGTCATGTGCTGATTGGGGGGGGGGTTTTGGAAGGGACATCCTGCGTGACACTGCAGTGCCACTCCTAGATGGGCCAGGTGTTTGTGTAAAAAAGGGGGACTGTCTGCCATGATGTGTAAAAAAGGGGGACTGCCTGCCATGATGTGTAAAAAATTGGTACTGCCTGCCATAATGTGTAAAAAATGGATACTGCCAGCCATAATGTGTAAAAAATGGGGACTGTCTGCCATGATGTGTAAAAAAGGGGGACTGCCTGCCACAATGTGTAAAAAAGGGGGACTGCCTGCCATAATGTGCAAAAAAAGGGTGACTGTCTGCCATAATGTGTAAAAAAAAAAAGGGGGGGGGGGCTTCTGCCTAGCTAATGTGTAAAAAGGGGGACTGTGCCTAGCTAATGTGTAAAAAGGGGGACTCTGCTGCTGTAATGTGTAAAAAGGGGGCCTCTGCCAGCCGTAATGTGTAAAACGGGGACTCTACCTGCCGTGCTGTGTTAAAGTGAGCTCTGCTTGCTGTAATGCATAAAAGTGAGCTATGCTGGCAGTAATTTGTAAAAGGGAGCTCTACCTGCCAAATGTGTAAAAGGGGGACTCTGCCTGCCGTGTTGTGTAAAAGGGAGCTATGCCTGCCGTAATGTGTAAAAGGGAGCTCTGTGGCAATGCCCCTTCCCCATGAAGCCACGCCCGATATTTTTGACGCACTTGAGGAGCGCACAGGCCCTTATTTGTATATGGGGGGCGCCGATGCTGTTTCTTGCACACAGCGCTAAAATGTCTAGTTACGGCACTGGTCAACACCTCCTGGTACATTTACATTGATTTATCATTCACATTTCTTCCATGCCAGACAGAGGTGGATTGGGAATGTAAAGTGGCCCTGGAAATATATGAAAAGTGGCCTCATGTAGGTTGGAGTAAGTCAGCTATAAGCGGGGCCCAACACAAATTGGGCGTAAGCAAATTGTTAGTAATACAAACAGTGGTAGTAAGCAAGGCTAATGCAGCATGGTAGGCAATCACAGCACCAGCAGTAGGATTGTGTCACAGGAGGTGGAGATCACACCGGTGGGTGAGACATTGCACTGGTAGGCAGTCACATCACCTGCAGGATAATCATGTCACAGGAGGTGGAGATCACACCAGTAGCTGAGGCATTGTACTGGTAGGCAGTCACAGCACCAACAGGAGGATCTTGTCACAGGAGGTGGAGATCACACCAGTAGGTGTGGCACTGCACTGGTATGCAGTCACAGTACCAACAGGAGGATCGTGTCAAAGGAGGTAGAGATCACACCAGTAGGTGGGGCATTGCACTGGTAGGCAGTCACATCACCTGCAGGAGAATCATGTCACAGGAGGTGGAGATCACACCAGTAGCTGAGGCACTGTACTGGTAGGCAGTCACATCACCTGCAGGAGAATCATGTCACAGGAGGTGGAGATCACACCAGTAGGTGAGGCATTGCACTGGTAGGCAGTAACAACAGCACCAGCAGGAGGATTGTGTCACAGAAGGTGGAGATCACACCAGTAGTTGAGGCATTGCACTGGTAGGCAGTCACAGCACCAGCAGGAGGATCGTGCCACAGGAGGTGGAGATCACACCAGTAGGTGAGGCATTGTACTGGTAGGCAGTCACAGCACCAACAGGAGGGTCTTGTCAAAGGAGGTGGAGATCACACCAGTAGGCGAGGCATTACACTGGTAGGAAGTCACAGCACCAGCAGGAGGATCGTGTCACAGGAGGTGGAGATCACACAAGTAGGTGAGGCATTGCACTGGTAGGCAGTCACAGTACCTATGGGAGCTACACCCCTATATATAACATATGTAACTGTGACAGGAAAGGTGGCCTCTTTCAGCACTGGGCCCCATAGTAGCTAGCTGCACTCCCTGCACCTATGGTAGCTACACTCTTGTATATAACACATGTGATTGTGAAAGGGAAGGTGGCCTCTCTCAGCTCTACATAGCAGCTGCACTCTCTGCACTTATGGTAGCTACGTCCTTGTATATAACACATGTAACTGTGACAGGGAAGGTGGCCCCTCTCAGCTCTACATAGCAGCTGCACTCTCTGCACTTATGGTAGCTACGTCCTTGTATATAACACATGTAACTGTGACCGGGAAGGGGGCCCCTCTCAGCACTGGGCCCCATAGCAGCTGCACTCCCTGCACCTATGGTATCTACACCCTGTATATAACACATGTAACTGTGACAGGGAAGGTGACCCTCTCTCAGCTCTGGGTCCAATACCATCTGCACTCCTTGCACCTATGGTAGCTACACCCTGTATATAACACATGTAACTGTGACAGGGAAGGTGGCCCCTCTCAGCTCTGCATAGCAGCTGCACTCCCTGCACTTATGGTAGCTACACCCTGTATATAACACATGTAACTGTGACAGGGAAGGTGGCCTCTCTCAGCTCTGGGTCCAATACCATCTGCACTCCTTGCACCTATGGTAGCTACACCCTGTATATAGCACATGTAACTGTGACAGGGAAGGTGGCCCCTCTCAGCTCTGGGCCCCATAGCAGCTGCACTCCCTGCACCTATGGTAGCTATGCCCTTGGCGAGCCCGCATGGGGCTCTGTTGTACACGTACCCCCACCGGCAATCTGGCGGCCAGGATCCCGGCATCAGGACACGCAGGCCCATCCCACCTCTGGAGCTGCGGCCCAGGATTATTCATCAATTTATTATTTAAAGTGGAAAAGCACCCAAATTCCCGGCGCAAGTATAATCAGTATAAAGTACGATCAGATAACCATCAGCTGCAAATAATTGGAGCTAATGCAAAAGCTCCAAAGGAAGTAACAATAAAATATAATATTATTGCACTTGATGTTCTGATAATAGATATTAAATATATACCTTTAATTAATATAATTGTGTTTGAATTGGTATAGTGAATACACGAGAGACTTGCTTATACAAATATACATTTTTTTACTATATTAAGATTACGGTAGTACACTTTAAATACTTTTTACCAACATTCACATTACACATATAATGTTTAAAAAGATAGAGCTGGATAAAAAGATTATATATATATATATATATATATATATATCCATCAATATGAAGGAACCGGCACTCCAGGGAACACCAATATACCTGCTCAGGTGCCCTTTTTGAAGGGGACAGCGCCCCCACGTATACCGCAGCAGAAGAAAGCGGCACTCGGAGTCTTTAGTAGTCATGCAAAATACGCAATCAAGCTTTAATATGTGGACATCAACGTTTCGGGGTTTCCCCATTCATCAGGATGTGGTTACTTACTAGCAACAATGTGTTTCTATCTTTAAATGTAAAGTAAACAATTGTAATCACTAAGTAGCAATAGTAGTATCACAAGTAAATGCATACACAATAATGAATTCCTGCAGCGTAATACGTAGAAGTATCAGTCCACCTTAGGTTTAGGTTAATTAGTATTAGATGTTTATCATCATGTGATCTTTGGTTGGGGCCAATTCAGACCTGATCACTCGCTAACTGTTTTTTGCAGTCCTGCGCTCACATAGTCGCCGCCCACCGGGGAGTGTATTTTAGCTGTGCAAGTGTGCGATCGCATGTGCAGCCGAGCGGTACAAAAAGATTTTGTGCAGTTTCTGGGTAGCCCAGGACTTACTCAGCCGCTGCG
The DNA here is from genome assembly GCF_028390025.1 of Pseudophryne corroboree. Classification (NCBI taxonomy): domain Eukaryota; kingdom Metazoa; phylum Chordata; class Amphibia; order Anura; family Myobatrachidae; genus Pseudophryne; species Pseudophryne corroboree. The sequence goes on along the minus strand of NC_086449.1, from coordinate 625,597,610 downwards.
ATCACTTCAACCTGTCCAGGACTGGAATTCACGTCAGACACCAGCCCTGCAAACGCTTGGGAATGCCTGCGTTTTTCCAACCATTCCCAGAAAATGGTCAGTTGACATCCACAAATGCCTTCTTCCTGTCAATCTCCTTGCGATCGCCCATGCGAATGGATTCTTTGCACAAACCCATCGCAGTGCAACAAACCGCTTTGTACCTGTGCGACATGCCTGCACATTGCGGTGCATACGCATGCGCAGTTCTGACCTGATGGCAGCGCTGCAAAAAATGCTAGCGAGAAATCAGGTCTGAATTAGGCCCTAGAAAAAATACTGTGTTATATCCACATTAAGTGGTATAAATGAAAATGTATGGAACATGAGTAATTAACATGAATTAAAAAGAAATCATCACATTATAATAAAGTCCAGTAAACATGACACGATGGGAGTTGTAGTGCACCAAGGTCCTCCTAGACAGATCCACACATGACATTCCACCATGCACTGGGCTCAGCCACCAAGCATCCCTGGAACTTGTTATAAAATGTTGCCAAGTATGACAGTCACATATCAAAGTAAACTTTAAGTGTATCTACTATATAAAAGCGAAAATCCATCCTTCTGTCTTACTATACAAATCCACAGTTTACAAGCGACGATCGTGAAATTTTACATACGAGCGTATTAAAACACGGCGGAGGCAACTAAAACAATTAGAAATCCCTAGCACCCCTAGGGGGGGCAGACAGCAGCACAGAGTATATCAGGAGACAGAATAACTCCGGAATTGCTGCAGCAATGTACTCAAAACTTGGTACATATATGCCTTACAATCTGGGAACAAACACTATCGGAGGAAGACACCCCTAGCACCCCTAGGGGTGAGGAAGCAGCACTGAATATTTCAGCAGACAACATAACTCTGGAATGCCTGCAGCAATTTACAACAAACTTGGTATACATTTGACTTTCACTGTGGAAACAAACACTGTGGGAGTCGGACACCCCTAGCACCCCTAGGGGTGGGACAGCAGCATAGAGTATGTCAGCAGACAGCATAAGTATGGAAGGCCTGGAGCAATTTACACCAAACTTGGTACACATCTGACTTACAATCTGCAAACAAACTCTGTGGGGGTTAGACACCCCTAGGGGTGGGATAGCAGCACAGAGTATGTCAGGAGACAGCATAACTCCCGAATGCCTGGACCAATTTACAACAAACTTGGTAAAAATATGACTTGCAAGCTGGGAACAAACCCTGTGGGGGTAAGACATCCCTAGCACCCCTAGGGGTGAGGCAGCAGCACAGAGTTTTTCAGCAGTCAGAATAACTCTGGAATGCCTGGAGCAATTTACACCAAACTTGCTATACATATGACTTACACTCTGGGAACAAATACTGTGAGGGTAACACACCACTAGCACCCCTAGGGGTGGGCCAGCAGCACACACTATATCAGGACATGCATGATATCTCAGTGATAACAGGGCTGCATGTGACAGGGCCAGTGACATGATGTGAGGAGAGGAATGGAGGCAGCAGGAAGCCACAGACTGAGAGTTGTATAGTGGGAAGAGCAGGGTCCCTTGGGGGACCAAAAAGGGGTGCAGCCACTACACAAAGTGCATCAGAGAAGCAAGATATGCCTATATACTAGATCTCCAATCAACGTAAAGTAACAAACCATAATTCTAATTTACCATCCTCATCCTGTACCAAAGCACGGGTATTCAGCTATCTACAATGTTAAGGCCCATACACACTTGACGATGCACACGTCGTTAACGACTTCCCTTGAACTTCCCTTGAACAGCTGAGCAAACGACATGAGCATACACACTACCAATGACCAAAGACCAAAGACCATTCATCGTTGAAGCATCCAAGCTGAACAGTTTATTAAAATAATGGGCAGGGAACAGGGCTGGTATTTGGATAAATAATAAACACAGGGCTGGCATAAATAATGGAGAGTGGGCAGGACCTATTGAGGGAATAAATTTTATCGGCCATTTTAAAATATATGCATTCATGCTGTTTCCCTAGTTTGGTTTGGTTTATACCAGCTGAACATTCTCATACATTAATATTGTATCTGTACTTTGATTTTGGCTTGCATTATACCAAAGTGTGCCTACATCTTTATTTGGTGATGGATCCCTTTCGTTACAAAGTGATGGTAGCAGTTGCTGGAGTCGCATTGTTAGCTGAGAGGGAGAAATTGCAGAAACGGAGAAGGTTTCGCTCTTGCTGGTCAAAGCAGTGGCTTTTGCGGAGGGATGCACACTCTCACACGGTGCTTCTTTCTGAAATCCGCGAGAACAACCTGGACGACTTTTGAAACTTCTTGCGCATGGATGATGCCACGTTCACGGAGTTGTAGGCTCTGGTGAGGCCTAAAATCCAAAGGCAGGATACAAAGCTGCGCAGGGCTATACCTGCTCACGAAAGGCTTATCGCAACCCTTCGATTCCTGGCGACTGGCAGGTCTTTGCCGGACATGAAATTCGGGGCTATCATCTCACCGCAGGCTTTGGGGGTCATAATTCCAGAGACCTGCAAAGCTATATACTCCGTCCTTAGGCAGCAGCACTTTAAGGTAAGAACATTTTACTATATGTTTTCCCCTTCAAACCTAATTTGCTTCTCCCCTTTATAAGGTCCTGCGCCCCCGCCCCTTCCCCCCCCCTTCCCCCCCCCCCTATAATATACAGTCAGATTCAAGGGGGTATATTTACTAGGATTTGTATTTGTAGGGATTTGGTGGGAGATTAAACTCGAATGACATTGGTTATCACCCACAAGTGACCCCACGCAATTTTTTTTTAATTTTTAACCCATTCACACCCCTTCCCACTGATAAGTATGCACGGATCTCACTGATCCGTACATGCCTATCAGAATACAGATAAAAAAAGGCAGGTCTATTTGAAAACTGTTTTTTTTAACGAATTGTAACATTTACCGGCAGTGTTTGGCTATTGCCGGCAGTGAGTGTGAATACGAATTTTTAGTAAATTACCAAGTTGTATAGAATAACAGGCGTGTTTGACCGGTGGTGTATTCATTTTTTTTTTAGCTGCCCTCAAAAAAAATACGAATGCCCTCATCACTGCCGAGATTTCTGTTTAGTAAATTCCCGAGATAACACGTTGAAAAAATATAAAAAAATCATTCAAAATCAGGAGTAAATATACCCCAAGGTGAGACTCAAGCAGTGTACATTAGCTAGTTTATCACATCTACTAACCTTTTTATGCAAGGAGAAATAGCTCAATGAATAGGTTGTCTGAGTGCAAGGTCACAGGCAATGAGATCCTGGCTATGCTTGCATGTAGGTCGAATATATATATATATCAAGGATTAAATTCATGTATTAATTTTTTCTTTGCTATTTTTTTCTGTAGTTGCCCTCAACTGAGGAGGACTGGCTTAATATTGCTGCTGATTTTAATGAGTTGTGGAATTTCCCCAACTGTGGAGGAGCCATAGATGGGAAGCACATCCGGATAATCCCACCTGTGAATTCTGGGTCCTTGTATCACAACTACAAGGGTTACTTTAGCATTGTGATGATGGCCATAGTTGATGCAAACTACAATTTCCTGTACGTTGACGTTGGAAAAAATGGCCGTGCATCTGATGGGGGGTCCTTTAAGGACACCCTTTTTTACGAGAGACTCATATCAAGAAGCCTCAAACTTCCACCTGCCTCACATTGCACAAATGGCTTGAACTTTGTCTTTGTTGCTGATGAGGCTTTTGCTTTGCATGACCATGTTATGAAACCTTATCCTAAAAGAGGATTAACAACAGAGAAGAGTGTATACAATTATCGTCTTTCAAGGGCACGCAGGACAGTAGAGAATGCCTTTGGTATTCCTATAGGTTCCGTATTTTCCACACTGCAATAAACTTGAGAGTACAGAGATTGTGAGCAATACCTGTTTCACACCTGTATGTAGACCAGAAGCTACAGTAGTGAACCCTACAGATGCAAAAAGGGTCAGGGAAGAATACCTGGCCTATTTCAATGGAGATGGGGCAGTGGATTGACAGGATGAAATGATATAATAAAGGCCAGGTTAAAATATTAAATTCTTCTTTTACACCTGCTGTTATTGTATTGGTATTAAATATTAACTTTTAAAAATTATTCTAATCATTTTTCACGTTTGAAATTGTGTGTTTTATTATTCAATAAAATTACTTTTATATTTTCATCTACTGCTTTGCATGTGTCATACTGTAGGTTGGCTTATAACATGGTAGTTACAAGCATTTAACATTGCGTGTGTTGGGATTCATTACTGTCAGTTGGGATGAAGGCTGTTAAAATACTGACAGCAGCATCCCACCTGTCTTAATGTCGGCAGTGGAACAAGCGCAAAGAGTCCACTTGCAGACTCAATGTGCATGAAACACTGCGTGTTTTGTGGCTGCCTGTTCTCAACACAGGATCACCACATCCCCATATAGGGGTCATTCTATGTCAGTTTACCATTTGATTTTTTAACAAAAATACAAACAGCTCAGGCAACACGTTGTCCTAATAGAAAATGTACCACTTCACCCATAAAATCTTAATTTATACCCCTAGATGCCCCACTCCAAGACCCCCACACCATCACATTGTAGCCATAGACAGGGTGTAAATTAACACTCAACACTTTGTTGTTTTTTTGTTTTTTTTATAATAACTTAAAAAAATAACATTTCTGGACTGGATTCATTGAACATACCAGCCCGCTGAGTGCCTCTGGAGAAAAGAATATGTCAATAGGGATGCCTTAACAAAAAAGGCAAACCAGGAGCATATAGAGTACAGTAAAGGCAAAAACAGTAAAGCGACATCCATAGGGTCAAGAATAGAATCCATTTTCCAAACAGTGACCAACAAAAGAACACAAGAGGTCACAAGTCTCAACATCCAGTAACAGAGTCCAAATGAAGTTCAAGACCATCACCGTGGCACTCTTTCCCACTCATGGACAACCTGGAACAAGAACCCAAGGGGTCGCACACAACAATTTCTGAGGTCCAAAAACACGGAAAATAAAAATTACATATTGAAAAAAAAATGGATCATCCTGGAGAGTGGCCTGTGAACTCATCCAAGCAGAGTGGGTATCACTCGAGACATTGGGAATGGTGGAAGGTGGTGGAGGGGCCCGCGAAAATGTATGGGAGGGTGGCTGATGTGGAGGAGGATTTGGTTGTGGGGGATGCGACGGATAAGAAAAGCTAGTCATTGCGACTGGGGGAGTGGGCCAACGCAATGTATGTGATGGCAGTATGAGGCGCTCAGGCAATTGGCCATTTTGTGCACATGCTAGCGCATCATATGCAATGGTTCTGAAACGCTGTCGCTGGATGGGTTCCAGCGACTGCATTTCACAGGCAATATACATCCCGAAAATCATTTGTTCATCCGGGGGCCTTTGAAGAATCTCCTCCGCACGGTTCAGAAATTGATGTGTACGTTCCTCTCCAGAACTGGAAGTCCGCGGTCCCACCCGACGTCTCCTGGTTGGTGGCTGAGACGGTTGAGGTGGCACGGGTTCAACCTCAATGACTTCCAGCTCTGCATGCTCAGCGATGGGAGGGTTGCCTTCAGTCGCCAAGGGTGAAAGCTGTAATTGAACCAAAGAATTCGTACCATTAGCATTTTTCTTGAAAAATAAATTAAAAAAATACAAAAAACAGGGACAATGGACATATAAAAGCAGTGAAAAGTAAGGAACTAAACAAAAAACAAAAAAGATGGTGTAGGGTGTGTTTACCATATATACTATAGATCTACTTACCAGCTCCTCACTGCCCACATGCTCCTCCAGATCTCCCTCGGGCGACTCCGGCATAGCTGAGCACACTGACTCCGTCCTGGGTTCTTGTTCCAGGGTGAACATGAGCAGGTTTTAGTACCACAGTGATGGTCTGCGAACTTCATCAGACCCTGCACCGGAACGTTGAGACTCGATCACTCTCTTGTGTTCTTTGTGGAACACTGTTCGGAAGTTTTGGATTCTTTTCTTAACCCTTGGTATGTCTTCTTGGCTGTTTCTGCTTTTTCTGTAATCTATGAGCTCCTGGTATGCCTTCAACTTCTTCTCCCTATTGACATATTCCTTGGACTTAACTCTCCAGAGACATTCATGGCTTCGGTATAATTCAATGAATCCAGTCCAGAATTCATGGTCTGTGATTTCAGTAGACATAGCTGTAAAAAAAAATAAAAAAAGGAATAAAAAAAAAAGGAATATTATATATATATATATATATATATATACCCCCACAGTGCCAACATTTATACATGCCCCCACAGTGCCAAAAAATACACATGCCCCCACAGTGCCAACATATATACAAGCCCCCATGGTGCCTATGTACACAAGCCCCCACAGTGCAAACATATACACATGCCCCCACAGTGCCAAAAAATACACATGCCCCCACAGTGCCAACATATATACATGCCCCACAGTGCCAAAAAATAAACATGCCCCCACAGTACCAAACAAATACACATTCCCCCATCAGTGGCATGCATTGAGGTCAGTGGCTGGTGAGGCACTACAGCCATAATGTCCGCCGAATCCTGCCAATGACCCCTACCGCCGCCAAGCCAAAGCCCACTACTGCCTCTGAGCCGATGCCCGCTGCCACCGCCAATGGCTTACAAACTCGCCCACCATCAACTAACACAGCCCTCCGCCACTAATTTGCATCTCAGTCCAATGCCGCCAATGCCCGCTGCCTGCCTGCTCACCATACATGTGATATATTGTACATTTTTAGAGAGAGAAAAAAATTAGTGTTTAGGACTGGGAAGGAAGTGGGAGGTGGACATGAATGCAATTTTGTTGTCCAGAGCTTCCATTAACTTATTGGAGAAGGGTCTGAATGGGTTAAAAAAAAAATGCGTGAGGTCCCCCCTCCCAAGTATAACCAGCCTCAGGCTCTTTGAGCCGGTACTCGTTGTTTAAATACTGGGGAAAAAATTGGAGAGGGGTTCCCCGTATTTAGATAACCAGCATTGGGCTCTTAGTCCGGTCCTGGTTCCAAAAATACGGGGGACAAAAGATGTAGGGGTCCCCCATATTTTTAAAACCAGCACCGGGCTCCACTAGCCAGGGACATAATGCCACAGCCGGGGGACACATTTATGTAGATCACTGCGGCCGTGGCATTACCCCCCCCCCCCCAACTATTCACCCCTGGCCGGGGTTCCCTGGAGGAGTGGGGACCTCTTAAATCAAGTGGTCCCCCCTCCAGACACCCAATGGCCAGAGATGAAGCCCGAGGCTGTCCCCAGCACCCCTGTGTGTAGAGAAAAAATATTGTTTTTTTGGTCGTGGAACTACAAGGCCCAGCAAGCCTTCCCCGCTTGCTGGTACTTGTAGAACCTCAAGTATCAGCATGCAGGGAAATAACGGGCCCGCTGGTACCTGTAGTTCTACAACAACAAAAATACCCAAATAAAAACACAACACACACACCATGAAAGTAAAAATGTATTAAAACAAACTTACACACTCACACATACTTACCTACATCCCACGCCGGTCACGTCCACTTGTCCATGTAGAATCCAATAGGCCACAGTTATCTCCTTGTACTTGTGCCCCCCTGTAGCTGTGCCCCCAGTAGTTGTGACCCCTGTAGCTGTGCCCCCAGTAGCTTTGCCCCCTGTAGCAGTGCCCCCAGTAGTTGTGACCCCTGTAGCTGTGCCCGCAGTAGCTTTGCCCCCCTGTAGCTGTGCCCCTTGTAGCTGTGCCCCTTGTAGCAGTGCCCCTTGTAGCAGTGCCCCCAGTTGCTGTGCATCTAGTAGCAGTGTCCCCAGTTGCTGTGCCTCTTGTAGCAGTGCACCCTATACAGACAATACTTGCTGCTCCTGCTGCGCGGCCCTCGGTCTCCGGCCGCCAGCTCCTCTCTACTATGGGAGAGACGTCATGACGTCTCTCCCATAATAGCGCCGCTCAGACACTAGGGGTCAATTATGACCTCTAGTGTCAGTCAGCGACGCCGGCTGCAGAGGGCGCACACAGGGCGCCCTGTCATTGAGGCACCAGTAAAGGTGCCGCTTCCCCATTCTTTTTCAATGGGCTTTTACAGCCCATTGCTGCCCCTTACCCGCCCCCCGGACTTAACGTTAGCAGTGGGAGGCACCTCTCCCGCTGTCTCCCACCCTCACACACAGCTACATACACAGGGGGGAAATTATTAAAATAATAAATGAAGATATTTATCACAGACTGTGTTATAAATATCTTCTTTTTATTATTTTAATCATTATGACAGGGGAGGCACTGCCTCCCCTGACTGCACGTCCCTGGTACACATGCCCCCACAGTGCCAAAATATATACATGCCCCCACAGTGCCAATGTACACATGCCCCGACAGTGCAAACATATATACATGCCCACATAGTGCCAATGTACACATGCCCCCACAATGCAAATATATACACATGCCCCCACAGTGCCAAAAAAATACACATGCCCCCACAGTGTCAAAAAATACATGCCCCCACAGTGCCAGACAGATGCCCCCACAGTGCCAAAAAAATAAACATGCCCCCACAGTGCCAAAAAATACATGCCCCCACAGTGCCAAACAGACAGATGCACCCACAGTGGCAAAAACTACACATGCCCCCACAGTGCCCAAAAAAAACATGCCCCCACAGTGCCCCCCAAAAAAAAACATGCCCCCACAGTGCAAAGAAATACATGCCCCCACAGTGCCAAACAAACAACCCAGGCCCCCCGGGCTCATTGAAGAGACCTTTGGCCGGGGCCAGAGAGAGGATGCTGCTGGGCTGGTTAACTTTCTCCAGGTCCCCCGTTGGTAAAACCGCTTCACCACTTTTCACGGCTAACGGCACCCGGAAATCCTTTCTATCCTAACTTCCGGAGTGTGAAACAGCCTGGCTGAGGGGGATATGGGACCGGCCCATCGGAATCTGTCATGGTGCCCCTGTCTGCTGTTCATTCTCCTGCTTATAAAAGTTTTCTAACAAATAGGTAAAATGCTTAATGCTGGAAATATATGTGCACAGGCTTAAGGATGTAGCAGAGTTTCTGTACACACCAGCGGAGGCCTTACAACTATGAACATCCCAGTTACTAGTTACTAGTGAACTGGTTTTATTGAAGATAAAGCATGTACTGCCGTACTCACTGTTATACACACTGGTAGATGAAGCAGAGTAGTTGTCACACATGTAATACCAGGTCTCATTGGAGCTAAGTGGAAGACTCCTGTCTTCCACTGGGACACTCTTACACAGTCCCAAGATGGATCTGCACATAATCAGTAGTAGCCTTGGTGGCCATCTTGATACAGAGAATTAATCTTCCCTGATGATGAAGAAGCAGCAAGATAGAGTCTCTGAAGTAGAGCACTCCACTTTCAACACTTAAAACCTAATAATAATAATAATAATAATAATGGTAATACATTTAGGAAGGGGAGGGATAATGTTATGCCTTGGGGCAGTCTGACCCCTAAATATAATTCGCAGTGCGAGTTCGCTGTGAGAATGGCTCACTGGACTGAACTCACACCTAACTGGATTGATCCCTTACTCTGATTTTCTGTTTGTTTTTTGTTTTTTTACTGTGGATGGAACATTTTGTTGAACCTCTTTTGAAAAGGAATAACATGCCATTACCAAGATTACGGTACATATAATTCGTACATAATAATAGAAAAAAGCACTATAATATATTTGAATTACATTTTTTTGCTAAAACATTAATAGGACAAACACATTTATATGGCTTAAAATGTATACTCCATCTTCAGAAAGCATAATTAAATGATAAGGGTAATGTAGTACACGACTTAGATGTCTGTTGGTGCTTTAAATAATGTATTTTGTTTTTAAATGCAATTTTGAATAATAAAAAGTACATAAACCTCCAACAGTCTTAAAGGCTCTATTTAATAAACATAAAAATGCTGTAGAAAACACATTTCTTATCCTCTACCTATTTATGGAAAACAAAAATGCTCAGTGCAATCGCTGATTTCACAGTGATTTCTTAACTTTTCTCCTGCTGATTTCATGCCCACAAAAGTCTCAAAGAATGAACAGTTATACTATTTATGGACAGGGCCGCAATTAGGGTGGGGTGGGGGGGAGCTAAGGGGTCACGTGCCTCGGGCGCAGGATTTCAGGAGCGCCAAGCCCTCTGCCCGGCTACTTCGGCCAGCTGCTCTTCCACCCCTGCCTGCCACGATTGCCTCCTGGGGCACCATGCAGCCGCTGTAGGGACCCTTACCCACAGTGCAGCTTCCTTGCAGCCTGGCCTGGGCAGCACTGGGATCTTTGCTGACATGGGCCAGGAGTGACCCTTTAGTCAAAGGCACAGCGGCATGATGTCATATGTCACGTCACCGCAAGCGCATCGCTATGAGGCAGGCTGCAATGCGAACTGTGTTGTAAGGTGATGGGACTGGGGGCTGAGAAAGGTGATGGTGATGGAAGCTGAGGAAGGTGATAGGGGCTGAGGTAGATGATGTGGCTGAAAAGGGTGATGGAGGCTGGGGGCGGAGGAAGGTGATGGGGTGGGGGCTGAGCAAGATGATGGGATTGTGGCTGAGGATGGTGATAGGTGTTGAGGTTGAGGATGGTGATGGGGTTGGGGGATGAGCAAGATGATGGGGCTGAGGAAGATGATAGGGGCTGTGACTGAGGATGGTGATGAAGATGGCGATGATGCTGAGGAAGGGGCTGTGGGATGAAGAATATGATGGGGCTGAGGAAGGTGATGATGCTGTGGCTGAGGATGGTGATGGGGCAGAGGAAGGTTAAGGAGCAGAGGAAGGGTCTTGGGGCTGAGGAAGATGATGGGGCTGAGGAAGGTGATGGGGGCTGAGGAAGGTGATTGGATCCTTGGGGCTGAGGAAGGTGATGGGGCAGAAAAAGGTGATGGGAGCTGGGGGCTGAAGAAGATTATGGGACTGTCTCTGTGGATGGTGAAAGGGGCTGTGGCTGAAGATGGTGATGGGGCTGTGAAGGTAATGGGGCTGAAGTAGGGACTGTGGGCTGAGGGAGGTGATGGGGCAGAGGAAGGGGCTGAGGAAGATGATGGGGCTGAGAAATGTTTTGAGGGACTGAGTATGGTGATGAGGGGCTGAGGACAGTGTTGAGAGGAAGATGATGAGATGCTGAGGTGATGAGGGCTGAGACGGTGAGGGAGTGGGACCAAGTTCCATACCACTGGCCTGGTCTGGACCCTCTGGTGGAAGGCACTCACTTTCTGGATTTTCTGGATCAACTAGAGGCTGGTCTCCTGCAAATAGCTCTGCAGCTATCTGTGAAAGCCCAGCACGTGAGGTCAGTCTTCCATAGGGGACTGGGGAAATCAATGATAGTTTAATTTTTTTGTCTGGCAATGAATCAGTGTGTTATTTTAATTTCTCCTGTGGGAGGAATAATTGAATTTAGGTGTCAAATTATTGTGTAGGCCAATGTGTGTGTTGTTTTACCTGTGGGGGCCAATGTGTGCCAATGTGAGTGTGTGTGTGTATGTATATATATATATATATATATATATATATATATATGCATCACAATTAAGTTTCAACCAATAAAAGTGCCTTTTGGAAGCTAAAATCACCTGTCTGTTATTAGTCTATTATTTTGGGGATTTCTGTGTCGGATTCGTGTTTTATTTTTGTTTGATTTTCAAACCAGCTGTTAGTAAATGTGGGGATCCTGTAGTCATCTATGTAAAAGTATTGATGTTTGGTCGATAGTCAGTTGATTTTACAGACGATGTTGCCTTTAGTAAATCTGTACAAATAATTTTTTTTACAAAAATCAACCTTTAGTAAAAATACCCTTAGAAGTCTGAAACCCTTTTTATTCTGGGTTTCAAATGTCTCCGAAGTGGTTTCCAAGGATGCTGGTCTTCAGGGTATTGTTATACTGGAACCTGGTAGGCCAGAGATAGTGTTTTTGCATAGAATGAATGAGTCCTTGGTGATTACTGGAATATGGGCAGAACTAGTACTAGGAGGTTGACGAGACCCAGAACAGGGGCATGCAGTCTTACCCTACTGGTGGTCTTCACCAGGAAGCCCCGCATGGAACTTTTGGCTTCGCTGCACCCAGTGAGCTGGTCACGGCCCCCTGCCTGGGTTACCTGGTCTAGAAGTTCAGGAGAGGTTTGGCTTTAAACTGGTGGTCTGATCAGCTGAAACAGGACTGGAATGCTGACCAAGCTAATACCGGAATGATGATATTGGATCCGGACTAGAGTGTAAACGGACTGGAGCCGGACTAGAGAGTAACTGGGCTGGAACCAGACTGGAGTGCAAACGGACTGGAGCTGGATTGGAGTGTAACCGGACTAGAGTGTAACCGGACTGGAATAATGCATAAATAGCAGGGTTTTTACAGTGATACTCAGAACCAAGGTTAGAGTCCCGTGTAGCAGGAAGCTTTATACCCTCAAGTGAATCCGGATTGGTTGCAGGAATCAGCTGACTCACAACCTGACCTGGATTGGGCTGATCCTGGTCAGGTGACCTGAAGCAAGATGGCACCTTCCACATCACCTGTCCCGACAGGCTAGAGTCACGGGGATTGCTGCAGCAGCATGACACAGTCTCCTCTCTGCCCTGTGCCCTGCCATCGACCACCTCTGGGGACAGTAATGTGGCCGAACAGAGCGCTCGCCACCAGGATGAGCGCGCTAACACAGTAGACCAGACAGGTAAATGTCGAGGCCTAGGCCAGAACTCGCTGGTAGCGCGACACTCTTATTTTCACCAGGAATCCCTGCAAGAGACTGATGGATTTCACTGCACAGAAATTACAGGTTTTAGTCCTCAGAACTAGCTTTGCTACTGTATGCAAATTACAGTAAAGAAGGATGAGATGATAATAACAGGTCAAGAACAGGCTGGGTCAGAATGATGAGACCAAATAAGATCCGAACACATACAAAGCTAACACAACCTGTTGATAGGGTGCCTGAAAATAGCCTGAGCATTCTTAAATATACAAATATCTGACATCACAGGCATATGTCGGAATACAGTAGGGCCAGATGTACTAATCCTTGAACTAGGGTATTCAATTATCCACAAATTCGCGGCAATTTTTCACCCGAAAAGTTTTCGTGGCAATTGGCCGTAAATTGCCATGAAAATCGGCTTTTCACGGGTATACGCGCTCCCGTTTTTCGACCTATTTAATTCCAAATAGGTTTCACGTGAAAGTTGTTGCAGTGAAATGTATAGGTTAAAATGGGAAAATCAGCCTGTACCCCAAAAAATGGTAAACTAACATAGGAAAACAGAAGAGAAGTGTATTAGAGATCACATTAGAGAGTTTTTGGGGACTTAAATTGTGTGAAATGGCTGTTATATGCATTTTTTTTTAAAATGCAAAAAAATTCTAGAAAGCAAGTTTTTTTGTGCAAAATAAATGCTCTCATTAAATTTGGGGTACATGAAAATGGGTATAAGTATATATTTGCGTCATTTTAGGGTACTTTTAAAAAAAGTGGAAACAGACCGATTACTCCCACCTGCAAGCCTAAAAACACCTGTCCCACTCAAAGCACCCCAATATTCCTATCCCATACCTTGTACCCCAATTTCCATCACTTTGTACTTTTTCACCCCAAAAATGACATGTCATTATTGGGCAATTAAAAATAATTAAAAACTTCAACGTGCCTAATTAGTCATTAAGGGGTGCGTCCCAGGAGTTCTGGACCGTATCCAAAATTTTTACCTTAAAATAGTGACTTTTCCAAACTTTTCACCTGCTCAGAGTAGGTGAAGTGAAATTAGTGAAAAAATTATCACCAATAAATTTTCCCAGAAAATTGAATAGGCTGTAATTGCGTTTCGCGGGAAAAGTCCAGTTTTTTGCACGAAAAGTCCGTTATCGCTTCTAATTGAATATCCCCCGAAAAAGTGATAAATTTCACAGTAAAAAAATACCAACCAACCAGCTTCTAAGTGTAATTTTTCAAACTCAGGGCCAGATGCATCATCACTTGGAAAGTGATAAAGTACCAGCCTATTAGCTCTTAACTGCCATTTTTCAAACATACTGTACAGCCAGTGACATGGCAGTTTGGCTGGTACATTTTCACTCTACATTTTATCACTTTCCAAACGATGATGGATCTAGGCCCCAGGGGCAGATGTATTAAGCCTGGAGAAGTGATAAAGCAGTGATAAGTGCAAGGTGATAATGCACCAGCCAGTCAGCTCCTAACTGTCAATTTACATATTGGAGCGGATTGGCTGGTGCATTATCACCTTGCACATATCACTGGTTTATCACTTCTCCAGGCTTAATACATCTACCCCCAGTCTGTAACATGGCAGTTAGGACCTGGTTGGATGGTACATTTTCACTGTACATTTTATCACTTTCCAAGCGATGATGGATCTAGCCCCCAGTCTGTAATATGGCAGTTAGGACCTGGTTGGCTGGTACCACCGTGAAATTTATCACTTTACATTTACTGTCACATATCACTGGGAGTATATAAATCAAACATGAATATACTGTATGAGGTCTACATACAGGGGCGTTTTAAGAGAGGAGGAGGCCCATGTTCAGCCTCCTCTGTCGGGCCCCCTCCTCTCTGCCCGGAGCGCCGTAGAGTCTGAGCACCAGAGGGCAGAGAGGAGGGGGCCCGACAGAGGAGGCTGAACATGGGCGTGGCGGCCATTTTCCCTGAGAGCCCTCTACTGCGCATGCGCAGAACGCTGTGAAAATGGCCACTGGGCTATTTTCACTATGTTCTAGCGGCACTGCGGATGCCGGCGCTGGACTTTGGAGGGGTAAGTATTTTACAAATGGGTGCAGTATGTGCGGTGGGGGCCCCCTCTGGACTCTGGGGCCCGTGTGCAACGCACACACTGCACCCATTATAGAAACGCCAGTGTCTACATATCTGTAGATAGCAATGTAAAGTTCTCCTATTTGGACATGTGGCTGATTTTGTGGACCAGGAAAGAAGGGACTAAATATATGAAGTGGTGGGAATTCAAAGGCAGGATTGTTTTACCACGTGTGTAACCAACAGAGATGGTCATTCGCCTTCAGAAAAGTTCTTGCATCCAGTAAGTCTCTGTTGGTTATTAGCTGGCTTGCTGAGTCCCCCAGTGTAGTTGTGTGTAGCTAGCATTACTTTACCGTACAGATCATGCTAAAGCTATCCTTGTTTTGTGTTGACCTACTGTAAATCTGACCTTGACTTAGAGTCGCACAAAAGGTTACTAAGAATGCAATATGATGCTGCCAAAAAATAGAAAAACACATCTACTGACAGTATACTGTATGTGGAAGGTTGTAACGTGACAATGGTAAACCAGGAGAAATCACAGATTATTTGTATAGTCACAGTAGTGGGAACAGTAGTACGTAAACAGACAAAATACGAATAATGATTGGGGGGGATGAGATGGTGGAGTAGGAAAATTGATGTATGAAAGATACGTTGAACAGGGAAGTTCCCAGTTGAGCATAAGAACTGAGTCATGCAGAACCAGGAACTGGAGCATTATAATAACTAAACCAAGGAGCAAATTTACTAGATACTAGTGATGAGCGGGATCGGTTTCTCGGAAACCGAACCCCCCCGAACTTCACCCATTTTACACGGGTCCGAGGCATACTCGGATTCTCCCGTATGGCTCGGTTAACCCTAGCGCGCCCGAACGTCATCATCCCGCTGTCGGATTCTCGCGAGATTCGGATTCTATATAAGCAGCCGCGCGTCGCCGCCATTTTCACTCGTGCATTGGAAATGTTAGGGAGAGGGCGTGGCTGGCGTCCTCTCCGTTTATTCATTGTTGAGTTGATGCAAATATTTGTGCTTGCTTATATCATTGTGGGGACTGGGGAGCAGCTTTATATTAATATAGGAGGAGTACAGTGCAGAGTTTTGCTGATCAGTGACCACCAGTTTTATCCGTTCTCTGCCTGAAAAAAATGATCCTTATCTGTGCTCAGTGTGCTGCATATATCTGTGCTCACACTGCTTAATTGTGGGGACTGGGGAGCAGCTGTATTATATAGCAGGAGTACAGTGCAGAGTTTTGCTGACAGTGACCACCAGTATACGTTGTCTGCCTGAAAAACACTCCATATCTGTGCTCAGTGTGCTGCTTTATTGTGGGGACTGGGGAACACCAGTATAAAATATATATATATATATATATATATATATAGGAGGAGTACAGTGCAGAGTTTTGCTGACCAGTGACCACCAGTATATAATATATAGCATTACGGTACAGTAGGCCACTGCTGTACCTACCTCTGTGTCGTCAAGTATACTATCCATCTAAATTCTATACCTGTGGTGCATTTTAGTTTTGCAGTTTGCTGACATCCCCCCCCCGCCGCTTTTTGGAGGGACATGGAGGGCACAGCTCGCCTCTCCTGTGTCCCTCCTGCTGCATCATCTCCGGCGGCCGCGGGTCTAATAGGGGGAAGTGCCGGTTCGTGAGCCAATTAGAGCTCACGGACGGCACTTCCCCCTATTAGACCCGCGGCCGCCGGAGATGATGCAGGAGGGACACAGGGAGGCGCGCTGTGCCCTCCGTGTCCCTCCAACAAGCGGCGGAGGGAAGGAGACCGCAGACTGACATGCGGACGCTCGTCCGCATGTCAGTCTGCTGTAAATCAGTGGCGCCCCCGCAGCCCCTCTCCCCCAAGCCACCGCGAGGGCTGCGGGGGCAGTAGTTATGCCACTGGCTGTACCTACCTCTGTGTCGTCAAGTATACTATCCATCCAGATTCTATACCTGTGGTGCATTTTAGTTTTGCAGTTTGCTGACACAGTGACCACCAGTATATAGCAGTACGGTACGGAAGGCCACTGCTGTACCTACCTCTGTGTCGTCAAGTTTACTATCCATCTAGATTCTATACCTGTGGTGCATTTTAGTTTTGCAGTTTGCTGACACAGTGACCACCAGTATATATAGCAGTACGGTACGGAAGTCCACTGCTGTACCTACCTCTGTGTCGTCAAGTATACTATCCATCTAGATTCTATACCTGTGGTGCATTTTAGTTTTGCAGTTTGCTGACACAGTGACCACCAGTATATATAGCAGTACGGTACGGAAGGCCACTGCTGTACCTACATCTGTGTCGTCAAGTATACTATCCATTTACATTCTATACCTGTGGTGCATTTTAGTTTTGCAGTTTGTTGACACAGTGACCACCAGTATATATAGCGGTACGGTACGGAAGGCCACTGCTGTACCTACCTCTGTGTTGTCAAGTATACTATCCATCTACATTCTATACCTGTGGTGCATTTTAGTTTTGCAGTTTGTTGACACAGTGACCACCAGTATATATACCAGTACGGTACGGAAGGCCACTGCTGTACCTACCTCTGTGTCGTCAAGTATACTATCCATCTAGATTCTATACCTGTGGTGCATTTTAGTTTTGCAGTTTGCTGACACAGTGACCACCAGTATATAGCAGTACGGTACGGAAGGCCACTGCTGTACCTACCTCTGTGTCGTCAAGTAAACTATCCATCTAGATTCTATACCTGTGGTGCATTTTAGTTTTGCAGTTTGCTGACACAGTGACCACCAGTATATATAGCAGTACGGTACGGAAGGCCACTGCTGTACCTACCTCTGTGTCATCAAGTATACTATCCATCTAGATTCTATACCTGTGGTGCATTTTAGTTTTGCAGTTTGCTGACACAGTGACCACCAGTATATAGCAGTACGGTACGGAAGGCCACTGGTGTACCTACCTCTGTGTCGTCAAGTATACTATCCATCTAGATTCTATACCTGTGGTGCATTTTAGTTTTGCAGTTTGCTGACACAGTGACCACCAGTATATATAGCAGTACAGTACGGAAGGCCACTGCTGTACCTACCTCTGTGTCATCAAGTATACTATCCATCTACATTCTATACCTGTGGTGCATTTTAGTTTTGCAGTTTGCTGACACAGTGGCCACCAGTATATATAGCAGTATGGTACGGAAGGCCACTGCTGTACCTACCTCTGTGTCGTCAAGTATACTGTCCATCTACATTCTATGCCTGTGGTGCATTTTAGTTTTGCAGTTTGCTGACACAGTGACCACCAGTATATATAGCAGTACGGTACGGAAGGCCACTGCTGTACCTACCTCTGTGTCGTCAAGTATACTATCCATCTACATTCTATACCTGTGGTGCGACCTTGGTGCGCCTCTTTTTTCTTTGCATCATGTGCTGTTTGGGGACTATTTTTTTGAAGTGCCATCCTGCCTGACACTGCAGTGCTCTCCTAGATGGGCCAGGTGTTTGTGTCGGCCACTTGTGTCGCTTAGCTTAGTCACACAGCGACCTTGGTGCGCCTCTTTTTTTCTTTGCATCATGTGCTGTTTGGGGACAATTTTTTTGAAGTGCCATCCTGCCTGACACTGCAGTGCCACTCCTAGATGGGCCAGGTGTTTGTGTTGGCCACTTGTGTCGCTTAGCTTAGTCACACAGCGACCTTGGTGCGCCTCTTTTTTTCTTTGCATCATGTGCTGTTTGGGGACTATTTTTTTGAAGTGCCATCCTGCCTGACACTGCAGTGCCACTCCTAGATGGGCCAGGTGTTTGTGTCGGCCACTTGTGTCGCTTAGCCTAGTCACACAGCGACCTAGGTGCACCTCTTTTTTTCTTTGCATCACGTGCTGTTTGGGGACTATTTTTTTGAAGTGCCATCCTGTCTGACACTGCAGTGCCACTCCTAGATGGGCCAGGTGTTTGTGTCGGCCACTTGGGTCGCTTAGCTTAGTCATCCAGCGACCTTGGTGCAAATTTTAGGACTAAAAATAATATTGTGAGGTGTTCAGAATAGACTGAAAATGAGTGGAAATTATGGTTATTGAGGTTAATAATACTATTGGATCAAAATGACTCCCAAATTCTATGATTTAAGCTGTTTTTGAGGGGTTTTTGTAAAAAAAACACCCAAATCCAAAACACACCCGAATCCGACAAAAAAATTTCAGGGAGGTTTTGCCAAAATGCGTCCGAATCCAAAACACGGCCGCGGAACCGAATCCAAAACCAAAACACAAAACCCGAAAAATGTCCGGTGCACATCACTAGATACCGGGTTTTAGTCCAGATAATTAGAACTTATCAATGTTATTCACAGCAATAAAAAATTAACATTCACCCAAATGTGCTACTCTCATAACATGCAGGAAGGGATGCTCCGAAAGAAGCCTATCCCAGCGATATGTAAACAAGGCAAATAATCACAAAGCAATCATTTCACTTCTACTTCAGGAGCTGGGGTTATTCTGTGCATGCACCATCTGCTGATAACACTTGTGCAGCGATCATTACCGAGGAGGGTTCCGGAGGATTCCTGCGATCTGTAGCCCATAGGCTACTATAGGATAACGTCATCTGGAGATAGTGTTGCCTCTCAAGGGCATACTCAGGAATGTTTGCATTCCGGAGCTTGATAAATCATACAGCTTCTGCAGTCATCCCTCCAGGGTACATTCAGGGGATACTTAATATTTGTGACAGTTTTCAGGGAATTAATAAGCAAATATTAAAAACATGGTGAAAGTCATGAGGACACTCCAAAATTATAAATACTCCCCACAAGACTAAAATGATAAATACAGGCCATCATCACATGCTCTCATCAAATTAACTAATCCAGATACAAAACACGAACAGAGATCCAGATCCAAAACACAAAACCCGAAAAGTGTCCGCCACACATCTCTAATTATTATGCAATAAACATAAAGTAAACAAGTTCAACTTAAATAGCTCAAACTTCTTTGTAAAAAAATTTCCTCTATTTTATTTCTTTTAATTACATTACTTGCACACAATTTCCCATTAATATGCTGTTTCTGGGTGCTGCAAGATGTAACATATTTGAACAAAAGGGAACATTACAGCTTTCTGCTAAATAAGTACATAGGATGTAAGGTTGGATTATATTTGTCATATAAAAATGAAAGTAAGTAAAATTTACAATAGGTGGTGTCATTTCATTCCTTGCTCTGTACACTTAGGAACATTTGCTGATAGAATATTTAACCATAAGTGAATATAAAGGACAAAGCTTAAATAAATGAGATTATGGACTGCGCATACGGCAGAAATAATTAATCTTTTAAAATACATCAGAATCAAGAATGCAAAGCAATTTTTTTCTGAAACATTGTGATAGCAGAGAATAAATACTAAAAGGAATTGAATGAGAAATTTGCCATACTGTATCTCTATATACAAATTAAGAAGGATAATTGTGTAAAAAAAATAGTGTATAAATCGTGCAATAAGTTATTGGTAATTGCTTTCATAGTTCATCTCACAGCTGGAAGTGAATAGCAGTGTTTTTCCATCTTTGGCTACACCCTCATCTCAATCTACTGCCCATGAAGTTTACCAAGGTCCTTCTGCATCTTCCAAGGCTATCCGCCTCCCTACGCAAGAGAAATTCAATGGAAATCCCAAGCTCTGTAGGGGATTTCTAAATCTCTGTGATGTGCATTTCACGCTTCTTCCTGAAAATTTTCCCTCCTTCAAGTCTAAGGTGGCATTCATCGTTTCTCTCCTGTCCAGAAAAGCCCTTGAGTGGGTTTCTCCTCTGTGGGAGAGATCAGACCCCATTCTCAGTGACTACTCAAAGTTTCTACAGTCTTTTCAGAGAATCTTCGACGAGCCTGGACACTCACCGTCTGCTTCCATTGATGTCATGAGAATCCGCTAAGGCTCTAGGACAGTCAGACAGTACATTATTCACTTTCAAGCTCTGGCATCTGAACTCCAATGGAACGAGGAAGCCTTGAATGCGGCTTTCTGGCATGGCTTCTCTGAAAAACTCAAAGATGAGCTAGCTTCTAGAGATATGCCTTCTACTCTCAAAGATCTTATGTCTTTATGTAATAAAAATGATCTTCGCCTTAGAGAAAGAATTCATGAAAAATCACGTCTCGACCGAGTTAAGCCGAGTCCACCTCCTTGCCTTCCTTCTTCCTCAGATGTTGAGCCTATGCAGATAAATAGCTCCAAGTTGTCTGCAAAATAGAAACAACGTCGTTGTCAGATGAATCTCTGTATGTACTGTGGAGAAAGGACCACCAACTGACAACCTGTTCCAAGCATCTGGGAAACAGGTGTTCCTAGTCTCCGGGGGAGGATCGAAGCTAGGAAGCGTAAAAAAACTCTCCAAGCAGGGGTGTGGCTTGCTGGGCTAAGATGGTGGACGCTTTCTGGTTGAGCTCCGCATATGTAGCCCTCACCCTGTAGTCTATCACATTGCTGTGTGACCAGACCTTTGTGGACTGAACACAGAGACCCTTCTGTGGCTGTACGTTACCTATTAAACCCAGCAACATCACTCCGGGTGCGCTCCTGTCCTGCGATTAGTGCTCCCTTCCTACATCGCTCCCACCGCCATCTTACAGCTCCTGGGCATCCCCACGCGGCAAACATCTACTGGGATTACATGCACCGCGGGCATCAGATCACAGCATCGAGGCACTGTATATGGCTGGGAGCTGGCCATACCTGCCACAGTGGGACCTCTCATTGCCTGCCGGACTCTCCCGCTGCCTGGGGTGTGTTGGTTGCCCCCCGTCCTCAGTCTCCCGCCTCCTACACTCAGTGTTTTGTGTCCAGCCCTCCTACTGCTGACCGGGTAATCAGACACCTGTCCGGCTGGGGACCCACAATAACAGCCTCCCGCTCCTTGTAGCACCCGCCTGCATTAGACGCCGGCTATATCTGCACCAACGGGACTCCTGGAGCCGGTCCAGCATACAAGCTATTGCCACACGCTGCCTATCTGCTTCCTCACTGTATGCTGCAGACTGCCTTAAATCAGCACATGTGAGGGGGATAGCTTCTTCTTGCTCCTGGCTTGGCTGCATCCCTGAGGATTCCTATTCAGGTACTGTTTGCTCAGCCCCCCTATTACTGCATTGGACACATTCACTAGGAGTTTACATGCTGGAAAAGAGCACCCCAGACTCCAAAGTGGTTTTTTTAGTTTCTGGATGCCATGAAAACATATATTCCGGCTACCTATTTGTCCTCACCATGCTGGACAGTAGCTATCTCTGTGCTACGTTATCTTACTCACCACTAGAGGTCCTCAGCTCACCAAATATCTAATTATAATTATTATATCCAACTCTCAGCTCTTGTTATACGATGGTCTGATGTAAGTTCACAAGGGCCCTTCTATTTAGATTGTATGTTTGGTGTATCTGTTTTTTTTTTGCTATATTTTCCCTTGGATTCCTATTTTTGTGCATAATCCAACATGGCTAACAAAAAACGGAAAGCCTCTGCCACCACTACACCGAATATGTTTACTCCTCGATATAAAACACCACTACCAATTACGGATCAAGCCGGGTCCTCTCCTCCTAAGTCTCCACCTCAGATGGATATTGACCCGTCTATACATTCTGTCCTTACCACCCTGGTGGATGGAATTAAGGTGACATTTCAACAAGAAAAGCAGTGGAAGAATTTAAATCTGAGCTTACTTCTCTGGAGACGAGAACAGATGCTTTGGATTTGAAAGCGGATGATCTCTGTCAACATCAAGGAGTGGTTGACAGAGTGCTCTCCCTCTTGAGAGCAGAGATCAATGACCTCAAAGAAAAACAGGAGGACTTGAAACATCGATCCTGTAGAAACAATCGACGGATTAGACACATGTCGGAGACCACCACCCCCCACCGCAGCATTATTCTCATTCCTCAAGGGCCTCTTCAAACATATACTACCTGAGCTAGAGGATCCTGAGCTCCTCCTGGACACAGCACACCATGCACTCAGATCTAAACCATCTACCGGGAAACCACCCAGAGATATTGTCACCAGATTGCATTATTTCCATACCAAAGAGAAAATTGTGGCTGCAATTCGGGATACCTCCACTATCGATTACAAATATATGCATATTCAGATATTTCAGGACTTAACACCATCTACCATACATAAATGGAGAGACCTTCAACCTGTCACAAGGGTGCTTTGCCAAAACAATATTAAGTACCTGTCAGGTCTGTGTCAGTTCTCGGAGGGGTCACTAGTGGGTCAGTGGTGGTGCGATGGAGGAAACGAGGAGGCTGAAGTAAGTACCTGCGCATGTGCGCAAATGGTATTTATTGAGTACACACAGGAAATATAAGTAACTGGAGCAATGTATATGTATCAATCAGTCAATGGCCTTAACTCTCCTAAACATCATACATTAGTTCTAGGGACCTATAGACGTGAAAAGGCAGACATTGTCTTTCTCCAAGAGACACATATGACTGGGGAACACTCCCAATTACGTGGTTAACGCTTCCCCCAAACCTATTTTGCCTCTGCAGCTTGTAATAAGAGAGGAGTGGCAATTTTGTTTTCAAATAGAGCTACCTTTATCCTTTCCAAGTCAGTTATTGATCCAGATGATAGATACCTTATACTTATAGGTAACATCCGTGCAGAGACAATCACGTTGGTCAATCTCTATGCTCCGAATATTGGACAAGGCTCCTTTTTCTCTGATATATTTAAACGTATCGAAAGAGTCACCCAGGGCCATCTCATCATTGGCGGTGATTTCAATGCCGTATTGGATCCTGCCCTTGATAAGACCTCTTCAGTTCATGCCAAGCCCACCTTAGACACACCTCGTATCTCTTGCATATTTTGTAATGGTCTGAATAGACTGTCTGTTTTGGATTCCTTGCATCTTAAAAACTCCACAGCTAGAGATTATACACATTTTTCTGGCCCCCACCAAATCTACTCCCGCATTGATCTGATTTTGATCTCCTGTTCCCTCACCCCGGTGGTCTCCCATGCTGGTATTACGCCTTTCTCATGGACGGATCATGCAGGTACATTTATTAGAGTTGATCTATTCAATCCCCCTTGGCGGCTTGATGACACTTTTTTGCTGGACCCTTCCACTTTGCAGGACATTAAGTCAGCCATTTCCAAATATTTTGAGATTAACTTTTCTGACAAGATTTCAAAAGGAGTGATATGAGATGCCCATAAAGCTACAATAAGGGGTAGGGTTATTAGCAAGATGGACCATCTTAAAAAACAAGCGCAAAATGAAGTTACCTTTCTGGAGACTGAAATCTCCCATCTTTTGTCCCAACATAAGCAGAATCTCACACCTGCTTTGCTCACCCAGATAAATGCTCTTAAGGGTCGGCTGAATACTATACTCTCACGTAGATCGGCTAACATGTTGAAGAAATTACAGCAAAAATATTATGATAAAGCAGATAAGGCAGATGCTGTTCTAGCGAACAAATTGAGGTAAAAGAAGGATCAGGATTGATTAATAAAATTAATAAAATTAGGAGGCGCCAGTCTGGGACGATCACTTATGACCCTAAGGAGATGGTTACTGAGTTTTTTAATTATTATAGTGGCCTTTACAATCTACCCACATCCTCTCCCTCTCAAATGCAGTGGGGTCTCTCTCTTTACCCGCCTTTTCCTCTGACAACTTACTCCCTCGCATCACTGATCAACAATCGTTGGAGGTTAATGCGGATATTACTATGGAGGAGATTGTTGCTGCCATCAAGGAACTCAAGTCATCTGCGGCCCCTGGTCCTGATGGCTTTACTCCACAATATTATAAGAAATTTCTTACTCCTTTTCTTAAAACTTTCTTTAACGATCTCCTTGATGGTGTATCTTTTGACCCCTCAACCTCCTTGGCCAACATATTTGTCATACCTAAACAAGGTCGCGATTTTGAATCGGTCGCCAACTATAGGCCTATCTTATTACTGAGTGTGGATATCAAAGTATACGCAAAGCTCTTGGCGAATCGACTAGGCCTTTCGCTTTCCACTCTGGTCCACCCTGATCAAGTCGGCTTTATACCTGGTCGTCAAGCGTCTGATAATACGCGGCGGACAACTGACCTGATTCACATGATTCATAATCAGAAATTGCAAGCCATGGTTTTAGGGTTGGATACTGAAAAATCATTCGACCGCATACAGTGGCCTTTTATGTTTAGAACCATAAATACCATAGGTCTCCATGGTCGGTTTCATAGAGGGGTGGCTGCTTTATATGGTAACCCTAGGTCCTCTGTTTTGGCGGTTGCCTCCCCTTCTTTCGCAGTTTCCAATGGAACACAAAAAGGTTGCCCTTTGTAACCCCTCATGTTCGCCTTAACGATAGAACCGCTCGCAATGAGGATAAGGGCTAACCCCAATATAAAGGGTATTATGTCTGTGTTGTGCTGTGACCTGGTGACTTTGCCTGATCAATTCTTGACCAGATCTTGCCAGCCGGTGTTCAGGTTTTTGTGGAGTATCCACGTTAACATCCCTGAGCATTGTTGCTCTCACTGTTTATTTGCTTATAACATCTAAAACCATTGTTGGTCTCATTATCACTCGTGCATTGGTGTTGCAGGGTTAGTTAGGTTTCCCCTTACTCACTCGCAGTCTCGGGTGTTGCATTGTCACTTACTAAGACCGGAGGGCGTCAGAGTTTGGGCGGACCTAATTCGCCCATTCAAACGCGGCTGTCGTGGGCACAAGAACTTTAGCCCCACAGGCACCATCCGACCACTAAGAGGGGTAACGGAGTCAGGGGTAGAGCACGAGTTGCTGCCAACCTCAAACCTAGCTGCAGCTTTACCGGTGAGTACTGGAACTTCCCAGTGGTCGCATACTCCCCTGAGTTCCAGGTACTCAATTCCTAACAGAGAAAAGTTGTTCTTCATCTTCAAGCTGGTGACAGAGTGTGGTTCTCTACACGAAACCTTCGTCTTCAAGTGCCATCTATGAAATTTGCACCCTGGTACATTGGTCCATTCACCATTCAGAAGGCAATCAACCCTGTCGTCTTTCAGCTCAAACTTCCTCCTTATCTCCGCATTCTGAACTCCTTCCATGTCTCCCTACTCAAGCTTCTGATTCTGAATCGGTTTCAGTCTCATCCTCCCTCTGGTCCTACGGTGCACACTCAACGTAGTGTCGAGTTCAAAATTGAAAAATCCTGGACTCCCGAATCTGCTACGGATGTCTTCAATACCTCATTGACTGAAGAGGATATGGACCTTAGGAGAGATCTTGGATCTTCAAGGAGGATGTCCATGCTCCTCTTCTTAAAAGATTCCATTCCAGGTTTCCGCAAAAGCCAAAGAAGCGTCCAGTGGCCGCTCCTAAAGGAGGGGGTACTATCACAAAATGGAGGTTTACAGTGCTTCCCAGTCACACTTTGACCTACCTGCAGCGCAGTCCAAAGCGCTGTCTACCATACGCTGGTCCATCCGGTGTCCCACGCTGTCAGTCACAGCATCCATTTCAGGATAGTTAGGCTTCAGCTCCTTCCCGGCCTGCTAGGCCTCAGCCCACTCTGAAGCCTAGCCTGGAGTGCTGCATGTTACTTCCTGATCAGCTGACTCTGCAGAGAACTTTCCAACCAGGTAGTGTTTCCCTGACATGTGATCCCTTCAGCCTATCACCAGAGAGCTAGGGGTATATATTCCAGCTCCATGCACTGGGAAGCTGTCAGTGCTTTGTTATCCTCAAGCCTGTAGAGAGCTCCTGCAATCACCTACTTAAAGAGACGCTGCATTACCAACTTCAGCACTTCCTGACTCCTATCTCCAGGATATCTGCATACCTGAACTGCTGATTATCTCATTTCCAGGATATCTGCAAGCCTGCACCGCTGGTTGTCCTACCTCCAGTACACCTGCAAACCTGCACCGCTGGTCAATACAATCTCCAGTTTATCTGAAAACCTGCATTACTAAGTATCCTATCCAGCTTTCAGCTATCCTGTACTGCTGGTTTAATCCCAGCTTCCAGCTATCCAGTACTGCTGGTTAAATCCCAGCTTCCAGCTATCCAGAACTGCTGGTTCAGTCCCAACTTCCTGCTATCCTGTACTGCTGGTTCAATCCCAGCTTCCAGCTATCCAGAACTGCTGGTTCATTCCCAACTTCCTGCTATCCTGTACTGCTGGTTCAATCCCAGCTTCCAGCTATCCAGCTATGCTGAACTGCTGGTTCAATCCCAGCTATCCAGCTATCCTGTACTGCTGGTTCAGTCCCAGCTTCCAGCTATCCAGCTATCCTGAACTGCTGGTTCAATCCCAGCTTTCAGCTATCCAGCTATCCTGTATTGCTGGTTCAATCCCAGCTTCCGGTTATCAATCTTTACCACAAGTGTCACTCTTTCATTGCACTGGTATCCCCAGTGTTCCAGTTCACCGTAGTTGTACAAACACTTGTGGCTAGTCATAGACTTTAGCCAAACCTGCCACGCCTGTATGAGAATGCCATATATCAAGCCAGCACTATTCTGTACTCGAGACTCCAGCCAACTAACTACCAAACCTCGTCCGGTTCCACAAGTACCAACAACCGTGACAAGTGTATCTTTGATAACAAACCAGGGTGGATTTCACTGTGCTGCTAAACACTATATAGGGGTGTGGTATATTTTGTCGACTTTCATCATCTTGACGTTCAAGTTGACACTAATGAAATGATAACATGATTAGAAAGTCGACATGTCCCTGGAGGTCTAGCGGTGACTTACCTGGTACAGCGGCTATAGTGATGTTTTCCAGTCTCTGCATTAATTTGATGACTTCTGGTAGATTCAACGGCACTTGCAGAGATGACTATGCCTGATGATTAAAGGGGCATATTTAACAATTAAAATTTGAGTAATATCCCCCCAATTATATTAAGCATTCCCTGAATATATGTATGGGAGATATCTGCTGTGTTCCCTCAGTCACAATTGGGCATGTTTCATTTAGACATTTACCAAGCTCAGGAATGCAAACACAATCAGGGGCTTGGATCCTTAAGATGGTGCTAGCCGCTATAGCCTATGGGCAACATTCTGCAAAGATTTGGGCAGGTGCCCCCTAGCACCCCCGCTAGTTCTGCCTCTGACACTGCACCCCTTTCTCAGCATGATCACCCCCCACCTATAGCAGTCCCCATTTTGGTGCTCCTACCCCCTATATTTTACATAGGAACAGTGCGCACAGCCCAAAAATAGGTGTGTTCTTGCTGGGAAGGGATGTGGCCACACAATAGTACCCCCAATTCAAATTACGCCACATAGTAGTGCAAATTTATTCACATTTTATCAGGCGATAGTGTTCCTAATTCACGTTACATCACACAGTAGTACCACTTTACCTTATATACGTTACTCCTCACAGTAGTGCCCTTATTCACATTACACCAAACCATATTGCTCTTTATTCACATTAGAACACACAGTAGTGCCCTTTCTATACATTACGCCACACAGTAGAGCATCTTATACACATAATGCCACACATTAGTAATACATTTATACACATAATACCACACAGTAGTACCCCTTACGCATATGACACACATTAATAATGTTCTTATTAACATAATGTGCCTTACACAATATGCCAACCTTCATTATTGCCCTTATACACATAATGTCCCTTACACATGTGCCGCACATTATTAATGCCCTTATACAACATAAAGACACACATAATGGGGGTCATTCCGAGTTGATCGTTAGCTGCCGTTGTTCGCAGCGCAGCGATCAGGCAAAAAAATCGGCATTTCTGCGCATGCATATGGTGCGCAGTGCGCACGTGCATCGTACTTTCACAAAAGCCATTGCAGTTTCACACAAGGTATAGCGACGCTTTTCAGTTGCACTGCTGACTGCAGAGTGATTGACAGGAAGTGGGTGTTTCTGGGTGGTAACAGACCGTTTTCGGGGTTGTAAGAAAAAAATACAGGCGTGCCAAATAAAAACGCAGGAGTGGCTGGGGAAATGGAGGCGTGGCTGGCCGAACACAGGGCGTGTTTGTGACGTCAAAACAGGAACTAAACAGACTGAAGTGATTGCTAGCTAGGAGTAAGTCTCGAACTACTCTGAAACTGCACAATCTTTTTTTGTAGCAGCGCTGCGATCCTTTCGTTCAAACTTCTGCTAAGCTAAGATACACTCTTTGAGGGCGGCGGCTTAGCGTTTGCACTGCTGCTAAAAGCAGCTAGCGAGCGATCAACTCGAAATGACCCCCTACGTCCCTTTCACATACTGTATGCCGCACAATATTAGTGCATTTATACACATGCCCCTTACACATAAGCCAAACACTATTGCACAACCAACCCACCTGTACACAGCACTCACATGGCCGCTGACACTGATCTCTGCCTCTGAAAATGCATCTTGTTTGCATTACTATGTGGCTAGGATGCACAAGCAGCTTCTGTTGATTAAAACGTAGCATTCCGTATGCAGATACAGCCACAGTCATAAAAACAGAATATAGGCATGTTGCATATCATTTTAATCAGCAGAAGCTGTTTGTGCCCCTAGGCCAGGGCCGGCTCCAGGCACGTTCGACTAGAGCGGCCGCGCGGGGCGCCACCCTTTATGGGCGCCGCGCGCTGGCGCCGCCATCTTTGTGCCTGGAGCCAGCCTGCAGTGCTGCCTGGAATAAACTTAAGTTGTTGTGTGTGCGGCGCCGGCGTCTGACGTTAGACGCCGGCGCCGGGCAGCCGCGCACACAGGAGTTTAGAAGAGCCGCCCGCGTCCTCAGCGGCACTCCCCCTCCCGCCACAACCACAGGTATCGTGGATCGGGCTCTGTGTGGGGGCACTGTTGGGGCATATATTTCACTGTGGGGCAATCATGTATCTGGAAATGTGGGGGCATGTATGTCTGCATTGTGGGGGTATATCTTTCACTGTGGGGGCGTTTATGTATCTGGCACTGTGGGGGTATATCTGCACTGTGGGGGCATTTATGTATCTGGCACTGTAGGGGCATATCTGCACTGTCGGGGCATTTTATGTATCTGGCACTGTGGGGGCATTTATGTATCTGGAACTGTGGGGGCATTTTATGTATCTGGCACTGTGGGGGCATTTATGTATCTGGCACTGTGGGGGCATTTATGTATCTGGCACTGTGGGGGCATTTTATGTATCTGGCACTGTGGGGGCATTTTATGTATCTGGCACTGTGGGGGCATTTTATGTATCTGGCACTGTGGGGGCATTTATGTATCTGGCACTGTGGGGGCATTTATGTATCTGGCACTGTGGGGGCATTTATGTATCTGGCACTGTGGGGGCATTTATGTATCTGGCACTGTGGAGGCATTTATGTATCTGGCATTGTGGGGGCATTTATGTATCTGGCACTGTGGGGGCATATCTGCATTGTGGGGGCATTTATGTATCTGGCACTGTAGGGGCATATCTGCACTGTGGGGGCATTTTATGTATCTGGCGCTGTGGGCGCATTTATCTGGCACTGTGGGGGCATTTATCTGGCACTGTGGGGGCATTTATCTGGCACTGGGGGCATTTATCTGGCACTGTGGGGACATTTATCTGGCACTGTGGGGACATTTATCTGGCACTGTGGGGTCATTTATCTGGCACTGTGGGGTCATTTATCTTGCACTGTGGGGGCATTTATCTTGCACTGTGGGGGCATTTATCTGGCACTGTGGGGGCATTTATCTGGCACTGTGGGGGCATTTCTGTATCTGGCACTGTAGGGGCATTTATGTATCTGGCATTGCTGGGGGGCATGTCATGTGTTGCTGGCACTGCT
This sequence comes from Pseudophryne corroboree, assembly GCF_028390025.1. Lineage (NCBI taxonomy): Eukaryota > Metazoa > Chordata > Amphibia > Anura > Myobatrachidae > Pseudophryne > Pseudophryne corroboree. The sequence continues at coordinate 625,566,978 of NC_086449.1, read as the reverse complement.
GGGGGCATATCTGGCACTGTGGGGGCATTTATCTGGCACTGTGGGGTCATATCTGGCACTGTGGGGGCATTTATGTAGCACTGTGGGGTCATATCTGGCACTGTGGGGGCATTTATCTGGCACTGTGGGGGCATTTATCTGGCACTGTGGGGGCTTTTCTGTATCTGGCACTGTGGGGGCATTTCTGTATCTGGCACTGTGGGGGCATTTCTGTATCTGGCACTGTGGGGGCATTTACTTAGGGACATATCTGGCACTGTGTGGCCATTTATGTATCTGGCATTGCTGGGGGGTATGTCATGTGTAGCTGGCACGGCTGGGGAGCATATCATGTAGTGTTCCCGCTAGGTGTCTGTGGCTATGCAATGTATCTAACGTGCTCTGCCTGGCGCAAAATGTCTAACGTGCTCTGCCTGGCGCAAAGTGTCTAACGTGCTCTGCCTGGCGCAAAGTGTCTAGGAGGTTCTACCTGGTGCAGTGTGTAACTGCACTACTGTGTGGTGTAATGCGAATTGCCACTATTATGTGGCCACGCACCTTCCCCACGAAGCAACGCCCCTAAATTTTTGCTGCGCGCCTTCGCCGTGCACTGTCAATGCTTTACCATGTAGGTAAATGAGCACCAAGCATTACAGTATGTACATCATTTTGCCCTCCTAACTTAAAAATGTGCCCTCCCTGCCCTAAAAAGTGAACACTATCGTGTAGCTGGCACTGCTGGGGGGCATATTGTGTGTAGCTGGCACTGCTGGGGGGCATATCATGTCTATCTGGCACTGCACATTGTGTATCTGGCACTATACTGGAGACATTATGTGTATCTGACACTATACTGGAGACACTGTGTGTAAGGAACACTACTGTGGCTGTTATGTGTAAGGCTGCTAATTGTGTGTGTAGAGGGGGTGTGAAAACATATTTATTTATAGTCTAATAATATGAAGTCCAGAGGCCACGCCCACTTTCCAAGAGGCCACGTCCACTTTCCCTGGAGCGCGCGCGCTGAAGGCGCGCGCATAGGGGGGGGGGGGGGGCGCTTTTACATGTTTTCGCTCAGGGTGCTAGTAGGCCTGGAGCCGGCCCTGCCCTAGGCATACCAAATATCCTAGGCATTTGCCTAGTTTGCCTATGCCTAGGGCCGGCACAGACAAAGGATCTCTTTCCGGGAATTTCTGCATGCACAGGTGCAGTCCTCTGGTCAAACGTGCGCAGTAATGCGGCAGAGTACGAACCCAGAAGTGAAGTGTTTGCATTAGCGATCACTTTACTGCTTATAGATTACAGCGGCTGGCTCCTATCATAGCCCCTGCATGAACATAATGCTAAACTCCTTAATTTCATATTGCCACTATAAGGCAGTAAAATATTATAGTGCTATCATTTTTTACACTATAGAGTGAGAATCCGAAGCATGGGCTACCAATCATAATGTGACACATCCTCAGCCTGGTCAGCAAAGGGATGAGATCACTAAATACTACCCCCTGTAAAAAAAAAAAATTGAAAAAAACAGCTCCAGTCTGAAAACCTGAGGTTTCACCCAGGGCTGCCATCATAAATTGTGGGGCCTGGGACTGAAAAAATAGACAGGGCCCCCTCTGGCCCATACATCTAGTACCCCTCAAACCAAACTACTGCTCTGTCACATATATTTAGTAACTCCAGTCCTGCAGAGCTATGCACTGCCTGTGCCAGACACCAAGGACCAGGGGATTGTGGCGTGCTGGAGAGCCAGATCAGTCCCAACCACACTGCACCCCTATGGCTTGGTCCCTAGAGCTGGTTACAGCTAATAAACATGCAACAGGCATGGAGACCGACACCGCCAATGGAATTTCGAATTTGGCGCTGGCCGTGAACCAGTCTGAACTCACAGATCAGCAGCCAATCAGGATCCTCCACTGCAGTTACTGCTGATTGGCTGCTGGTTTGCGAGCCCCAATTGGCACCAGACTCAAAATGCCAGCGGCGCTGTCAGTCTTTATGCTGCTGTCTGTTCGCCACCTGTAACCAGCTCCAGTGTCAGGTGTCGATCCACACCGCTACCAACCGGGCCATCCCACTATCTGGCTCGGGACTACAGTCCCGGCAGTCCCACCCTGATGGTGGCCCTAGTTTCACCAACACCCATGTACAAAGGATGCTGGGTAATAAATATAATTAGTAGAAAAAGAAAAAAGAAAAAAAAAAGCCCCAGCAAGCATCAGCAGCATGGTGCGTTAAGCATCCAGGTTATACAGATTATTCCTTTATCTCCAATGTTCATAAAAATCTACTCCTGTATAGATTTATTGCTCATTGATAAATGGTCCTTGCAGTACATCTCTACAATCTCCTTACTCCCTATAACATGGTCGCACATACTGCTTTGGAGTTGTAAGCCTTTTGTATGAAGGTACCCCCTAGATCATGGCATCTACCAACTTATGGACTGTCAGAAGATGAGGGCATTCATATTATGTAGGAAGCTCCAGACTCCTACCCCCATCAGACTCCTTGGTTGGTACCCATTGGTGTGCTTTAATAGCAGTATTGAGAGAGGCTGCTATACAGGCTGAGGCTAGCATACGAAAGACAACGAAGGAAGTCTTGGTAGTATATGAAACACAGGTTGCCTGGCATGAGACACAACACAAGCAGAAGCCCTCAAACTCATAACTAAAATCTGATCTAGATAAAGAAAGGAGGCTTGGAGGCCCCTGGCACACTCTCAAGGTGGACCTCCTATATGACCCCTGGGATCGGCAGCACTGTGTTTTACAGCAACGGCTGCACTCGGGGCACAGCTTCCGTTCTCCTTCATTTATAAGCCCGCCCCCAGACTCCCATTGGCTAGTTACACAGGAGTCTGAGGGCGTGTTTATGCAGGAAGGAGAAGCTGCTGCATCCCGGGTGCAGTGGCGGCTGTGATACACACGGCACTGCAGTTTACGGTATTTAGTGACTAATTTTGAGGTGGGCCCCCTTCACCTTGTGGGTCCCTGGACATTAGCCAGTATACCCACCCCATAGTTATGCCAGTGCTTAGGTCTATAACCAGGCCTGATGAAACATCAGGCAGAAGAGTACAGTGCCTGCACCAGTATATATATTTATCAAGTTCTGGTGCTAGTCCACCTTACATCTCCACCATTGGGACAGAGCAGAGCTGAGGCATCAGAGCAAGTGCAGGGATACGAGGGGGGCCGAACATGCACTGTGGAATCTCGTGTGCATGTGCAGTGAGGCATCAAAGGGGCTTTGTGCTGCATTCAACTGAGCACAGTCATGGGGGTGCACAGCCCAGGGGAACTGTAACTGGCTATGGCTGTACTACACACATGGTTCTTTTACAGACGCTGTACCAAGCCTTCTAAAAGTGGAGAAATAGCCCATACCAACTAATCAACTGCTACCTATCATTTTATATAGTGTACTTGGTTGCTTGGGACAACTTCTTGACTTTATTTCTCTCCAATGCTTGATACATCTCCCCCCAACAGTGAGTAAAAATAGGATTTTAATACCTACCGGTAAATCCTTTTCTCTTAGTCCGTAGAGGATGCTGGGGATGCTTCAAGAACCATGGGGTATAGACGGGATCCGCAGGAGACATGGGCACTTTAAGACTTTTAAGGGGTGTGAACTGGCTCCTCCCTCTATGCCCCTCCTCCAGACTCCAGTTATAGGAACTGTGCCCAGGGAGACGGACATTTTGAGGAAAAGGATTTATTGTTAAACTAAGGTGAGATACATACCAGCTCACACCTCAAGCACGCCGCACAACACGGCATTTAACACAACGCAAGTCAACGGCATGAACCATGTCAGCAACAGGCTGACTATAACAGAAACACAACCTGTGTGTAAACTTAACTAATAACTGCAGATAGAGTCCGCACTGGGACGGGCGCCCAGCATCCTCTACAGACTAAGAGAAAAGGATTTACCGGCAAGTATTAAAATCCTATTTTCTCATACGTCCTTGAGGATGCTGGGGACGCTTCAAAAACCATGGGGTTTATACCAAAGCTCTAGAACGGGCGGGAGAGTGTGGATGACTTTGCAGCACCGATTGACCAAACAAGAGGTCCTCCTTAGCCAGGGTATCAAACTTGTAAAACTTTGCAAAAAAGTGTTTGAACCCGACCAAGTAGCTGCTCGGCAAAGCTGTAATGCCGAGACACCCTGGGCAGCCGCCCAGGATGAGCCCACCTTTCTGGTAGAATGGGCCTTCACTTATTTCGGTAACGGCAATCCAGCCGTAGAATGAGCTTGCTGAATCGTATTACAGATCCAGCGTGCATTAGTCTGCTTGGTAGCAGGAGCCCCAATCTTGTTGGGATCATACAGACAAACAGAGCCTCCGTTTTCCTAATCTGAGCCATTCTGGCTACATAAGTTTTCAAAGCTCTGACCACATCTAGAGACTTCGATTCCGCTAAGGCGTCAGTAGCCACCGGCACCACAATAGGTTGGTTCATGTGAAACGATGACACCACTTTTGGCAGAAATTGCTGTCGAGTTCTCAACTCCGCTCTATCTTCATGGAAGATCAAATAGGGGCTCTATAGGGGCTCTTGTGAGACAAAGCCGCCAATTCAGACACCCGCCTTGCAGAGGCCAAGGCCAACAGCATGATCACTTTCCAAGTGTCGAATTTCAACTCTACCTTACGTAAAGGTTCAAACCAATGAGATTGCAGGAACTGCAAAACCACGTCAAGATCCCACGGTGCCACGGGGGGCACAAAGGGAGGTTGGATGTGCAGCACGCCTTTCACGAAAGTCTGAGCTTCCGGAAGGGAGGCCAATTCTTTTTGAAAGAAAATTGACAAGGCCGAAATTTGTACTTTAATTGAGCCTAACTTTAGGCCCGCATCCACACCTGCTTGCAGAAAATGGAGAAAACGGCCCAGCTGAAATTCTTCCGTAGGAGCCTTCTTGGATTCACACCAAGACACATATTTTCTCCAAATACGGTGATAATGTTTCGGCGTCACTTCTTTTCTAGCCTGAAGAAGTGTGGGAATGACTTCACTGGGAATACCCTTTTGGGCTAGGATCCGGCGTTCAACCTCCAAGCCGTCAAACGAAGCCGCGGTAAGTCTTGGTACACGCACAGACCCTGCTGTAACACATCCTCTGGTAGAGGAAGAGGCCAGGGATCTCCTATGAGTAATTCCTGAAGATCTGGATACCAGGCCCTCCTTGGCCAGTCTGGAACAATGAGGATTGCATGAACCCTTGTTCTTCTTATGATCTTTATAACTTTTGGAATGAGTGGAATCCGAGGGAACACATATACCAACAAACACCCACAGTGTCATTAGGGCGTCCACCGCTATTGCTTGAGGGTCCCTTGACCAATATCTCAGAAGTTTCTTGTTGATGCAAGATGCCATCATGTTTTTTTGAGGAAGACCTCTTGTTGAAGGCCCCACTCTCCTGGATGAAGATAGTGTCTGCTGAGGAAGTCTGCTTACCAGTTGTCCACACCTGGAATGAAGACCGCTGACAGAGTGCTTACATGTCTTTCCGCCCAGTGGAAAAAAACTTTTGTGGCCTCTGCCATTGCCGCTCTGCTCTTCGTTCCGCCCTGGCGGTTTATGTACGCCACTGCTGTTATGTTGTCCGACTGAATCAAGACGGGCAGATCGCGAAGAAAATGTTCCGCTTGTAGAAGGCCGTTGTAAATGGCCCTTAATTCCAGAACGTTTGTGTGTAGACAAGCTTCCTGGCTTGACCATTTGCCCTGAAAATTTTTCCCCTGCGTGACTGCACCCCAGCCTCGGAGACTCGCATCCGTGGTCACCAGGATCCAGTCCTGGATCTCGAACCTGCGTCCCTCTAGGAGGTGAGAGCTGTGCAGCCACCACAAGAGTGAGATTTTGGTCTTGGAAGACAGGATTATCTGTCGGTGCATGTGCAGATGGGACCCAGACCACTTGTCCAACAGATCCCACTGAAACACTCTGACATGGAACCTGCCAAACTGAATGGCCTCGTAGGCCGACACCATCTTTCCCAGCAACCGAGTGCATTGATGGATTGACACTCTCGCTGGCTTCAGAATTTGTTTGACCAGACCCTGAATTTCCAGAGCCTTCTCTTCTGGAAGAAAAACTCTCTGTAATTCTGTGTCCAGAATCATTCCCAAAAACGACAGTCGTTTCGTCGGACTCAACTGTGACTTTGGCAAGTTCAGGAGCCAACCATGTTGTTGCAGAACTGTCAGAGAAATCGTAATGCTCTGCAGTAATCGGTCCCTGGATCTCGCCTTTATCAGGAGATCGTCCAAGTACGGGATAATCATGACTCCTTGCTTGCGCAGGAGAACCATCATTTCCACCATAACTTTGGTGAAAACCCTCGGAGCCGTGGATAGACCAAACGGCAATGTCTGAAATTGGTAATGACAATCCTGAATCGCAAACCTGAGGTAAGCCTGATGCGGAGGATATATGGGGACGTGTAAGTAGGCATCCTTTATGTCGACCGGCACCATAAAATCCCCTTCCTCCAGACTGAAGATCACTGCTCGGAGAGATTTTATCTTGAATTTGAATTTTCTCAGAAAGAAATTGAGGGATTTTAGGTTCAGAATATTTATACTGGCGGGGTTTCGGATTTAGTGCCTTGGCACTTAAAAACCACCTTGCCAGTCTTATATGAGGTGTTTAATGCTGCCCAGGGCGCTCCCCCTTCCTCCGCGCCCTGCACCCTGTAGTGCTGCTGTGTGCGGGAGCATGGCGCGCAGCGCGGCCACTGTGCGGTACCTCAAAGCCGTCACTGAAGTCTTCTGATCTTCTTCTACTCACCTGTCTTCTGGCTCTGCAAGGGGGGGTGACGGCGGGCTCTGGGAACGAGCATCTAGGCGTACCTAGCGTTCAGACCCTCAGGAGCTAATGGTGTCCTGTAGCCAAAGAAGCAGAGCCTTGAAACTCACAGAAGTAGGTCTGCTTCTCTCCCCTCAGTCCCACGAAGCAGGGAGCCTGTTGCCAGCTGGTCTCCCTGAAAATAATAAACCTAACAAAAGTTATTTTTCAGAGAAACTCAGGAGAGCTCCTCAGTGTGCATCCAGTCTCACTGGGCACAGAATCTAACTGGAGTCTGGAGGAGGGGCATAGAGGGAGGAGCCAGTTCACACCCCTTAAAAGTCTTAAAGTGCCCATGTCTCCTGCGGATCCCGTCTATACCCTATGGTTCTTGAAGCATCCCCAGCATCCTCTAAGACGTATGAGAAATATAGTCAGTCAGCGGCTAGCATATTGTAAAATAGCTACAATATCATATATGCTCATTCATACAGTTTACTTAAGGCCTCCATACTCTTGCCACCGCGAAGCCGAAATTCTCCAGCTTGCCAGCACCACCGATCTGCAGACCGGATAAAATGACTAGTTGCCATCGATGATCAACAATCCTTCGGGGGATCGGGGAAATTATGCATGTTAAAAATGCCCAATTCTCTGATGCCGACTGAAACTGTTGAGATTAGGGGATTGGGATTTTAAAACATGTTTAATATTCCTGATTCCTCGCCCTGACTGTCGGGGGCTCGGGCCATTTCCCCAATACATCTCTGATGTTGCAGCTATTCTGTTAGATTGGTGATCATTCGCTATTCATGTTTAAGGCATTGCCACCTGCTCATTTCTGAGACAGTTACTTTGTAATTTAATTTCAGATTACCATGTCGCTTGTTTGTCAGAGCACATAGGGAAAAGGTGTGAAGTGGGCGTTATGTATGCTGAAGATAAACTATGCTATGAAAAAATAGGATTTTAATACCTACCGGTAAATCCTTTTCTCCTAGTCCGTAGAGGATGCTGGGGTCCACTTCAGTACCATGGGGTATAGACGGTTCCGCAGGAGCCATGGGCACTTTATGACTATTCAAGGGTGTGAACTGGCTCCTCCCTCTATGCCCCTCTTCCAGACCTCAGTTATAGGAACTGTGCCTAGGGAGACGGACATTTAGCGGAAAGGATTTACTTTTATACTAATGGTGAGATTCATACCAACTCACACCTCAACCATGTCGCACAACATGGCATTCAACCAGAGGCGGAACTACCGCCAGTGCAACCAGTGCGTTGCACCGGGGCCCGCCACTGTCCAGGGGCCCAAAGCATGTAATGAGTCAAACTGACTCATTACATGCCGCTTTGTGCTGCGGGCAACCGCCGCCCGGAGAGGAGAGGAGCGCAGGCAGCGGACACGGGGGGGAAGGAGGAGGAGGGAGCCGCAGCAGCGCTGTTTTATTGGTTGAGGCGCTGCTGTCCCTCTGCTTCACTATAGGCTGTCTTCCGCCGCTGTGAAGCGCATCCCAGCATTCACAGCGGCGGAGAACAGCCTATGGTGAAGGACTGGGACAGCAGCAGCAGTGCCTCCACCAATTACACAGCGCTGCTGCTGCTCCCTCCGCCACCTCCCTCCTCCTCCTTCTCTCCTGCCCGGGATCTCTGCCAGAAGCTGCACCGAGGAGCCTGAGCCAGCGGAGAGAGTAAGTATAATTCTTTATTTCTTTATGTGTAAAAAGGGGCACGCTGTCTGCCGCTATGTGTAACAAGGACACGCTGTCTGCCGCTATGTGTAACAAGGGCACGCTGTCTGCCGCTATGTGTAACAAGGGCACGCTGTCTGCCGCTATGTGTAACAAGGGCACGCTGTTTGCCGCTATGTGTAACAAGGGCACGCTGTCTGCCGCTATGTGTAACAAGGGCACGCTGTCTGCCGCTATGTGTAACAAGGGCACGCTGTCTGCCGCTATGTGTAACAAGGGCACGCTGTCTGCCGCTATGTGTAACAAGGGCACGCTGTCTGCCGCTATGTGTAACAAGGGCACGCTGTCTGCCGTAAGGTGTAAAAGTGTTACGTTCACTGTACTTGGTACTCCTGAAACTGGGTGGATGAGCCCCAAGTACAGGAACGTAATGCTGCGACTAGGAACGGAGTTCAGAAGCAAACCACTACAGAAACCCTGACTCCGTTGTTCCACCCATGTGGTCGGTCTATGCCTGCGAAAATATGTTTGCTTGGGCCCACGGCAGCCGCGTTTGAAGGGCGGATTATGTCTGCCCAACTCCGATGCCCCCCGGTCTTAGTTGGAGACAAGGCGTAAACTGAGACGGGGCGAGAACAAGGGGAACCTCTAACTAAACAGAAACCCGAATTAGGGGCAACTACAGAACTCAAACAAAAGTATGTGCGGCACCGCCGCCAGGATAAACTACAACACATGAAATGCTGTCCACACGCCGACACAATACTACTGTGTACCGGCGAAAATCCAAAGCAAGTATAATGGACAGATACGGCCAAGGCCGTAAGGTGCAGCAAAGCCGCTACTCACGACACCGGTTTGCACACAGGCGGACGGACGGGAACCTCAAAGCCGCAGTCACAGGCTCACATAACAGGAAAGCTGGACAGATATCTTTAACAGGCTCCGGACACCAGGACTCAGGACTCAGGGCTACTGGATCACAGGAACACACCAGGGCAGTAACAGCTCACAGGAAGCTCTGGACTCTGCCAGAGCAGAGTACACAGGATTCCAGTATCAGACAGGACCTGGACACAGATGCAATACTGGACAAGACTCTATTCAGGAACATACAGGTATCTTAGCAGAAAGTCTATCACCAGCACCCCCTCCCTCCCTCCCTGCCCTCCCTGCGCTGTCCTCCCGCGCTTAGTCTCTCCACTCCATGTGTGTGCCCTGCCCTGCCATTGCCGACATACGCCAGAAGGACTCCTTGTCCTGCGCCACTGGAGCAGGACAGAAGACAGCAGTGGCGTGCGGTGGGGTCAGTGGCTGGTGAGGCACTACAGCCATAATGTCCGACGGATCCTGCCGATGACCCCTACCACCGCAGAGCCAATGCCCGCTACTGCCTCTGAGCTGATACCAGCTGCCACCGCCAATGGCTTACAAACTTGCCCACCATCAACTGACCCAGCCCTCCGCTACTAATTTGCATCTCAGTCCGATGCCGCCAATGCCCGCTGCCTGCCTGCTCATCATACTTGTGATATATTGTAAATTTTTATCGAAAATAAAAATTTGTGTTTGGGACTGGGAAGGGAGTGGGAGGAGGACATGAGTGCAATTTTGTTGTCCAGGGCTTCCATGAACTTAATGGAGAAGGGTCTGAATGGGTTAAAAAATGTAAAAAAAAAATGCGTGAGGTCCCCCCTCCTAAGTATAACCAGCCTCGGGCTCTTTGAGCCGGTCCTGGTTGTTTAAATACTGGGAAAAAATTGGACAGGGGTTCCCCGTATTTAGACAACCAGCACCGGGCTCTTAGTCCGGTCCTGGTTCCAAAAATACGGGGGACAAAAGACGTAGGGGTCTATTTTTAAAACCAGCACCGGGCTCCACTAGCCAGGGACATAATGCCACAGCCGGGGGACACATTTATGTAGGTCCCTGCGGCCGTGGCATTACCCCCCCAACTAGTCACCCATGGCCAGGGTTCCCTGGAGGAGTGGGGATCCCTTAAATCAAGGCCCCCCCCCCCTCCAGGCACCCAAGGGCCAGGGGTGAAGCCCGAGGCTGTCCCCAGCACCCCTGGGCGGTGGGTGCCGGGCTGATAGCCATAAGTGTGTAAAAAAAGAATATTGTTTTTTGTTGTGGAACTACAGGGCCCAGCAAGCCTCCCCCGCTTGCTGGTATTTGGAGAACCTCAAGTACCAGCATGTGGGGAAATAACGGGCCCGCTGGTACCTGTAGTTCTACAACAACAAAAATACCCAAATAAAAACACAACACACACACACCGTGAAAGTAAAAATTTATTAAAACACACTTACACACTCACACATACTTACCTACATCCAACGCTGAGATTCACGTCCACTTGTCCAGTAGAATCCAATAGGGCCGGTACCTGTAAAATTGAACATTAAACTTACAAACAAAGTAATCCACAGGAGGGGGGAGAGAGAGAGAGAGAGAGAGAGAGAGAGAGAGAGAGAGAGAGAAATGGATGAATATTATGCACTCGCTGACGCGGGAAGACGTTAGCACAGACAGGGGAGAGTGCTGCTGCTGGCTGGGAGGATGGAGCAAGGGCCCCCTGTAGTTGTGACCCCTCTAGCTGTGGCCCCAGTAGCAGTGCCTGAGTAGTTGTGCCCGCTGTCGCTGTGTCCCCAGTCACTGTGCCCCGAGTAGCAGTGCTCCCAGTCGCTGTGCCCCATCGCTGTTCCCCCTGTAGCTGTGCCCCTTGTAGTAGTGCCCCTGTAGTTGTGCCCCCAGTCGCTGTTCCCCAAGTCGCTGTGCCCCCTGTAGTTGTGCCCCTTGCGGCTGTGCGCCCTGTAATTGTGCCCCCAGTCGCTGTGCCCCCAGTCGCTGTGCCCCCAGTCGCTGTGCACCGAGTAGCAGTGCCCCAGTCGCTGTGCCCCGAGTAGTTGTGACCCCTGTAGCTTTGCCCCCTGTAGCTGTGCCTCTTGTGGCTGTGCCCCCAGTAGTTGTGACCCCTGTAATTGTGCCCCCAGTCGCTGTGTCCCAAGTAGCAGTGCCCCCAGTCGCTGTGCCCCGTCGCTGTGCCCCCTGTAGCTGTGCCCCTTGTAGCAGTGCCCCTTGTAGCAGTGCCCCTGTAGTTGTGCCCCGAATAGCAGTGCCCCGAATAGCAGTGCCCCCAGTCGCTGTGCCCCCTGTAGCTGTGCCCCCTGCAGCTGTGCCCCCTGCAGCTGTGCCCCCAGTCACTGTGCCCCTTGTAGTTGTGCCCCCAGTCGCTGTGCCCCTTGTAGTTGTGCCCCCAGTCACTGTGCCCCCTGTAGTTGTGCCCCTTGTAGCTCTGCCCCCAATAGCTATGCCCCCAGTCACTGTGCCCCTTGTAGTTATCCCCCAGTCGCTGTGCCCCCTGTAGTTGTGCCCCAAGTCACTGTGCCCCAAAGCCCAAACACATTAAAAAAAACACACACACACACATACTTACCGCTCCTGCAGCGCTGCCTCCGTCTCCGTCCGCCGGCTCCTCTCCCACTGTAGCGCCGCTCAGACACCAGGGGTCAATTATGACCTCTAGTGTCAGTCAGCGGTGCTGGCTGCAGCGGGCGCCCACATAGCCCACGGCGCCTGCTGCAGCCAGGAAGGGGGATCGCTAGTGATTGGACAGCGGATCCAGCACTGGATCTGCTGGTCCAATCACATCTGGGGGACTGACAGGGGGCGTGCATTCATCTGGGCTGAATGCACGCCCCTGTCATTGCGGCACCAGTAAAGGTGCCGCTTCCACATGCATTTTCAATTGGCTTTCACAGCCCATTGCTGCGCCCTGCCCCCTGCCCACCCCCCGCTGCCCGGACTGTAATGGTAGCAGCGGGAGGCACCTCTCCCGCTGCCTCAACCCAAGGCTGCAGCACAGGGGACAATGGTTAAAATAATAGAAGATATTTATACCAGACGCTGTGTCATAAATATCTTCTTTTTATTATTTTAATCATTATGACAGGGGAGGCACTGCCTCCCCTGCCTCCCCTGACTGCACATCCCTGGAAGACAGTGGTCGCAGGCAGCTGAGCTGAGTCTGCCTGTCTGATTCAGAGTGAGACAGTAGACTTGACCAACCACTCACTGGGGGTAATTCCAAGTTGATCGCAGCAGGAATTCCGTTAGCAATTGGGCAAAACCATGTGCACTGCAGAGGAGGCAGATATAACATGTGCAGAGAGAGTTAGATTTGGGTGTGGTGTGTTCAATCTGCAATCTAATTTGCAGTGTAAAAATAAAGCAGCCAGTATTTACCCTGCACAGAAACAAAATAACCCACCCAAATCTAACTCTCTCTGCACGTTATATCTGCCCCCCCCCCCTGCAGTGCACATGGTTTTGTCCAACTGCTAAAAAATTTCCTGCTGCGATCAACTTGGAATTACCCCCACTGTGTGCTGCAGCCAGGGAAAGAGGGGGTTCAGGCCAGCTAGGGAAAGGGGGGATAAAATTCTGTATAAAAAGAAAAGAAAGAAGGATAATAACCTTATTATTTGATATATATATATAAACACGTTTGGTCGTCAGAGGTTCTTTAGCCCACTAGGATTTAGCACCAACCGTCTTATTTCCCCTGCGACCGCTCCCAGCATGCCATGCGTGATGACATCAAGCCAACACCGTCATTCTGGGAAGGTGGGAGGGAAAGAAGAGCACAGCAGTAGGGATGGATGGGGAAAATATGACAGCAGGCGAGAGTGGACACGTTGGCTGGGTGACTGCGGCCGTGCTCTCAGACCGCAGTGTCAGGCAGCTTCTCTTCCCCGGACTCAGGCAGGAGGTATGATTATTACTGGCAGCAGCGCAGCGCACACGCTCCGCTGTGTGAGCTGCCCAGCCAGAGCTCACATGGGGCAACACTCCCATATCCAACTGTCAAGAAATCAGTTCCCTCCTAGATATCACCGGCAAGCAAATCATACTGTACATATAAAAAAAACATAATAATAAAGAAAAGAAAAATTATATATATATATATATATATATATATATATATATATATATATATACTGCTCAAAAAAATAAAGGGAACACTAAAATAACACATCCTAGATCTGAATGAATGAAATATTCTTATTAAATACTTTGTTCTTTACATAGCTGAATGTGCTGACAACAAAATCACACAAAAATTATCAATGGAAAGCAAATTTATTAACTCATGGAGGTCTGGATTTGGAGTCACACTCAAAATGAAAGTGGAAAAACACACTACAGGCTGATCCAACTTTGATGTAATGTCCTTAAAACAAGTCAAAATGAGGCTCACTAGTGTGTGTGGCCTCCACGTGCCTGTATGACCTCCCTACAATGCCTGGGCATGCTCCTGATGAGGTGGCGGATGGTATCCCGAGGGATCTCCTCCCAGACCTGGACTAAAGCATCCACCAACTCCTGGACAGTCTGTGGTGCAATGTGGCGTTGGTGGATGGAGCGAGACATGATGTCCCAGATGTGCTCAATTGGATTCAGGTCTGGGGAACGGGCGGGCCAGTCCATAGCATCAATGCCTTCGTCTTGCAGGAACTGCTGACACACTCCAGCCACATGAGGTCTAGCATTGTCTTGCATTAGGAGGAACCCAGGTCCAACCGCACCAGCATATGGTCTCACAAGGGGTCTGAGGATCTCATCTCGGTACCTAATGGCAGTCAGGCTACTTCTGGCGAGTACATGGAGGGCTGTGCGGCCCCCCAAAGAAATGCCACCCCACACCATTACTGACCCACTGCCAAACTGCCAAACTGGTCATGCTGGAGGATGTTGCAGGCAGCAGAACGTTCTCCTTGGCGTCTCCAGACTCTGTCACGTCTGTCACATGTGCTCAGTGAGAACCTGCTTTCATCTGTGAAGAGCACAGGGCGCCATTGGTGAATTTGCCAATCTTGGTGTTCTCTGGCAAATGCCAAATGTCCTGCACGGTGTTGGGCTGTAAGCACAACCCCCACCTGTGGACGTCGGGCCCTCATACCACCCTCATGGAGTCTGTTTCTGATCGTTTGAGTAGACACATGCACATTTGTGGCTTGCTGGAGGTCATTTTGCAGGGCTCTGGCAGTGCTCCTCCTGTTCCTCCTTGCACAAAGGCGGAGGTAGCAGTCCTGCTGCTGGGTTGTTGCCCTCCTACGGCCTCCTCCACATCTCCTGATATACTGGCCTGTCTCCTGGTAGCGCCTCCATGCTCTGGACACTACGCTGACAGACACAGCAAACCTTCTTGCCACAGCTCGCATTGATGTGCCATTCTGGATGAGCTGCACTACCTGAGCCACTTGTGTAGGTTGTAGGGAGGTCATTCAGGCACGTGGAGGCCACACACACTACTGAGCCTCATGTTGACTTGTTTTAAGGACATTACATCAAAGTTGGATCAGCCTGTAGTGTGTTTTTCCACTTTAATTTTGAGTGTGACTCCAAATCCAGACCTCCATGGGTTAATAAATTTGCTTTCCATTGATAATTTTTGTGTGATTTTGTTGTCAGCACATTCAACTATGTAAAGAACAAAGTATTTAATAAGAATATTTTATTCATTCAGATCTAGGATGTGTTATTTTAGTGTTCCCTTTATTTTTTTGAGCAGTGTATATATATATATATATATATATATATATATATATATACACACACACATACACACACACATGTATATATATATATATATATATATATATATAAACATATATCTGTACATGTATATATATATATATATATATATATATATATATACACACACACACACACACACACACACACACACACACACACACATACGCACAGACACTTTTAAATACAAGTAAATTGCCTTACTTCTATAAAAAAATACACTGCTTGATGCGCTGGTCCGTCCCTGAACTTTGTAGGAGGGTAGCAGGGTCCTGGCTGGGTCAGTGGTGGTGCAGTGGCCGGAGTCTGACTGACTCCGCAAAGGACCATGGGAGGAGGTGCTACTGCAGCCGGGCATGCGCAGCAGCCCTACTCCCGAAGCGGTCGTCATATTTGTTAGGGGCATCTGATGACAGCATACACTGTCTGCCCCACCAGCAGTGCCGACACCTCAACACGCTTTGCACCCGCTCCTGTGCTACCGCTAACCGCAGGCGGCTCTGCTCAGAAGTGCGAGTGCAGAGCCGCCGCCAACCATCAGATCGCAGGTGTGACGTGCGGGGGGTACTGGACATTAGGGGGTGCCTGTGCGCACCAGGCACCCCCCGTGCGCACGCCTATGACAACATGCAGGTCTGGCCCTGTCGTTAAAGGTTACACAGAACAAGCGGTTGTGCTTGTGAATGATTATAGTTAGCATTACTCACATTTATAGAGGTTGTGGGATTTGTTTTATTGCGGATGCACGGTTTTGTACACGTGTCTTGGACAAAGTACAGGACTGCGCACGGTCGCGTGTTTACGCAAAGTGCGGACGATAAGCACAAATTACACAATAGTTTTTGTTCAGTTAAAAGGTGGGACAGTAGCCATGCTACATTAGCACAAAACTATCCGGTTTCTAAAGCAGATTAGTATAAAACTTTTGTTTAAACTGTATTGCCTCTGGGGGTAAAGCTGCCAATCAGAAAGCGTGAAAATTTTTCTATACAGAAAAACAAAGCATATTTGAGTGAGTGAAAGTAAGAGTGAACTTATTGGACACCTGGAATTCGGGATCCCGTCATGTGGTACACCAAGTGAGTGGAGGCTTGGCGGCGTGAGGCGGCTGACTCACGTTAGTATAGATTGGAATACGCAAGTTGTGAGGAGACTTAAACAGAAGCATGGTAGGGAATTGTAAATTGTGACCCATATAGTTTTTGATATGATCAGGCTGAGGTTTCGCAGCTTGTGATTCAATTCCAGTGGTCGTATGGCGGATAGGTAACAAGTACCTATACGCTGTGCAATTGGACCGCGCATTTGTGGGTGCGATATATAGCGCAACTTGATACCGTTTAACTTTTTACGAGCTTTTGCGTAAAATTGCAGTATCATTAGCGCCGTGTAGAGCATACGCAAGCGTGATTTGTGTATAAAGTGCATAGGGAGTTTTCGCTGGTCTCTCTCAGGAAAATCTCCAACTACAGATTTTACTGGAAAGGGTAAGTTACTCCTAAAAACTTCCAGTAAATATAGGTCAATTAGGGGCCCTAAGTTGGGTACATCGCCTTTGCTATCGACAGTGTATGGTAGTACCGGCCAACGTGGGCGAGAGTGGGTGGAAGCGCTCTGAGAACTTTCACCGTCACCTTATATTGAGTATTTTGGTATTTGTGGGAATAGCCGAGAAGGCAAAACCCACAAATTATGGGAGCCAGTTGCTCAACTAAGGGACATATAGTAGCCAGGGTTCAGGCAGAAGAGTTGGGATCGAGAAGGTCAGAATTGCGGCCGAGAGGGTCAGCAAGGTTTATTATGTGTGGAAAATATGGTCCACATGCTGAAGTTTACTGTGACGAATGGGTACGTATGACTGACAACGATAGGGTATCATTCCCTAGGGTGGGCAGCTTTGAGCCAGAGGTATTGCAGAATTTAAGAATAAGGATATGTCTGTTAATCCAGAAAACTAAGGATTAGACATACAGATTGCTTAAATCTATGGCAGCAAGAGGGGGATGTGCAAAGGGAATTAGCTCGCACAGCAGGTTCCAAACCTAGCGGGAAAACAATGGCGACCGCACCACCACCACCACCATATATTGATGGGGAGAAAATGGCTACAAACAATGGTGCATTGGTACAGGATAGGAATGTGATTGATAAATGTACTAACGCTAACCCTTGCCAGCTGTATCCCGTTTTAAATTTTCCCCAGGATTGTGAGCAGGAAGATGAGCCCAGCACGATATCGGCACTCTCTCTAGCAGCCACCATACAGGACACCCAGGTGGGCACGGCCCAACCACCAAGGGTTGCAGCAAGGCCCCCTAGCGGAGGGATAAGTGAGGTTGTGTCCACAGGTAAGTACGGTACCATACACTATGCAGAAACAATAGCTCCTCACATTATAGAGTCAAACCAGAATGATGGAATTGAATTAAATCCTGTCAGGGTGATTGCAGTCCCCAATGGGAAGACTGACGCTCAGAGAGTAACTCCCATCAGGAACATTGCCATGCATTGCCCTTGGTCCGGAGCAGAATTAAGGTCAATTATGTCAGAATTTCCCGATCCCAGAAAAGATCTAGTCGGATGCCAGAAGTTTGTTAAAGAGTTAGGTAACGCCCATGAGCCCACAAATAAGGATTGGCGAACAGTGCTACGAGTGTGTTTACCCTCAAATATTGACACCACGAAATTCATAACAGATTGTAAGTTAGATGCAGAAGTACCTCTCACTGATGAGTACAATCTGGAGAACGTAAAGCAAATCAATCTGCAATTAGGAGTGTATTTCCCTACTGTTGTCAAATGAAATAAAATCTTCTCCATAAGACAAAAGGAAGGTGAAACGGCATCCGAATATTTCCATCGGGCACTGCAGGAAATGTCTAGATACACTGGGATCGAGGACATTAAAGATAATGCACACAATAGGAAGGTAGCTGTTTCTGTATTAATGGACAGGTTAAAGGAAGCACTGAGAACAAGAGTACAAACCTCTCTACCTAACTGGAGAGGTATCTCGGTGGCTGCATTGAGAGAGTCCGCTATCGAGCACGACTGGAACATCAGTAAGCACAGGGAGTCTCAGGGGGATAAGCTGATGACAGTAAGTATACATGCTCTTACAACAAAACCACATCAGCCAAAACCCCAGACCCCTGATGGTAAGTCACGTGTAGTAGTATGCTATAAGTGTCAGAAGGAAGGACATTACGCAAGGGAATGTAGGAATAAAGGTACACATAATGTATACCGACCCCCTAGACCAGGATACGAACCACACTACAATTCACATAATTGGGATCAGGGACCACATAGGAGAAATTACGAGCCACATGCAGGGGAAACAAGGAGGTACCCACAAAGGAAAGACTGGCAGACCTCCGAAAATTCTCAGCTACCCCCCTCACATATAGCTGCCAATGCGCTGTGGGAGGGTCCCAATACACAATAGGGGTTGGGCCACACCTGTAGTCTGCAGCCAGTAAAGTTGATTGCTAGCCTTGGTAGTGAACCTGAGGTCACGGTTGATGTAGCTGGTGTACCATTACCATTTCTTGTAGATACAGGGGCGGCCAGGTCAGTGTTGAATTCCACATCAGGTGTAAAAACCACGGGAAAAATTATTTCGGCAATGGGAGTAACAGGAACGGTGCAACAATAACCTTTCAGTAGACCTGCAGAGATTACGATAGGGCCCTTGCAAACCAAACATTCTTTTCTGCTGGCTGCATCGGCTCCGACTAATCTACTCGGCAGAGACTTATTGTGTAAAATGCGGTGTGTCATATATTGTACTCCTGAGGGTGTCTTCTTGGATATACCTGAGAACCATGCTCAAGAAGTACAAGATATACTAGACACCCCTCAAAGGCTAATGTTGCATTCTACTGTTATAGACAAGTGTCCATCAAAGGTAGAGGAAATGATCTCACAAATACCGGGTTCCCTTTGGACCAAAGATGGACAAGACACTGGATTGATGGCAAATGTAGCTCCAGTAGTAGTACAAGTAAAAGATGGTAGGATAGCTCCAAAAATCCCTCAGTATCCTCTGAAGCCAGAGGTAGAGTTAGGAGTGTACCCAGTCATAGAGCGGCTGCTACAGCAGGGCATCCTAGTCAGGACGTCCAGCACCGCCAATAGTCCCATCTTCCCCGTGAAAAAGAGTGGGGGGAGGGGTAACAGGCTAGTGCAGGATATAAGGGGGATAAACAAGATAGTTGAGAGCCAATTCCCCATAGTGCCCAATCCAGCTGTCATCCTCATGCAAATTCCCTCTACTGCAAAATTCTTCACTGTCATTGACCTCTGTTCTGCTTTCTTTTCTGTCCCTCTTCACCCTGACAGCCAGTACCTTTTCGCCTTTACATACAGGGGAGTACAGTACACCTGGACTCGTCTCTCCCAAGGTTTCATTGACAGCCCGAGTATTTTCTCCCAGGCTTTGCATGACTGTTTACAATCCTTTCAACCTGAGAGTGGATCAGTACTAATACAGTATGTTGATGACTTATTGCTGTGTTCAGACTCACTCGAATCATCCTTGAAAGACACGAAACAGCTTCTGTTTCATCTTTCCCATATGGGACACAAGGTTTCAAAGGATAAGTTGCAGTTGTGCCGGGCCAGGGTCAAATATTTATGACATTGCTTGACTCAAGGACTTAGACACCTCACTGCTGATAGGATACAGGCGATTCGCGACATGACTCTGCCAAAAACTCAGCAACAGATCCGCACTTTCCTTGGAATGTGTGGGTACTGTCGAAACTGGATTCCAGGGTTCTCTATACTGGCTTTACCTTTGCAAGAAATGGTCTCTTCGAACAAACCGGAACGGATCTCTCACACAGATGAGTCCGAACTGGCGTTTGAGAGACTCAAACAGTGTCTATCACAAGCACCTGCATTAGGTATGCCAGATTATGAGAAGCCCTTTGAATTGTATGGTACTGAAAGTGATGGGTGCGCGGCAGGTATCTTAACACAGAGACATGGTGATGCCAGCAGACTGGTAGCTTAGTACAGTGCACAGTTGGACACTGTAGCACAGTCTCTCCCCACTTGCTTGCGAAGTGTTGCAGCGATAGCTTTGCTGGTAAGTAAAAGCGAGGACGTAGTGTTAGGACATGACCTGACCATTCATACACCTCATGCAGTATCAGCCTTACTAAACTCCGCCCAAACCAGACATGTCTCATCTGCTCAGTTTACAAAGTGGGAATTATCACTGATGGCCCGGTAAACATCACCATTAAGAGATGCAGCTCACTAAATCCTGCAACTTACTTGCCAAGTGTGCCTGGACAGGCACAAAGGGTGGAGGATAGAATGATGGTGAAGGAGGATTTAGTGCAGATACTGATACGCATGAATGTATGAATCAGACTTTCACAGCGAAACCTGACATCAGTGACAACCCACTGGAAGGAGTAGACTTTACCTTCTACACTGACGGTAGTTGCCACAGACAGACAGAATCGGGAGACTTGTGCACTGGATATGCAGTTGTAGATGACGAAGGTATCATAGAAGCTGAACCTCTGGGCCCACCGCACTCAGCACAAGTTGCTGAGTTGGTCGCCCTAACCACAGCGTGTAAATTGGCCAAGGGTAAGTCAGCTAATATATACACACAGATTCTAGGTACGCCTTTGGAGTGGTGCATGATTTTGGGGCCCTATGGCGCCTCAGAAATTTCATGACGGCAGCTGGCACACGTGTAGCGCATGCGTCCCACATCAAAAGGCTTCTAACAGTGATACAGGAACCTAGACAGAGTGGCTGTTATCAAGTGCAAAGCACACACTTACAACCAATACCCAATTTCAAATGGTAACAGCCGGGCAGACGAAGCTGCTAAATCAGCAGTAAGCACCCCCATACAAGCAAACATCACATCACTGATGACATTTAACACGATCAACACTAGACAATTAATTGAAATGCAAAATTTGTGTTCCCTACAGGAAAAGGCAGTCTGGATGTCGAAGGGATATGGCCAAGAGTCCTCAGGACTTTGGACAGGTGGACACGGTAATCCGGTGGCCCCCAGAGCATATCTTCCAAGTCTAGCTGAGGCAGCACACGGTCTGACTCATCTGGGCAAAGAGGGTATGTGCAAGTTGGTCAGAGCCTACTGGTGTGCACCAGGATTCTCTTCTCATGCAGGTAAGAGAGCAATGACATGTTTTACTTGCTTGAGGAAGAATATTGGAAAGACAATACCAACAGAGCCATCCCATATCCCTCCTACAGACGGACCTTTTCAGGTAATACAAATCGATTTCTTACAGTTACCACTCTGTAGGAATTTGAAATATGTGTTAGTTTGTATTGATGTATTTTCCAATTGGGTAGAAGCGTTCCCTGCTGCCACAAATACTGCTACGTTCACTGCAAAGAAAATTGTGCAGGAATTTGTGTGTAGATATGGTATCCCTAGAATGATTGAAAGTGACAGGGGTATCCATTTTACAGGTGCAGTCTTTCAGGTCATGTGCAAGCTGATGGGAATTAATAGCAAGCTGCATACTCCGTACCGGCCACAGGCGAGTGCAAAGGTAGAGAGAGTGAACAGCACTATTAAGAACAAGCTGAGCAAATTAATGGCTGAAACTGGAATGTTGTGGCCAGAAGCTTTGCCACTAGTGTTGTACAGCATCAGAACCACTCCCAGGTCTCCACTTAACTTATCACCCTTTGACATTTTTTTTGGTCGACAACCTCATGTAATGATAGACCCCAGGATGATTTGAAATGTAATAATGAAGTGACTGTGAAATATTTGGTTGGGATGAGCCAGCAGCTGAGAAATCAACAAAGAAATCTAAAGCTGGTGATTCCTGACCTACCGAACAGTAATTGTCTTGACATTGAGCCTGGGGATTATGTGATGATTCAAAATTTGTTACGCTCAGGTTGCCTCATAGACAGGTGGGAAGGACCATATCAAGTCTTGTTAACCAACATGACAGCATTGAAGGTCGCCGAAAGAGACTTGGGTCCACTCGTCCCACTGCAAGTAGGTCGCTGACCCGGAGAAAATGCGTGACAAAGAGCAAAGTGTAGAGGACCTTGTATCACTGGAGTGTTTGTTCCAAGAAAGTTGAGAGGCAGGACTGTTGAAAGGCATCTGAGCACGGAGAGCAACAAGATCTAGGACGGTTGTCGCACCATTTTCTTTTTTCACCTCCCCCTGCATTTTCCTTTTTCTCCTTCTTATTTTCCTTCTTTGCCCTAACGAAATGGATCTATCACAAGAGACTGCGTTTCGGGTTCTACAAGTAATTCTGTTTTTGATCAGGACAATTTGTTTTGGTGAGGGTCCCAGAGAGGTCGAGCAGGGATCTGGAATGGGTTCTGATGGCGAGTACGAATTTGTAGGATCTCAGGAGCAGCACATCACTCGTGTAAAGGCTGGTATCAGTAAGCGCTCTGGTAGTCATGGAGCTCGGAGGCACTGTGAAGGGTTATTGTCTGATGAATATTGTATTTGTAGGAATTGTGAGAATATAGTCGAGGATGGGTGCATCCAGAGATGTCAGTCCAACCTTAATATCAACATGGACCTCCATCCGTTGAGTGATTACCACTCACTAGTGGGTAAGGTCTTAAACCAGACAGAATGCTGGGTGTGCTCACAAATACCTCAAGGTCAGAGTAAGCCAGGATTAGTACCATACCCTTTAGCAATAGATGAGGTACTCGAATTGCAGGGTGGGAGACCGGTGGACAAGAAATTCAATATCTCTAGGCCCCCTAGTTTGAAGCTCCACCAGTATCATGTAGACAGGTCCTTATTGTGTTTTAATATTTTCAATTACCGAAGACTGGGAAATTGGGAAGTGATGTGGAATAACCAGACAATGACCTTTTCACACAGCTGATAGGATACCCATAGACTCTGAACTTGTACGCCAAATAGCCAACAGTGGGAGGTATATTCAGTATGGGTATACCCGTGGAAGCAAGACCATGTGGGTTGGAAAAGTATCGTCAGGGTATTGTGCCCATATCATCCAGCCGATACTTGTACTGAGCAGATGGGAGAACTAGGGATTAGTTTCTTTACTTGGAAAGTTTGCAATATGGTGATGTTACATTTTGTCCCCTATGTTCTCCCAGATGATGCCTATTTCATATGTGGGAGGAAAGCGTACAAGTGGCTAGCCCCGAGCTCAGAGGGATTGTGTTATATTGGGAGAGTACTACCAGAGGTCATGACCATAACCTATGATAAAATGAAAGACGTTCACCGCAGTATTCAGGCTCCTTATACTCATACTCACTATGAACACATCATCAAGAGACACCTCATAGATAGGGCAGAGCACGCAGCCTCTGATTTGATCCACAAATCCACCGGGATTCAGTTCCTTCTCGTACTGCCAGAGGAACTATAAATTATAAGTATATCCATGTGCTAGTGAACTTGATAGATAATATCACTGAGATGTATGATGACACCTTCAGGTATACGGGAAGGGAGTTACAAGCCTACAAGAAGGAACTGATCCAGCACAAGATGGGCCTTAATTATGTCACAGCCGTGACAGGTGGGTACTGTGTTACTCTGGCAACTCAATATGGCGTGAAGTGCTGTACATATATTACAAACAGCACTGACGCGCCCACTGAGATCATCGATCAGATAATGGACGAGATCTTGCAGTTGAAGTGGGACTTCAGGAGGAAGCACAACCTTACCTTAGCGACTGTGAGTAATGAACTGACCGGCTGGGTCTCATGGTTGAACCCACGCAAATGGTTCTCAGGTTTAGGAGAGTGGGCACAAAATGTCATTATGAGTGTGGGGAAGTTTCTCCTTTGCATCCTGGGAGTCATCATAATTATTGGTTTGATATTTAGATGTGTTCAAATTCTAACGCGGCGCAAGCACGGCACAAATTTGATGAGTCTAAGGAGCGAGGGCGCTGTTACAGCAGCAGATTTAATTTATGATCCATCCATAGAGACAGTGTTATGATAAGGATTGCAAATTAATTTCATGGCCTGTTTCTTTCACCCATTTTTCTTTGTCTCCCCCTTTGCCCAGATACATCCAACCGGAAAATACGTCAGCACTACCCAAAATGTTTATGTGAATGTATTTATATATATATATATATATATATATATATATATGTGTCTTATCTTCATCTCTGCAACCTCCAGTTAAAGGCACACATAGTCGATAGGTGTGTCAAAGTCAAAAAATATTCCAGTACACACATTACGTACTAACAACACACACATGCCCGCTGCGCGTGCACTTGTTCTGCCATGCGTGCACATATCCGCAATTTGCGTATGGTCGCTCCCGCGGTCCTGCGCGTGGTATGGGTATTTACGGCGGAGTTTGTGAACGCATGGAGGGCTATCAAAACATTACATATTTATTCCAAATAGTGCACATTGTACACATAGTCCCCCTGCACCACATCAGCAAGTATCAACAGTTTAAATGATTTCAGAACAAGGGGATTCACCTTTGCATGATAGGAGGGGACAGACTAAGGTTATAAGGTGGTGTCTGGCATCCAGCTGTACGGTATTTTAAGGGTAACATTCCGGTGTTGGTTTGCGGAAGATCGCATATTCCTGAGGATAGTTATGTGCAGAAGCAGAATATAGGTTTTAAACTGTATTTACTGTATATTATGTATGCGGCGGGAATCCAGGGAAGACCACCCACAAGAGCAGTTGAGAAAGACATCGCCCACCTTTTCAAATTCACCTATGACCTCTCCTGTACTGTAAAGATGCATCCCTGTGTCCAATGGACAAAGGGATTACAGTATCCATTGTATTGCTTTTGGAAGTAGTGTATAAAAAGCCTGTTGCTGCCTGGCCGGTCAGAAGACTCTTAACGCTATCTACCTGATTAGCGGAGGACTGAACCAGGAAGCGCATGCGAATATTCTCACGTATGTACATTGACTGTAGCCATTTACTCTGTTGTATTGTAGTGTATAAATTGTATTGTTAACCCCCTTTCAGATATATACTCTGTGGTGTCGGAACCCAGTGTTTAACTACAAATCGGTGCTATGTCCTCTTTTCCCTGCTAGGGTTTAAAGTGTATTACATTACCTAACTGTATAAGGTTTAAGGTGTAACATCATTGCATTGCATTGCATTGCTGCATAAGGTTTAAGGTGTAATATCATTGCATTGCATTACTACTAAGGTTTTAAGTATATCTCTGGGTGTGTGCGCGCTGTGTGTACTTTGTACCCCCAGCGCGGCGTTTGTACGCTAGGTCCGTACAAGGTATGGGACTCTGTATGCAAATAGCGTACAAAGTACGTAGAGTGCATATTAAGTCTAGCGGCTGCAGCGGCTCCATGGTAAAAGTGTGTTTAAAGGTATAGCTTTATGGTTTAAGATAATATCGACATTATCAATTGGGGGCATTGTCCGGTTTTTCCTCATACCCACAGCCTAGCAGGTTAAAGCAGACTTTACCTATCAGCAAAGGGCGGACAGGTATCCCATGTAAGCCTTCTCCTGGTTGGTGGTTACACTGGAAACCCTAATTTATTGCTGATTAGATGGCGTCTGCTCTGCATGGTTTGTAGAAATGCTGGTGGGACCCGTAAAGTATATACGCAAAGCTATTTTTTTAAAGGTCTGTGAATTTCTGTTTGGCGCCAAATGCGCACACAACAAAGCATACACCTGTACTTTGTATTTGTATACCTGCTCATATTGTTACCATAAATACTGATTACTAGATTCATTTAGACCTGTACGGAGAAATTTGTTGCTATTTAGTTAAAAAAATATAGAATAAATATTAAGGAAGTAAACATAAAACACAAACACAGTCTGGCCTAGTTAAAAAGGTTTATACAGAAAGACAACTGTGTTGTGTTAAGTAAACGATTATAGGTAATAACGCTTACATTTATAGAAGTGTGGGATTTGTACTATTGCGGACGTACGGTCTTTGTACACGTGTCTTGGACAAAGTACGGGACTGCGTATGCAACGTAAAGACATACGCACGGTCGCGTGTTTACGCAACGTGCGTAAGGGTACGACCGCTAAGTACAAATTACACAATAGCATTGTTTAGTTTAGGGGCGGAACAGTAGCCATGCTACAATAGCACAAATTGCGCGGTTTCCAAAATTTAGTTTAAATAAAACCTTTTTTACTGTATTACCTCTGGTACTAAGGTTGTTTATCTGAATGAAAGTTAATTTTCTGTACAGAAAAACCAAAGTGTATTTGAGTGAACGAACGTGAGTGAGCAAATATAATAAAGGTTTTGTGGACCCAGGGAATTCGGGATCCCGTCGAGTGGTACACCAGGTGAGTGGAGACTTGGTGGCGTGAGATAGCTGACTCACGTTAATATAGATTGAAGTACAAAGGAGTAAGGTAGCAGAGTACCGCAGACCAGAAGGTCAGCGAGGTTTAGAGTACCGCGGCCCAAGAGGTCAGCGAGGTTTAGAGTACCACAGCCCAGGGGGTTAGCGAGGTTTACCCATATAGGCTTGTTTTTGATACGCTCCGGCTGAGGTTTCGCAGCCTGAAAAATCGATTCCATTGGTCGTACGGCGGATAAGTAACCTATACGCTGTGCGATTGGACCGCGCGTTAGTGGGTGCAATATTAGCGCAACGTGATACTCTTTGCGAGCTTTGCGTAAAATCGCGGTATCATTAGCGCTAACTATAGCATACGCGAGCGTGATTTGTGTATAATAAAGGTTTAGGGAGTTTTCGCTGGTCTCTCTCAGGAAATCTCCAACAACTTATATTTACTGGAAAGGGTAAGTTATTCCCAGATACTTCCAGTGAATAGAGGTTACACAGGGCCCTAGGTTGGGTACATTGCCTTCGCTATCGACAGTGTATGGTAGTACTGGCCAACGTGGGCGTGAGTGGGTGAAAGCACTCGGAGAACTTTCACTGTTACCTTATATTGAGTATTTTGGTTATTTTTGTGGGATTAGCCAAAAGGACAAATACCTGCAAAATATGGGGGCCAGTTGCTCAAGTAAGGGACGTTCAGCCAGGGTTCAGGTTGACATTCCGCGGCCCAGGGGGTCGGCGAGGTTCATTATGTGTGAGAAGCATGGACCACATACAGAAGTTTTTTGCAATGAATGGGAACGTATGACTGCGGAAGATAGGGAACCATTCCCTAAGGTAGGCAGTTTTGAACCAGAGGTATTGCAGAATTTAAGGATTAGGATATGTCTGATAAAATCTCGAAAGCAAAGGGTCAGACACACAAACTGTTTAAATTTATGGCAGCAAGAGGGCGATATGAAAAGGGAACTAGCTCACACAGCAGGTTCCAAACCTTGCAGGAAAATAATTGCAACCGCACCACCACCACCGTATATTGTAGGGGAGAAAGTGGCTACAGACAATGGCATATTGGTATCCGATAAGAGTATAGTTAATAAATGCACTAACGCTAACCCTTGCAAGTTGTATCCCATTTTAAACTTTCCTCAGGACTGCGAGCAAGAAGATGAGCCCAGCACGATATCGGCACTCTCTCTAGCAGCCACCATACAGAACACTCAGGTGGGCACGGCCCAACCAGTAAGATCAGTTGTAAGGCCCCCTAGCGGAGGGATAAGTGAGGTCGTGTCCACAGGTAAGTACGGTACCATACATTATGCAGAGACAATAGCACCTCAGATTGTGGAGTCAACTCAGAATGATGTAATTGAATTAAATCCTGTCAGGGTGATTGCAGTCCCCAATGGGAAGACTGACGCTCAGGGAGTCACTGCCATCAGGAACATTGCTATGCATTGTCCTTGGTCCCGGACAGAATTGAGGACAATTATGTCTGAATTTCCCGATCCCAGAAAGGATCTAGTCGCATGCCAGAGGTTTATTAAAGAATTAGGTAACGCCACCGAACCCACAAACAAAGATTGGCGAACAGTGCTACGAGTATGTTTACCTTCCAATATTGACCCCGCGAAATTCATTACCGATTGTAAATTAGACACAGAAGTACCTCTCACTGATGAGTACACTCAGGAGAATGTACGACAGATCAATCTGCAATTAGGAGTATATTTCCCTACTGTTGTCAAATGGAATAAAATCTTTTCCATAAGACAAAAAGAAGGTGAAATGGCATCTGAATATTTCCACCGAGCACTGCAGGAAATGGCTAGATACACTGGGGTCGAGGACATTAAGGAAAATGTACATCACAGGGAAGTAGCTGTGTCAGTATTAATGGACGGGTTAAAAGAGACATTGAGAACAAGGGTACAAACCACTCTACCTAACTGGAGAGGTATCTCGGTGGCTGCATTAATAGAGTCCGCTATCGAGCATGATCGGAACGTCATTTAGCACAGGGAGTCACAGGGGGATAAGCTGATGACAGTAAGTATAAAGGCCCTTACAACCAAACCGCATCAGCCAAAACCCCAGACCCCTGATGGTAAGTCACGTTTAGTAGTATGCTATAACTGTCGGAAGGAAGGACATTTTGCACGGAACTGTAGTTATAAAGGCACACATACGGTATATCGACCCCCTAGACCAGGATATGAACCACATTATAATACACATAATAGGGATCAGGGATCGCATAGGAGAAGTTATGAGACGCATGCATGGGAAACAAGGAGGTACCCACCTAGGAGGGACTGGCAGACCTCTGAAAATTCTCAGCTACCCCCCTCACATATTGTAGTTGCCAGCGAGCTGCGGGAGGGTCACAATATACAATAGTGGTTGGGCCACACCTGTAGTCTGCAGCCAGTGAAGTTGATTGCTAGTCTTGGTAGTGAACCTGAGGTCACAGTTGATGTAGCTGGTAGATCACTACCTTTTCTTGTAGATATAGGGGCGGCCAGGTCAGTGTTAAATTCAACGGTAGGTATGAAAACCACGGGTAAAACAATTTCGGCAATGGGAGTAACAGGAGTAGTACAACATTGCCCTTTGAGTAGACCTGCGGAGATTACGATAGGGCCTTTGCAGACCAAGCATTTTTGTTAGCTGCATTGGCTCCGACTAATCTACTTGGCAGAGATCTGTTGTGTAAAATGGGGTGTGTCATATATTGTACTCCTGAGGGTGTCTTCTTGGATATACCCGAGAATCACGTTCAGGAAGTGCAGGATATGTTAGACACCCCACAAAGGCTAATGTCACACTCTGCTGGTATAGACAGGTGTCCATCCAAGGTAGAGGAAATTATCTCACAAATACCAGGATCCCTCTGGACCAAAGATGGACAAGACACTGGATTGATGGCGAATGTAGCTCCCGTAGTAGTGCAAATAAAAGATGGTAGGATAGCTCCAAAAATCCCACAGTATCCTCTGAAGCCAGAGGTGGAATTAGGAGTGTACCCAGTCATAGAGCGCTTGCTACAATAGGGCATCCTAGTTAGGACGTCCAGCACTGCCAATAGTCCCATCTTCCCTGTGAAAAAGAGTGGGGGGAGGGGTTACAGGCTAGTGCAGGATCTAAGAGGGATAAACAAGATAGTTGAGAGCCAATTCCCAGTAGTGCCAAATCCAGCTGTCATCCTCATGCAAATTCCCCCTACTGCAAAATTTTTCACTGTCATTGACCTCTGTTCTGCTTTTTTCTCTGTCCCTCTGCACCCTGACAACCAATACCTGTTTGCATTCACATACAGGGGAGTACAGTACACCTAGACTCGCCTACCCCAAGGTTTAATTGACAGCCCAAGTATTTTCACCCAGGCTCTGCATGACTGTTTACAATCCTTTCAACCTGAGAGTGGATCAGTGCTAATACAGTATGTAGATGACTTACTGCTGTGTTCTGATTCACTGGAATCGTCCTTGAAAGACACGAAACAGCTTCTGTTTCACCTTTCTAATACGGGACACAAGGTTTCAAAGGATAAGTTGCAGTTGTGCCAGACCAGGGTAAAATATTTGGGACATTGCTTGACGCAAGACCTTACCGCTGATAGAATACAGGCGATTCGCACATGACTCTGCCACAAACCCAGCAACAGATCCGCACTTTCCGTGGAATGTGTGGGTACTGCCGAAACTGGATCCCAGGGTTCTCCATACTGGCTTTACCTTTGCAAGAAATGGTCTCTTCAAACAAACCAGATCGGATCTCGCACACAGATGAGTCTGAATTGGCATTTGAGAGACTCAAACAGTGCCTATCACAGGCACCTGCATTAGGCATGCCAGATTATGGGAAACCCTTTGAATTGTACGGTATGGAAAATGCTGGGTGTGCGGCAGGTGTCCTAGCCCAGAGACATGGTGATGCCAGCAGGCCGGTAGCTTACTACAGTGCACAGTTGGACACCGTAGCGCGGTCTCTCCCCACATGCTTGCAAAGTGTTGCAGCGATAGCTTTGCTAGTGAGTAAAAGCGAAGACGTAGTGTTAGGACACAACCTGACAGTCCATACGCCTCATGCAGTGTCATCCTTACTGAACTCCGCCCAAACCAGACATGTCTCATCAGCACGGTTTATAAGGTGGGAATTAGCAGTAATGGCCCCTGTAAACATCACCATAAAGAGATGCAGCGCACTAAATCCTGCAACTTATCTGCCAGGTGTGCCTGGACGGATTTAGTGCAGACACTGACACTCATGATTGTATGGAATACCTGAACCAGACTTTCACTGCGAGACCCGACATTAGTGATGTCAAAGTCGAAAAATATTGACGCACACACACCAAGTACAAACCACACACACATGGCCCCTGCGCGCGCACTCGTTCTGCTGTGTGTGCACATATCCGCAATTTGCGTAAGGTCGCTCCCCGCGGTCATGCGCCTTAGCGCGTGGTATGCGTATTTACGGTAGGGTTTGTGTGCGCATGGAGGGCTATCAAAACATTACATATTTAATCCAAATAGTGCACAATGTACACATAGCCTCCCTGCACCACATCAGAAAGAAATAGCTGTTTAAAATGATAACAGAACAAAGGGATTTACCTTTGCAGGATAGGAGGGGACAGAACAAGGTTACAAGGTGGTGTTTGGTATCCAGCTGTAGGGTATTTTAAGGGAAACATTCTGGAGTTGGTTTGAGAAAGATCGCTTGTTCCTGCGTATAGTTATGTGCAAAAGTAGAATATGAACATTAACTGTGTTTACTGTATATTTCATATGCGGGGGGAATCCAGAGGAGACCACCCACAAGAGCAATTGGGGAAAGACATCGCCCACCTATTCAAATCCACCTATGACCTCTCCTGTAATGTAAATGACCATCCCTGTGTTCAATGGACAAAGAGATTACAGTATCCATTGTGTTATGTTTTGGATGAAGTGAATAAAGAGAGCCTACAGCAGGTTTAGTCAGACAGAAGGCTCACAACGCTATCTATCAGATGGAGGAGGACCGGACCGGGTTGCGCTTGCGAACATTCTCACGTATGTACATTCTCTGTAGCCATTATTCATTTTAGATTTACTTGTTAGCCTGTAGTGTATGATTTGTATTGTTTATCTTTTGGAACAAATCCACAGTGGCCTTAGAACCCTGTGGTTTCAACTACAAAACTGTGTTGTGCCTTCACTTTCCTGCAATGGTTTTAAAGTAGATTTATCTGTATAAGGTGTATAAGCATTGATAAGGTGTACGCACTGCGGGTACTTTGTATCGTCAGCGCTACTTAAGGTTTAAGGTATAACATCGTTGCAGTACTTTGCTGCTAAGGGTTTAAAGTGTAATCATATCATTACATTGTATCATTAACAAGGTTTAAAGGTTACCAATTGTGTGTGCGCTCGCTGTGTGTACTCTGTACACTCAGCGCGGCGTGTGTACGCCAAGTGCGTACCACGTGCAGGACTCTGTACGCAAAAAGCGTACAAAGTGCGTAGCACGTGTATTCAGTCTAGCGGCCATAGCGGCTTCACGGTAATAGTGTATCTAGAGCAGGGGTGGGCAATTATTTCAGCTGAGGGGCCACTTGACACTTTCCTGTCAGTATCCGAGGGCCGCACACAAAATAGCAGCTCCCCCACGTGCTAAAAATATAGGGACGTGGCTTCATAGGGAAGGGGTGTGGCCAAAAAATAATATAGATACATATTAGGCTGCACAATAGTCTCCATTATTCAAATTATGCCACACAGTAGCGCCACTTACACACATTACGCCAAGTAGAGCTCCTGTCACACATTACGCCAGGGAAAGTCCCCTTTTACACATTACGGCAGGTAGAGTCCCCTTTTACACATTAACATTTTATTTGGGATAATCATTGCACAGCAAGCAAATTATCCAGTGTCTTATGGCCCCTGGGGAAAGGTGTGACACAGTGACAGAACACGGGTGGTGTGACGCGGTGACAGAACACGGGGGTGACGCGGTGACAGAACATGTGGGATTGAGTCAGTGACAGAACACGGGTGGTGTGACGCGGTGACAGAACACGGGGGTGACACGGTGACAGAACATGTGGAGATAAGTCAGTGACAGAACGCGGGGGTGACACGGTGACAGAACATGCGGGGTGTTACACAGTGACAGAACACGGGGGGGTGACGCGGTGACAGAACACGGGGGTGTGACGCGGTGACAGAACATGTGGGGTTGAGTCAGTGACAGAACACGGGGGGGGGGGGGTGGTTAGGGGTGGTACAGCGAGCGTTAAAGATCTCCCCCCTAACCTAAAAACAGTCTGACGCCACTGCCTGCACACACAAACATATACACACACACTCTCACATATATACACACACACACACACTTTCTTTCTCTTACTCACTTTTTCCATTAACTTATCTGGCTGGCAATGGCAGGAAGGATGGATCTGTAGCAGTTGATCTTGTCCCGTGTAGCTCCGCCACCCTGAGGTCCGTGTAGCCCCGCCCCCTCATCCATGCATAGCTCCGCCCCCTTTTTGGCTGACCATGAACACTGCCGTTGTCACTGGAGGCGGGAGGGGGAGGCTACAAGACAAGAAGATAACAGTGTGGCAGGCGCCGTGCAGCAGCAGCAGGGGAGACAGGCGCCGGTGGCTTGTAAGTACTGCAGAGCAATGACAAGCAGCTCAGCCTGTCGGGCCGCTTGTCATTGCGCACCGGGGGGAAGCAGTGGGCCGGGTAGGATAGGTTTGCGGGCCGCATCTGGCCCGCGGGCCGTATTTTGCCCACCCCTAATCTAGAGGTATAGCTTTGTGTTTTAAGATAATATAGACATTATCAATTGGGAGTTCGTCCTTGTTCTCCTCATACCCACAGCCTAGCAGGGTACAGCAGACTTTTATCCATCAGCAAAGGGTGGGAAGGTATCCCACATAAACCTTCTCTTGGTTGGTGGATACACTAGTGCTGATAAGATAAGCGTCTGCTCTGCAAGATTTGTTGGGATGCTGGTGGGATCCGGAAGGTAAGAACGCAAAGCTATTTTAAAATCTGTAAATTTCTGTTTGGCGCCAAATGCGCACACAATACAAGCATACACCTGTACTCTGCATATCTGATCATATTGTTGCAAAACAAGGTTCAAATGAGTCATATTGTGTTTGATTCAGATTGGATTGCTTATCTGTTAAGTAGGGTAAAAGTACATTTAAAAGTTGCTGCAATAGCCTTGATATAGTGTTTTTTTTAAAACTCAGGCCTAAAATAACTTCAGGGGCTTGCATGGTGTGTGATTTCTTTGTGACAAAGGAAGCCGCATGGTCTGTCCTCCATTTTGTGTAACCCTCATGGATGTGGAAGGGGGAGGAGCAGCGGCCATGTTGGGAAGGTCATTTTTCTAAATGGCTGATTTTCACTGCCTGGAATAATCAGCCGTCCTTGGTCAAAAAGAGATCACCATTTATGAGTTACCAATGCATTTATTTAACCCATGCCATAGTCAATTACAAATAGTTTCAGATGGGGCTTAATGAAAGTTAATAATAAGATGAATACTTGATGTAAGAACGACACACAGATATAAACAAAGTTTTTTTTTCTTTTACCTCTAGGATTCAGTTAACTCTGCTTGCTGTAAGATAGCCATTGAAATGCAAATTAACCTGTGTAACTGCTTTTTCCTAACAGTGAAAAAAAAACCCACCTTTACAGGCAACCAATAGCACATAGCATTCATATGCAAATTAGAAGCACTTAATGGGTAAATGAGTCTCAGGAGACCAGTGAATGGTACATATATATAATATTATAATTATGTGTGTGTTTATATCAATATATGTTCTGCAAGATAGCTATCCAATCTGAATCATACCATTTGAATTAGCGATTACTAGATTCATTTTGACCTGTACTGAAAAATTTGTTGCTATTTAGTTAAAATATAGAGTTAATATTTAAGGAAGTAAGTGTAAGACGCACACACAGCCTGGCCTAGTTGTAAAGGTTTATACAGAAAGAAACTGTGTGTAGTGTTAAGTGAGCGATTATAGTTAAATATCGTTTACATTTATAGAAGTGTGGGATTTGTAGTATTGCGGACGTATGGCCTTTGTACACGTGTCTCGGACAGTGTACGGGACTGCGTACGCAATGTAAGGCGTACGCATGTGGCGTGTTCACGCAACATGCGTAAAAGTACGACCGCTAAATACAAATCACACAATAGCATTGTTTTAGTTTAGGCGCAAGACGGTAACCATGCGATAATAGCACAAATTGATCAGTTTCCAATATTTAGTTTAAAAACCTTTTTTACTGTAGTACCTCTGGGGAAAGCTATCAGTTAACAGGAAAATATATTTTTCTGATCAGAAAACTATAGAATGTTAGTGTGGGCTGAATAAGGTGTGAATGTAGTGAATCTCGCTTGGTGAACTTGGTGATCTTGGTGAAGCTTGGTGAAACTTGGTGAAACACGGTCTAGGTGAAAACGTGGTGAGCACGGTCTTGGTGAATACGTGCAACGGAGTGTGATAAAGTTTTCGTGGTATTACGCTCCGGCTGTTTTGGAGCACAGTGTGGAGACTCCAGTGATCCTACCACTTATAGATAGCAGGTGTCTATAAGCGGTACGATTGGACCGCACGGTTGTATGGGCAACACGGCGCAACGTGATACGAAGTTTTGCATATTTGTGCGTAAATCTCGTCATCATAAGCGTTATGTGAAGCACATGCAAGCATGATTTGTGTAAAGTAAAGGTTTAGGGAGTTTTCGCTGGTCTCTCAGGAAAATCTCCAGAGGCAGGTATTCACTGGGTACGGTAAGTAACTCCTAAAAGGCCCAGGGGATATAGGCTGAAGTAGGGCCTGCAACGGCTACACGTGTCTGCTAAATAAGGCGGATCCGTGATACTCGGAGCAGAAGAAGTTACTGGAAGAACTTTGAGGACTTCCACCGGTAGACTACTGTGTTTGGTGCCTTTTAGGAAGTTTTCCCGTGTTAAAAAGGTCCACAATGGAAGCCAAGTGCACAACACAGGGACGTTCCTCAGTCAGGGTTCAGACTGCAGATTTCAGACCCAGGGGGTCAGCTCGGTTAGTAATGTGGGGGAAGTATGGTCCCCACACTGAGACCTTTTGTGATGAATGGACACGAATGACTGTGAGGGATAAAACACCATTTCCAGGGATAGGTAGTTTTGACTCAGAGGTATTGCATAATCTAAGGCTTAGGATATGTCTGTTAAAATCCCGAAAAGAAAGGATCAGACACTCAAACTGTTTACATTTATGGCAACGAGAGTGTGATATGCAGAGGGAACTAGCTTACACAGCCGGTTCCAACCCTAGCAGGAAATTGATAACAACTGCACCACCACCACCACCGTATATTACAGGGAAGAAAGTGGCTACAGACCATGGCATACTGATATATGATAAGAGTAAAGTTGATAAATGTATTAATGACGATAGGATTAAAACTGATAAATGTATTAATGCTAATCCGTGCAAGTTGTATCCCATCTTAAACTTCCCTCATGACTGCGAGCAAGAAGATGAGCCCAGCACGATATCGCCACTTTCTCTAGCAGCCACCATACGAGACACCCAGGTGGGCACGGCCCAACCGGTAAGAGCAGTAGTAAAGCCCCCTAGCAGAGGGATAGGTGAGGTCGTGTCCACAGGTAAGTACGGTACTGTACATTATGCAGAGATAATAGCACCTCACATTGTAGAGTCAACACAAAATGGTGTAATTGAACTAAATCCTGTCAGGGTGATCGCAGTCCCCAATGGGAAGACTGACGCTCAGGGAATCACTCCAGTCAGGAACAGTGCTATGCATTGTCCTTGGTCCCGGACAGAATTGAGGACAATTATGTCTGAATTTCCCGATCCCAGAAAGGAGCTAGCCGCATGTCAGAGGTTTATTAGAGAACTAGGTAACGCCACCAAACCCACAAACAAAGATTGGCGAACAGTGCTACGGGAATGTTTACCCTCCAATATTGACCCTGTGAAATTCATTGCTGATTGTAAATTAGACGCAGAGGTACCTCTCACTGATGAATACACTCAGGAGAATGTACGACAGATCAATCTGCAATTAGGAGTATATTTCCCAACTGTTGTCAAGTGGAATAAAATCTTCTCCATTAGACAAAAAGAAGGTGAAGCTGCTTCTGAATATTTCCATAGAGCACTGCAGGAAATGGCTAGATACACTGGGGTCGAGGACATTAAGGAAACTGTACACCATAGAGAGGTAGCTGTGTCCATATTAATGGACGGCTTGAAAGAAACGTTGAGAACAAGGGTACAAACCACTCAACCTAACTGGAGAGGTATTTCGGTGGCTGCATTAAGAGAGTCCGCTATTGAGCACGATCGGAACATTATTAAGCACAGGGAGTCACAGGGGGATAAGCTGATGACCGTAAGTATCAAAGCTCTGACAACGAAGCCACATCAGCCAAAACCCCAGACCCCTGATGGTAAGTCATATGTAGTAAAATGTTATAACTCTCAAAGGGAAGGACATTACGCATGAAACTGTAATTATAAAAGCAACGTATATAGACCCCCTAGACAAGAACACGAGCAAAGTTATGATACACGTAATTGGGATCAGGGATCACATAGGAAAAATTTTGGGCCACACCTGTAGTCTGCAGCCAGTGAAGTTGATTGCTAGCCTTGGTAGTGAACCTGAGGTCACAGTTGATGTAGTTGGTAGATAATTTCTTGTAAATACAGGGGCGGCCAGGTAAACTCTGTGATTTATCTTTAAAAGTTTCCTCTTCATCTCTGACGTTCACCGACAGATTTACAGCTCAAACGTCACATATCTACTCAGTCTTTTCAGAGGTCTGCCCAACCCCAGTATATCTCACCAGCATCATTGTGCCTGGCCATGCACAGAGGGTGGAGAGTAGAAATACTGGTGGAGGGAGACTGTGCAGAGATACCGATAGACATGTTGGTGTGACAGCCTGATGGTGAACGCAAATCTGACAAAAAATTTTTTTATTATTCTCTCTCTCTCTCTCTCTATCTCTCTCTTTTATTCATTTTCCACGGATGGTTTATTTCACACAACAGTTAAACACATTGTAATGCAGGATTTATGTTCCATACAGAAAGGTCGCTGACTTGGAAAGAATATCGTATCACTGGAGCGTCTGTTCCGGGAAGACTGAGAGGCAGCACTGTTGAGACGGTATCTGCGCACGGAGATCAACAAGACTAGAGGCGGTTGTCGTACCAGTTGTCTTTTTCCTTTTTATTATTTTCTCCATCTCCCATTACCCTCCTTTCCTCCCCCTTCTTGTTTCCTTTTCTCTCCCCTTAACAAGATGGACTTACCCCAAGAGACTACATTCCGGGTTTTCCTGTTGACCCTGTTGTTGACCAGAGCAGTCTGTTTCGGTGAGAGTACCAGAGAGGTCGAGAAAGGATCTGGAATGGGTTCTGATGACAAGGACGGATTTGTAGAATTCCAAGAGCAACACACCCACCGAGCAAAGGCGAGTATCAGAAAATGATCTGGTAGTCAAGAAACTAGGAGGCACTGTGAAGGGTTATTGGCTGAGGAAAATTGTATTTGTAGAAACTGTGAAAACATAGTTGAGGACGGGTGCATCCAGAGATGTCAGTCCAGCCGTAATATCAACATGGACCGTCATCCATTGAGTGATTATCACTCATTAGTGGGTAAGGTTTTAAGCCAAACAGAATGCTGGGTGTGCTCACAAGTACCTCAAGATTAGAGCAAGTCAGGACTAGTACCGTATCCTTTAACAATAGATGAGGTACTTGAATTAAGGGGTGGGAGACCGGTGGACAAGAAATTTAATATTTCTAGGCCCCCTAGTTTGAAGCTCCACCAATATCACGTGGATAGATCCTTAGTATGTTTCAATATTTCCAATTCCCGAAAGCCGGGAAATTGGGAAGTGACATGGAATAACCAAACCATGGCATTTTCACACAGAGCCGACAGAATGCCCATAGACTCAGAACTTATACGCCAAATAGCCGACGGTGGAAGGTATTTTCGCTACAGGTATACTCTAGGAAGTAGGACCATGCGGGTTGGAGAAGTATCACCAGGGTACTGTGCGCATATCAAACAGCGTGATACGTGTACTGAACAGATGAGAGAGTTAGGGATAGGATTTTTCACCTGGAAGGTTTGCAATATGGTAATGTCATATTCTGTCCCATATGTTCTCCCCGATGATGCATATTTCATATACGGGAGGAAGGCGTATAAGTGGCTTGCCCCAAACTCAGAGGGATCGTGTTACATTGGAAGAGTGTTGCCAGAAGTTATGACCATAACCCATAATAAGATGAAAGACATTCACCGCAATGCTCAAGCTCCTTACACTCATACTCACTACGAACACATCGTTAAGAGACACCTTATAGATAGGACAGAGCACGCAGCCTCTGATTTGATCCACGAATTCACCGGGATTCAATTCCTACTCACATTAGACATCACCCGTACCGCCAGAGGAATTATAAATTATAGGTATATTCATGCGCTAGCGAACCTGATAGATAATATCACCGAGATGTATGATGACACCTTCAGGTATACAGGGAGGGAGTTGCAAGCTTACAAAACGGAACTGATCCAGCACAGGATGGTTCTAAATTATATCACAGCGGTGACAGGCGGGTATTGTGTCACCTTGGCAACTCAGTATGGTGTGAAGTGCTGCACGTACATCACAAACAGCACTGATGACCCAACCGAGGTCATAGATCAAAAGATTGACGATATCTTGCAATTGAAATGGGAGTTCCGAAGGTGACACAACCTTACCCTTACTGCTGTGAGTAATGAACTGACCGGCTGGGTCTCATGGTTGAACCCGCGCAATTGGTTCTCAGGTTTAGGAGAATGGGCTCAAAATGTTATCGTGAGTGTAGGAAAGTTTCTCCTTTGTATCCTGGGAGTTGTCATAATGATTGGCTTGATATTTAGGTGTGTTCGAGTTTTAATGCGGTGGAAGTGCGGTACCAAAGTGATGAGTTTGAGGAGCGGGGGCATTGTTACAACAACTGATTTAATTTATGACCCATCAATAGAGACAATGTTGTGATAAGACGTGATTCCATGGTCCGTTTCTTTCACCCGTTTCTCCTTTGTTTTCCCTCAAGCAAAAATACATCCATTCGGAAAAGACTTTGATGAACAATACATCCATTCGGAAAAGACTTTGATGAACAATACATCCATTCGGAAAAGACTTTGATGAACACTACATCCAACCAGAAAAGACTTTGATTGACACTTTCAGCAAAGATACACCCATCCGGACAAAACTTTAACCAACACCCAAGAACGATTGCACAAATGTTATGTGAATGTATTTGTGATACGTGTCTTATCTTCATCTCTACAACCTTCAGGTAGTGTCACACATAGTCGATAGGTAATACCCATATATTAGCATTCACATATGTTTCCCCCCTCCATGTATCATCAACTAAATGTGCACCCCATTTGTTGGAACAAGAAGCCGAAAAGAGCTCGGTAGTGTTTGTTGGCCCACTTACAGACCCTTAATACGGGATAAGAAGGATTTAATGTATACTTCGCAATACCTCGAAGCATATCTAGAACATATACGGCACGATGATACATG
Organism: Pseudophryne corroboree; assembly: GCF_028390025.1. Classification (NCBI taxonomy): domain Eukaryota; kingdom Metazoa; phylum Chordata; class Amphibia; order Anura; family Myobatrachidae; genus Pseudophryne; species Pseudophryne corroboree. The sequence continues at coordinate 625,526,899 of NC_086449.1, read as the reverse complement.
CCCCTCAGACATGGATTTCATACATACATGCTTTTACTATCCCACTAGGTCATCCATTTCTCGCCTACACCTCTCCTCCTACCATCCAATCATCTGTAGATATTGTATGGTATATTTTTCTGTTTAATGTTTAGATAGTGGCAGTTATTATTGACTGCCAAAGGGTGGACTGTCAAAGTCGAAAAATATTGAAGCACACACACCAAGTACAAACCACACACACATGGCCTCTGCGCGCGCACTCGTTCTGCTGTGTGTGCACATATCCGCAATTTGCGTAAGGTCGCTCCCCGCGGTCATGCTCCTTAGGGCATGGTATGCGTATTTACGGTAGGGTTTGTGTGCGCATGGAGGGCTATCAAAACATTACATATTTAATCCAAATAGTGCACAATGTACACATAGCCTCCCTGCGCCACATCAGAAAGAAATAGCTGTTTAAAATGATAACAGAACAAAGGGATTCACCTTTACAGGATAGGAGGGGACAGAACAAGGTTACAAGGTGGTGTTTGGTATCCAGCTGTAGGGTATTTTAAGGGAAACATTCTGGAGTTGGTTTGAGAAAGATCGCTTGTTCCTGCGTATAGTTATGTGCAAAAGTAGAATATGAACATTAACTGTGTTTACTGTATATTTCATATGCGGGGGGAATCCAGAGGAGATCACCCACAAGAGCAGTTGGGGAAAGACATCGCCCACCTATTCAAATCCACCTATGACCTCTCCTGTAATGTAAATGACCATCCCTGTGTCCAATGGACAAAGAGATTACAGTATCCATTGTGTTATGTTTTGGATGAAGTGAATAAAGAGAGCCTACAGCAGGTTTAGTCAGACAGAAGGCTCACAACGCTATCTATCAGATGGCGGAGGACCGAACTGGGTTGCGCTTGCGAACATTCTCAAGTATGTACATTCTCTGTAGCCATTATTCATTTTAGATTTACTTGTTAGCCTGTAGTGTATGATTTGTATTGTTTATCTTTTGGAACAAATCCACAGTGGCCTTAGAACCCTGTGGTTTCAACTACAAAACTGTTGTGCCTTCACTTTCCTGCAATGGTTTTAAAGTAGATTTATCTGTATAAGGTGTATAAGCATTGATAAGGTGTACGCACTGCGGGTACTTTGTATCGTCAGCGCTACTTAAGGTTTAAGGTATAACATCGTTGCAGTACTTTGCTGCTAAGGGTTTAAAGTGTAATCATATCATTACATTGTATCATTAACAAGGTTTAAAGGTTACCAATTGTGTGTGCGCTCGCTGTGTGTACTCTGTACACTCAGCGCGGCATGTGTACGCCAAGTGCGTACCACGTGCAGGACTCTGTACGCAAATAGCGTGCAAAGTGCGTAGCACGTGTATTCAGTCTAGCGGCCATAGTGGCTTCACGGTAATAGTGTATCTAGAGGTATAGCTTTGTGTTTTAAGATAATATAGATATTATCAGTGACAACCCACTGGAAGGCGTAGATTTTACTTTTTACACTGACGGTAGTTGCCACAGACAGATGGACTCGGGAGACCTGTGTACTGGATACGCAGTCGTAGATGACAGAAGTATCATAGAAGCTGAACCCCTGGGCCCACCGCACTCAGCACAAGTTGCTGAGCTGGTCGCCCTAACCAGAGCGTGTGAATTGGCCAAGGGTAAGTCAGCCAATATATACACAGATTCTAGGTATGCCTTTGGAGTAGTGCATGATTTCGGGGCCCTATGGCGCCTCAGAAATTTTATGACGGCAGCTGGCACACCTGTAGCGCATGCATCCCACATAAAAAGGCTTCTAACAGCGATACAAGAACCAGACAGAGTCGCTGTTATCAAGTGCAAAGCACACACAACCAAGATCCAATCTCACTTGGTAACAGCCGGGCAGACGAAGCTGCTAAATCAGCAGCCAGCACCCCCATACAAACAAATATCACATCACTGATGATATTCAACACCATCAACACACAAAAATTAAGTGAAATGCAAAATTTGTGTTCTCCACAGGAAAAGGCGGTCTGGAGGTCAAAGGGATATGGCCAGGAGTCCTCAGGACTCTGGACAGATGGACAGGGTAAGCCAGTGGCCCCCAGAGCATATCTTCCAAGCTTAGCTGAGGCAGCACACGGTCTGACTCATCTGGGTAAAGAGGGTATGTGTAAGCTGGTGAGAGCCTACTGGTGTGCGCCAGGATTCTCTTCTCATGCGGGTAAGAGAGCAATGACATGTCTTATTTGCTTGAGGAAGAATATTGGAAAGTCAATACCAACAGAACCATCCCATATCCCGCCGACAGATGGCCCTTTTCAGGTAATACAGATTGATTTCATACAGTTACCACTCTGTAGGAATTTAATATATGTGTTAGTCTGTATTGATGTGTTTTCCAATTGGGTAGAAGCGTTCCCTGCTGCCACAAATACTGCTACGTTCACTGCAAAGAAAATTGTGCAGGAATTTGTGTGTAGATATGGTATCCCTAGAATAATTGAAAGCGATAGGGGTACCCATTTTACAGGTGAAGTCTTTCAGGTTATGTGCAAACTGATGGGAATTAATAGCAAGCTGCACACTCCGTACCACCCACAGGCGAGTGCGAAGGTGGAGAGAGTAAACAGCACTATTAAGAATAAGCTGAGCAAAGTGATGGCTGAAACTGGATTGTTGTGGCCAGAAGCTTTGCCACTAGTATTGTACAGCATCAGAACCACTCCCAGGTCCCCCCTTAACCTATCACCCGTTGAGATTCTTTTTGGTCGACAACCCCATGTAATGATAGACCCCCAGGATGATTTGAAATGCAATAATGAAGTGACTGTAAAATATTTGGTTAAGATGAGCCAGCAGCTGAGGAATCAAAACAAAAATCTAAGCTGGTGATTCCTGACCTGCCGAACAGTAATTATCATGACATTGAACCTGGGGATTATGTAATGATTCTAAATTTTCTACGCTCAGGTTGCCTCATTGACAGGTGGGAAGGACCGTATCAAGTCTTACTAACCAGCACGACAGCATTAAAGGTTGCCGAAAGAGAGACTTGGGTCCACTCGTCCCACTGTAAGAAGGTCGCTGACTCAGAGAGAACCCGTGACAAAGAGCAGAGTGTAGAGAACATCGTATCACTGGAGTATCTGTTCCGGGAAGGTTGAGAGGCAGTACTGTTGAGACGGCACCTGAGCGCGGAGAACAGCACGACCAAGAGGCGGTTGTCGCTCCAGTTTTTCTTTTTTTTATTATTTTCTCCATCTCCCACTACCCTCCTTCTCTCCTTCCCTTTTCCTCCCCCTTCTTGTTTCCTTTCTCTCCCCTTAACAAGATGGACTTACCCCAAGAGACTGCATTCCGGGTTTTCCTGTTAACCCTGTTGTTGACCAGAACAGTCTGTTTCGGTGAAAGTCCCAGAGAGGTTGAGAAAGTATCTGGAATGGGTTCTGATGGCGAGGACGGATTTGTAGAATTCCAAGAGCAACACATCACTCGAGCAAAGGCGAGTATCAGAAAACGATCTGGTAGTCAGGGAGCTCGGAGGCACTGTGAAGGGTTATTGGATGAGGAAAATTGCATTTGTAAGAATTGTGAGAACATAGTTGAGGATGGGTGCATCCACAGATGTCAGTCCAGCCTTAATATCAACATGGACCGTCATCCATTGAGTGATTACCACTCACTAGTGGGTAAGGTCTTAAACCAGACAGAATGCTGGGTGTGCTCACAAGTACCTCAAGGTCAGAGCAAGTCAGGATTAGTACCGTACCCTTTAGCGATAGATGAGGTACTCGAATTACGGGGTGGGAGACCGGTGGACAAGAAATTTTATATTTCTAGGCCCCCTAGTTTGAAGCTCCACCAGTATCATGTAGATAGATCGTTACTATGCTTCAACATTTCCAATTACCGAAAACCAGGAAATTGGGAGGTGACATGGAATAACCAGACCATGGCCTTTTCGCATAGAGCTGATAGGATACCCATAGACTCTGAACTTGTACGCTAAATAGCCAACAGTGGAAGGTATTTTCGGTACAGGTATACTTGAGGAAGCAAGACCATGTGGGTTGGAGAAGTCTCACCAGGGTACTGTGCTCATATCATCCAGCCTGATACTTGTACTGAGCAGATGGGAGAACTAGGGATTGGGTTTTTCACTTGGAAAGTTTGTAATATGGTAATGTCATATTCTGTCCCATATGTTCTCCCCGATAATGCCTATTTCATATGTGGGAGGAAGGCGTATAAGTGGCTTGCCCCGAACTCAGAGGGATTGTGTTATGTTGGAAGAGTGTTGCCAGAGGTCATGACCATAACCCATGATAAGATGAAAGACGTTCACCGCAGTGCTCAGGCTCCTTATACTCATACTCACTATGAACACATCATTAAGAGACACCTCATAGATAGGACAGAGCACGTAGCCTCTGATTTGATCCAAGAATCCACCGGGATTCAGTTCCTTCTCGTATTTGACATCACCCATACTGCCAGAGGAATTATAAATTATAAATTATAGGTATATCCATGCGCTAGCGAACTTGATAGATAATATCACTGAGATGTATGATGACACATTCAGGTATACGGGTAGGGAGTTGCAAGCTTACAAGACAGAACTGATCCAGCACAGGATGGTCCTTAATTATATCACAGCTGTGACGGGTGTGTACCGTGTCACTTTGGCAACTCAATATGGTGTGAAGTGCTGCACGTATATTACAAACAGCACTGATGACCCAACCGAGATCATCGATCAAAAGATGGACGATATCTTGCAGTTGAAGTGGGAGTTCCGGAGGAGGCACAATCTTACCCTGACCACTGTGGGTAATGAGCTGACCGGCTGGGTCTCATGGTTGAACCCACGAAATTGGTTCTCAGGATTAGGAGAGTGGGCTCAAAGTGTTATTATGAGTGTGGGAAAGTTTCTCCTTTGTATCCTAGGAGACGTCATAATTTTTGGTTTGATATTTAGGTGTGTTTGAATTCTAATGCGGCGCAAGCACGGCACAAAATTGATGAGTTTAAGGAGCGGGGGCATTGTTACAGCAGCAGATTTAATTTACGACCCATCCATAGAGACAATGTTATGATAAGGATTGCAAATTAATTCCATGGCCTGTTTCTTTCACCTGTTTTTCCTTTGTCTCCCCCTTTGCCCAGATACACCGATCCAGAAAAGACATCGACTACACCCAAGAATGATTACGAAAATGTTATGTGAATGTATTTTAGATATGTGTCTTATCTTCATCTCTACAACCTTCAGTTAGTGACACACATAGTCGACAGGTGATATCCTCATATATTAGCACTCACATATGTTCCCCCTCCATGTATCATCAACTAAATGTGCACCCCATTTGTTGGAACAAGAAGCCGAAAAGAGCTCGGTAGTGTTTGTTGGCCCACTTACAGACCCTTAATACGGGATAAGAAGGATTTAATGTATACTTCGCAATACCTCGAAGCTTATCTAGAACATATACGGCACGATGATACATGCCCCATAGACATGGATTCATACATACATGCTTTTACTATCCAACTAGGTCATACATTTCCCGCCTACACCTCTCCTCCTACCATCCAATCATCTGTAGAAATGGTATTATATATTTTTCTGTTTAGTGTTTAGATAGTGGCAGTTATTGTTGACTGCCAAAGGGTGGACTGTCAAAGTCGAAAAATATTCCAGTACACACATTACGTACTAACAACACACACATGCCCGCTGCGCGTGCACTTGTTCCGCCGTGCGTGCACATATCCGCAATTTGCGTATGGTCGCTCCCGCGGTCCTGCGCGTGGTATGGGTATTTACGGCGGAGTTTGTGAATGCATGGAGGGCTATCAAAACATTACATATTTAATCCAAATAGTGCACATTGTACACATAGCCCCCCTGCACCACATCAGCAAGTATCAACAGTTTAAATGATTTCATAACAAAGGGATTCACCTTTGCATGATAGGAGGGACAGACTAAGGTTATAAGGTGGTGTCTGGTATCCAGCTGTAGGGTATTTTAAGGGTAACATTCCGGTGTTGGTTTGCGGAAGATCGCATGTTCCTGAGGATAGTTATGTGCAGAAGCAGAATATAGGTTTTAAACTGTATTTACTGTATATTATGTATGCGGCGGAAATCCAGAGAAGACCACCCACAAGAGCAGTTGAGAAAGACATCGCCCACCTTTTCAAATCAACCTATGACCTCTCCTGTACTATAAAGATGCATCCCTGTGTCCAATGGACAAAGGGATTACAGTATCCATTGTATTGCTTTTGGAAGTAGTGTATAAAAAGCCTGTTGCTACCTGGCCAGTCAGAAGACTCTTAACGCTATCTACCTGATTAGCGGAGGACTGGACCAGGAAGCGCATGCGAATATTCTCATGTATGTACATTGACTGTAGCCATTTACTCTGTTGTATTGTAGTGTATAAATTGTATTGTTAACCCCCTTTCAGATATATACTCTGTGGTGTCGGAACCCAGTGTTTAACTACAAATCGGTGTTGTGTCCTCTTTTCCCTGCTAGGGTTTAAAGTGTATTACATTACCTAACTGTATAAGGTTTAAGGTGTAACATCATTGCATTGCATTGCTGCATAAGGTTTAAGGTGTAATATCATTGCATTGCATTACTATTAAGGTTTAAAGTATATCTCTGGGTGTGTGCGCGCGGTGTGTACTTTGTACCCCCAGCGCGGCGTTTGTATGCTAGGTCCGTACAAGGTACGGGACTCTGTACGCAAATAGCGTACAAAGTACGTAGAGTGCATATTAAGTCTAGCGGCCGCAGCGGCTCCATGGTAAAAGTGTGTTTAAAGGTATAGCTTTATGGTTTAAGATAATATCGACATTATCAGGTGATATCCACATATACTAGCACTCACATATGTTCCCCCTCCATGTATCATCAACAAAATGTGCACCCCATTTGTTGGAACAAGAAGCCGAAAAGAGCTCGGTAGTGTTTGTTGGCCCATTTACAGACCCTTAATACAGGAGGAGATGGATTTAATGTATACTTCGCAATACCTCAAAGCTTATTTAGAACATATACGGCACGATGATACATGCCCCTCAGACATGGATTCATACATACATGCTTTTTACTATCCCACTAGGTCATACATTTCCCACCTACAACTCTCCCCCGACCATCCAAGTTTCTGTATATATTGTATAGATATATTTTTGTTTATTGATTAGGTAGTTGCAGTTATTGGTGACTGCCAAAGGGTGGACTGTCGAAGTCGAAAAATATTGCAATACACACAAGATGGCCTCCATGCGCGTACTTATTCTGCCGTGCATGCTCATATTCGCAATTTGCGTATGGTCGCTCCCTCGGTCCTGTGCATTAGCGCGTGGTATGAGTATTTACAGTAGTGTTTGTAGTCGCATGGAGAAGCCATAAAAACACATTACATATTTAATCCAAATAGCGCACAATGTACACATAGTCTCCCTGCATCACACCAGCAAGTTACAACAGTTTAAATGGTATCAGAACAAAGGGATTCACCTTTACAGGATAGGAGGGGACAGAACAAGGTTATAAGGTGGTGTTTGGTATCCAGCTGTAGGGTATTTTAAGGGCAATATTCCGGTATTGGTTTGCAGAAGATCGCATGCTCCTGCGAATAGTTATGCGCAGGAGCAAAATATAAATATAAACTGTATTTACTGTACATTTGTTATGCGGCAGGAACCCAGAGGAGACCACCTGCAAGTGCACCTGGAACAGACATCGCCCACCTATTCAAACCAACATATGACCTCTCCTGTACTGTAAATGACCATCCCTGTGTCCAATGGACAAAGAGATTACAGTATCCGTTGTGTTAGGTTTTGGAATATTGTATAAAAGATCCAGCGGCATGCCTGGTCACACACAGACTCTAAAGGTCATCTACCCTGATGACTGAGGACCAGACTGGGAAGCGCAGGCGAAACCAAACACGTATGTACCATTGACTGTAGCTATTATTCTATTGTATTGTATTGAATTGTTATTGTAACCCCCTTTCAGTAATTATATGTTGGTGTGTCGGAACCCGGCATTTTAAGTACAATCTGGTGTCGTGTCTCCTTTCCTTGCTAAGGTTATAAGTGCATTACAGTCACACGTGCAGCTGCTAAGGGCTCATGGAGTATCTTTGGGTGTGTACGCACTGAGTGTACTTTGTACAGCCAGCGCGGCGTTTGTACGCAAAGTACGTACATGGTACAGGGCTCTGTACGCTAATGGTGTAATAAGTACGTAGGTTAAGGATTGAGTATAGCGCCGCAGCGGCTCCATTTAAAGTGTATGAAATGTCTTTTTAAAGTGTTGCTTTTAGTCCTGTATGTAAACCGACATTTACAATACATAGCCAAAATACAAAACAGGAATGAGCCACTACCGTGGCTCATAACAGTACTCCCCCCCCTTGAGGAGGGGTCAACGGACCCCAAAATTCAGATTTTCCAAAACAAGGGATACATTAAAAAATACCTGACACACTGTGGTCTAACAGGCAAGAAAACAGAAACAAGCTGTGGCAACAGCTTGTAACAGTGCCCCCCCCCCCTCCCCCCCCCCTTTGACGGTGGCCACTGGACACAAGACAAGGAAAAAAATATTATTTTTTTATACATACACACAAGGCAAGAGTCAGCAATATTTCTTCTTCAACTGTTGCCCCTGTGCCTGCCTGAAGACACCAGGAAAGGAAGACATCTCTGGCTCAAAAAAAATCTTCAAAATATATAGGTTGAGCAGTCAGATGATTCTTCCCTTTCCTACTAGAATGCCCAGGCACATAAGAAATCTCATCAGTTTCAGAGTCTGAGAAAAGACCATAGATTGGTTCCATTCCCCTTGGTACTGAAACTTTAGGAGAATTCCTGTGTGGAGAAAACAGGAAAGCACATCCAGCAGCAATGGCAATAGGCTATGATTTTTGTGCTGACTGGCTGGAGTGCTTCACTGTGACAAAGTCATTACAGACCTTCCTTGAGGCTGTGGCCTTCGGGAACCCCACCTGGGGCAGTGGCCTTCGGGAACCCCACCTGTGGCAGTGGCCTTCGGGAACCCCACCTGGGGCAGTGGCCTTCGGGAACCCCACCTGGGGTTAGCACCTCAGCCTCCCTCTCTGGGACTGGACCGTCGGCCTCCCTCTCTGGGACCGGACCGTCGGCCTCCCTCCCCGGGACCAGACATCAGCCTCCCTCCCCGGGACCAGACATCGGCCTCCCTCTCAGAGTCGATAATTATCGAGACTTTTCCCGGGATTATGACCTCCGGGACTTTTGCTGAAGCTGTGACCTTCAGAACCTCCACTAAAGCTATGCCTCTTGAGTCCTTTCCTGGGGAAGCGACCTCTAGACCCTTCTCTGGGGCTGTGTCTTTGGAGACCCCACTTGGGGATATTACTTCAAAGATCCCTTCTGGGGTTTTGCTTCTCAAGTTCCTACCTGGGGTAACAGCTTCTGAGACCCCTTCTGGTATTGACACCTGAGCTATTATATCAAATGTCCCTCTTCAACCCGGAGCATCAGGCACCGCTCCCAAAGCATCGGGCACCACTCCTAGACCCAGAGCATCGGGCACCGCTCCGGGACCCCGAGCAACGGGCACCGCTCCGGGACCCCGAGCAATGGGCACCGCTCCGGGACCCCGAGCAATGGGCACCGCTCCGGGACCCCGAGCAACGGGCACCGCTCCGGGACCCCAAGCATCCGGCACCGCTCCGGGACCCCAAGCATCCGGCACCGCTCCGGGACCCCAAGCATCGGGTACCGCTTCGGGACCCTGGCCATCGGGTACCGCTTCAGGACCCTGGCCATCGGGTACCGCTTCAGGACCCTGGCCATCGGGTACCGCTTCAGGACCCTGGCCATCGGGTACCGCTTCAGGACCCTGGCCATCGGGTACCGCTTCAGGACCCTGGCCATCGGGTACCGCTTCAGGACCCTGGCCATCGGGTACCGCTTCAGGACCCTGGCCATCGGGTACCGCTTCAGGACCCTGGCCATCGGGTACCGCTTCAGGACTCTGGCCATCGGGTACCGCTTCAGGACTCTGGCCATCGGGTACCGCTTCAGGACTCTGGCCATCGGGTACCGCTTCAGGACTCTGGCCATCGGGTACCACTTCAGGACTCTGGCCATCGGGTACCACTTCAGGACTCTGGCCATCGGGTACCACTTCAGGACTCAGAGATTTCACTACCGGGGTTTGCAACTCTGATTCAACAGGAAAGTCAAGAGAGGAGAGAAACATTCTCCTTTGGTTCCTGAATCTATAATGGGGCTCCCTAGCCAAGGACCCCAATTATAGGACGAGTGCTTTTAAGTGTGGGTTTTGTGACAAGTACCTCTGCCACAGTAGAGACAGGAGTAGGTCTTGAATTCTGACTCAACTTGGCCAGAGGGCAGGACTTGTCACCACACTTTGGCTTGCGCAACTCACAGGACTGCAGATAGTGGCCTAAACTCCCACAATATAGGCATAAATTTAAGTTTCTGCGACGCAGACGTTCCTCTTCTGAGAGCCTGGGCCACAGAAAACTTTTAAACCTTTTCTCTCCAACAAAACCTGAGGATTCTCTTGTCACAATATTGTGAGCAAGAGTCTCTTTAGAGATAGATGTACTCTCAACAACTTCTGGCAAGATAAGCAAAATCTTGGTCAGAAGGTTTTGCAGTTGCTTTAAGGATTGCTGCAAAACTTCCAGCCGCTCAGGTCTCAAAGCGCTGAAAACAGAGTTCAAGGCTGAGAGAGACGCCTGTAGGGCTTGCATAGTAGGCATAGGAGGAGTTCAAACTAGACAGACAAGACGGCTGGATTCTGAACTAGACAAGACAAGACTGGGCTGGACTCTAAACACCGGACTAACACCGGACCGGACTCTAAACACCGGACTGGACCAAAAAAGAAAAAACTACTATTAAGCTTTGTTTCTTTTTTGTTGTATGGCTGGTGATAATGTTACGTTCACTGTACTTGGTACTCCTGAAACTGGGCGGATGAGTCCCAAGTACAGGAACGTAATGCTGCGACTAGGAACGGAGTTCAGCAGCAACCCCTACAGAAACCCTGACTCCGTTGTTCCACCCGCGTGGTCAGTCTACGCCTGCGAGACTATGTTTGCTTGGGCCCACGGCAGCCGCGTTTGAAGGGCGGATTATGTCTGCCCAACTCCGATGCCCCCCGGTCTTAGTTGGAGACAAGACGTAAACTGAGACGGGGCGAGAACAAGGGGAACCTCTAACTAAACAGAAACCCGAATTAGGGGCAACTACAAAACTCAAACAAAAGTATGTGCGGCTCAGCCACCAATACAAACAACAAAGGAAATGCTGTCCACACACCGACACAATACTACTGTGTACCGGCGATGACAGCATACGCAGAACCCTCTGCAGAAAATCCAAAGCAAATATAATGGACAGATACGGCCAAGGCCATAAGGTGCGGCAAAGCCGCTACTCACAACACCGGTGTGCACACAGGCGGACGGACGGGAACCACTAAGCCACAGTCACAGGCTCACATAACAGGAAAGCCGGATAGATATCTTTAACAGGCTCCGGACACCAGGACTCAGGACTCAGGGCTACTCGATCACAGGAACACACCAGGGCAGGAACAGCTCACAGGAGGCTCTGGACTATGCCAGAGCTGAGTACACAAGATTCCAGTATCAGACAGGACCTGGACACAGATGCAATACTGGACAAGACTCTATTCAGGAACATACAGGTATCTTAGCAGAAAGTCTATCACCAGCTCAGAACTGCATAGTTAGCTAGGTAAGGTAATAAGGGAACACGCCCCAATCAGGATGGCTGGAAGCCAGGAACAAGATAATGACCAGAATAACTGCAGGTGAGAGTAACAGACAAGAGCAAGATTGCAGTACAGAGAACCAACACATAATAATCAACTGTCTGACAGGTGAGACTAAACACACAGAAACAGGCTGCAATTACACAGACTCACCACCGGCGGCCAACAAGAGTCTTCTAAACCAGTGTAATGGAAATCCTGGCATGCGAACAGAACTATAGTACAAAATACATAAACGGAAAGCAAACAGGAATGAACCACTACTTGTGGTTCATAACAGTACCCTCTCCTTAAGGATGGACTCCGGACACCCCATGACACCCAAGGGGAACAGAAACAGAAGTATAACATAAAATACATAGCCAAAATACAAAACAGGAATGAGCCACTACCGTGGCTCAGAACAAAAAGGGTCTCTACCTGGTGTAGTGGTGCTACTGTGTGGCGTAATTTGAATAATGGAGACTACTGTGCACCGTTTTATGAATTGGTATTGTTTTGTGGCCACACCCCTTACACACAAAGCCACGCCCCTATGTGTTTTTGCACTCGCCTACGGCGCGCACTGCACCTGTTTTGCATGCAGGGGTGGGGCTCCGATGACGTTTCTTGCACACAGTGCTAAAATGTCTAGTTACGGCACTGTTGCTAGGTATCCATTTCTCTGGCCCTGAGCAGGTCCCCCTCACCAGATCCTCTCCAGGGGTGAGGGGTGGACTTGGATGGGATGAGGGGGGGAGCCCAAAGCATTTTGTCGCACCTGGGCCCACCGCTCGCTAGTTCTGCCATTGCATTCAACATAACACATGCCAACAGGCATGAACCATTTGCAGCAACATGCTGAAAACAAATGTAACACAACTTGTGTAACTATAATGAACAAAACTGCAGGTAAAGTATGCACTGGGTCGGGTGCCCAGCATCCTCTACGGACTAGGAGAAAAGGATTTACCGGTAGGTATTAAAATCCTGTTTTCTCATACGTCCTAGAGGATGCTGGGGTCCACTTCAGTACCATGGAGTTATACTAAAGCTCCAGTATGGGCGGGAGAGTGCGGATGACCCTGCAGCACCGATTGACCAAACTTGAGGTCCTCTTCAGCCAAAGTGTCAAACTTGTAAAATTTAGCAAATGTGTTTGACCCTGACCAAGTAGCCGCTCGGCAAAGTTGTAAAGCCGAGACGCCCCGGGCAGCCGCCCAGGATGAGCCCACCTTCCTAGTAGACTGGGCCTTCACCGACTTCGGTATTGGCAATCCTGCCGTGAAATGAGCATGCTGAATCGTCCCTCTGATCCAGCGTGCAATAGTCTGCTTAGAAGCAGGACACCCAATCTTATTGGGAGCATACAGGACAAACAGAGCCTCTGTTTTCCGTATCCGAGCTGTTCTTGCGACATAAATCTTCAAAGCTCTAGAGACTTTGACTCAGTGAAAGTGTCAGTAGCCACTGGCACCACAATAGGTTGGTTTATGTGGAAAGATGAACCCACCTTTGGAAGAAAATGTTGGCGAGTTCTCAACTCAGCCCTATCTTCATGGAAGATCAGGTAAGGGCTCTTGTGAGGCAAGGCCCCCAACTCAAACACCCGCCTTGCGGATGCCAAAGCCAAAAGCATCATCACTTTCCAAGTGAGAAACTTCAATTCTATCTCCTGCAGAGGCTTAAACCAATCCGATTGAAGGAACTGCAACACCACATTAAGGTCCCATGGTGCCACTGGAGGCACAAATGGATGCTGGATGTGCAGAACCCCTTTCACGAAGGCCTGAACTTCTGGGAAGGAGGCCAATTGTTTTTGAAAGAAAACTGATAAGGCCAAAATCTGGACCTTGATTGACCCCAATGTAAGGCAGCATCCACACCAGCCTGCAGAAAATGGAGAAAGCGTCCCAACTCAAACTCTTCTATAGGAGCCTTCTTGGATTCACACTAAGACACATATTTTCTCCAAATACGGTGGTAATGTTTAGACGTTACTCCTTTCCTGGCCTGAATAAGAGTGGGGATGACTTCCTTGGGAATACCCTTTTGGGTTAGGATCCGGCGCTCAACAGCCATGCCGTCAAACGTAGCCATGGTAAGTTTTGGAACACGCATGGCCCCTGCTTCAGCAGGTCCTCGCGAGGTGGAAGAGGCCGAGGATCTTCTATGAACAACTCCTGAAGATCTGGATACCAAGCCCTCCTTGGCCAGTCTGGGGCAATGAAGATTGCTTGAACTCTTGTTCTTCTTATTGTTTTTAGAACTTTTGGAATCAGTGGAAGTGGAGGGAAAACATACACCGACCGAAACACCCACTGGGTCACCAGTGCATCTACTGCTATTGCTTGAGGGTCTCTCCACCTGGAACAATATCTCTGGAGCTTCTTGTTTAGACGAGATGCCATCATGTCTACTTGAGGAACTCCCCAAAGACTTGTCACCTCTGCGAAGACTTCTTGGTGGAGGCCCCACTCTCCTGGATGGAGATTGTGTCTGCTGAGGAAGTCTGCTTCCCAGTTGTCCACTCCCGGAATGAAAATTGCTGACAGAGCTCTTACATGCCTTTCTGCCCAGAGGAGAATCCTTGTCACCTCTGCCATTGCCGCTCTGCTTTTCGTTCCGCCTTGCCTGTTTATGTACGTGACTGCTGTTACATTGTTCGACTGGATCTGCACGGGATGATCTTGAAGAAGATGTACCGCTTGTAGAAGGCCGTTGTAAATGGCTCTCAATTCCAGAACGTTTATGTGAAGGCAGGCTTCCTGACTTGACCATTTTCCTTGGTAGCTTTCCCCCTGTGTGACAGCTCCCCAGCCTCGGAGACTTGCATCCATGGTTACCAGGACCCAGTCCTGAATCCCGAACCTGCGTCCCTCTAGTAGGTGAGAACTGTGTAGCCACCACAGGAGCGAAATCCTGGCTTTGGATGATAGGATTATCTTCCGGTGCATGTGTAGGTGGGTTCCGGACCACTTGTCCAACAGGTCCCACTGGAATACTCTGGCATGAAATCGGCCAAACTGTTTGGCCTCGTAGGCCACTACCATTTTCCCTAACAACGAATGTATTGATGGATCGACACGCTTGTTGGTTTCAATATTTGTTTGACCATTTTCTGGATTTCCAGAGCCTTTTCCACTGGAAGAAAAACTCTCTGTACTTCTGTGTCCAGAATCATCCCTAAAAAGGACAATCTTGTCGTTGGTTCCAACTGCGACTTTGGAAAATTCATGATCCAACCATGTTCTTGGAGTATTGACAGGGAGAGTGTGATGTTCTGCACCAACTGTTCCCTGGATCTCGCTTTTATCAGGATATCGTCCATATAAGGAATTATATTGACTCCTTTTTGATGAAGGAGGACCATCATCTCTGCCATCACCTTGGTGAATACCCTCGGTGCCGTGGAGAGACCGAATGGCAACGTCTGGAACTGGTAATGGCAATCCTGTACCGCGAATCTCAGATAAGCTTGGTGAGGAGGAAAAATGGGAACATGCAAGTAAGCATCCTTTATGTTTACTGACACCATGAAGTCCCTCTCCTCCAGACTGGAAATCATTGCCCTCAGGGATTCCATCTTGAACTTGAACCTTTTCAAGTAGAGATTCAGATTTTTCAGGTTTAAAATCGGTCTGACCGAGCCGTCCGGCTTCGGAACTACAAAGAGGCTTGAATAAAAACCTTCTCTTGTTGTGACAAGGGTACCAGGACTATGAGCTGATCCTGACATAATTTTTTTTTTGGGAATTGCCGTTGTTACTGCCTCTCTTTCTGGAAGAGTAGCTGGCAAGGTTGATTTGAAAAATCGGCATGGGGGGATGTCTTGAAACTCCAGTTTGTACCCATGGGACACTATTTGTAAGACCCATGGGTCCAGGCCAGATTGAATACAACTTTGACTGAAAAGCTTCAGACATGCTCCCACCCAAGTGGATTCCCGCAAGGGAGCCCCAGCGTCATGCTGCAGATTTGGCAGAAGTAGGGGTTGACTTCTGCTCCTGGGATCCTGGAGACGCTGCAGACTTCTTTCCTTTTCCCCTTCCCCTACCTGCAAAGAAGGGGGAACCTTTGGCCTTTTTGTATTTGTTGGGCCGAAAGGACTGCATGTGAGAGTGATGTGTCTTTTTCGCCAGTGCAGGAGAATAAGGCAAGGATGTCGACTTACCTGCGGTAGCCGCCGAGACTAACGCATCCAGCCCATCACCAAATAAGGCCTCACCTTTATATGGAAGAGCCTCCATATTTCTTTTGGAATCTGCATCAGTATTCCACTGGCGAATGCACAACGCCCTCCGAGCCGATACTGCCATGGTAGCGGCTGTTGAACCCAAGAGTACAATATCCTTCATAGCTTCCAGCATGTATGCGGCAGCGTCTTTGATATTACCTGCATTAGATGTATCTCGTCTCTATCAATCGTGTCAATTTCTGATGACAAGTTATCTGACCATTTTTCAATAGTACGACTCACCCACGCGCAAGCAATGGTGGGCCTGAGCAGCGTACCATTGGCCACATAAATAGATTTTAACGTAGTCTCCATTTTGCGGTCTGCCGGCTCCTTTAGTGAAGCCGTCCCAGGTGCAGGGAGAATCACCTTTTTTGTTAACCTGGACAGTGCACTGTCTAACACCGGGGGTGACTCCCATCTTTTCCTGTCCTCTTAAAGAAAAGGATAAGCAATCTGAATCCTTTTGGGAATATGAAATTTCTTTTCAGGATTCACCCACACTCCCTCAAAAAGAGTATTTAGCTCGTGGGAAGGAGGGAAAGTTACCTTACATTTCTTTTCTTTATAGAAATAAGCCTTCTCCTGAGGTACAGAAGGGGCTTCCGTAACTTCTAAAACCTCCTGTATAGCAACAATCATATATTGTATGTTTTTTGCCAATTTATGATCTATCTCCCTGGAGTCACTATCGTCGACACAAGAATCAGAGTCCATGTCGGTATCAGTATGTACAATGTTTGCAAATGGTCTTTTATGTGACCCAGAGGGGTCGCCTGAGGATGAGACAGCAGAACCCTGAAAAATCACATCTTCAACTGATTTTCTCCAGCTTTCTGCATGAGACTCAGACTTATCTAATCTCCTACTGATATGATTCACACTATTACGTATTTCTTTCACCCATTCAGGCTTGTGGTGTGCCGGCAGCGCCACCACATTACAACTGTGTGTCCCTAAAATGGCTCCCTCAGGGGAAGAACTCCCTGCCCCAGACATGTCACACACGTGCACAAACATACCACAGACACTCCGAGACTTATAGGGGACAGACCCATAGTAAAATCTGTCAGAAGGACACAGATAGGAGCAGCCAGTTCACAAACCCAGCGCCAGTACACAATGTCTGTGAAACAAAATGCCCAATGACATACAGCGCTTTTTATAATGTAAATACACAATGTAAAGCACCAATTTCACTGTGCCCCCCCCTGTTTTGCACCCTGATACTTGTATTCAGTAGTGGAGGAGGACCAGCATTGTCTCTGCAGCCTGAGGAGAGAGAGAAAATGGCGCTGAGCAGTGTGCTGGCTGACTGAGGAGGAAGCTCCGCCTCCGCAATGGCGCGTTTCTCCTCAGAGATTCTGACACAATTGTGTATACTGGCAGGGGTAGGGCTGTGCCACAGCATCTTATGCCCCCTTTTCACCAGTTTTACAAGGTTTCATGCTGCCCAGTGCGCCCCCCCCCCCCCCCCGCGCCCTGCACCCTGCAGTGCCTGTGTTGTGTGGGCAGTATGGCGCTTGCGTTCCCGCCAGCCGCGCGGTATCTTTAGCCGTCACCTTGATTGAAGATCTGTCTTCTAACACTCACCTATCTTCTGACTTCTGGCTCTGCAAGGGGGATGACGGCGTGCTGTGGGAGTGAGCATCTATTCACAGCTAGCGTGCAGTACCCTTCAGGAGCTAATGGTGTCCTGTCAGCCAGAAGCAGAGCCATGAAACTCTTTAGGAAGTTGGTTCCTACTTCTGCCCACTCAGTCCCACGAAGCAGGGAGACTGTTGCCAGCAGTTTTCCCTGAAAATAAAAAACCTAACATAAGTCTTTTCAGGGAAACTCAGTAGAGCTCCCCTGGAGTGCATCCAGTCTGCCTGGGCACATTTCTAAAACTGAGGTCTGGAGGAGGGGCATAGAGGGAGGAGCCAGTTCACACCCTTGAAAAGTCTTAAAGTGCCCATGGCTCCTGCGGAACCGTCTATACCCCATGGTACTGAAGTGGACCCCAGCATCTTCTAGGACGTATGAGAAATAGAAATTAAATAAGAGCTAGTGGTAGGAATATTGGGCCTGATTCAGATATGTACAGTATTGCATAGCTGCAGGGAAGCATCTGTAGGAAATAAACACCTCCTGCCATCATCTGTGATCCGAACATGTAGCATTGGATCACCATTGCGACCAGGTCACAGCCCTTGGCCATCTACAGGGTATTTCACTCGCTATAGGCCCCAAAGTTTTTCTTATAACTTTTAAAGTAATTGACATTATTTAGTGAAAATTGTCACGGACACACCTTGGTCTATGGGTAACATGAGGAAGTCATAGCAGGCAGGGGTGGCTCCAAAGTTCAAATACGTGAGCCACACAAACTGCCAGTAGTGAGTCCCGGCTAGCGATGTTTGGCTGCATTTGGGGAGGCAGTTGGTGTGACTCCCCTCCCTAGTCAGTCAGGTTCCTGTTTCTGACAGTGGTGCTGTGTACTGTGGCATCCACATTCATTGTGTCTATGTGTTACGTGCCAGTATGAACTGGTGCACAGTTGAATAGACGTACTGGAAAACTGAGTTGATAAAGGCATGCCAAAGACAATTTATAAAGCAGTTTGGAGGTTGGAAACCTGACTATACCCCACTGGATTTCTACCGATGGGGCATGTTAAAAGGGAAAGTGTACCACAGCACACCAGGGACTCTCATGGCACTAAGAGAAAACATTGGAAATTGAGACTGTGATTCCCGATATGTTGGTTAACTTAAAACTTTCCTTAACATGGAGCAACGCACTCAAGCTTGCCTGGATGCTAATGGCGAACACTTTCAACACTTGCTATGACTTCCCCATGTTTCTTATAGACCAAAGTATGTCCATGTCAAATTTCCTTAAATGACATCAATTGCTTTAAAAGTTATAAGAAAAACTTTGGGGCCAATAGCAAATGAAACACCCTGTACATAAGCCTCAGCTTACTCAGACTCGCCATCGGAACGCCTCTGCCAGGGACAGGAAATCTGCATCCAAACACACAGAGCCTGGCCTCAGCACTCCTATAAAATGGCCCCCCTCACTGACAAATGCTGCAGCATGTAAAAGATGGAAGGACTGCGAGCGATCATGCAGAACTTGTTCTGCACATGCACAGTTCACCACCCTCAGGTTAGTACGTAATCCATCAGCTTTACATACGTGACTAATCTAAGGGACCTAAAGCCGGGTACACACTAGCGTGATGTCGGCACGAGATGCCATTTCGTAATTACATTTTACCTACATCGCTCAGTGTGTATGCACGATTGCGCTCTCCCACGGCCACTAGCGATGGACACTTGATTGTATGTTCTGCACATAGGGCCTAATTCTGAGTTGATCGCAGCAGCAAATATGTTAGCAGTTGGGCAAAACCATGTGCACTGCAGGGGGGCAGATATAACATGTGCAGAGAGAGTTAGATTTGGGTGGGGTGTATTCAAACTGAAATCTAAATTGCAGTGTAAAAATAAAGCAGCCAGTATTTACCCTGCACAGAAACAATATAACCCACCCAAATCTAACTCTCTCTGCAAATGTTATATCTGCTCCCCCTGCAGTGCACATGGTTTTGCCCAATTGCTAACAAACTTGTTGCTGTGATCAACTCAGAATTACCCCCATAAAACAAAGCTTTGTCGCTACTGTTTTTTTGCCTATGATCAGTGTGTACTGAGAACCAAAATGATATTTTGGAACGATCTGACATCACCTCCTTGCCACGCCCGGTCCTCCCACTACCATTTCTCATCTGAGCTGGATGCCGATCTGGAGAATCGAATTTCAAGGGTACCTAACCAATGGTTTCTCCAGTGCATACAGGAGCAACGCCAGATCGCTAGCGACTAGACGATAAAAAATATTACAAGGTCGTTAGCAATTTTGCAGTGTGTGTACGCTCTATCTCGTTATGCTCTGAGCTCAAAGAAAATGTCAGTAAAGTCGGAACGACTGCTGGTCACTCTAGTGTGTACCTGGCTTAAGGCTTGCCATAAAGATCCAATAAACTGTCCTAAAACAAAATAATTACATTTTAACCTTTGTTTAGGAGCACAGAGGATAAAGACAGAAAAAAACTACATTAAAAGACTTCATCTTAATGTTTATACTGTAATATACAATTGATTAATAAAGAGGGCAAATATGAGTTTTATAAATTTAAGTAATTATATTAATTAACCAATATACTAAAGCGATTTTGGTGTCTTGTTCTGGTTGGAGTCTCATCTTTCTTTGTGACTTATAACTTCTTAACATCACATATGGCTTTAATTTAATGCCATCTTTTTGTGCCTTCTTAAATGTCTTGATATAATCCAGGCCGTAGTTGTTTATTCTTTTCCATTGGACGCAATGCAGAAGTACTCTGCTGATACTTAAACCTGTGTCCTATCATATCAATGACAATTAAAAAAAATACACATTTTTTTTACGTTTATTTAAGCAAAGTCTTGCAATCAGACCTGTCACATTTACATTATGTCAATTACTTCCTCCTACTTTATTTGTTTATGTGATGACATTTGTTTCAGCAGATTAGAAGCAGCCATATTTTAAATTGAAAGTGATGGGGACTGCCATAATATTATAGTGTTATAGCTCAACATCTGGCCCTCCAGCTGTTGTGGACCTACACATCTCAGTATATCATGCCACAGTTGCTATTAGCGAATGCTAAAACTATGGGCCTAATTCAGACCTGATTGCAGCAGCAAAATCTTTCTCTAATGGGCAAAACCATGTGCAGTGCAGGTGTGGCAGATATAACATCTGCAGAGAGAGTTAGATTTGGGTGGGTTATTTTGTTTCTGTGCAGGGTAAATACAGGCTCCTTTATTTTTACAGTGCAATTTAGATTTCAGTTTGAACCCCCCCCCCCCCCCAAAAGCTAACTCTTGCTGCACATGTTGTATCTGCCCCACCTGCACTGCACATAGGGGGTCATTCCGAGTTGATCGCTAGCTGCCGTTGTTCGAAGCACAACGATCAGGCTAAAAATTGGCACTTCTGCGCATGTTTATGCACCGCAATGCGCACGCGCAATGTACGGGTACAAAGGCTTTTGTGGTTTTGCACAGGTTCTAGCGTCATTTTCATTCGCACTGGCGGCCGCAAGAAGACTGACAGGAAAGGGGCATTTCTGGGTATCAACTGACCGTTTTCAGGGAGTGCTTAGATAAACGCAGGTGTGCCAGGGAAAACGCAGGCGTGGCTGGGCGAACGCTTGGCGGGTGTGTGATTTCAAAAGCCAACCCTCCAACGTTAGAATCAACGCACATGAAGAGTAAGTTCAGGGCTGGTCTTGTTTTGCACAAAATGTTTTTGCAGGCGCTCTGCTGCACAGGCATTCGCACTTCTGCAAAGCAAAAATACACTCCCCAGTGGGCGGCGACAATGCGTTTGCATGGCTGCTAAAAACTGCTAGCGTGCGATAAACTCGGAATGATTCCCATGGTTTTTCCCATTAGAGAACAAATTTGCTGCTGTGATCAGGTCTGAACTAAGGCCCTCATTCCGAGTTGATCGGTCGCAAGGCGAATTTAGCAGAGTTACACACGCTAAG
Source organism: Pseudophryne corroboree (assembly GCF_028390025.1). Lineage (NCBI taxonomy): Eukaryota > Metazoa > Chordata > Amphibia > Anura > Myobatrachidae > Pseudophryne > Pseudophryne corroboree. The sequence goes on along the minus strand of NC_086449.1, from coordinate 625,505,259 downwards.
CCTACGCCTACTGGGAGTGTATCTTAGCTTCTTAAAATTGCGACCGATGTAATCGCAATATTGCGATTACAAACTACTTTGCAGTTTCTGAGTAACTTCAACCTTACTCTGCCTGTGCGATCAGTTCAGTGCTTGTCGTTCCTGGTTTGACGTCACAAACACACCCAGCGTTCGCTCAGACACTCCCCCGTTTCTCCAGCCACTCCTGCGTTTTTTCCGGAAACGGTAGCGTTTTCATCCACACGCCCATAAAACGCCGTGTTTCCGCCCAGTAACACCCATTTCCTGTCAATCACATTACGATCGCCGGAGCGATGAAAAAGCCATGAGTAAAAATACTATCTTCATTGTTAAATTACTTGGCGCAGTCGCAGTGCGAATATTGCGCATGCGTACTAAGCGGATTTTCATTGCGATGCGATGAAAAATACCGAGCGAACGACTCGGAATGAGGGCCTAAGCCCCATGTGCAGTGCAGGTGGGACAGATATAACATGTGCAGAGAGAGTTAGATTAAGGTGGGATGTGTTAAAACTGAAAACTAAATTGTAGTGTAAAAATAAAGCAGCCAGTATTTACCCTGCACAGAAACCAAATAACCCACCCAAATCTAACTCTCTCTGCACACGTTATATCTGCCCCACTTGCAGTGCAACATGGTTTTGCCCATTAGAGAACGATTTTGCTGCTGCGATCAGGTCTGAATTAGGCCCCATGTCAGGGCATTCTGGGATGTTTAGTTACACAACAACTGGACGGCTGCATGTAGAGCACCCCTGAATGATGCTATCTTTTAGTGAAATTTCCAGTGACAGGATTTAAGGGGCAACATGGTACCTCACTTGTTTGATAGTTGCCATCTTCCTGGTGCAAGTTATTGTGGTACAAGAGGAGGTTTGTAGTGTCCTAGTCAGAGAATTATGTGATTAATTATTTTCCTCCCAAGAGGAGGGGGGCAAAGTAAAATAATATATGGGCTGGAGTGCATGGGAATATGGCACAGGCAGCCACAGGCAACATGTGGGCCTGGCAGTTTGTTATATTTTCAATTACTTTTGACGTGAATATATTGTTAAAATATCTTACAAGGTTGTCTATTATACCATCAGTAACAATAAAATAATATTCACATACTAGCAATAGTGTCACTTACTAAACAGAAGGATATAACAAATGTAAAATGATGAAAATCCTTAGTTAGCTGTAATACAGAGAGGGCTGTCCAGACGTTTAGGATACTGTGTTCTAATTCTGCTGATTACTGTTATATAATTTTTGGTGTACAGTATGCTTTAAATCTCATTTATTGCACAGTGTTCCAACAGCCACTAGAGGCCAGTGATACTTCACAACACTTGCTACTTTACATCCACCTACAAGAAGTCAATTAGCTGTAGTGCTTTTGTATTTGTTTTGAAGACACTCCGTAAGTACATCTCCTGTACTGTGTATTACAGTTAAAATGTAACAGTATAGCTTGAAGAAAAATTGCCAAACTTTCTGGCATGGAGAGTCTCACAGTGACACGTGCTGTAGCCATTGACTTGAATCTGTATTGGGACCAGTAGCTGATCTTGCTATGGTCAAGCAGGATTTTTGCCCGGGGCGCCGCCTTTCGGAGGGCGCCACTGATGTCTGGAGGGCACCGTCGCCGTCCAGAGGGCGCTGCCGCTGTGGCAAGATCCGCTACTGGTGCCGCCTAGTGCTGTGAAGATGCGGTGCGCGATGAAGTCATCGCGCACCGCACTGCATTGTGGTAGCGGCACATAGACGCTAGAGGTCATAATTGACCTCTAGTGTTTATGTGGTGCTATGGGAGAGATCTCATGATGTCTCTCCCATAGATCCGAGGAGCGGCGTCGGCGGCCGGAGACGGAGGGTAGCAGCGGTCAGGAAGCAGGAGCGGGGATTGTGAGTATTATTATTATTTTTTGTAAGCGGCGCAACTAGGGGGCACAACTCTGCAGGGGGCACAGTTCTGGGGCAATACTACTAGGGGCACAGCTCTACAGGGGGCACAGTACTGGGGGCAATACTACTGTGGGCACAGCTACAGGGGGCACAGTACTGGGGGCACAACTACTGAGGGCACAGCTACAGAGGACATAATTGACCACGCCCCTTATCCATAAAGCCACGTCCCTATTTTTCATCCTGGGCGCCACAAGGTCTAGATCTGGCCCTGATTGGGACTCCACGTCAGCTAGAACACAGTGCTTTGTTTCTCAAAATCTAGATTGTCAGCTGGGCCTGACACTGAGTTGGTCACAAATTGGGGGAATAATTGCCACTCATAAAAGCATCACCTAAAATTATTGTATTTATGGTCAGTCATATATTGTAGTTTATGACCCCAGGTATTCGTCAAATACACTCACGCCCATGTTTAAAACCATTGGTTTTATTTGCAAGTTCACATTCGCTATTGGGAACTGATAAAACTTCAAAAACTTCTTAGAAGAAACAACTCTCCATCTCAGGTTGGTTACAGGATCCCGACAGTCAGTATGCCGGTGGTCAGACTACCGACCCATTTTAGTAAGTCTGGTAATCCTTCTCCTTTCCCTCCCCCCAACCCTACCCCCATAAAGACCTCATACAATCTGTGAAACACAGTGATGGTGGTGGTGTCATGGTTTGGGCCTGTTTTGCTGCATCTGGCCCAGGACGATGTGCCATCATTGATGAGACAATGAATTCTGACTTATACCAGAACATTCTAAAGGAAAATGTCAGGACATCTGTCCATGAGCTGCATCTCAACAGAACGTGGGTCATGTAGCAAGACAATGACCCAAAGTACCCAAGTCATTCGACCAAAGAATGGTTAAAGAATGATACATTTAAAGTTTTGGAATGCCCAAATCAAAGTCCTGATCTTAATACAATCTAAATGTTGTGGAAGGACCTGAAGTGAGCAGTTCATGGGAGGAAACCCAGTAATATAACAGAGTTGAAGCTGTTTTGTACAGAGGAATTGGGTAAAATACCTCCAAGCTGATGTTCAGGACTAATCAACAATTACTGGAAATGATTACATGCAGTTATTGTTGCACAAGGGGGTCATACCAGATACTGAAAGCAAAGGTTCACATACTTTTGCCACTCACAGATATGTGATATTGGATAATGTTCCTCAATCATAACATGTCTCATTTATTTGGTTCTCTATCTACTTTTAAGACTTGTGTGAAAACCTGAGGTCGTTTTAGGACAAATTTCAGCAGAAATACAGAAAATTCTGAAGGGTTCACAAACGTTTAAGCACCATTAGATAGATATATATATTGTAGGACTGGAACTCCAGATATTAAAATCATGGGCCTTGTGCCCTCACATACTCATAGGGATAAACATCATACTCCAGGTACGGCACTCACAGGCTTACAACAAGCATCACAGTGCAGTGTTTAGCCAACGTTTCAATGACATTTCATTTTCGTCAGTGTTAACCCTGGAGTATGCTATATACTGTAGCTATAGGTAATCAAACCTTGTGTTTGTACTTCTTGGATTCTGGAGCTATATATTAATGTATGCATATTGGGGCTCATTCAGATGTGGTTGCAGTTGCTACATCTGTACTAAAGTACCAATTATTTTTACTGGATTGCCAGTACTTTGCACATGTGCAGGACCTGTTCTGTGCATGCGCACATGGGTCCTGTGGCAATTGACGCATAGCGGCATCAGCCTATCAGAAGGAGTACAAGACTTACAAAAAAATGACACTATACTACAGTGGTCATTTCCTATTTGCTTTGAAAGTCTGACCGAGTGCCACAACCATTCACCTTTGTTAAGTGTATCTGCGGAAGGCACGAGGGCATTTTAATATATATTGTAGATTTCGTATATATATACATATATATATATATATATATACATACAGTATATATATATATATATATATATAGATAGATATATATATAGATATGTAGATATATATATATATACAGGAAATCCCTGCACTCTCACAAATACTACAGCCAACAGCTGGGGTGCCAATCAGAGTCCCGCCCTTTTTGGGGCGGGGCCCATAGTACAATACAGGTTATCCCACACTAATGGGAAAAGATAGCACTCTCCAGACTTAGCATCCAATAAAGCAAATAGTAAATTTTAATGTAAGGGTAATCTCACAGTTCCAATGTCATTTCAAAAGCGATTTCCAACGTTTCGGTCCCTAGCAGGACCTTTTTCAAGGATTATACAGTCAGTCAGCAAGGTCAGCAATACAGCATAAGTCAGCTTTGCAGGAAACCGGAGACACAGATATTGCCTCACCGGCCCCTGCTAAATACCCATCTAAAAAGCACCAAACACGCCCCCAACGCGGCCGTGGGCCGTGTGGAACGCATAGATGGGACGCAAGCGTGTCACTTCCGCCGGAAGTGGGCTGCGTCCAAAGATATGGCCCATACAATGAATCAAACTAGCGGTCACCATTCGCGAGTGAACCGCAATTGGAACGCAGCGCGTCACTTCCGGTATTACCAGTGACGAGCTGCGTCCATGGCAACCGATGTCCACAATCAGCACAGTCTAGGTTGCGTACACCACATCCGCTAACGTCGCAGGTTGCGGCGCCGGATGAACAGCACATTAGTTTCGTAACAAAGGGTTATTAATATTGGGGCTCTTTTAGTGAGTATTGTTAATAGGAATCAGGACGGCCTGCATACCATAGGCCGGAAGTGAATTGATCCGGTTGCCATGGCGACCCTTAGGTAATGTAGCACACAATTAGGGTATAGCAGAGGCCGGTGTGGTCACTCAATTGGGAAATATACATTGCTAAGTAAACAGAGAACCAAGGATAGAACATAATGTAACAATCAAAATTGTAGAAACAATCAAAAATAGAGAAACATTGTTATAAACTCATACAGATACATTTTAGTGAGATCAAAAACACATCATGTATTTCAACAATTCCTGGTTCCATACTCAGCAGTGTGTGGGCTATGCAGAACTGTAACAGTATAAAATTAAAAGTCTTTTATAAAGTTTCACAGAATATAAAGTGGAATGTTATTTCAAAAAAATTGACAGAGGGTTATTTTCATTCATACCCCTCGGGGCTATTGTATCAAGTCTGTGTATCCACAGGCTCTCCCTCTTCTTCAACAGGAGGGCACGGTCTCCACCCCTGGGCGGTGGGGGTATCCAATCAATAAGTTTGGACCTTAGATCAGAGACTTGATGTCTCAATGTCATGAAATGTCTGGCTACTGGCAAAACTGCCGACCCCGTAGCGATGGCTTGATGTATCGACGTCCTGTGGTTTGCCATGCGATCTCGAAAGCGTCTCGTGGTCATGCCCACATAATACAGCCCGCAGGGGCAGGTCAAAATATAAATCAAGTGGTCCATAGCACAATGCAATCTAAATTTTATGGTTATGGGGCGACCAGAGTGTGGGTGCGGAAAGCAGGGACCAGTTAACATGGCCCTACAAGTGGTGCAACCAGTGCACTTGAAGCATCCAGGGCGTCTTTCATGTAGCCATGTAGTGCTCTGCGTCCCTTTATTACCGACCATGGGTCTCAGAAGTAACTGTTTTAAATTAGCCGATCTTCGATAGGCCATCATGGGTGGAGGACTCCTTTTCAATTTTAGGCGGTCATCCATGACCAGAATGGGCCAGTTCCTACGTATGGTCCCTTTGAGTCTATTGGAGAAATTTTCATATGTGGTGGTGAAAACCATTCGCTCTGGTGTATGCGTAGTCCGAGTTGTAGTTACAGTTGAATCAAACTTATCCCTTGCTTTAGTTAGACATCTTAGTACATTCTTCTTCTCATAGCCCGGTTCCTGGAATCTTGAAGTCATCTCGGACAATTGGGTTTCCATGGTGCTGTTGTCAGAGTTATTACGCATGACTCTTAGAAATTGTGAAATGGGAGATTGTCCTTGAGGGCGGGCGGGTGCTAACTGCTAGGATGCAACAAGGTATTCCTGTCCGTTGGCTTTCTGTAGAGACTAGTACTGATCCGACCCCCTTCAACGGAGATTGAGATGTCTAGGAAGTTAACGTTGTGCTGATCAATCTGGTATGTGAAGTTAACCGGATTATCCAGCTCGTTCAGCGAGGTGATCATCTGATGGAAAGATTCAATCGTCCCTTTCCACAACATGAAAATGTCATCTATAAATCTCTTATAGAACAATATGTGTGCTCCAAACCGGGGTAGGATGTGTTGTTGCTCATATTCAGACATGAAAATATTCGCGTACGCCGGCGCTAGGTTGGATCCCATCGCTGTCCCTTTGTGTTGCAGGTAGTAGTTTCCTTGGTACAAAAAATTATTGTGCTTGAGGACTAGACTTGTCAGCTCCAATAAGAAGTGTACTGGTGGTCCAATCGGTGGTTGTTGTTGCCAGGCATTAGCCAATGCCCGTAAACCTTGGTCATGCGGAATGATGGTGTATAAAGAGCAGATGTCCATAGTCACAAGTAGGATATCATCAAACTCATCGGGGAGGGCATGGAGCTTTTGTAGGAAATCCGTTGAATCTCGTAAGTAACTATCTCCCTGTTGTACTATTGGCTGGAGAAAAGTGTCTACGTAAATAGCTAGTGGCTGTAGTAGTGAATTTCTAGCTGAAATGATAGGCCTACCGGGTGACTTCACGAGTGTTTTATGGACTTTAGGGAGGGTGTAGATGATGGGACATACCGGATATTCAACAGTAAGGAAATCATGTGTATTTTTGTCTATATAGTGTTCTTTATAAGCCCTATTCAGTAAGTGAGCAACCGCTGCTTTGATCTCTTGAATGGGATTATGGGACAAGCAAACATAGGTTGTCTCATCGGTCAACTGCCTCATGATCTCGATATTATAGTCCTGTGGCAATTGACGCATAGCGGCATCAGCCTATCAGAAGGAGTACAAGACTTACAAAAAAATTACCACCATAGCCACAGTGTCATTGACACTATACTATATATACAGTCATCGACACTGTGGCTACAGTGGTCATTTCCTATTTGCTTTGAAAGTCTGACCGAGTGCCACAACCATTGACCTTTGTTAAGTGTATCTGCGGAGGGCATTTTAATATATATTGTAGATTTCGTATGTATATATATATATATATATACATATAGTATATATATATATATATATACTGTCAAAGTCGAAAAATATTGTTATACATATCCCTTGTACTAACCCCTCATGCACATGCACGCTGCTCGTGCACCCAGTCCCCCGTGCGTGCACATATCCGCAAGTTGCGTAAGAGACGCTCCGGCGACTCGTGCGCATGATATGTGTATTTATGGCGGAGTTTGTGAGCGTGTAGCGTGCTAGTAAAACATAGCATATTTAACCCAAATAGTGCATTTTGTAGATGTAGTTCCCCTAGGCCATGACAGCGAGTAATATTAGTTTAAACAGTTCCTGGACAGAGAGATTCGTCTTTGCATGATAGGAAGGGTCAGATAAAGGTTGGAAGGTGATGTCTAGTATCCAGATGTAGGGTATTTTAAGAGTAACATTCCGGTGTTAGTTAGGAAAGGATCGCTTGCTCCTGCGTATAGTTATGTACAAAAGTAGATTATGAACATTAACTGTATTTGCTGTAAATTACACATGCGGCGGGAATCCAGAGGATACCTCCCACCAGAGCAGTTGGGAAAGGACATCGCCTACCTATTCAAATCAACCTATGACCTTTGCTGTAATGTAAGGACACATCCCTGTGTCCAATGAACAATGAGATTACAGTGACCATTGTATTGTGTATGCATGTTGTGTATAAAAAGACCACTGTTGCCTGGCCGGACTCAAGACTCTGAAGGCTTTCTACCTGATAGCTGAGGACTGGTCCAGGACGCGCTTGCGAACGATTCCCCACGTATGTATATTCTCTGTAGCCATTATTCTCTAGTTATTCTGTTTAGATTTCCTTGTTAGCCTGTAGTGTATAACTTGTATCTGTTTACCCCTTTTCTCTGAATAATCCACTGCGGTGTTAGAGCCCAGTGGTTTACCACAAACCGGTGTTCTGTTTTCACTTTCCTGCAAAGGGCTTTCATAACGTATTAATCGGTATAAGGTGTATAAGCATTGTTAAGGTGTACGCACTGCGGGTACTTCATACCGCCAGCGCTACTTAAGGTTTTAAGGTATTACATCGTTGCAGTACTTGGCTGCTAAGGTTTAAAGTATAAGCATATCCTTATATTGTTTCATTAATAAGGTTTACAGTATATCACTTTGTGTGCGTCCGCGCCGCGTGTACGTTGTACCCACGGCACAGCGTCTGATACGCTAAGTGCGTATCCATACGGTACTCAGTACGCAAATAGCGTACTTAGTACGTAGTGTGTGTAATTAGTCTAGCGGCCATAGCGGCTTCACGGTAATAACGAGTCTAGCGGTATAGCTTTATGTTTTAAGATAATATTTGACATTATCAATTGGGGGCTACGTCCGGTCCTTCTCATATCCGCAGCCTAGCAGGACAAGGCAGACTTTATCTATCAGCAAAGGGCGGGAAGGTATAAAGGTATCCCCTGTTAGCCTTCTATTGGTCAGGTGGATACACTGGTGCTGATTAGATAAGCGTCTGCTCCGCATGGTTTGTAGGGATGCTGGTGGGATCCGAAAGGTAAAAACGTAAAGCTATTGTTTTTTTAAATCTGTGAAATTCCTGTTTGGTGCCAACTGCGCACGTAACACACGTAACACACGCACACACCTGTATTTTATTTGTGTATTCTGCATATCTACTCGCTTGTTGCCATTAGCATTGATTATTAGATCCATTTTGACCCGTGCTGAAAAATTTGTTGCTATTTAGTTAAAAATATAGAGTAATATTTAAGGGAGTACGTGTAAAACACACACGCAGCCTGGCCTAGTTATAAAGGTTTATACAGGAGATACTGTGTGGTGTTTGGTAAGCGATTATAGTTAAATATCGTTTACATTTATAGAAGTGTGGTATTTGTATTACTGCGGACGTATACGGCCATTGTACACGTGTTTTGGAAAAACGTTCAAGACTGAGTACGCAACGTAAAGGCCTACACATGTGGCGTATTTTACGCAACGTGCGTACAGGTACGCCCACTAAATACAAATCACACAATAGCATTGTTTCAGTTTAGGCGAGACGGCAGCCACGCGATAATAGCACAAATTGATCAGTGTCCAAAATTTAGTTAAAAAAAAAAAACAACAACTTTTTTTCTGTATTACCTCTGGGGACAGCTATCAGTTAACAGGAAAGGATTTTTCTGATCAGAAAACTATAGAATGTTAGTGTGGGCTGAATAGGGTGTGAATATATTGAACCCCGCTTGGTGATCTTGGTGATCTTGGTGATCTTGGTGAAGCTTGGTGAAACTTGGTGAAGCTTGGTGAAGCACGGTCTAGGTGAAAACGTGGTGAGCACGGTCAAGGTGTACACGTGCGACGGAGTGTGATAGAGTTTTCGTGGTATTACGCTCCGGCTGTTTTGGAGCACAGTGGGGAGACTCCAGTGATCCTACCACTTATAGATAGCAAGTGTCTATAAGCGGTACGATTGGACCGCACGGTTGTATGGGCAACACGTGATGCAACGTGATACGAGGTTTTGCATATTTGTGCGTAAATCTTGTCATCATACGCGTTATAGGAAGCACATGCAAGCGTGATTTGTGTAAAGTAAAGGTTTAGGGAATTTTTGCCGGTCTCTCAGAGAAATCTTGAGAGGTAGGGCCTGCAATGGCTACATGTGTCTGCTAAAGAAGGCGGATCCGTGGTATTCGGAGCAGAAGAAGTTCAGTGGAAGAGCTTTAAGGATTTCCACCGTAGACTACTGTGTTTGGTGCATTTTAGGAAGTTTTCCCGTGTTAAAAAGGTCCACAATGGAAGCCAAGTGCACAACACAGGGACGTTCAGCAGTCAGGGTTCAGACTGCAGAATTCAGACCCAGGGGGTCAGCTCGGTTAGTAATGTGGGGGAAGTATGGTCCCCACACTGAGACCTTTTGTGATGAATGGACACGAATTACTGTGGGGGATAAAGCACCATTTCCTGGGATAGGTAGTTTTGACTCAGAGGTATTGCATAATCTAAGGCTTAGGATCTGTCTGATAAAATCCCCAAAACAGAGGATCAGACACACAAACTGTATACATTTATGGCAACGAGAGAGTGATATACAGAGGGAACTAGGTCACACAGCCGGTTCCATCCCTAGCAGGAAACTGATAGCAACTGCACCAACACCGTACATTGCAGGAGAGAAAATGGCTACAGAGAATGGCATACTGATATATGACGATAAGAGTGCACTTAATAAATATATTAATGACGATAAGAGTAAACTTAATAAATGTATTAATGACGATAAGAGTAAAACTGATAAATGTATAAATTCTAACCCGTGCAAGTTACACCCCATTTTAAACTTCCCTCAGGATTACAAGCAAGAAAGTGAGCCCAACACGATGTCGGCACTTTCTCTAGCAGCCACCATACAGGACACCCAGGTGGGCACGGCCCAATCGGTAAGAGCAGTAGTAAAGCCCCCTAGCGGAGAGTCAGGTGAGGTCGTGTCCACAGGTAAGTACGGTATTGTACATTATGCACAGACAATTGCACCTCACATTGTAGAGTCAGCACAAAATGATGTAATTGAACTAAATCCTGTCAGGGTGATCGCAGTCCCCAATGGGAGGACTGACGCTCAGGGAGTCACTCCTGTCAAGGACATTGCTATGCATTGCCCCTGGTCCCGGGCAGAATTGAGGACAATTATGTCTGAATTTCCCGATCCCAGAAAAGATCTAGTTGCATGCCAGAGGTTTATTAAAGAATTAGGTAATGCCACCGAACCCACAAACAAAGATTGGCGAACAGTGCTACGAGTATGTCTACCTTCCAATATTGACCCTGCAAAATTTATTACTGATTGTAAATTAGACGCAGAAGTACCTCTCACTGAGGAATACACTCAGGAGAATGTACGACAAATCAATCTGCAATTAGGAGTATATTTCCCAACTGTTGTCAAGTGGAATAAAATCTTCTCCATTAGACAAAAAGAAGGTGAAACGGCAGCTGAATATTTCCACCGAGCACTGCAGGAAATGGCTAGGTATACTGGGATCGAAGACATAAAGGAAAATGTATATCATAGAGAGGTAGCGGTGTCCGTATTAATGGAAGGTTTAAAAGAAACGTTGAGAACCAGGGTACAAACCACTCAACCTAACTGGAGAGGTATCTCAGTGGCTGCATTAAGAGAGTCCGCTATCGAGCATGACCGTAATATCCAAAGAACCAGGGAAGCACAGGGAGAGCTGTTGATGGTGATGAGCATCCAAGCACTGGAAGAGGCATAAACTCGACAAAAACTCCAGGCCCCTGGCACACGGAGGAAGCCAAGGGTTTGTTATCTGTGTAAAAGGGAAGGGCATTATGCCAGCAACTGTAACAGCACACATAAAGTCAGACCCCCTAGACAAGAACACGAGCAAAGTTATAATACACGTAATTGGGATCAGGGATCATATAGGAAAAATTTTGGGCCGCACCTGTAGTCTGCAGCCAGTGAAGTTAATTGCTAGCCTTGGAAGTGAACCTGAGGTCACAGTGAATATAGTTGGTAGATCATATCTTGTAGATACAGGGGCGGCCAGGTAAACTCTGTGATTTATCTTTAAAAATGTTTCCTCTTCCTCTCTGACGTTCACCGACAGAACTACAGCTCAAACGTCACATATCTACTCGGTCTTTTCAGAGGTCTGCCCAACCCCAGTATATCTCACCAGCATCATTGTGCCTGGCCATGCACAGAGGGTGGAGAGTAGAAATACTGGTGGGGGAAGACTGTGCAGAGATACCGATAAACATGTTGGTGTGACAGCCTGATGGTGAACGGAAATCTGACAATTTTTTTCTATTCTCTCTCTCTTTTTGTTTTTTCATGTTCTAAGGATGGTATGTCACACAACAGTTAAACAAATGGTAATGCAAGATTTATGCTCCCTACAGAAAAGTCGCTGACTCTGAAAGAATATCGTATCACTGGAGTGTCCGTTTCGGGAAGACTGAGAGGCAGCACTGTTGAGACGGCATCTGAGCAAGAAGAACAACAAGACTAGAGGCGGTTATCGTACCAGTTTTCTTTCCTTTCTATTATTTTCTTTACCTCCCATTACCACTCTTTCTTTCTCCTCCTGCAAGATGGACTTACCCCAAGAGACTGCGTTCCGGGTTTTCCTGTTGACCCTGTTGTTGACCAGAGCAGTCTATTTCGGTGAGAGTACCAGAGAGGTCGAGAAAGGATCTGGAATGGATTTTGATGACAAGGACGGATTAGTAGAATTCCAAGAGCAACACATTCACCGAGCAAAGGCGAGTATCAGAAAACGATCTGGTAGTCATGACACTAGGAGACATTGTGAAGGGTTATTGGCTGAAGAAAATTGCATCTGTAGAAATTGTGAAAACATAGTTGAGGACGGGTGCATCCAGAGATGTCAGTCCAGCCTTAATATCAACATGGACCGTCATACATTGAGTGACTATCACTCATTAGTGGGTAAGGTTTTAAACCAAACGGAATGCTGGGTGTGCTCACAAGTACCTCAAGGTCAGAGCAAGTCAGGATTAGTACCGTACCCTTTAACACTAGATGAGGTACTTGAATTAAGGGGTGGGAGACCGGTGGACAAGAAATTTTATATTTCTAGGCCTCCTTGTTTGAAGCTCCACCAATATCATGTGGATAGATCCTTAATATGTTTCAACATTTCCAATCCCCGAAAGCCGGGAAATTGGGAAGTGACATGGAATAACCAAACCACGGCATTTTCACACAGAGCCGACAGAATGCCCGTAGACCCAGAACTTATACGCCAAATAGCCGACGGTGGGAGATATTTTCGGTATAGGTACACTCTAGGAAGTAGGACCATGCGGGTTGGAGAAGTATCTCCAGGGTACTGTGCGCATATCATACAGCCTGATACATGTACTGAACAAATGAGAGAGTTAGGGATAGGATTTTTCACCTGGAAGGTTTGCAATATGGTAATGTCATATTCTGTCCCATATGTTCTCCCCGATGATGCATATTTCATATGCGGGAGGAAGGCGTATAAGTGACTTGCCCCAAACTCAGAGGGATTGTGTTACATTGGAAGAGTGTTGCCAGAAGTAATGATCATTACCCATAATAAGATGAAAGACGTTCACCGCAATGCTCAAGCTCCTTACACTCACACTCACTATGATCACATCGTTAAGAGACACCTTATAGATAGGACAGAGCACGCAGCCTCTGATTTGATCCATGAATCCACCAGGATTCAATTCCTACTCGCGTTAGATATCACCCATACTGCCAGAGGAATTATACATTTTAGGTATATTCATGCGCTAGCGAACCTGATAGACAATATCACCGAGATGTATGATGACACCTTCAGGTATACTGGGAGGGAATTGCAAGCTTACAAAACGGAACTGTTTCAGCACAGGATGGTTCTCAATTACATCACAGTGGTGACAGGCGGGTATTGTGTCACCCTAGCAACTCAGTATGGTGTGAAGTGCTGCATGTATATTACAAACAGCACTGATGACCCAACCGAGGTCATAGATCAAAAGATGGACGATATCTTGCAATTGAAGTGGGAGTTCCGAAGGAGACACAACCTTACCCTGACTGCTGTGAGTAATGAACTGACCGGCTGGGTTTCATGGTTGAACCCACGCAATTGGTTCTCAGGTTTAGGAGAATGGGCTCAAAATGTTATCGTGAATGTAGGAAAGTTTCTCCTTTGTATCCTGGGAGTTGTCATAATGATTGGTTTGATATTTAGATGTGTTCAGATTTGAATGCAGTGCAAGCACAGTACCAAAGTGATGAGTTTGAGGAGCGAGGGCATTGTTACAACAACTGGTTTAATTTATGACCCATCAATTGAGACAATGTTGTGATAAGACGTGATTCCACGGTCCGTTTCTTTCACCCGTTTCTCCTTTGTTTTTCTCCAAGGCAAAAAGACATCCATTCGGAAGAAGATTTTGACAGACATTTCTGCAGACTTTGATGGACATTTCTACAGACTTTGATGGACATTTCTAAAAGACTTTGATAGACACTTTAAAGACTTTAAAGACTTTTTATGGACACTTGAAAGACTTTGATTACCACCCACAGCAAGGATACAGCCATCAGGACAAGACTTCAACCAACACCCAAAGATGATTGCACACATTATTATGTGAATGTATTTGTGACACATGTCTTATCTTCATCTCTACAACCTTCAGGTAGTGACACACATAGTCGACAGGTGATATAAGTACATATATTAGCATTCACATGTTTTTCCCCCTGCATGTATCATCAACTAAATGTGCACCCCATTTGTCGGAACAAGAAGCCGAAAAGAGCTCGGTAGTGTTTGTTGGCCCACTTACAGACCCTTAATACGGGATAAGAAGGATTTAATGTATACTTCGCAATACCTCGAAGCTTATCTAGAACATGTACGGCACGATGATACATGCCCCTCAAACATGAAGTTCATACATACATGCTTTTACTATCCCACTAGGTCATACATTTCCCACCTACTCCTCTCCTCCCACTACCCAATAATTTTTAGGTAATGTATTGTTTTCCTTTTAATCTAACCATCTGTAAAGATTGTAGGGTATATTTTTCTGTTTGGATAGTGGCAGTTATGGTTGACTGCCAAAGGGTGGACTGTCAAAGTCAAAAAATATTGTTAGACATATCCCTTGTACTAACCCCTCATGCACATGCACGCTGCTCGTGCACCCAGTCCCCCGTGCGTGCACATATCCGCAAGTTGCGTAAGAGACGCTCCGGCGACTCGTGCGCATGATATGTGTATTTACGGCGGAGTTTGTGAGCGTGTAGCGTGCTAGTAAAACATAGCATATTTAACCCAAATAGTGCATTTTGTAGATGTAGTTCCCCTAGACCATGACAGCGAGTAATATTAGTTTAAACAGTTCCTGGACAGAGAGATTCGTCTTTGCATGATAGGAAGGGTCAGATAAAGGTTGGAAGGTGATGTCTAGTATCCAGCTGTAGGGTATTTTAAGAGTAATATTCCGGTGTGTCAGCGTGCAGAGTCTTACCGGTACGCTGGGGCCGCGGGGATGGCTTCCTTGGCGTTGTCCGGGCAGCGGCAGAGGTGGGCTGCTGCGCCGGATCCGTGGGCAGCAGTAGGTGGTGAGGGGTCCGCTCGTGGCGGCGGGACGCTGCTACAGCGGGTCGCTCTTGCTGAACCGTTGCTTGGAGACCAGGGGCAGTGAGAAATGTGGCTTTGCAAAAAGGTCTGCATTACTGGGCGCCACCATGTTGGAGACCAAGTTTTAAGCAAAGTTCCTGTTTCCTGTTTCTTCCAGCCAATCCAGGGGAAGCTCTCCCTATAAAAGGGGGCTGGTTTAGGACAGGGATGCCAGTGCTTCAAGTTACAACCCTGTTGTAGGTGCTTTAGCCTGTGCTCCCAGGATTCCTGCTGTATCTTGGTTCCTCCTGATCCTGCTTGGTCGGTTCTCTGTTGCTGCTGCAGCCCTACCATTTCTTGC
This sequence comes from Pseudophryne corroboree, assembly GCF_028390025.1. NCBI lineage: Eukaryota > Metazoa > Chordata > Amphibia > Anura > Myobatrachidae > Pseudophryne > Pseudophryne corroboree. The sequence goes on along the minus strand of NC_086449.1, from coordinate 625,489,672 downwards.
CTGCTACTGCCTGTGGAAGCGCTCCTGGAAAACCCGGTCCAGTAAGACTCTTTGGGCACAGTCGGCCCCGGGTCTTCTGCCTCGTCTTTCAAGCCACACTCCACAGATCTCCTTCACCAGCCACGCCTTTGTACCACTGACCACAGCCTGCAGATTATTATCTTCAAGCCTCGTTTTCCAAACCACAGTCCACAGTCCTTGTCTCCAGCCACGTTTTCAACTACCATCCACAGTTCCACAGTTCATCATCTACAGTCTCGTCTTTCAAATCACAGTCCGCAGTTCTTCACCTCCAGCCACGTCTTTAACCATTGTGCTTCAGCCTCAGTTCCCTACCTCAGCCCTGTACATAATAAATACTTTCTATTGACTCTCAAACCCCGCCTACGTTCTTCATTGCTCCGTGTCCCATGCAAAGGAACTATATCCAGCCCCCTCATCTGGTTCATTCACAGCCTGCTACCTCCTCGGGCAAATCTCAACTGCCGGATCCTCAAACCCTGCCAGACGTGACACGGTGTTAGTTAGGAAAGGATCGCTTGCTCCTGCGTATAGTTATGTACAAAAGTAGATTATGAACATTAACTGTATTTGCTGTAAATTACACATGCGGCGGGAATCCAGAGGATACCTCCCACCAGAGCAGTTGGGAAAGGACATCGCCTACCTATTCAAATCAACCTATGACCTTTGCTGTAATGTAAGGACACATCCCTGTGTCCAATGAACAATGAGATTACAGTGACCATTGTATTGTGTATGCATGTTGTGTATAAAAAGACCACTGTTGCCTGGCCGGACTCAAGACTCTGAAGGCTTTCTACCTGATAGCTGAGGACTGGTCCAGGACGCGCTTGCGAACGATTCCCCGCGTATGTATATTCTCTGTAGCCATTATTCTCTAGTTATTCTGTTTAGATTTCCTTGTTAGCCTGTAGTGTATAACTTGTATCTGTTTACCCCTTTTCTCTGAATAATCCACTGCGGTGTTAGAGCCCAGTGGTTTACCACAAACCGGTGTTGTGTTTTCACTTTCCTGCAAAGGGCTTTCATAGCGTATTAATCAGTATAAGGTGTATAAGCATTGTTAAGGTGTACGCACTGTGGGTACTTCATACCGCCAGCGCTACTTAAGGTTTTAAGGTATTACATCGTTGCAGTACTTGGCTGCTAAGGTTTAAAGTATAAGCATATCCTTACATTGTTTCATTAATAAGGTTTACAGTATATCACTCTGTGTGCGTCTGCGCCGCGTGTACATTGTACCCACGGCACGGCATCTGATACGCTAAGTGCATATCAATACGTTACTCAGTACGCAAATAGCGTACTTAGTACGTAGCGTGAATCCATGTGCATACGTGCTGCGTGTGCGTCGTGCCCACGGCACAGCATCTGATACGCTAAGTGCGTATCCATACGGTACTCAGTACGCAAATAGCGTACTTAGTACGTAGTGTGTGTAATTAGTCTAGCGGCCATAGCGGCTACATGGTAATAGCGAGTCTAGCGGTATAGCTTCATGTTTTAAGATAATATTTGACATTATCAATATATATATGCCATATAATGTTATAATGGGGGTAATTCCGAGTTGATCGCAGCATCAAATTTGTTAGCAGTTGGGCAAAACCATGTGCACTGCAGGGGGGGGCAGATATAACATGTGCAGAGAGAGTTAGATTTGGGTGGAATGAGTTCAAACTGAAATCTAAATTGCAGTGTAAAAATAAAGCAGCCAGTATTTACCCTGCACAGAAACAAAATAACCCACCCAAATCTAACTCTCTGCAAATGTTATATGTGCCCCCCCCCCCCTATAGTGCACATGGTTTTTCCCAACTGCTAACAAATTTGATGCTGTGATCAACTCTGAATTACCCCCAATGTTGGCAGCTGTCACGACTAAGGCCACAGAACTAGCCAATTGAGGAGAAGGGATGGCAGCAGCAATGAAAGTTGAACTCACTGGTCCAGCAGCAGAATGAGATGATTTAATTTCAGTAAATACCCCAAACCTCCCCGTTCTTGGTGCAATGACTCCTTAGCACTAACATGTAATTTCCCACTAATTTACCACATGTATCACTGTGTAATATCAGTGGGAAGATGTTGATGTGATTCACGGCCATCACCAACTGCCATCACCATCTGCCGCCCACATGCCACATTTGAATTCTCTATGGCATATACCCCCAGGACACAGCAATATCACTGGCATTTCTTGAGTTGAAGCTGCTGCTGATGAATGAGATAGAGCCTCCGAAGAGAGATCACATTTGCACACTAGTATTTGCTGCCAGCAATTCACCAGTGACCGAATCTCAGCGCACAATCACATCTGTGTTTTTTCTTACTCTTTGGGGTTTTTTTTCTATTTCTCCAGGTACTTTCACTGTCTACAATGAGCCGAAGGGAGATAGCCCAGCTGCTTGGAAATGGAGGAACAAACATAACATCAGTGAGACATGGCTATGGTCAGGATGCCGAAGACCATACAGTGGTGGACCATCATCAGGAAGAGGAACAGCTGGATCATCATCTGGAAGAGCTGGCCCATCATCAGGAAGAATGGCAGCATCATCGGGAAGAGAAAGAGCTGGATCATCATCAGAAAGAGGAAGAAATGAGCCCAGTGCCAGTGAAAATCGGGCAGTTGCACTGAGGGCAGCACTCCCGAGGTTGGAGAACGTCCTGAGGTCCATTCTGCCCACCTACAGCAGAAGCACAGTTGCAAAAGGAGAGGACGTAGAGTACTGTACCTTCTACAAGTCTGACATTGAATTTGGAATGGAAATGACTGTATCATCCTGCCTCCATACCTTCCATATCCCTTGCCTGACACAGTGGCTACAGAAGAACAGCATTTGTCCTGTGTGCCGCACGAGGTGCTACGGACATTTTTTCCCATCTTTTCTGAAGGACACCAAACAGAAGCAGAGGACATAATGTAAACATCAAAAGTATATAGTGGTGAGTTTATATATATATATATATATATATATATAAAGATCCAGTTTCAAACATAGTTTGTTCTCTTAACAATAGAACAATAAATAAGAACATAATTGATGCTTTTTTTTTTCATCTGTAAATGTACAGTTACAAAACATACAGTACAATATTACAGTCACTGCTTTCTCCCTTCTCTGAGGTGACACACGCATTAGAAGAACTGGCAAGATTATAGGGATGTGCACCGGAAATTTTTCGGGTTTTGTGTTTTGGTTTTGGGTTCGGTTCCGCGGCCGTGTTTTGGGTTCGAACGCGTTTTGGCAAAACCTCACCGAATTTTTTTTGTCGGATTCGGGTGTGTTTTGGATTCGGGTGTTTTTTTCAAAAAACCCTAAAAAACAGTTTAAATCATAGAATTTGGGGGTCATTTTGATCCCAAAGTATTATTAACCTCAAAAACCATAATTTCCACTCATTTTCAGTCTATTCTGAACACCTCACACCTCACAATATTATTTTTAGTCCTAAAATTTGCACCGAGGTCGCTGGATGACTAAGCTAAGCGACCCAAGTGGCCGACACAAACACCTGGCCCATCTAGGAGTGGCACTGCAGTGTCACACAGGATGGCCCTTCCAAAAAACACTCCCCAAACAGCACATGGCGCAAAGAAAAAAAGAGGCGCAATGAGGTAGCTGTGTGACTAAGCTCAACGACCCAAGTGGCCGACACAAACACCTGGCCCATCTAGGAGTGGCACTGCAGTGTCACGCAGGATGGCCCTTCCAAAAAACACTCCCCAAACAGCACATGACGCAAAGAAAAAAAGAGGCGCAATGAGGTAGCTGTGTGACTAAGCTCAACGACCCAAGTGGCCGACACAAACACCTGGCCCATCTAGGAGTGGCACTGCAGTGTCACGCAGGATGGCCCTTCCAAAAAACACTCCCCAAACAGCACATGACGCAAAGAAAAAAAGAGGCGCAATGAGGTAGCTGTGTGACTAAGCTCAGCGACCCAAGTGGCCGACACAAACACCTGGCCCATCTAGGAGTGGCACTGCAGTGTCACGCAGGATGGCCCTTCCAAAAAACACATCCCAAACAGCACATGATGCAAATAAAAAAAGAGGCGCAATGAGGTAGCTGTGTGACTAAGCTCAACGAACCAAGTGGCCGACACAAACACCTGGCCCATCTAGGAGTGGCACTGCAGTGTCACGCAGGATGGCCCTTCCAAAAAACACCCCCCAAACAGCACATGACGCAAAGAAAAAAAGAGGCGCAATGAGGTAGCTGTGTGAGTAAGCTAAGCGACCCTAGTGGCCGACACAAACACCTGGCCCATCTAGGAGTGGCACTGCAGTGTCACGCAGGCTGGCCCTTCAAAAAACGACTCCCCAAACAGCACATGACCCAAAGAAAAAAAGAGGCGCAATGAGGTAGCTGTGTGAGTAAGCTAAGCGACCCTAGTGGCCGACACAAACACCTGGCCCATCTAGGAGTGGCACTGCAGTGTCACGCAGGATGGCCCTTCAAAAAACACTCCCCAAACAGCACATGACGCAAAGAAGAAAAAAAAGAGGCGCAATGAGGTAGCTGTGTGAGTAAGCTAAGCGACCCTAGTGGCCGACACAAACACCTGGCCCATCTAGGAGTGGCACTGCAGTGTCACGCAGGATGGCCCTTCAAAAAAATACTCCCCAAACAGCACATGACGCAAAGAAAAATTAAAGAAAAAAGAGGTGCAAGATGGAATTGTCCTTGGGCCCTCCCACCCACCCTTATGTTGTATAAACAGGACATGCACACTTTAACCAACCCATCATTTCAGTGACAGGGTCTGCCACACGACTGTGACTGAAATGGCGGGTTGGTTTGGACCCCCACCAAAAAAGAAGCAATTAATCTCTCCTTGCACAAACTGGCTCTACAGAGGCAAGATGTCCACCTCATCATCATCCTCCGATATATCACCGTGTACATCCCCCTCCTCACAGATTATCATTTCGTCCCCACTGGAATCCACCATCTCAGCTCCCTGTGTACTTTGTGGAGGCAATTGCTGCTGGTCAATGTCTCCACGGAGGAATTGATTATAATTCATTTTAATGAACATCATCTTCTCCACATTTTCTGGAAGTAACCTCGTACGCCGATTGCTGACAAGGTGAGAGGCGGCACTAAACACTCTTTCGGAGTACACACTTGTGGGAGGGCAACTTAGGTAGAATAAAGCCAGTTTGTGCAAGGGCCTCCAAATTGCCTCTTTTTCCTGCCAGTATAAGTACGGACTGTCTGACGTGCCTACTTGGATGCGGTCACTCATATAATCCTCCACCATTCTTTCAATGGGGAGAGAATCATATGCAGTGCCAGTAGACGACATGTCCGTAATCGTTGGCAGGTCCTTCAGTCCGGACCAGATGTCAGCATCAGCAGTCGCTCCAGACTGCCCTGCATCACCGCCAGTGGGTGGGCTCGGAATTCTGAGCCTTTTCCTCGCACCCCCAGTTGCGGGAAAATGTGAAGGAGGAGATGTTGACAGGTCGCGTTCCGCTTGACTTGACAATTTTCTCACCAGCAGGTCTTTGAACCCCAGCAGACTTGTGTCTGCCGGAAAGAGAGATCCAAGGTAGGTTTTAAATCTAGGATCGAGCACGGTGGCCAAAATGTAGTGCTCTGATTTCAACAGATTGACCACCCGTGAATCCTTGTTAAGCGAATTAAGGGCTCCATCCACAAGTCCCACATGCCTAGCGGAATCGCTCTGTCTTAGCTCCTCCTTCAATGTCTCCAGCTTCTTCTGCAAAAGCCTGATGAGGAGAATGACCTGACTCAGGTTGGCAGTGTCTGAACTGACTTCACGTGTGGCAAGTTCAAAGGGCAGCAGAACCTTGCACAACGTTGAAATCATTCTCCACTGCGCTTGAGACAGGTGCATTCCACCTCCTATATCGTGCTCAATTGTATAGGCTTGAATGGCCTTTTGCTGCTCCTCCAACCTCTGAAGCATATAGAGGGTTGAATTCCACCTCGTTACCACTTCTTGCTTCAGATGATGGCAGGGCAGGTTCAGGCGTTTTTGGTGGTGCTCCAGTCTTCTGTACGTGGTGCCTGTACGCCGAAAGTGTCCCGCAATTCTTCTGGCCACCGACAGCATCTCTTGCACGCCCCTGTCGTTTTTTAAATAATTCTGCACCACCAAATTCAAGGTATGTGCAAAACATGGGACGTGCTGGAATTTGCCCATATTTAATGCACACACAATATTGCTGGCGTTGTCCGATGCCACAAATCCACAGGAGAGTCCAATTGGGGTAAGCCATTCCGCGATGATCTTCCTCAGTTGCCGTAAGAGGTTTTCAGCTGTGTGCGTATCCTGGAAACCGGTGATACAAAGCGTAGCCTGCCTAGGAAAGAGTTGGCGTTTGCGAGATGCTGCTACTGGTGCCGCCGCTGCTGTTCTTGTGGCGGGAGTCCATACATCTACCCAGTGGGCTGTCACAGTCATATAGTCCTGACCCTGCCCTGCTCCACTTGTCCACATGTCCGTGGTTAAGTGGACATTGGGTACAGCTGCATTTTTTAGGACACTGGTGACTCTTTTTCTGAGGTCTGTGTACATTTTCGGTATCGCCTGCCTAGAGAAATGGAACCTAGATGGTATTTGGTACCGGGGACACAGTACCTCCAACAAGTCTCTAGTTGGCTCTGCAGTAATGATGGATACCGGAACCACGTTTCTCACCACCCAGGATGCCAAGGCCTCAGTTATCCACTTTGCAGCAGGATGACTGCTGTGATATTTCATCTTCCTCGCAAAGGACTGTTGGACAGTCAATTGCTTGGTGGAAGTAGTAAAAGTGGTCTTACGACTTCCCCTCTGGGATGACCATCGACTCCCAGCAGCAACAACAGCAGCGCCAGAAGCAGTAGGCGTTACACGCAAGGATGCATCGGAGGAATCCCAGGCAGGAGAGGACTCGTCAGAATTGCCAGTGACATGGCCTGCAGGACTATTGGCATTCCTGGGGAAGGAGGAAATTAACACTGAGGGAGTTGGTGGGGTGGTTTGCGTGAGCTTGGTTACAAGAGGAAGGGATTTACTGGTCAGTGGACTGCTTCCTCTGTCGCCCAAAGTTTCTGAACTTGTCACTGACTTATTATGAATGCGCTGCAGGTGACGTATAAGGGAGGATGTTCCGAGGTGGTTAACGTCCTTACCCCTACTTATTACAGCTTGACAAAGGCAACACACGGCTTGACAAATGTTGTCCGCATTTCTGTTGAAATACTTCCACACCGAAGAGCTGATTTTTTGGGTATTTTCACCAGGCATGTCAATGGCCATATTCCTCCCACGGACAACAGGTGTCTCCCCGGGTGCCTGACTTAAACAAACCACCTCACCATCAGAATCCTCCTTGTCAATTTCCTCCCCAGCGCCAGCAACACCCATATCCTCCTCATCCTGGTGTACTTCAACACTGACATCTTCAATCTGACTATCAGGAACTGGACTGCGGGTGCTCCTTCCAGCACTTGCAGGGGGCGTGCAAATGGTGGAAGGCGCATGCTCTTCACGTCCAGTGTTGGGAAGGTCAGGCATCGCAACCGACACAATTGGACTCTCCTTGTGGATTTGGGATTTCGAAGAACGCACAGTTCTTTGCTGTGCTTTTGCCAGCTTGAGTCTTTTAATTTTTCTAGCGAGAGGCTGAGTGCTTCCATCCTCATGTGAAGCTGAACCACTAGCCATGAACATAGGCCAGGGCCTCAGCCGTTCCTTGCCACTCCGTGTGGTAAATGGCATATTGGCAAGTTTACGCTTCTCCTCCGACAATTTTATTTTAGATTTTTGAGTCCTTTTTTTACTGATATTTGGTGTTTTGGATTTTACATGCTCTGTACTATGACATTGGGCATCGGCCTTGGCAGACGACGTTGATGGAATTTCATCGTCTCGGCCATGACTAGTGGCAGCAGCTTCAGCACGAGGTGGAAGTCGATCTTGATCTTTCCCTATTTTTGGAACCTCAACATTTTTGTTCTCCATATTTTAATAGGCACAACTAAAAGGCACCTCAGGTAAACAATGGAGATGGATGGATACTAGTATACTTATGGATGACGAGCGACTGCCGACACAGAGGTAGCTACAGCCGTGGACTACCGTATTGTGTCTGCTGCTAATATAGACTGGATGATAATGAGATAAAATTAAAATATATATATATATATATCACACTAGTACTGCAGCCGGACAGGTATATATTATGTAATGACGGACCTGCTGGACACTGTCTGTCAGCACTGCAGACTCCTAAAGTAAGCTACTAGTATCAAGAAGATAGAAAAAAAAAAACCACGGGTAGGTGGTATACAATTATGGATGGACGAGCGACTGCCGACACAGAGGTAGCTACAGCCGTGGACTACCGTACTGTGTCTGCTGCTAATATAGACTGGATGATAATGAGATAAAATTAAAATATATATATATATATATATATATATATCACACTAGTACTGCAGCCGGACAGGTATATATTATGTAATGACGGACCTGCTGGACACTGTCTGTCAGCACTGCAGACTCCTAAAGTAAGCTACTAGTATCAAGAAGATAGAAAGAAAAAAAAAACACGGGTAGGTGGTATACAATTATGGATGGACGAGCGACTGCCGACACAGAGGTAGCTACAGCCGTGGACTACCGTACTGTGTCTGCTGCTAATATAGACTGGATGATAATGAGATAAAATTAAAATATATATATATATCACACTAGTACTGCAGCCGGACAGGTATATATTATGTAATGACGGACCTGCTGGACACTGTCTGTCAGCACTGCAGACTCCTAAAGTAAGCTACTAGTATCAAGAAGATAGAAAAGGAAAAAAAACCACGGGTAGGTGGTATACAATTATGGATGGACGAGCGACTGCCGACACAGAGGTAGCTACAGCCGTGGACTACCGTACTGTGTCTGCTGCTAATATAGACTGGATGATAATGAGATAAAATTAAAATATATATATATATCACACTAGTACTGCAGCCGGACAGGTATATATTATGTAATGACGGACCTGCTGGACACTGTCTGCAGAATGCGTTTATAAAAACACCACACGACGAGTGTTTAACTTTTTCAGGCAGACAATCACAATATACTGGTGGTCAGCAGACAATCACAATATACTGGTGGTCAGTGGTCACTGGTCAGTCACACTGGCAGTGGCACTCTGGCAGCAAAAGTGTGCACTGTACTTAAAATATGTACTCCTGCTATAACTGCTCCCCAGTCTCCCCCACAATTAAGCTGTGTGAGCAGTGAGCACTCAGCACAGTCAGATAATGATATACAGTATTACATATCAGTGGCGGTTCTTGCCACGGGCAAGCGGTACTTTTGCCCGGGGCGCCGCCTTCCGGAGGGCGCCGGCGCCATCCGGAGGGCGCCGCACCAGGGCAAGATCCGCCACTGTGCCCCCCGCAGTGCCCTGCTGTGCCCCCCCGCTTTGAAGGGAACCAGACGCATAGCGTCTAGTTTCCCTTCATTGAGAGGACCTTAGTTGTGCGGTGCGCGATGACGTCATCGCGCACCGCACAGCAAAGGTCCTCTCCATGAAGGGAAACTAGACGCTACGGTCTAGTTTCCCTTCGTGTAGAGGACCTTTGCTGTGCGATGCGCGATGACGTCATCGCGCACCGCACAGCATAGTGGCACAGACACTAGGGGTCATAATTCACCTCTAGTGTCTATGCTGTTCTATGGGAGAGACGTAATAACGTCTCTCCCATAGATCGAAGAGAAGAGAGAGGGGAGAAGAGCGGTGCCGCCGGCGGAGGGGGTCTGGATCAGGAACGGGGATGATAAGTATTCTTTTTATTTATTTATTTATTTTCTTGCAGCGTCGTGACCACGCCCCCAATTGTAGCCACGCCCCCATATTTTGCCCGGGGCGCCACAACTCTTAGAACCGGCCCTGTTACATATGATGCAGCACACTGGGCTGAGCACAGATATGGTATGTGACTGTGTCACACTGTGTATCGTTTTTTTTCAGGCAGAGAACGGATTAATTAAACTGGTGGTGGTCACTGGTCACTGGTCACACTATCAGCAAGTAGTACTCCGTCCTAAGCAGACAATCACAATATACTGATGGTCAGTGTGGTCACTGGTCAGTCACACTGGCAGTGTGGCACTCTGGCAGCAAAAGTGTGCACTGTACTTAAAATATATTATTTATGTACTCCTGCTCTAACTGCTCCCTAGTCTCCCCCACAATTAAGCTGTGTGAGCAGTGAGCACTCAGCACAGTCAGATATACAGTATTACATATCATGATGCAGCACACTGAGGCTGAGCACAGATATGGTATGTGACTGTGTCACACTGTGTATCGTTTTTTTTCAGGCAGAGAACGGATTAATTAAACTGGTGGTCAATGGTCACTGGTCACACTATCAGCAAGTAGTAGTACTCCAGTCCTAATATGCTCCCCAAAATTAGTAAATAGTGTCTCTAACTCTCTACTCTCTTCTCTATAAACGGAGAGGACGCCAGCCACGTCCTCTCCCTATCAATCTCAATGCACGTGTGAAAATGGCGGCGACGCGCGGCTCCTTATATAGAATCCGAGTCTCGCGATAGAATCCGAGCCTCGCGAGAATCCGACAGCAGGATGATGACGTTCGGGCGCGCTCGGGTTAACGTGTAAAAAAAGCTGAAGTTCGGCGGGTTCGGATTCCGAGAAACCAAACCCGCTCATCACTACAAGATTACAGCCGTGAAATTTTGTGCATGCCCTTTGTGGGAGATGCGATCAAGATCCCGCCGGACGGGATCCCGGTGGTTGGAATACCGACACCGGGATCCAGAGTGGCACAATCCCAACATATTCTCCCTCTGTGGGTGTCCACGACACCCATAGAGGGAGAATAAATTAGTGTGCCGAGCGTAGCGAGCGCAGCGCAGCAAGTCCGCAAGGCGCTGCGTTGCACTCGCCCCCCTGTTGGGATTGTGCCGGTCAGGATCCTTGTGTCGGTGTTCCGACCACCGGGATCCCATCCGGCGGTATCTCGTACTGATCCCCTTTGTGGGACTACACAGAGTACCTGATTCATGTTTGTAAGTAAAGCAAAAAAGCAAGCAATCGGGCTAAACCATGTTGCATTGCAGGTGGGACAGATGTAATATGTTCAGATAGATTTAGATTTGGGTGGGGTGTGTTCAAACTAAAATCTAAATTTCAGTGTAAAAATAAAGCTGTCTAACATTTGTGGGTTACATGCAAAAGCAGCTAGTATTTACCCTGCACAGAACTAAACAGAAATGAAAGCTGGGGATTAGGGCTACTGGCAATACCCCCCCCCCCTCCCCCCAAAAAAAAATGACATTAGGCAGCCACCTCATGGGTGTGTTGGAGGAGCTGCTAAGCTGCTAATTACTTTTTAAAATGATGAAAGTTACAGTACATCCAACTCATTAATAACTTAACTACTTGAAAATGTCAAACAGTTAGAATTCTCTAGCTTTCTAGGTAAGGGCAGATAGCTCAATGAATATAATGTCTGACAGCAATGCCACATGCAGTGGGTACGAATCCTGGGTATGTCAGCATCTTGAAATGTAATAAAGGACACTCTCAAGTTAAGTTCATGAATATTGTATAGATATTAGGGACGGAAGGAATGGAGGAATGAGACCTGTATGGTCAGGAAATGCTGGGCTTCAAAAAGTGGGTAAGCTACAAGTGAAAGTAATTAAAACAGATAATTGACAAGTGCTGCCAACAGCACACCATACCCTGCAGCACTTGGTGTGGAGGCACAGTCCACACACAGCTAGTTACAGCCCTGGGCCAGTGGTCAAAGTGAGCCGGAACGGGGGTGTAACTGCGTTCCATCAGCTCCACTTGGAGATGGAACCAGTGGCGCAAGTAGAAAAAATGTGTTATAGGTACTGTGTGCGTGCGCCGAAGGCGCGTGAGCCAGAAAATGGGTGTGGCGAAATGCCACATGGAGCGTGGCCAATGAAAATGGGGGCGTGATAAACATATGGGGGAGGGGCATATACACATATGACCCCAATAGTGCCAGATACATGTTGCCCCACAGTGCCAGATATACATTGTCCCACAGTGCCAGATACACATTGCCTCACTGTGCCAGATACACAAATGCCCCCAGAGTGCCAGATACACATTGCCCCACAGTGACAGATACACATTGCTCCACAGTGCCAGATACTGTACACATTGCCCCACAGTGCGAGATACACAAATTCCCCCAGAGTGCCAGATATACATTGCCTCACAGTGCCAGATACACATTGCCCCACAGTGCCAGATACACAAATGACCCTATAGTGCCAGATATACATTGCCTCACAGTGCCAGATACACATTGCCCCACAGTGCCAGATACACAAATGCCCCTATAGTGCCAGATATACATTGCCTCACAGTGCCAGATACACATTGCCCCGCAGTGCCAGATACACAAATGCCCCCAGAGTGCCAGATATACATTGCCTCACAGTGCCAGATACACAAATGTGCCCATAGTGCGAGATATACATTGCCCTCCAGCAGGGGCGGATTGGGAACAAAAAGGGCCCTGGAAAAGTTTGTACTAGTGGCCCCCACATGGGCAGCACCAGAGGTGTAAGGTCTAGCCATGGGCCATGGCAGCAGCACCCTTCCCCCAAGACTTCCCAGATAGTGGGCATGTCCAGCATCAAGGGGGAAGTTAAAAATAAATAAAATTAAATTTCATGAGCACATTATATGATACACCTTCAGAATTTAGGAGACTATATCATTCTTTAGAAAGATATATTTTCTTGCTTATTACACCAACTGTATCCCAATCACTATTCACTCAATCTTATATGTCAGCCAAGCAGGCAGACAGAGCATACACTAGATTATCTGCAATCACAGGCTAAGTGGCAAAGTAATTTTCATATATGCAAATTATTTTGCATCTTATTCATTATGTCTATAATAAAGGACCACATGTCCTCAAACAAAACAGGCCCCACGGGTGCGTCGGCCCACCGGGAATCTCCCCCGTAAACCCTATGGCCAATCCGCCTCTGCCCCCCTGTGCCAGATACAGAAATGTCCCCAGTGCCAGATACACATGTCCCCCCAGTGGCAGATATGCTCCGAGTGCCAGATACAGAGATGTCCCCAGTGCCAGATATCCCCCCAGTGGCAGATATGCCCCCAGTGCCAAATAAAGAAATGTCCCCACAGTGCCAGATATGCCCCCAGTGCCAGATACACAAATGTCCCCACTGTGTCAGATATACATTGCCCCCAGTGCCAGATACACATGTCCCCCCAGTGGCAGATATGCTCCCAGTGCCAGATATGCCCCCAGTGCCAGATATGCCCCCAGTGCCAAATACAGAAATGTCCCCAGTGCCAGATACACATATCCCCCCAGTGCCAGATATGCCCCCAGTGCCAGATACACATGTCCCCGCAGTGCCAGATATGCCCCCAGTGCCAGATATGCCACCAGTGCCAGGTACACATGCCCCCCCTTCCCCTGCTGCTCACCACTGCTGCTGTGCTGTATTGTGTGTGAGGGGAGGAGAGCGCAACCTGCGCCTCTCCTGCCCCTCAGTCTCCGGCAGCGGTGCAGGTCTCTACCTTCAATTCAGTGCCGATCCGTGAGCCAATCAAAGCTCTCAGTCTGGCAGCCAATCAGGAGCCTTGGCTGCCGGTCCGTGAGCTCTGATTGGCTCACAGGGCGGCGCTGAATTGAAGATACTGAGGGGCAGGAGAGGCACAGGCTGCGCTCTCCTCCCCTCATGCAGCGGCGGTGAGCAGCAGCAGCGGAGGGAGCGAGCGGCAGCCCATCGGCGTGGGTATGGTGTAACCATGGCTAAATTCTTAAGGGTACGCTGTACCCACCCGTACCCGCCTACTTGCACCCCTGGACGGAACGTAGTTCCACCTCCTCCGGCTCACCTAACCCAATGTGTGCCGGCGCTGCTGGAAGATGCTGGGCGCCCGCTGAGATTGTGTTACCAGCGGGCACCCGTCTCTCTCTCCACAGTGGGCAGCCGGAGGCAGGAGCTCACTACTGAGGTCCGACTTCCGGCTCTCTCAGTGTGCGCTATGGGAGAGACTTCATGACGTCTCTCCCATAGTGCCGAGGAGCGGACGCCGGAAGGACTGCAGCAGTCAGACGCGGGAGAGGGGCTCGGTGAGTATGGTGGTTTTTGTTTGTTTTTTCTTATGTGTGGCGGTGCATCTACTTGGGGCTTTACTACTGGGGAGATTACTGCTGGGGGCTTTACTACTGGGGGCTTTACTACTGTGGGCAAACTGCTGGGGGCATTACTACTGGGGGGCTTTACTACTGGCGGGCTTTACTACAAGGGGGCAAGCTACTGGGGGCATTACTAATGGGGGATAACTACTGGGGGCAAACTACAGGAAGGCATTACTACTGGGGGTATAACTACAGAGGCATTACTACTTGGGGGCATTACTACTTGGGGGCATTACTACTGGGGGCAAAACTACATGAGGGCTAACTACTGGGGGCATTACTAACGGGGCATACTACTGGGGGCATTACTAAAGGGGGCTAACTACTGGGGGCATTACTAACGGGGGCTAACTACTGGGGGCAAACTACAGGAGGGCTTTTCTACTGGGGCAAACTACAGGAGGGCATTATTACTGGGGGTATAACTACAGGGACATGACTACAGGGGGCATTACTACTGGGGGCATTACTACTGGGGGTATAACTACAGGGGTATTACTACTTGGGGCAAACTACAGGGGGCTAAACTACTGGGGGCATAACTACAGGGGCTGAACTACAGGGGGTCATTACGACTGGGGGCATTACTACTGGTTGCTAAACTACAAGTGGGCAAACTACTGGGGCTAAACTACTGGGGGCATTACTAACGGGGAAACTACATGGCGGCTAAACTACAGGGGTTAAACAACTGGGGGCTAAACTACTGGGGTCATAACTGCAGGGGCATTACCACTGGGGGCATAACTACTGGGGCTAAACTACATGGGGCTAAACGACTGGGGGCATTACTACAGGCAACATTACTACTGGGGGCAATACTACACAGGGGCATTACCATTAAGGGCATTACTACTGGGAGCACTACTAATGAGGGCATTGTAAAGGGGGCACTTCATAAGAGGCATCACTCCTGGGGACATAAGGGGCACTACTATTGCGGGCATTGCATAAGGGGCACCACTACTATGAGCTCTATATAAGGGTCACTACCACTGTGGGCACTACCAGTACAGTGGACATTGCATAAGGAGCACTACTACTGTGGGCATTGTATAAGGGGCGCTACTGCTGTGGGCATTATGTGTATTACGGGGTGCTTCTACTGTGAGCATTATTACTATTGTGTGACCACGTCCCTTTCTTTTTGAGACCACGCCCCTTTTTTGCAGCACCCGTCTACGGCACGTGCAATAACTTTGTTGCATGGGCGCCTTGGAGGGGGGGTGAGTTCCACCACCCCTCTAGGACCACTTTAAGCACTGTCCTGGGCCAACTACATCCCTCCATCTCATGCACATAAAAGAAACTAGCTTAAATACACATACATAAGCATATTATATGCACTAGCAAAAAAAATGAAGCATCTATCAATATCACTGGAGCATTCACAAAAGACCAATCATAAGTTTGCTAGTACTGACAGCTGACATCAGCAGAATCCTGTATTACACCTGCATACAATACAACTTTCACAGCGATACTGTACATGCATTTGCATACCTCCCAACTCTCTGTAGCTGCCCAAAATTAGGGGTCATGGCCTCACAGCAGGGGGTGTGGAAATGCCATTGCCATTAGTCATGCGTCCAGTTTTCATCATAATGGGACCTATTTGCCCAGTGCTCCGGTAGCCCCCAGACCCTCTATTCGCTGATTTGACGCTGCGCGCATGTGCACAGCATCTATTCACCACTTGCTCAGCGAGTCAGAGAGGTCTCCCAACCTGCTAATTCTCCACACCAACCGTGGGACACTGCGTCCCGCGGGTGGGACAGCGGGACAGTTCCCAAATAGAGGGTCTATCCTGCTAAAATTGGGCACATATGGGACTAATGCATTTGTATCCCAGTCTGCATAGGCGCATACATATGTGTCCACTTTCTGGATAATTGCAGGGAGATTTGGCACTAGATGCACTAAGCAAACCAGAATGGATCTCACCTGCATTAGCCCCACAGTTCTAATACATACAGGGAACACTGCATGAGCTTATAATAAATATTAATACCAAACATTGTTTTCCTGTAAGATATGTAAATTGCTCCCTGACAGTGTTCTAAGAACTATCTTCAGAAATTAATAGCACAGTTACCATTTGCATATTATCATGCAGATAGCATGGCAGATATCAATAAATCATCTGCCACCAGCATTTCTACTTCTCAGTACTTGTTCTCCATCAAAGATGATATTATGCCAAGGAGGTCTTTTACTGCCTGGAGTGAGAAACGTACAACGATTTCCACTCATTAGTCACTGATGAACTTAGCATTGTCTTTCTTACACCAGCCTCACCAAATTTAGGAAGAATGCAACCAAGAGCAGCATGGCCAATAAAAAACTACAGTGGAACAGAAAGATAGAAATCCTACCTACCACTGGTGAAGCATGCAAACCTCACATTTGCAGATCATTAAAGAACAAAGTGAATATTACATGGCACAGTTTAAAAAGAAAAAATGCTGCTATCTCTGTATATTACTAGTACCAGTGCTCGAAGTGGGCCGGTATACATCGGTATGGCATACCGGCACTTCGAGCACTGAAGACCCCCGCCGCCGCTGACTTTCAAATTCTGCGCTGTTCAAGCGCCAACTTGAGCTGTGGAACCAGCAGCCAATCAGGAGCAGCTGCGCGGCCGCTCCTTATTGGCTGCCGGTCCACGGCAGATTTCAAAAGGCGGCGGTCATAGAGACCTCACCAGAGCTGCACCGAACTCCTCCTTTTCACCGCCGCTGCCACCCATGGTCTTCTTCTCACTGCCGCTGCCACCCATGGTCTCCTTCTCATCACCGCTACCGCCCATGGCCTCCTTCTCACCGCCACTGCCGCCCATAGTCTCCTTCTAACCGCCGACGCCCATGGTCTCCTACTCTGCACCGCCGACGCCCAGGGCCTTCTCCGCACCGCCGCCACCCATGGCCTCCTCCTCTCCACCGCGAACTACAACCTCTGCACAGCCGCTGACCACAGCCCCCTCTGCACCTCCGCTGCTCACTTGGTAATGTTACCCTGCTTCCCTATGTCCCTCTGTCACTCTTTCTGTTCCTCTGTCACTCTCCCTGTCACTGCTGTCACTCTCTCTGTACTCTGTCCCTCTGTCACTTTCCCCGTCCGTGCTGTCACTTTCCCTGTCCGTGCTGTCACTCTCCCTGTCCCTGCTGTCACTCTCCCTGTTCCTGAATTTTGGCTTATACTGTGTGGGATAATGTGAATTTTGGCTCATACTGTGTGGAATAATGTGAATTTTGGCTCATACTGTGTGGAATAATGTGAATTTTGGCTCATACTGTGTGGTGTAATGTGAATTTTGGCTCATACTGTGTGGAATAATGTGAATTTTGGCTCATACTGTGTGGAATAATGTGAATTTTGGCTCATACTGTGTGTAATAATGTGAATTTTGGCTCATACTCTGTGGGATAATGTGAATTTTGGCTCATAATGTGGAATAATGTGAATTTTGGCTCATACTTTGTGGAATAATGTGAATTTTGGCTCATCCTGTGTGGGATAATGTGAATTTTGGCTCATACTGTGTGGTGTGTTGTGAATTTTGGCTCATTCTGTGTGGCGTAATGTGTAAGGGGCACCAGTACTAGATAGTATAAGGGGTCCTACTATTATGGTGCATAATGTGTATAAGGGGTATATGGTATGGTACACTACACTTAAGGACACGCTCCCTTTTGAGTGGCCACCCCCACTTTGCAACCTTCACTTTTCCATACCCCTACTTCAAAATTTCCACTTCGACCACTGACTAGTACAGTAACCTGTTTCACTATACAGTATGTAAGATTGCTCAGGGATGGCTGGTAATGCCTAGGGCTGGTAGTGAAAAATTTGACTGGATCCCCATGATCATTGTCACCCAGATTTTTCTACTACCAAGCTAGGTGAAAGCACTTTTTCTGGAGCAGGTGGAGAGTCCGCACATTTATTTTAATACTTTTTTTGACTATAATAATAACAGGTCCCTTTAGATAAACACACCTCAGAGGCAACTATTTTGTTTGCCCATTTTTTGCATCAATTTTCCAAGTCACTGCTTGCGGGAGTTAAGCCACTGTTTGGCCTTGTTCAAAGGTCCAGTTGGGAGCTATTTTTGGGATTGGGTAGAAACCGGAATGGTCCGGACCAGCTTCCTGCAACAAGGTCTTTCTTTCTGGAGCTTGTAATCCATGTCCCTGTCCAAACGGTATCCTGTCAAGGGTGGCGTTGATGTCAGGTGTCACCAGGGAGGCTGGCATTTGGGATTCCGGTGTCATCATTCCGGCTGCTGGGATCCTGACCAGATCCCAATATATGGGCTCTCAGCTATGTCACAATGCTGATAGACTGAATTTTATTTATATATGTTTTTATTTTAATTATTAAAACTCTAAATGTTCTAAGTTCTGGGTGTGATTACTCTCCATCCCTTCTCAGACCCCCCCCCTTCCTCCCCCCCATTACTGTCCCGCCACCCCTTCAACTCCACACTAATAATGGCAATATGATATACATGAGGGCAATGCCCTTGGATCTTAAAACGGGAAGCAGTTAAAATACCAGCTGTCGGGATCCCGACGTTCAAGAGACTGACACCAGAATCCCGACACCCTGTGAAATACCGATGCCCAGAATCACTGTTAACCTCCGGTTATGCCCACTTGGTTGGTTGGTCCATGTCACCAACTAATTGGGAACATAACCTGTGGCAAGCGAAGCGAGCCCACGAGGGGACTCTCTGTCGGGATTCCGACAGACCGTATACTGACAGCCAGCACCCTGTCTGCTAGTAAATCGTATGTATTCCATTAAAACAGCTCTGCTTACTATATCAAAGTCCCAGCTAGTATCTCCCATTGTGGAGTACATCATCTCCCCATGAACAATTGCTAAATGAGTGACTGTTTTAACTCATTATAAATAATAACCGATTACCCCCTTTCACATGTATGGATAAAAGTCTCACACATTGGATTTTCAAACAATTGGGGGGTTTGGGTTGGAAATTGGAATACAGTACAGTAGGCTAATAGGATAATAAAATCATTTAGTAGTATCTTTCTACTCTTACATCCTGTAAAGCGACTCTGTCTGTGTAACTAGCAGCCCTCCTGTACAGTACACAGCAGGACAATGCCCAGGCACGTTTTATTGCTGAGAGATCATACGGAGAATATCAGTTTAATCCCTCTAATGAACTCCCAGGCAGTGTGTTTAGGCTAATGGGGATCTATTCACAGTTCTCCACTTCCTCTCCGGGAATCATGCCAACTACCTACTGTAGGCCGGCAATGAAAGGGTTCCCAGGGCTGTGCACAGAATGAGTGTGTTTCAGCGTGTCGTGCAGCACAGTTGCAGGAAAGCAGCAGCAGCAGTTCTGGGGACGCCGCCTGGTGCACGGGAAAGGTCAGTCACTCTGTACAGGTCTATGCTGCCGGACACAGCAATGGGGTACACACACAGTAGTGGGTGAGGTGATGTGCTGTCAGAGTTTGTACACGATGAGGTGACTGTGACCTGTGTACAGTACTTCCAGCATCTTACAGATGTTCTTAGTGCCCGTACTAATACAGAGTGTCCTATGCAGCTGTCAGAGCTCTGTGATGACACTGGTGGGGGAAATACATGCATATACTACTGTATACTATAAATGCAGCTCACAGACAGGTGTGAAAAGAAATCTGTAACTACAGTATATAACATAATAAAAAGTTGTTAAACGTAATAACTGAAAGAGGTGAGTGATGTACGGTGTATTGATTTTTTTTGACACATGTGACATATATTCCACACTTTATATTATGGTAGGAAATACAGTACCACTTACTGTACTGTATAGCAAACTATGAGCTGAGATGGCATGGTAGGATTGCCTCAGGTTTCTATATATCTGCTTAGCATATATGTACAGTATATGTATGTATGTATGTGTGTATATATATATATATATATATATACAGGTTGAGTATCCCTTATCCAAAATGCTTGGGACCAGAGGTATTTTGGATATCGGATTTTTCCGTATTTTGGAATAATTGCATACCATAATGAGATATCATGGTGATGGGACCTAAATCTAAGCACAGAATTCATTTATGTTGCATATACACCTTATACACACAGCCTGAAGGTAATTTTAGCCAATATTTTTTATAACTTTGTGCATTAAACAAAGTGTGTCTACATTCACACAATTCATTTATGTTTCATATACACCTTATACACACAGCCTGAAGGTCATTTAATACAATATTTTTAATAACTTTGTGTATTAAACAAAGTTTGTGTACATTGAGCCATCAAAAAACAAAGGTTTCACTATCTCACTCTCACTCAAAAAAGTCCGTATTTCGGAATATTCCGTATTTCTGAATATTTGGATATGGGATACTCAACCTATATAGTGAATAGATATATATGGAACACTTTTTGTGAGTTTGCGACATAAAATAATCACTATTCAGCATACCTGTATATCATTTTCTGTGGCAACTGCCAGTTTTGAGTTCTATTTATAAAGCAGAAAACACCCCTAATTCCAGTGAAATAAATAGGTGTTTATGCAATAAATAGGCTTCGCCCTATCACAAGACTGGTTCAGTGAAGTATCTCCCAGCTGCCTCTGCAAGACTTTGTTGATAAATGATGGCTGCAATAAGCCACAACAGAAAACCAGTCCTATTGCCTCATATTGAAAAATAGGCCTTTGCACTTTGTTAAGTCAATGGGGTAAATTTACTAAGGTGGGAGTTTTTTTTAGAACTGGTGATGTTGACCATAGCAACCAATCAGATTCTACTTAACATTTATCTAGCTGCCTCTAGAAGATAATAAATAGAATCTGATTGGTTGCTATGGGCAACATCACCAACTCCCATTAGTAAATTTACCCCAGTGTGTTTTACCTGCAGTGTGGTTACAAGCATGAAGTAGGCAACACATTTTTATTGTGTTGTGTATTGACTATGTTGTAGTTGACTTGACAAAGAATTCTTAATAGCAGTTGTTAAAGGCCAATGATCTACATGTATATAACAAAATGCGTTTTTAGTGTATATTGCAGTTAAAATTTAAGTCTGGTCTTTAACCACTTCATGACAACCCTACTCACAATCATGTCCAAGCAAATTGTCCAGTTTGTGAGTGCATCTTTTTTTTTTTTCAATAATAACATAAAACATTGTATATAACTTTTGTATAATGTATTACATCAGATAAATATTAGAATAAATGTGTTTTGATTTGTTTGTTTGCTTGTTTTAGCACAGTTTGGTAAAAATATACTATTTATTACCTGACCTCCTTTACAAAAAACAAAAACAAAACCAAAGTTAATGCTAGCCCATTTATTTTTAGATAAAATGGTAAAAGATGCCACAATACAAAATCTAGTGGGTAATTGGAATGAATTGGGTCTATTTTTGTACTTTTTGAAATCTTTTTAGTAGTGCTAAACATTTATTTTGACATTAGTTGTAATAGGTCTATTAGAGCTGCTTCTATGAACTGCATATGTTACTGGGCTGTCTCCTTCTGGGAAAGGCCTTCAGGTGTCACTGCAATGATGTCAAACTTTTCCATCTGTCCAACAGCTTTTAATATGAAGTGCTGCTACCAAACTGTCAGGAGCAAATATGAGATTTCTGGGCTACTTTCCTGGATCTCAGGCTAGAAGAATTGTGACCATGTTCCTGTTTGCTATGATGCCATCTGAAAATGTTAGCTCAGACTTAAGAAACCACTGCTCAGCCGTTTTATGTTGGCAGGTGGTTGGCATGTGGTAAATGAAAATGACATATAGAATTATGATTAGATGTAAGAGATTTTGTAGCAATTGTCTTTTGAAACCTCCTCAAAAATTGACAAAATGTAAGAATTCTCAAATTCTGTTAGTCAAAGATTATGTTTATCTAATATACAGATTTGTCTTCATACATCTAGCCTTAATACGCCACGCAGCGGAGGTGCCTGGCACTAGTGAGCTGACATGAGCTGACAGGACCCATGGAGCTCTGCTAGCATTAGGCAGGTTTTTTTTCTATTGCCCAAAATACGTTTTAGTTGCAACACAATGTGAATAGGATGCACTAGGAGAATGTGAGAATTAATATTACAGGTTGAGTATCCCTTATCCAAAATGCTTGGGACCAGAGGTATTTTGGATATCGGATTTTTCCGTATTTTGGAATAATTGCATACTATAATAAGATATCATGGTGATGGGACCTAAATCTAAGCACAGAATGCATTTATGTTACATATACACCTTATACACACAGCCTGAAGTCAATTTTAGCCAATATTTTTTATAACTTTGTGCATTAAACAAAGTGTGTGTACAGTCACACAATTCATTTATGTTTCATATACACCTTATACACACAGCCTGAAGGTCATTTAATACAATATTTTTAATAACTTTGTGTATTAAACAAAGTTTGTGTACATTGAGCCATCAAAAAACAAAGGTTTCACTATCTCACTCTCACTCAAAAAAGTCCGTATTTCGGAATATTCCATATTTCGGAATATTTGGATATGGGATACTCAACCTGTATATGCAACACTTGTATATCTGTGTGCAAATGAGTCTGTATATGTAGGAGCACAGAACTTGTATTGGAAAAAAGCTCAACTGCTACATTGTTGCACTTTGTGTACAGATTCAAAGACTAAAGGCCCATACACACTAGAAGCATACCCTCCAACATGACCCGCCCCACTAGGTACAAAATGCTCTGTTTCTGGACTTCCCTCTTAATTTATTATTGCCATCACCTGTGAAGAAACAGCTTTCTTATCATTTAACTAGTTCAACACAGGTGATGGAAATGATAAATTAAGAGGGAAGTCCAGGAAAAGAGCATTTTGTACCTAGTGGGGCGGGTCATGTTGGAGGGTCTGCAGAAGACATGACCAATGTGAAAGATGTACAATGTGGAAGTTGATCAATTTGCCTTTAACTCCCTGACAAACAAAATTGAGTGTACGCACCAAGCTTTATTACAAATTATATGAACAACGAGCGATCTGCTGTGCTTGGATTGATGGAAATGAGCTGCATGCACGGGTGCACGCATTGATCATTTGCTGTGTACACACTAGAATGATATGAATGATCTGAACGACCAGATCATTCAAAACCATCGATATCACTCATATCTTTGTAAGATATCCTCTAGTGTGTATTAGAGATGAGCGCCTGAAATTTTTCGGGTTTTGTGTTTTGGTTTTGGGTTCGGTTCCGCGGCCGTGTTTTGGGTTCGAACGCGTTTTGGCAAAACCTCACCGAATTATTTTTGTCGGATTCGGGTGTGTTTTGGATTCGGGTGTTTTTTTCAAAAAACCCTAAAAAACAGCTTAAATCATAGAATTTGGGGGTAATTTTGATCCCAAAGTATTATTAACCTCAAAAAACATAATTTACACTCATTTTCAGCCTATTCTGAACACATCACACCTCACAATATTATTTTTAGTCCTAAAATTTGCACCGAGGTCGCTGTGTGAGTAAGATAAGCGACCCTAGTGGCCGACACAAACACCGGGCCCATCTAGGAGTGGCACTGCAGTGTCACGCAGGATGTCCCTTCCAAAAAACCCTCCCCAAACAGCACATGACGCAAAGAAAAAAAGAGGCGCAATGAGGTAGCTGTGTGAGTAAGATTAGCGACCCTAGTGGCCGACACAAACACCGGGCCCATCTAGGAGTGGCACTGCAGTGTCACGCAGGATGTCCCTTCCAAAAAACCCTCCCCAAACAGCACATGACGCAAAGAAAAAAAGAGGCGCAATGAGGTAGCTGACTGTGTGAGAAAGATAAGCGACCCTAGTGGCCGACACAAACACCGGGCCCATCTAGGAGTGGCACTGCAGTGTCACGCAGGATGGCCCTTCCAAAAAACCCTCCCCAAACAGCACATGACGCAAAGAAAAAAAGAGGCGCAATGAGGTAGCTGACTGTGTGAGTAAGATTAGCGACCCTAGTGGCCGACACAAACACCGGGCACATCTAGGAGTGGCACTGCAGTGTCACGCAGGATGTCCCTTCCAAAAAACCCTCCCCAAACAGCACATGACGCAAAGAAAAAAAGAGGCGCAATGAGGTAGCTGTGTGAGTAAGATTAGCGACCCTAGTGGCCGACACAAACACCGGGCCCATCTAGGAGTGGCACTGCAGTGTCACGCAGGATGTCCCTTCCAAAAAACCCTCCCCAATCAGCACATGATGCAAAGAAAAAGAAAAGAAAAAAGAGGTGCAAGATGGAATTATCCTTGGGCCCTCCCACCCACCCTTATGTTGTATAAACAAAACAGGACATGCACACTTTAACCAACCCATCATTTCAGTGACAGGGTCTGCCACACGACTGTGACTGATATGACGGGTTGGTTTGGACCCCCCCCAAAAAAGAAGCAATTAATCTCTCCTTGCACAAACTGGCTCTACAGAGGCAAGATGTCCACCTCATCTTCACCCTCCGATATATCACCGTGTACATCCCCCTCCTCACAGATTATCAATTCGTCCCCACTGGAATCCACCATCTCAGCTCCCTGTGTACTTTGTGGAGGCAATTGCTGCTGGTCAATGTCTCCGCGGAGGAATTGATTATAATTCATTTTAATGAACATCATCTTCTCCACATTTTCTGGATGTAACCTCGTACGCCGATTGCTGACAAGGTGAGCGGCGGCACTAAACACTCTTTCGGAGTACACACTTGTGGGAGGGCAACTTAGGTAGAATAAAGCCAGTTTGTGCAAGGGCCTCCAAATTGCCTCTTTTTCCTGCCAGTATAAGTACGGACTGTGTGACGTGCCTACTTGGATGCGGTCACTCATATAATCCTCCACCATTCTATCAATGTTGAGAGAATCATATGCAGTGACAGTAGACGACATGTCCGTAATCGTTGTCAGGTCCTTCAGTCCGGACCAGATGTCAGCATCAGCAGTCGCTCCAGACTGCCCTGCATCACCGCCAGCGGGTGGGCTCGGAATTCTGAGCCTTTTCCTCGCACCCCCAGTTGCGGGAGAATGTGAAGGAGGAGATGTTGACAGGTCGCGTTCCGCTTGACTTGACAATTTTGTCACCAGCAGGTCTTTCAACCCCAGCAGACCTGTGTCTGCCGGAAAGAGAGATCCAAGGTAGGCTTTAAATCTAGGATCGAGCACGGTGGCCAAAATGTAGTGCTCTGATTTCAACAGATTGACCACCCGTGAATCCTTGTTAAGCGAATTAAGGGCTGCATCCACAAGTCCCACATGCCTAGCGGAATCGCTCCGTGTTAGCTCCTTCTTCAATGCCTCCAGCTTCTTCTGCAAAAGCCTGATGAGGGGAATGACCTGACTCAGGCTGGCAGTGTCTGAACTGACTTCACGTGTGGCAAGTTCAAAGGGCATCAGAACCTTGCACAACGTTGAAATCATTCTCCACTGCACTTGAGACAGGTGCATTCCACCTACTATATCGTGCTCAATTGTATAGGCTTGAATGGCCTTTTGCTGCTCCTCCAACCTCTGAAGCATATAGAGGGTTGAATTCCACCTCGTTACCACTTCTTGCTTCAGATGATGGCAGGGCAGGTTCAGTAGTTTTTGGTGGTGCTCCAGTTTTCTGTACGTGGTGCCTGTACGCCGAAAGTGTCCCGCAATTCTTCTGGCCACCGACAGCATCTCTTGCACGCCCCTGTCGTTTTTTAAAAAATTCTGCACCACCAAATTCAAGGTATGTGCAAAACATGGGACGTGCTGGAATTGGCCCAGATTTAATGCACACACAATATTGCTGGCGTTGTCCGATGCCACAAATCCACAGGAGAGTCCAATTGGGGTAAGCCATTCCGCGATGATCTTCCTCAGTTGCCGTAAGAGGTTTTCAGCTGTGTGCGTATTCTGGAAAGCGGTGATACAAAGCGTAGCCTGCCTAGGAAAGAGTTGGCGTTTGCGAGATGCTGCTACTGGTGCCGCTGCTGCTGTTCTTGCGGCGGGAGTCCATACATCTACCCAGTGGGCTGTCACAGTCATATAGTCCTGACCCTGCCCTGCTCCACTTGTCCACATGTCCGTGGTTAAGTGGACATTGGGTACAGCTGCATTTTTTAGGACACTGGTGACTCTTTTTCTGAGGTCTGTGTACATTTTCGGTATCGCCTGCCTAGAGAAATGGAACCTAGATGGTATTTGGTACCGGGGACACAGTACCTCCAACAAGTCTCTAGTTGGCTCTGCAGTAATGATGGATACCGGAACCACGTTTCTCACCACCCAGGATGCCAAGGCCTCAGTTATCCGCTTTGCAGTAGGATGACTGCTGTGATATTTCATCTTCCTCGCAAAGGACTGTTGAACAGTCAATTGCTTACTGGAAGTAGTACAAGTGGGCTTACGACTTCCCCTCTGGGATGACCATCGACTCCCAGCGGCAACAACAGCAGCGCCAGCAGCAGTAGGCGTTACACGCAAGGATGCATCGGAGGAATCCCAGGCAGGAGAGGACTCGTCAGACTTGCCAGTGACATGGCCTGCAGGACTATTGGCATTCCTGGGGAAGGAGGAAATTGACACTGAGGGAGTTGGTGGGGTGGTTTGCGTGAGCTTGGTTACAAGAGGAAGGGATTTACTGGTCAGTGGACTGCTTCCGCTGTCACCCAAAGTTTTTGAACTTGTCACTGACTTATTATGAATGCGCTGCAGGTGACGTATAAGGGAGGATGTTCCGAGGTGGTTAACGTCCTTACCCCTACTTATTACAGCTTGACAAAGGGAACACATGGCTTGACACCTGTTGTCCGCATTTCTGGTGAAATACCTCCACACCGAAGAGCTGATTTTTTTGGTATTTTCACCTGGCATGTCAACGGCCATATTCCTCCCACGGACAACAGGTGTCTCCCCGGGTGCCTGACTTAAACAAACCACCTCACCATCAGAATCCTCCTGGTCAATTTCCTCCCCAGCGCCAGCAACACCCATATCCTCCTCATCCTGGTGTACTTCAACACTGACATCTTCAATCTGACTATCAGGAACTGGACTGCGGGTGCTCCTTCCAGCACTTGCAGGGGGCGTGCAAATGGTGGAAGGCGCATGCTCTTCACCTCCAGTGTTGGGAAGGTCAGGCATCGCAACCGACACAATTGGACTCTCCTTGTGGATTTGGGATTTCGAAGAACGCACAGTTCTTTGCGGTGCTTTTGCCAGCTTGAGTCTTTTCAGTTTTCTAGCGAGAGGCTGAGTGCTTCCATCCTCATGTGAAGCTGAACCACTAGCCATGAACATAGGCCAGGGCCTCAGCCGTTCCTTGCCACTCCGTGTGGTAAATGGCATATTGGCAAGTTTACGCTTCTCCTCCGACAATTTTATTTTAGGTTTTGGAGTCCTTTTTTTTCTGATATTTGGTGTTTTGGATTTGACATGCTCTGTACTATGACATTGGGCATCGGCCTTGGCAGACGACGTTGCTGGCATTTCATCGTCTCGGCCATGACTAGTGGCAGCAGCTTCAGCACGAGGTGGAAGTGGATCTTGATCTTTCCCTAATTTTGGAACCTCAACTTTTTTGTTCTCCATATTTTATAGGCAGAACTAAAAGGCACCTCAGGTAAACAATGGAGATGGATGGATTGGATACTAGTATTGGATACCTGCCGACTGCCGACACAGAGGTAGCCACAGCCGTGAACTACCGCACTGTACACTGGTTGATAAAGAGATAGTAGTATACTCGTAACAACTAGTATGACACTATGACGACGGTATAAAGAATGAAAAAAAAACCACGGTTAGGTGGTATATATTATAATAATAATACAATTATGGATGGACGGACTGCCTGCCGACTGCCGACACAGAGGTAGCCACAGCCGTGAACTACCGCACTGTACACTGGTTGATAAAGAGATAGTAGTATACTCGTAACAACTAGTATGACACTATGACGACGGTATAAAGAATGAAAAAAAAACCACGGTTAGGTGGTATATATTATAATAATAATACAATTATGGATGGACGGACTGCCTGCCGACTGCCGACACAGAGGTAGCCACAGCCGTGAACTACCGCACTGTACACTGGTTGATAAAGAGATAGTAGTATACTCGTAACAACTAGTATGACACTATGACGACGGTATAAAGAATGAAAAAAAAACCACGGTTAGGTGGTATATATTATAATAATAATACAATTATGGATGGACGGACTGCCTGCCGACTGCCGACACAGAGGTAGCCACAGCCGTGAACTACCGCACTGTACACTGGTTGATAAAGAGATAGTAGTATACTCGTAACAACTAGTATGACACTATGACGACGGTATAAAGAATGAAAAAAAAACCACGGTTAGGTGGTATATATTATAATAATAATACAATTATGGATGGACGGACTGCCTGCCGACTGCCGACACAGAGGTAGCCACAGCCGTGAACTACCGCACTGTACACTGGTTGATAAAGAGATAGTAGTATACTCGTAACAACTAGTATGACACTATGACGACGGTATAAAGAATGAAAAAAAAAC
Source organism: Pseudophryne corroboree (assembly GCF_028390025.1). Taxonomy (NCBI): domain Eukaryota; kingdom Metazoa; phylum Chordata; class Amphibia; order Anura; family Myobatrachidae; genus Pseudophryne; species Pseudophryne corroboree. The sequence goes on along the minus strand of NC_086449.1, from coordinate 625,460,877 downwards.
CACGGTTAGGTGGTATATATTATAATAATAATACAATTATGGATGGACGGACTGCCTGCCGACTGCCGACACAGAGGTAGCCACAGCCGTGAACTACCGCACTGTACACTGGTTGATAAAGAGATAGTAGTATACTCGTAACAACTAGTATGACACTATGACGACGGTATAAAGAATGAAAAAAAAACCACGGTTAGGTGGTATATATTATAATAATAATACAATTATGGATGGACGGACTGCCTGCCGACTGCCGACACAGAGGTAGCCACAGCCGTGAACTACCGCACTGTACACTGGTTGATAAAGAGATAGTAGTATACTCGTAACAACTAGTATGACACTATGACGACGGTATAAAGAAAGAAAAAAAAATACCACGGTTAGGTGGTATATATTGTAATACAATTATGGATGGACGGACTGCCTGCCGAGTTCCGACTGCCGACACAGAGGTAGCCACAGCCGTGAACTACCGCACTGTACTGTGTCTGCTGCTAATATAGACTGGTTGATAAAGAGATAGTATACAATACATACAACAATATACTACTATACTGGTGGTCAGGCACTGGTCACCACTAGTCACACTGGCAGTGGCACTCCTGCAGCAAAAGTGTGCACTGTTTAATTTTAAATTAATATAATATTATGTACTCCTGGGGGCTCCTGCTATAACAACCTGCAGTGCTCCCCAGTCTCCCCCACAATTATTATAAGCTTTGCCTTTTATACATTGATGTGCAGCACACTGGGCTGAGCTGAGTGCACACAGACTGAGTCACACTGTGTGACTGGCTGCTGCTGTGTATCGTTTTTTTTCAGGCAGAGAACGGATATAGCAGAGAACGGATATATTAAAATAAATAAAAGTTAACTAACAACAACTGCACTGGTCACTGTGGTAAACTCTGTCTGACTCTGCACAATCTCTCTCTCTCTTCTAATCTAATTTCTAATGGAGAGGACGCCAGCCACGTCCTCTCCCTATCAATCTCAATGCACGTGTGAAAATGGCGGCGACGCGCGGCTCCTTATATAGAATCCGAGTCTCGCGAGAATCCGACAGCGTCATGATGACGTTCGGGCGCGCTCGGGTTAACCGAGCAAGGCGGGAGGATCCGAGTCTGCTCGGACCCGTGAAAAAAACATGAAGTTCGTGCGGGTTCGGTTTCAGAGAAACCGAACCCGCTCATCTCTAGTGTGTATGGGCCTTAAGTCGCACACAGATGTACAAGTGTCATATTAAATTAATCAGCACAGTGTCCTGGTGCATCCTAGCTGCATCTGCATCACATTGCAAATGAGCATTTTTGGCAGAAAAGACACCCAACACTCATTGGATCTGGCTCTCAAAGAGGGGCTGTTTGCCACGACTGCAGCAATAATGTAAGAGGACACACACACACACACACACACACACACACACACACACACACACACACACACACACACACACACACACACATATATATGCACAAATTCTGCTAGAGTCAAAGATAATGTACAGCTGGCACTGTACTGGGAGTTCAAAATGTCCCTCCACAGTTTCTGTCTGATTAGCAAGTCTCCCCACAGAGAATGTGTGCTAAGTAATATGACAACACAATTGACAACACTTAATTTACATGAAATAAAAGAGAAATCATTTCATACTTATCTACATTAAGGGGGGAATTCAGTTGCTATATCGCGTCCGATCTTCCCTCTAAAGTGATTGGAGATCACAGGGCGATATTTAGCTGATCTTTTTTTATTGCTGTGATAGCAAAAGAGGTCGGGTTTAGCCGACCCAACCAAACTAATGGGCACAACGCAAAAAGTCTTGTTTGAGCACTCAGACGGTTTACTGTTCACGCAGGGGTGAAGGGGAGGGGGGGTGCGAGTTGAAAAATCTATTGAATTCCACAAATGTGTTGAAAAGGGTTAGGTATGCGTGATCGGCGGTCAGGAGAACATACCGACGCCAGGATCCCAGCTTTTAGATGTCTGGCGGGGTGGGCAAGCACAATGAAACCCCTGCAGCGATGCGGACTTGGTGGCTTGCTGTGCTCTCCACAGGTTATATTCCCACTCTATGGGTGTTGTGGACACCACGAGTGGGAATAGTCCCTATTAGTCGGCATGTCAACTGTCGGGACTGTGAGGGGGGCGGGATTCCGGCGTCGGTATTGTGACTGGCAGTCTCCTGACCGTCGGTCACGTAACTGCCTCCCATTGAAAGTGTTGTCCCGCTCTGGCCTCCCATGGCTGTAGAGGAGATCTGTAAACAGAGCCATATATTTTTATTTATTTTTTGAGTTGGGAAATTATTTGTGATTCTCTTTTGTTTGTTTCAGTGTTTTCAGGTAATTTTGTAGCCAAGGGCGTAGCTGCCATAGGTGCAGGCAGTGCAGCTGCTATGGGGCCACCTTCCCCACCAAAGTTACATGTGTTATATACATTTTTCAACATTTGGGTGGTACATAGAGACCCTTACAAACTTTTGCCTTGGGGTCTACAATATATCTCGTTATGCCCCTGGAACTGCTCATTGTAATGTGGTATAAAATGAACTGGAGGGGATTATAATATTATATAATGTGAACTGGTGCACTGTAATGTGGTACAATATGAAGTGGAGGCACCATAGTCTGACAAAATATGAACTGGGGACACTGTATGTCATAATGTAAATTGGGGGTAATGTGTTGTATAATGTGACCTAGGGCACTACTATGGTTCATAAAATAACTAGGGCACTATTATGGGGCATAAAATTAACAACTGCTGTGGAGAGGTGTCTCTTTAGAAGCATTGGCACAAGGACCCCCTCAAAATGTTGCTATGGGGCCCACAAATTTCTGGCTACGTCCCTGTTTGTAGCAACGTGTTCCTCATGTATAGTTTTTAATTCCTTTATTCCTTTAGAGTATAATTGTGTTTTTGTTTTATAGCTGTATGAGTTCCTATCAACCCATAAATGAAAAGGTGTATTTTTACCATAACTTAATGAACTCCACCAATAACTGGTAGTTTTTAGTAGGACTACTTAAAGTTGCTATGTGCACATCCTTCACCCAATATCTTATTTAATAGTTATTAGCTGTCTCTCTTATACAATAAAATGTTTAACACTCTTCCTTCTCTATCGCTGCTGATAGAATTGATGTTTTTCATTGCTGTTGTGTCTTTTAAAATACTATTTGTCTCTGGGCCACATTTGGAAATATGAAACTTTAAAAAAAAAAGTTAAAGAAAAACTGATTTTGTTTATGATATCATTTTAATTATATGTCTGGGCAATGCGTTGTATGTATAAACATTTATATTGGGTGTGGTGTGTAATTATTACTTGTTGAAAATACACCACCTGTTCTTGCGTTTAGCAAATATATTAGGAGAAACAATCCTTCGGCAGCAGTAAGCCGTATACTATATTCATCCATTAAATCTTAGGTGTGTAATCACTTTTCAACATAGTACATTTCACAAAGTGGTATGCCCCCAACTTTCCCATTTGTTTTAAGCTATAATACAGAACACTTTCCCCATTAGATTTGCGTTGGTGCAGATAGCTCCCATTACAACTGTTTGGGTGCTTGTTTTATGGATTTTGTTGCCCAGTGAAAATGGATAAAGTACTTTTCAAAAAATTACTATTTGGCCACACCTGTTAATTATTGAATTCAGGTGTTTCAATCAGACCCGTTGCCACAGGCAGTGTCGGACTGAGGCATGTAGGGCCCACCGGGGGAATGCAGTGGTATGGGCCCATGTTTAGATATGTAGCCAGTCTGCAGAGGGGGTGTGGCCTGCCACCTCATTGGTTTGACCAATGATTAGAGAGTGCAACGTCTGGGCACTTTCATAAATATACACAATAAATTCAGCCGCTGCATGCATGATAATGTACCAGATTACTTATTAGTAGTGCACTCTAGAAAATACACTATAGTCCAGTATAAGGTAACATATGTATAATGTATAATTCAAGTGCACAGTCTGGAACCTGATACTTAGAGGAGGAGGTGGGCCCCCAGGCAGGAGGGCCTACCGGTGTTTTCCCCTGTGCCCCTGTGGCCAGTCCAAGCATGGCCACAGGTGTATAAAATCACTGAGTTCTGTAATAGAATTCTACCTTTGCAATAAGACGGTTCATTAAATTTCATCCCTGCTGGATATTCCATGGTCAATTGTAAGTGATATTACTAGAAAGTGGAAACATTTAGCAACAACAGCAACTCAGACACTAAGCGGAAGACCACGTAAAATCACAGAGTGGGGTCAACAAGTCTAAGCATGGTGTGTAAAAGACGCCAACAATCTGCTAATTCCATTGCTGAGGAATTCCAAACTTCCACTGGCATTAATGTAAGCATATAAAACATGCGGCGGGAGCTTAACAGAATGGGTTTCCATGGCCGTGCAGATGCATGCAAGCCTCACATCACCAGGTCCAATGCCAAGCATACCGACACTGGACTGTGGAGCAGAGGAAACGTGTACTGTGGAATCATGCTTCTGTTTGGCAGTTAGATGGGTGACTCTGGGTTTGGTGGATACAGGGGGAACGTCATCTGCCTGCAGGGATGGACTGGGGTCCGAATTCGGCCCTGGGATGTGCATGCACATGCCAGAGGCACGTGCGCTGTGTACAGGGCCACACGGGCACTATAGTCGGGGGGGAGTGCAGCAAGTCAGGGGGACGTGGACTCGTGGCATGCCCCCATTTCCATGAAGATGGGCAGGGGGGCGGAGGCATGCGGGCACTAAAGTAGGGGGCATGCCATGGAGAGGGGAGGCGGGGGAGCGGCCAGAGCAGAGAAACGGAGACTGAGCTGCCCGTGGCCTTCCCGACTCTCTGACTTACAGGACCGGCCCACAAGCCTATCGGTCCTTTTGGCATTTGCCAGAAGTACCGAATGGTCAGTCCGGCCCTGCCTGCCTGACTGCATAATGTCAACTGTGAAGTTTGGTGAAAGATGGATAATGGTATGGGGCTGTTTTTCAGGGTGTGGGCTAGGCCCCTTGGTGGTCATTCCAAGTTGATCGCTTGTTGCATTCGTTCGCTGTTCAGCGATGAGGCAAAAAAGGCATTTCTGCGCATGGGTATGCAGCGCAATGCGTGCGCGTCATACTAATGCAACGAACGATGTGGTTTCACACAAGGTCTAGCGAAGCTTTTCATTCGCACTGCTGGCCGCAGAGTGATTGACAGGAAGAGGGCGTTACTGGGTGTCAACTGACCGTTTTCAGGGAGTGTTCGGAAAAACGCAGGCGTGCCAGGAAAAATGCAGGCGTGGCTGGGCGACCGCAGTGTTCGTGACGTCAAAACAGGAACTGAACAGTCTGAAGTGATTGCAAGCGCTGAGTAGGTCTGAAGCTACTCTAAAACTGCACAAAAAAAGTTTGCCACCGCTCTGCGATCCTTTCGTTCGCACTTTTGCTAAGCTAAAATACACTCCCAGTGGGAGGCGGCATAGCGTTTGCACGGCTGCAAAAAACTGCTAGCGAGCGAACAACTTGCAATGACCACCCTTATCTACAGTGGAGGGCAATGTTAATGTTCAACATACCAAGACATTTTGAACAATGCTAAGCTTGTAACAGGATGTAGTTATGTGACCAGCGGTAATCCCGCACCCCCAGAATCCCGACAGTCGGCATTCCGCTGCCGGAATACTGGCGGAGGTATGCTGACCGCCGGTCAAGCATACCCAATCCCTTCTAACTTTGTAGCAACAGTTTGGGGAAGGCCCTTTTCTATTCCAACATGATCGTGCCCCAGTGTACAAAGAAAGGACTATAAAGACATGATTTCATAAGTTCGGTGTGGAAGAACTTGACTGGCCCGCATAGAGCCCTGACCTCAACCGCATTGAGCACCTTTGGGATGAACTGGAACGGAGATTGCTAGCCAGGCCTTCTTGTCCAACATCAGTGCCTGACCTCATAAATGCTCGACAGAATGAATGGGCCCGAATTCCCACAGAAACACTCCAAATTCTTGTGGAAAGCCTTTCAAGAACAGTGGAAATGGTTATATCTGCAAAAGGGGGACCAACTCTGTATTAAAGTATATGTATTTAAATGCAATGTCATTACAGTTCCTGTTGGTGTAATTGTCAGGCATCCGAATACTTTTGTTTATATAATGTATATATGTTCCTGTGTTCTGTGTTTAGTTATGGGTGAACATTTATAGAGCCCACTAGTCAGTAATTACTATTTTGTGAATTTGGAGTATATAGATAATAAGATTTTACTCACCGGTAAATCTATTTCTCGTAGTCCGTAGTGGATGCTGGGAACTCCGTATGGACCATGGGGAATAGCGGCTCCGCAGGAGACTGGGCACAACTAAGAAAGATTTAGGACTACCTGGTGTGCACTGGCTCCTCCCTCTATGCCCCTCCTCCAGACCTCAGTTAGGAAACTGTGCCCGGAAGAGCTGACACAATAAGGAAAGGATTTTGGAATCCCGAGTAAGACTCATACCAGCCACACCAATCACACCGTACAACTCGTGATACTATACCCAGTTAACAGTATGAATAACAACTGAGCCTCACGAACAGATGGCTCATAACAATAACCCTTTAGTTAGGCAATAACTATATACAAGTATTGCAGACAATCCGCACTTGGGATGGGCGCCCAGCATCCACTACGGACTACGAGAAATAGATTTACCGGTGAGTAAAATCTTATTTTCTCTGACGTCCTAGTGGATGCTGGGAACTCTGTAAGGACCATGAGGATTATACCAAAGCTCCCAAACGGGCGGGAGAGTGCGGATGACTCTGCAGCACCGAATGAGCAAACTCAAGGTCCTCCTCAGCCAGGGTATCAAACTTGTAGAATTTAGCAAATGTGTTTGAACCCGACCAAGTAGCAGCTCGGCAAAGTTGTAAAGCCGAGACCCCTCGGGCAGCCGCCCAAGAAGAGCCCACTTTCCTCGTGGAATGGGCTTTTACAGATTTAGGATGCGGCAGTCCAGCCGCAGAATGTGCAAGTTGAATCGTACTACAGATCCAGCGAGCAACAGACTGCTTTGAAGCAGGAGCACCCAGCTTGTTGGGCGCATACAGGATAAATAGCGAGTCAGTTTTCCTGACTCCAGCCGTCCTGGAAACATAGATTTTCAGGGCTCTGACTACGTCCAGCAACTTGGAATCCTCCAAGTCCTTAGTAGCCGCAGGCACCACAATAGGTTGGTTCAAATGAAAAGCTGATACCACCTTAGGAAGAAATTGGGGACGAGTCCTCAATTCCGCCCTATCCATATGGAAAATCAGATAAGGGCTTTTACATGACAAAGCCGCCAATTCTGACACACGCCTGGCCGAAGCCAAGGCCAACAGCATGACCACTTTCCACGTGAGATATTTTAGTTCCACGGTTTTAAGTGGCTCAAACCAATGTGACTTAAGGAAATTCAACACCACGTTGAGATCCCAAGGTGCCACTGGAGGCACAAAAGGGGGCTGAATATGCAGCACTCCTTTAACAAATGTCTGAACTTCAGGCAGTGAAGCCAGTTCTTTTTGGAAGAAAATCGACAGAGCCGAAATCTGGACCTTAATGGAACCCAATTTTAGGCCCATAGTCACCCCTGACTGTAGGAAGTGCAGAAATCGACCCAGCTGAAATTCCTCCATATGGGCCCTTCTGGCCTCACACCACGCAACATATTTTCGCCATATGCGGTGATAATGGTTTGCGGTCACCTCCTTCCTAGCTTTAATCAGCGTAGGTATGACTTCCTCCGGAATGCCCTTTTCCTTTAGGATCCGGCGTTCAACCGCCATGCCGTCAAACGCAGCCGCGGTAAGTCTTGGAACAGACAGGGTCCCTGCAGCAGCAGGTCCTGACTGAGCGGCAGAGGCCATGGGTCCTCTGAGATCATTTCTTGAAGTTCTGGGTACCAAGCTCTTCTTGGCCAATCCGGAACCACAAGTATAGTTCTTACTCCTCTCCTTCTTATTATTCTCAGTACCTTGGGTATGAGAGGCAGAGGAGGGAACACATATACCGACTGGTGTCACTAGAGCGTCCACAGCTATCGCCTGAGGGTCCCTTGACCTGGCGCAATATTTTTTTAGCTTTTTGTTGAGGCGGGACGCCATCATGTCCACCTGTGGCCGTTCCCAGCAATTTACAATCAGCTTGAAGACTTCTGGATGAAGTCCCCACTCTCCCGGGTGGAGGTCGTGCCTGCTGAGGAAGTCTGTTTCCCAGTTGTCCACTCCCGGAATGAACACTGCTGACAGTGCTATCACGTGATTTTCCGCCCATCGGAGAATTCTTGTGGCTTCTGCCATCGCCATCCTGCTTCTTGTGCCGCCCTGTCGGTTTACATGGGCGACCGCCGTGATGTTGTCTGACTGGATCAGCACCGGCTGGTGTTGAAGCAGGGGTCTTGCCTGACTTAGGGCATTGTAAATGGCCCTTAGTTCCAGAATATTTATGTGTAGGGAAGTCTCCTGACTTGTCCATAGTCCTTGGAAGTTTCTTCCCTGTGTGACTGCCCCCCAACCTCGAAGGCTGGCATCCGTGGTCACCAGGACCCAGTCCTGTATACCGAATCTGCGGCCCTCTAGAAGATGAGCACTCTGCAGCCACCACAACAGCGACACCCTGGTCCTTGGAGACAGGGTTATCAGCCGATGCATCTGAAGATGCGATCCGGACCACTTGTCCAACAGATCCCACTGAAAGATCCTTGCATGGAACCTTCCGAAAGGAATTGCTTCGTAAGAAGCCACCATCTTTCCCAGGACTCGCGTGCAATGGTGCACCGACACCTGTTTTGGTTTTAGGAGGTCTCTGACTAGAGATGACAACTCCTTGGCCTTCTCCTCCGGGAGAAACACTTTTTTCTGTTCCGTGTCCAGAACCATCCCCAGGAACAGTAGACGCGTTGTAGGAACCAGCTGCGACTTTGGAAAATTCAGGATCCAGCCGTGCTGTTGTAGCACTTCCCGAGCAAGTGCTACTCCGATCAACAACTGTTCCCTGGACCTCGCCTTTATAAGGAGATCGTCCAAGTACGGGATAATTAAAACTCCCTTTTTTCGAAGGAGTATCATCATTTCGGCCATTACCTTGGTAAATACCCTCGGTGCCGTGGACAGACCAAACGGCAACGTCTGGAATTGGTAATGACAGTCCTGTACCACAAATCTGAGGTACTCCTGGTGAGGAGGGTAAATGGGGACATGCAGGTAAGCATCCTTGATGTCCAGTGATACCATGTAATCCCCCTCGTCCAGGCTTGCAATCACCGCCCTGAGTGATTTCATCTTGAACTTGAACCTTCTTATATAAGTGTTCAAGGATTTTAAATTTAAAATGGGTCTCACCGAACCGTCCGGTTTCGGTACCACAAACATTGTGGAATAGTAACCCCGTCCCTGTTGAAGGAGGGGTACCTTGATTATCACCTGCTGAGAAAACAGCTTGTGAATCGCCTCCAGCACTGCCTCCCTGTCCGGGGGAGCCGTCGGCAAGGCAGATTTGAGGAAACGGCGAGGGGGAGACGTCTCGAATTCCAGCTTTTACCCCTGAGATACTACTTGCAGAATCCAGGGATCCACCCGTGAGCGAGCCCACTGGTCGCTGAAGTTCTTGAGACGGGCCCCCACCGTACCTGGCTCCGCCTGTGGAGCCCCAGCGTCATGTGGTGGACTTAGAGGAAGCGGGGGAGGACTTTTGTTCCTGGGAACTGGCTGTATGTTGCAGATTTTTCCCTCTACCTCTGCCTCTGGGCAGAAAGGACGCGCCTCTAACCCGCTTGCCTTTCTGGGGCCGAAAGGACTGTACCTGATAATACGGTGCTTTCTTTGGCTGTGAGGGAACATGGGGTAAAAATGCTGACTTCCCAGCTGTCGCTGTGGAAACGAGGTCCGAGAGACCATCCCCAAACAACTCCTCACCCTTGTAAGGCAAAACTTCCATGTGCCTTTTAGAATCTGCATCTCCTGTCCACTGCCGAGTCCACAATCCTCTCCTGGCAGAAATGGACATCGCGTTTATTTTAGATGCCAGCCGGCAAATATCCCTCTGTGCATCTCTCATGTATAAGACAGCGTCTTTAATATGCTCTACGGTTAGCAATATAGTGTCCCTATCTAGGGTATCAATGTTTTCCGACAGGGAATCTGACCACGCAGCTGCAGCTCCATGCTGAAGCAATAGCCGGTCTCAGTATAATTCCTGAGTGTGTATATACAGACTTCAGGATAGCCTCCTGCTTACTATCCGCAGGTTCCTTTAGGGCGGCCGTGTCCGGAGACGGTAGTGCCACCTTTTTAGACAGACGTGTGAGCGCTTTATCCACCCTAGGGGATGTCTCCCAACGTGACCTGTCCTCTGGCGGGAAAGGGTACGCCATTAGTAACTTTTTTTAAATTACCAGTTTTTTATCGGGGGAAGCCCACGCTTCTTCACACACTTCATTTAATTCATCAGATGGGGGAAACACCACTGGTAGCTTTTTCTCCCCAAACATAATACCCTTTTTTGTGGTACCTGGGGTAATATCAGAAATGTGCAACACATTTTTCATTGCCGTAATCATATAACGAATGGCTCTATTGGAATGTACACTAGTCTCATCGTCGTCGACACTCGAGTCAGTATCCGTGTCGACATCTGTGTCTGCCATCTGAGGTAGTGGGCGTTTTAGAGCCCCTGATGGCTTTTGAGACGCCTGGGCAGGCACGGGCTGAGCAGCCGGCTGTCCCACATCTGCTATGTCGTCAAACCTTTTATGTAAGGAGTTGACACTGTCGCGTAATTCCTTCCACATGTCCATCCATTCAGGTGTCGACCCCGCAGGGGGTGACATCACATTTATCGGCACCTGCTCCGCCTCCACATAAGCCTTCTCATCAAACATGTCGACACAGCCGTACCGACACACCGCACACACACAGGGAATGCTCTGACTGAGGACAGGACCCCACAAAGTCCTTTGGGGAGACAGAGAGAGAGTATGCCAGCACATACCAGAGCGCTATATAATACAGGGATACCCACTACACAGTGATTTTTCCCCTATAGCTGCTATAATACACAATTTGCGCCTAAATTTAGTGCCCCCCCTCTCTTTTTTACCCTATTGAGCCTGGAAACTGCAGGGGAGAGCCTGGGGAGCGTCCTTCCAGCGGAGCTGTGAGAGGAAATGGCGCCAGTGTGCTGAGGGAGATAGCCCCGCCCCCTTCACGGCGGACTTCTCCCGCTTTTTTCAGGATATATTTGGCAGGGGATTTTACACATATATAGTCTTCCTGACTATATTATGTGTTTTTTTGCCAAGCTAAGGTATTTATATTGCAGCCCAGGGCGCCTCCCCCCCCCAGCGCCCTGCACCCATCAGTGACTGGAGTGTGAGGTGTGCATGGGGAGCAATGGCGCACAGCTGCAGTGCTGTGCGCTACCTTAATGAAGACCGGAGTCTTCAGCCGCCGATTTTCTGGACGTTCTTCTTGCTTCTGGCTCTGCAAGGGGGACGGTGGCGCGGCTCCGGGACCGGACGACCGAGGCTGGGCCTGTGTTCGATCCCTCTGGAGCTAATGGTGTCCAGTAGCCTAAGAAGCCCAAGCTAGCTGCAAGCAGGTAGGTTCGCTTCTTCTCCCCTCAGTCCCTCGAAGCAGTGAGTCTGTTGCCAGCAGATCTCACTGAAAATAAAAACCTAAATATACTTTCTTTCTAAGAGCTCATAGTGTGCAACCAGCTCAGCCGGACACAAAATTTTAACTGAGGTCTGGAGGAGGGGCATAGAGGGAGGAACCAGTGCACACCAGGTAGTCCTAAATCTTTCTTAGTTGTGCCCAGTCTCCTGCGGAGCCGCTATTCCCCATGGTCCTTATGGAGTTCCCAGCATCCACTAGGGCGTCAGAGAAATATAAACTATTGAATTTAACATGTGTTAATTCAAATGGAATAATGGGTGAGAACAAAAGTGGAGTATTGTTCCACAGGTTGAACTGGTCATGTTTAAAAATATGGGACAGCAGTGTGTCATCTATAGCAATGTGTTATCTATAGCAACCTGCTCTACTTTTGCATTAGACATTGGCTATTTGCCAGTGATTTACACCTCAGGTCAGGTCACTGGACATCTCAATCCTTTGATTCTATGCACGAGCATAGAAACCAATTAAAATGTTGGGTGGAGTTAACCTGGGGGAAAACACAGATGAGAGCACTAGGAGAGCTTACTAACTGTCACTGATTTCCCAGGTATTTGGGTTGGGCATGAAATTCCAACACCGGAATCCCAAAGCTGAAAATGCTGACGACTTCTGAGTAAGTATTTTACCCCTACACCTAACCCACCCCCTAATGCCAAACCCTCATACTCGCCTTGGGAATCCATGGGCATTCACCGCGTTGGGATTCCTGTAGCTCCTGTGTGAGCAGCTGGGCATCTTTGAATGCAGCTGCTTTCAGTGGCATGCCGACAACACCCACCACCGCGTTACCTCCCAGGAATGCCCACTCAAAGTCTCAGACCGTGCGATCAATTTTGTGCTGCGCCTCTGTGCGCAGCAATCGGAATATATGCACAGCGCGGACTTGGATGCATGCGCAGACGTAAAACATCACCCATTTATGTTCAACATAGACACTGCTTCCCCCTCTGAATCAGGCACTATGTATTATTTCCCGTGTTATTTTATGCTAGAATAGAATTAGGGGTAGATTTATTTAAGCTTCTGAAACAGACAAGTGGTAGTGGTGGCTGCATAGAAACCAATCAGATTTTCTCGAAAATGATAGATAGAATCTGGTTGGTACGGTCTACATCACGACTTGTCTGTTTAGACAAAATGTGTCCTCTACTGACCGGCGTTCACATAACTACATCCTCTTTATAATGTAGTAGAGTGGTAGGAGGCTAGGCATGCATGTGACAGTTACATTAGCACACTAATTCACCCAAATGTAATGCTGGTAAATAATCCCTGGAGCCTAGGTCCAGTCAGGGAGTGCAAGAGGGTGATGAAGTGATTTGGGATATTGCTGCCCCGCTTTGAAATGCTGTGCCATGATTCATGCTAACATGCCGCCGGGGATAGGGCACGTTGAGGTGAATCAGGAAGGAGTCTTCTTGAAGTACTGTACACAAAATGTATGAGTCTCCCGGGCATTCTGGCATAGTCACATATAACTGAAATGCAAGTTAAGGGCCCTACACACTTGATGATATCTTTGAAAGATATGAACGATATCATTAAAACATGAACAATAAATCGTTCATATCTTCAGTATGTATGCAACATTGATGAATGATGCGCGTCCCCGCAATCGTTCATCGTTGATCGATCATCGTTTAAACATGCAAGCCATTCTGGATGATATAGATGTACTGTATGTGATGTCATATCATCCAAATTGGCCATAGATATCGTCCAGTTTGTATGCTTAAAATATCGTTGGTCGGTAACAGCAGCAAAATCTCCAAGTGTGTAGGGCCCATAAGTATAAAACACAGAATAATATACAGTAATGTATAGAGTATTAGAAGTATATTCTTATTTTCCTAAACCTTTTATTCCCCTTTTGGACAATTCTATAGAAACCAGCCAGGCACTTCTAGGAGATCATATTGGAGTTTCTAATAAAAGAACATGTTTACTCAAGCATTTCACTATTGTCCCTTTAGTTCCTAAAATAATACAACTCAAATGGTTAGTTCCCTTTCCTGTTAAGCTTATTTTGTATTTTGTGTTGTAAATGCAAATGCAAAGCACTTTCAGTCCAATTGGGAGAAACATGCTGTATGAATATTATTATCCTATATATTAATAGCAGAAGGACGAGTTTTATGACATATTTCTATGACGCCTTTGTCTGAGCAGGGCACATCATACACCAAATTTAAGGTCTTGGTCCGTAGATATGCAGAAAAATATTGGCATTGTAATTGGCTGCTTTGCGGAGTTATGTGGCAATACAACCAACTGCCATTTACAGTGCATCACCATTGTGCTCTGGAGAGGGTGACAGTTGGTGAACTCTCCCTGTGCACCTGATGGGTGACCTGGAACATGCACTAGAATTGGAGAAGGTAGGTTCAGAGGAAATTTAAGGACAAATTACTTCACAGAAATGGCAGTGGATAAGTGAAATAGCCTCCCATCAGAGTTGGTTGAGGCTAATTATTATTATCCTTTATTTATATGGCGCCACAAGGGTTCCGCAGCACCCAATTACAGAGTACATATGCACATAATCAAAACAGGAAAACAGTGACATGTAGTTGAAGACAATATAGGACAAGTACAGGGTAACTAAGCATAACTACACCAGTAAACGACATAGAGAAGTTCCAAGGTGGACAAAAAAAAACTGCGGGATTTGGGCAGTTGAGGATTATTACAGTATGAAAAGGATAAGCACATGAGGGAAGAGGGCTCTACTCGTGAGAGCTTACATTCTAAGGGGAGGGGTAGACAGACAGAGGTGACATAGATGGGGTACATAGAGAGCATGGAACAGAGGGTTAGGATGAGATTTGGCTGGGTTTGGTAAAGACAATAGAGCAATTTGAACATAGATATACATATAAATATCCTTACAAAGAACTAAGGATCAAATAGGGTTGAGGTTACTAAATAGGTAAAAAGGTGCAGACTTAATGGGTCAAGTGGTTCTTATTTGCAGTCAATTTCTATGTGACCTGTGACAGTTATTTGCAGCCATCCACTAAGGCTGGGTACACACTTGACGATGTGCATAAAATGCAACATCGTCAAGAAAAAATATATCAGACATACACACTGAATGATATTGTCACCGATGTCGTCAGTGATGGCATCCACCCAGACCCAGGTGCATGCAGTCTTGTCCAATATCTTTATATTTGAAGGCTGGAACTAAAGTTATTGGACTTTGTTAGCGAACCATGGGAGCATGCATCGTTACTGATATAGTGTATACACACTAGACAATGTGAAAGATATATCTCCCAATCTGCAGGTTCGGATGATATATCGGGTGCATATCGTTAAATGTGTACATTTTACTCCTGGGGTGAAAAGGGGTAAAATGTTCCACCCAGGAAACAACAACTAGTTATTTCTCATTACTACTAGTGTTTGCCTAGGGCTTTGCTCGCATGGATGTCTGTTGCTCAGCGAAACTAATTTTACAAAGACCATAGTACCATCTAATATTGTGATGTATATTTTATATTGTACACATTGAGCAAGCCACGTAACGCTGCCCATGGGAGAAGCAGCTGGTCCTTAGATCTGCACCTCCAGCTCTGGCGTAGATCATATAGTCATTTTGGACTTGAGGATCCTGCACACTGCATGAGCCAAGTGTTATGCATCTGTTTTTTTTCCTTTATTGCTCGTCTCCCTGATGTCACATCGAGATCATATATACCTCAGTTTCTTTCTATGCACTAGGCTACACAATAGTGAAAATGCAATCTAAATTCATCCAGTAGTTTTTGCGCGGTGCCGGAACGAACAGACAGACAAACACACAAAAAGAAAATGTTTGTCTCCAGTGTCCCTAATATATTTCCAAAATAAAATAAAAATTGCTATGTACAAACACAATCCTTACAGTTTTAGTTTATATTATTATTATTATTATTATATTATTATTATTATTATTATTATTATTATTATTATTATTATATGTCAAGCACAAAAAAGGATCATTTGGAAGAGGGGGATTTATTTGGGGTCAAGAGAAATATATTCTTAACCATAAGGTGGTTGCAGTATTATATAGTGTCCTTCTTATAATGTACTGGAGAGCTTAGTGGTCCTCCATAAACAAAGCCTAAAGGTTTACTGTAAAAACGAATGCATGATCTGCACGTTTGTGTGTTTGTTTATTTGACTGTATGAAGGTCAATCCCATGGTTGCTACTGTCATGTCCTTTGACAGACACTAGGGTCAGCTCTACACTTGGAAGTACTACCGGTTAATGCAGAGAGCAACATTGATCGTGACAAACACGTTATGGGAAGGGAGCATTTTCTAAATTCTATCATATTGTGAATCACAAATGACTCACTTAAACTGAGCTGTAAAGCTAAGGTGCACATCTGCAAGCTGTCTCATTAGGCATTGCTCTGTAATGTGTGTGTGTTATTCTCAGAATAGTGCTAGAAGGTCTGAATTCAACCTTATAAGCACACTCTGCTTTGACTGAGAACCTGGAGCTCTCTGTCCCGTGATCTGTATTCAATTTCAAACATTTCATTTTTTATTTGTATTTTTCTCTAGTGAAATGCTGGTTTCATCTTCCTGGTTCAGCTGACTTGCTTGGCTACAATGGACGATTTAGTTATACTTGACTTGCTCAATTGCCCTGTGTGCTTAGGAAAATTGGATGCCACTGCCAAAGTATTGCCATGCCAGCATACGTTCTGTCAACCATGCTTGCAGAGGATACTGAAAGCCAGGAAGGAGCTGAGATGCCCAGAATGCAGGACCCCAGTGCATTGCAGCATTGAGGATTTGCCAGCAAACTTACTCTTAGTGCGCCTACTGGAAGGCATAAAAAGTGGGCAAGGCTTGGTGAGGAAAGCCTCCTTTCCGCGACTGGGTGGACTGTTTGCTCAAGACTCCTTTCGGAAGAGCCGAGAACAGAAACCAAATCATGAATCAAATTACAGGCTGTTTCCAAAGGCCAGAATTCCTGTAGAAGGGGTAAGATAACATTAATATTTTTAATTATTCCTGTTTTTATTATTGTATATAGAGAGTACAGATGTGTCGTCATACACCCTATCCTCAATACACCAATCAGTGTCTTTTTTTGCGGGAATATGCGCCTTAATCGTGATGCACTGTGGGAAAAAAGATTAATGTGATACGTGACACTTGCATATCTGTGTGCGACTGAGTCTAAATCTGTATCCAAGAACAACGGAAATTGGCGTGATAAACAGCTGAGGCCCCTGCATTGTAGCACTTTGTATACTGATTCAAATACAGTCGTGCACAGATCAACAAGTGTTGCAAAGCAAATGAATCAGTGCAAGCTTGTGAAGCAGCTTTGTCGCATCGCATTGCAATTCAGATACACATTCGGGCGAAAGCTGAATCGCACGGGACCTGGCACCCCAAGAAGAGATGTGTGGCATGTCTGCAGTAATAGTGTAATGAGGACACATTTGTACTTCAATGGGTCTGTGTTTTTATGTGTTTTTACTGCAAAAGTGAGCAGGGCCTTGTTGATGGGATTCACCATATAAGTTAGCCTCTTGGACCACCAATGTAGGTTCACAAATTAGTCAAGTAAGAAGAGATGGGGTATGAATTGTAGGGTCGACCCGGAAAAGGTTGACAGTCACTAGGTCGACACCAGAACGTTGACATACAACAAGTTGACATGGAAAAATTGTCGAAACCGGAAATGTCGACACATACAAAAGTCGATATGAAGTTTTGGGTCTTTTTGTGTTTACATTTGCCTGTGTCGACCATTGCCATGTTGATGGTTTTTTCAGTGTCGACTAATAGTGGTCGACCTATTGTCTCTTGACCTTAGTAGTGTCGACCTCCCATTCGGATACCAATGAGATGTAGCCTATCAATTCACTAGGAACCACTAGTATTGCTGACACATTATATGCCCATTATTTGTGGGGCCTGACAGCTATCGAGGCGGTATTGATATACAGTGAATTAATATTGTTGTAGTGTCATGAAAATCCTGCCTCCATTGTAGCAGGCCATTGCAAAGAAATCATTTGTAATTCTGCCAGAAGTATTTCATTGCATGTAAGTCAGTTTGTGTGTTATGTTTTCCCAGCACTAGACTAGACCATACACAAACAACCATCTTTTGCCTGAGCACAGTACATGTAATGTCTGATGCAGAATTCTGTCAGAGTATGTTTAGTTTGGCCTAAACATCAGAGCATTCACCTTATGAAATGATATTGTGTTTTGTTCATGTCTGTGCTTGGACTGTGAAAGCAACCTGAGTTTACAGGCTCAGGATAAGTTTTAACATAAGTAATAAGGAATGTTGTGAGAAAGGACTCTAAAGTTCTAGATTACTCAATGTAATCAGACAATGGGATACTATTTTGCTATGACAGATCATTAATCAAGATAAATGTTTCAAAATACGTCACAGTTTTAGTGTAAAAAAAAAATACCTATAGGCACTCCTGGGACAGTAGATAAGCCTCCCGAATCCTGCCCACAGTGACGTGGTTGGTCTGGGTGCATGATGATACAATTTGATGAAAATTGCGGCATTGTGCAGAATGGGGTGGGACTTCAATGATGCGATTCACCACAGCTCCCACCTAGACATCCACCTCTTGGATTTCCCAGAGGGGACCATTGAAAAGTGTCTACAGGTTAAAATGAGTCTTCTTAACATGAAGAAATGGGTATTAAGTACAGTAGTAAGCGGCCTATTCATGATCACTAATGGGCTGCATAGTATTCAGCAAACTCTGAAACTGAAAGTTTTCAGAGTCTGCCTGCGGTATCAAATGCCGACATTGATTCCCGGAGCACCGCTTCTTCCTATGGTAAGGAGGTCCAGGGTTGCGTAGAGGGATCGTAATGGATCTCTCTGCTGCCTCCGCAATGAGTGACCTGCAGCCGTGCGCATGTGGGACCTTTAGGTCAACAACTCTCTCAACCTCCAACAAAATTCTAGTTTATTGTAGCCAGTGTACCTATTAGGAAAAGCAGGGAGCTTGTTCATGATTCATTCTGCTCCTGCATTGCCGCTGTACATTAAGGGTGTTCATTCTCTATTCACTAGTCACTGTGCTCAAAGCTGAGAGCATCTCTGGCTGCTGGAGTATCAAGTACTGCGATAATGTAAATCTGACCAATTCACTGCATTGGGGGATGCTGTTTAGATGAGTTGGCCAAAAGTAGATGTTTGTGGTCATTAAATAAGCACACATACTCATTTCAAATATTGTTTACTACATTTCTGAAAATATATTTTCATTGGTACATTTTGTCTGCACTTTTCATGGAAGCGGTTAAGTGGCCGGCGCACAGGATCCCGGCGGTCAGCATAACGATGCCAGGATCCAGAACACCCACAATGCCGCCAACCACAATACCGGCTAACAGGGGCTATTCCACTCGTGGATGTCGTGGCGAGCATAGTGAGGGGCTTTGTTGCGCTCGCCCCCCCTGCCGACATACTGGCGGCTGGGAACCCGGCATCAGTATGCTGACCGCCAGGATCCCGTGCGCCGTCCACGTAACTCCAACCCCTTTTTCATATGCTGCTTTGTGAATCTAAATTTTTATTAGCTACTCCCTCATAGTTAACCTGTAAATGAATATTTATCCTTTACACTTTGTGCTTAATTGCAGTATTTTTTAATTTATAGAAGGGTAGCTGTATAATTATTAACATATGATTATATATGTAGGAAAAGCAGTCAGCGGCACTCCAAAGCGCAACAGTCCATAAAGATTAAAGCACCGGTACCCTCCAAAGCCGATAGCAAGGCTCTCAGCGTATACACAACATACCAGTCGGCGGCACTCTCAGTATCAATGAATACAGACCACAGGTCAGGTGCATCAATGTTTCAATGTTATTTAAACATTTTCGTCAGGTTATCCTGATGAAAATGTTTAAATAACATTGAAACGTTGATGCACCTGACCTGTGGTCTGTATTCATTGATACTGATAGTGCCGCCGACTGGTATGTTGTATACAGTATATACTGTATATATATATATATATATATTATATACTAGGTGTTTCATCGCGCCCTACGGGCGCTCTTCACACCGTCGCAAGGGGCTACGCCCCCTTAACCCTTGCATGCCTTTCTGGGGTTCAATATTTGTATTATATGGAGTATTACCTGCATTCCTTTGTTAGTGGGTAAATATTGCACAATGAAAGGGCGTGCGACGGTGAAGGAGGCGCAGCCCCTTGCAACGGCGTGAACAGCACCTGCAGGGCACGATGTACAGAATGTAGCGGGTGCGCGGGGGACTGCGGATGGGGGAGGGTGTCTGTTGATGCTGTGGGTGAAGGGGGGGGCGGATGCGGGGGGGCCCGGATGGGGAAGGGCTGGGAGGTGCTGCGGGTGGGGGAGGGGCAGAGAAGTGGGGGCTGCAGATGGGGGAGGGGTCCGGAGGCACTGCAGGCGGGGGAGGGGCAGGGGTGCCACGGGTGGGGGAGGGGCAGGTGCAGGGATGTTGCGGATGGGTGAAGGGTTCCGGAGGTGCTGTGAGGTGGGAAGGGGCGGGGGTGCCGGGGGTGGGGTAGGGGGTCCGGAGGCGCTGTGGGTGGGGGAGGGGCAGGTGCAGGTGGTGCGGCGGATGGGGAAGGGGGTCCAGAGGCGCTGCAGGTGGTGGAGGGGTGGGTGCGGGGGTGCAGTGGGTGGGGGAGGGGTGGGGGAGGGGTGGGTGAGGGGGGACAGCGGATGGAGGAGGGTGTCTGCAGATGCTGCGGGTGGAGGGGGGGCAGGTGTGGGGGGAGACATATATGGGGGGTGGATGGTGGAGGGGGTCTGGAGGTGCTGTGGGTGGTGGAGGGGCGGGGGAGTGGGAGCCGCGGTTGGTGTAGGGGGTCTGGAGGCACAGCGTGTGGGGGAGGGGTGGAGTGCTGCATGTGGTGGAGGGGAAGGTGCGGAGGTGTGGTGCATTGGGTAGGGGTCTGGAGGCACTGCGGGTACTGTACCTGCCAAAAAGGTAGTTGGAGGGTATGCAGTAACAGGGCCAGGACAGGGGTGACAGGGTCAGAACAGGGGTGACGGGGCCAGGACAGGGGTGACGGGGCCAGGACAGGGGTGACGGGGCAAGGACAGGGGTGACGGGGCCAGGACAGGGACGATGGGGCCAGGACAGAAATGACAGGGACAGGATAGGGCTGACAGGGCCAGGGTAGGGGCGGCAGGACCAGGACAGGGGCGACAGGGCCAGGATAGGGTTGACTGGGCAAGCACAGGGGTGACAGGGCCAGGATAAGGGTGACAGGGCCAGGATAAGGGTGACAGGGCCAGAATAAGGGTGACAGGGCCAGAATAAGGGTGACAGGGTCAGGATAAGTGTGACAGGGCCAGGATAAGTGTGACAGGGCCAGGATAAGGGTGACAGGGCAAGGCCAGGGGTGACAGGGACATGACAGAACACAGGGCATGGGAGAGATTGGTTTTAGGGACAGAACAGTGGTGACAGACAGATGTGTCTTACCGGAGTCACTGCTGCTGGCTGCTGCTGTTCCTCTCCAACCTGTTGGGATCTGCTGCTGGTGGAGACTTGGCATGGCTGACTCTCTCAGGCTGGAGTCCTGCTTCCTCTGCCCGTCCGCATCCCTCCCCCCCCCACTCCTCAGTCACACACCGCGGACCTCGCGTGGCTGCCGGGCACTGTGGTAAGGGGAGACTGGGAGTGACTGGTTAGCCCCCAGGAGACGCTGCGGCTGGAAGTAGGAGGGGGTCATAGCATGCACGCCGCGCGGACCTCGCGGCTGCCGGGCACTGTGGTAAGGGGAGTCTGGGAGTGACTGGTTAGCCCCCAGGAGACGCTGCGGCTGGAGGGAGGAGGGGGTCGGAGCATGCAAGCAACGCAGACTTCTGCAGCGCTGCCGGCCGGCTAAAGTGTGTGAAGGAGCTGGACGCACCTCACTGCGGGCGGCAGTGATGCAGCTAGCGGTGGGGTTGCCGGGGCTGGAGATAAAGGAGGCAGTACGGAACCTGCACAGGTGCCCCACAAAACTGCAGCTAAGAAGCGTGGAGTGTGCCAGAAAGTGACGCTCCTCCACGCCAGCGAGCCCCTGCTGAGTATGCTGATGTGAGGGGTCAAGCACACTGTGAGCCGACTGGAGTAGCTCTGTCCCAGCTCTGAAGCTCCCCCGTCCTGCCAGCAACAGCAGCAGCATTGTGCTACAGTCAGCACACGATGCTGCATGTTGGCAGGTCTGTGGTGTTGCAGAGAGGCAGCAGCCTCCCTGCTTTCTTCTGCCTGTGCGGGGGTGTAAGGGGGAATGACCACCCCCTCTGGATTTACCCCTAGCTGAGGGGCCAAAATCCCATTACAAAAAACAACCAATTACCGGAATTTGAATAAGGGTGTGTGGCTACACGTTCCACGATTAGGTCACGCCCCCGAACCCGCAGCAGGCACAGCAATGAGATAGGGCCCCCCTGTCTCAAGTGCCCTGGGCCTCCGGACTCATAATCCGCCCCTGGGGGCATGCCAGCAGCTCACAGAGCGCTGGGCATGCCCCCTCACTTGCGAAAATGGTGAAAAGGGGCGTGGCCAACTAGAAGGGGCGTGGCTTCATGGGATGACCGCGATCACGAGCCATGCCCCCTTTTAGTCGGCCACGCCCCCTTTTCGCTGCACGTGTGTCCCTCCTTCTGCCTGAAGAAAGCTGGGAGGTATGCACCCCTGTCTGCCTGAAGAAAGCTAGGAGGTATGCACCCCTGCCTGTGCCATGCCCATACATCTGCTGCTGCTCCTAGTCTCCTATAGATTTGCCCAAATCTGTGACTCATTTGCCTAACTCCGCCCAGCATTAGCAAATGAGGCACAAAGTCACAGATCTGGGCTAATATATAGGAGATATATATATATATATATATATATATATATATATGTATTTATTATATTAAAAAGCTTATCTGAAACACTTCTGGAGGAGTGGACTAATCCACTCCTCCAGAAGTGTTTCAGATAAGCATTTTATTATAATTTTACATTGTACGAGTCCATTTTAGATATTGTTTGTCATATGTGTTTATATTAAAACTTGATAAAATTACTACAATATGGGCTCTTCTTCCCATTGTTAGGATATTTTATTCTATTACTAAAGGTTCCCCACTATGCTATGTAGAAGAAGAACGCTAGAAAAGAACCCATTACATGCAAGAATTACAAGTCTTGATGGTACTTATGTTTTAACTACCTAAGGTTGCGGGCACACCATTTCGTCTTTAAATACTGACACTGGGTGCATTAAGTGATCTACTGTCATATTATCTAGCACATCTTAGGGTGTGTACACACGGTGAGATCCTTGCTATGCCTGATTTTTACTTGCGATTTCCCTTGAACTCCCTAGAGCCCAGATAGCACAGATTTTGACTAACTTTTCTTGAGATATGGACTATGTGTGCTTACGATTTTGGCTTATGTGAGATTCTGGCTTACGTGAGATGTAATTGACATGTGAGATGAACTAGATAGTACACCGATCTAGCAAGGATTGACTTGCCTGCACTGTCTATCTTTTCTTGCGATGCCGACCTGGCGGGACCGCGCATCGGGATCGAATCGGGATCGCAAGGTGACTTTCACCTTGCGATCTGCACTAACTTTTCTTGCGATTTTGACTATATAGTCAAAATCGAAAGAAAATATCTCACCGTGTGTACACACCCTAAGAAATATTTGTTTTGAGCACACCTTTTTTAATATTTTGCAATACTACACTATTATTGCTCTTTTTAATCTCCTTATGGTCGGT
Source organism: Pseudophryne corroboree (assembly GCF_028390025.1). Lineage (NCBI taxonomy): Eukaryota > Metazoa > Chordata > Amphibia > Anura > Myobatrachidae > Pseudophryne > Pseudophryne corroboree. Next base: position 625,437,429 of record NC_086449.1, on the reverse strand, counting down.
TCATGGGGCCATTGGGAAAGCCAAGAAGACCTGACCAGGAGAAATACAGCTAGACACTACAGGTCTGAACACACATGAATTGCGGTACACATATTATGATTTAACTTTCACTAGGAAATCACTGAACACAGAAGGCGCTGGGTTCTACCATTGCACATCATGTTTTTCACCACTGACCACAGCAGCTGGATCTCATCCTGACGAAGGGACTATGCCAGGTCCCGAAACGAGCCGTTGAAATTACAGGCAGGCTGTTTTCTTCCATGTGTATCAAGTGATGATTTAAAAGCTTATTAAAAGCACTTTTTTTCAAGTTGGAGTGACGTGCAGTTTGCTTATCTAGCAACAGTGGAACTTTTATATATATATATATATATATATAAATTAACCTTTAACACTTGACCAGCTGTCAGAGGCTTAGATTCAACCGGATGCCCACTATGTGGTAGAGGCTGGCACAGTACAATAGGTGTGGAAGTAGTCAGGGTGGTGGGAGGTGGCAACATCTCTGCTGCCTGGACCAGGTTCTCACTTCGCCTTGCGGCAGGGACAGAAGTTACTTTTTCCATTTGTCAGCTACGAGTGCTTGAGAAGTAACTTGAACAGATCTGTATAAGGTCATACAGGCATTTAGTTCAATTATGACTTTTTGTAATCTTGTAAAGTGACAGCTAATGAAGTCAGGCAGGTAGCAGAAGTATCAGTCTGAATTCTAAAACCAGCAAAATTATTCATACGTATGATTCCCATCCTGAAGATCTTACTAGTGCTTTTAAGCATAAAATTAATTTCATTGAATGACTAGTTTTAAAATACAGCTTTTTAGTGTAATGTCTGCTGCTCAATTTCTAGTCTCAGAGAATCCTCCATAGATTATTTAATACTTTCTAAAATTGGCCTCTCTCTCAGGAGCAATAATAACCCATACATTTTTAGCTGATCAGGTCTCTGGAGAGATCTTTGCACAAGGCTTATCAAGCGATAAATTCTCATGTAGTGCTGTGACTCCAATAGTGGAAATAAGAGCATTTGGGCAACTTTTGGTGAGTGTTTTATTTTAGTTTTTATGCTTTTTGTTTTTTAAGTAAATGTTTATGTGATCAGAACTGTGACAGTTTCCTTTGATTTATATCGATAATCTGTGTGCAGAATATGAAATCTACAGGCAGTGTTTTTAACAGACATGGGATTTTTTCTGAAAACTTATAAAGTAAAAAGTTGTTGGTGTCCATATTATTTGCAGTTGCTACTAAACATCAGAATAACACCATCTTTTTGCGTAGCACCAGCTTCTATAATACCCCACATTATCTGTGTAATTTTGTAAAGGAAAATAGTCTGAGTGTAAAATGGGCCTGATTCACAATAGAACATGATGCCAATTTGTTTCCTGCATGCATTGTCAGTGTTTTGCTGTTGCACTTGCACACGTATCGTCGATAACCCTTACTGCGCATGTTCAATCTGGGCATCCCAGAAGTTATGTGAGCAGTCTATCTTGGACCGATGGTAAAGTGTATGACCAGCTGGCGGTTCTGCACAGTGCTCAGATAAGTAAGGTAGGTGTTTCACGTTTTGCACAGTCCAGCTCACACTCTTACACACGGGAAATGCTTATACTAGCATTTGCTGTGGACAGGATCGCAGTAGTGGCAACATTAGTGTCCAACGCTGAATCAGGCACAATGGGGGTCATTCCGAGTTGATCGCACGTTGCTTTTTGCTGTTCGTGCGCTCAACCTGACGCCGCCTATGGGGGAGTGTATTTTAGCATAGCAGGGATGAGATCGCTTGTGCAGCCCTGCTATGCTAAAAAAGTTTCAAGTAAAACAAGACCAGCCCTGCATCTACTTACCCAGTGCGACGAATCCCGCGATGAAGGTCTCGGCTGTGACGTCAGACATCCGCCCTCCAAACGCCTGGACACACCTGCGTTGGACTCACCACGCCTGGAAAATGGTAAGTATCCGCCCCAGAACGCCTCCTGTCTGTCCGTCTTCTTGCGATCACTTTTCTCGCTGGCGGCGTCGCGGCCCAGCGAGCAACGAAGTGCGTGCGCAATGCTTCTGTCGTGCATAAGCATTTCCGACCCATTCGCACTGCAGCGAAGAACCGCTGCGTGCGAACGGGTTGGAATGACCCCCACTGTGCACTGTTGTACTGTATCTTGGGGCTTTACTTACTATCTCCAAGCAGCAAGTTTATTTTTAGCTACCTGAATTGCCTATAAAACATAACTCACAGCTTTATATCCTGCAGCCAGACCATTTAGTATACTAAGTAAATCCCTTAATCTACATGGTTCATTTAATTTAGTTTTCTTAAGCTTAGAAATGGATAATTACAAGTTTACACTTTATTTTAAAATGGATTTTTTTTTTTCATTTATAAAGTATTGGTATTTATATTTGCAATATCCTTCCTGTAATACCAACCCTTATTCAGAAGCAACGGGGCGTCCTAGAAAAGGGGTGGTATTCATGTGACTGGCGGTCGCAGCGTGGCGAGCACAGCGAGCCCGCAAGGGGCTTGCTGCACTCGCCCCTCCCCGCCGGGATCCCGGCGTCGGTATGCTGCCGGGATGCCGGCGTCGGTAAGTTGACCGGCGGTCTCCTGACCGCCGGTCAGCCGTACTACACCCCTAGAAAAGTAGTAGTCTAGTCTTGGCTAGTAGTCTAGTCTAGTCTGTCTCTATCTCAGCATACGTAAAATAACAAACCTTTTCAATATACTGTAAGTCACTGTAAAGATACTGTGGAGAGCTACCTTGAGATATAATGTGCTTTTGATGGTTCTAACATGAAAATGTTAGATTTTGTAGTTTACTGTCTATAATAAAAGGAAAAAAAATATTCTTAAATGACGAGTGATGTTTCTGTGTGACAGCAATGACTCTTTTGTTAGTGCGGGAGAAAGCAGTATGCAAGAAGAACGTAATGCTTCTTTATATGTGAGTTTCCATGAGCTGTCACTATCATTAAAGCTATTATTGCATTGTGTGATTCAACACTTATATAACAAAGGTCCTCGCTGTGTTACACAAACCTGTGATACAAGTTGAGATTGAACAGACTTTTTTGAATTCCTCTGGGTTCATACTTGTAATTAACAGCTACTTTATTTTTGTATATGGAAACTCTATCAGAATGTGGTTCCACCCATGGTGTCCCCAATTCTTCTAAGTTGTGGCTCATACATTTTACATTTTTCAGAATTTCCACAACAGCTGGTATCTGTCTTTCTTGTTACAAAACATTGGAGACTTACATTAGATTACAGACTACTTTGTTCTTCTAGAGCTAATGTTATGGAATGTTATACAATGGTGTAGCTATAATGGGGGCAGGGTGTGTAGTGCACAAGGGCCCCTGGATCGTGGGGCCCATGACGCACCATGCACCCAAATATTGTTCTGAATCAGAAAATAGGGTGCATGCGCAGATGCTAGCAATGACTATAGCAATGCGCCCAGGCAGGGGTGTATCTAGGGGTCCGAGCTCCCCTGGCAAAGTAAGGGACTGGCGCCCCCCATATTTTAAATAGGGAAGGTGCACGTGCAAGAAAGGGACATGATCTTGTGGGAAAGGGGCATGACCATACAATAGATCCCCCAATTCAAATTACGCTAGACAGTAGTAACCCTTATACACATCATGCCCACACAATAGCAGTTCCCTTTACACATTATGCCCACACTGAGGAGACATCAGCAGTGCCTAGCCTGGCTGAGGACGCAATGCCACCCAAGGCCAGGTAGTATAATCAGATGGTAGTGCAAAGAAGTGCAGTGCAGCGCACCACCTAGTGGTGCAAGTAGAAAAAAAATGTTAGTGGTACTGTGTGCGCGCGATGGGTGTGGCCACATGCCACATGGGGTGTGGCCAATGAAAATGGGGGCGTGATACACATATGACCCCAATACTGCAGTGCCAGATACACATATGCCCCCAATAGTGCCAGATACACATATGCCGCCACAGTACTAGATACACATATGCCCTCACAGTGCCAGATACACACATGCCCCCACAGTGCCAGATATGCCCCCACGGTGCTAGATATGCCCCCACAGTGCCAGATATGCCCCTACAGTGCTTGATATTCCCCCACATTGCCAGATATGCCCCCACGTTGCCAGATACACATGCACCCATGGTGCCAGATGTGCTCCCACAGTGCTAGATATGCCCACACAGTGCCAGATATGCCCCCACAGTCATATAGTCATAGTTCCCATTCCCCTCCCAGCACATAGCCATAGTCCCCTCCCAGTAAATAGCCATAGCCCCCACCTCCCCAAGCAATAGCCGTAGTCATCCCAGCACATAGCCGTAGTCGCCACCTCTCCCAACACAGTCATACAGTAGTCCACATCCCCCTCCCATCACATAACAATTGTTCCCTGCCAGCATAGATAGCCATAGTCCCCTTCCCTGCACATAGCCCCTCACCTCCCCAAGCACATAGCCATAGTCCCCATCCACCTCCCAGCACATAGCTGTAGCCCCCATCCCCCTCCCAGCACATAGCTGTAGTCCGCTCTTAGCACATAGTAGTAGTCTCCCCCACTCCCAGCACATACATAGCCTCCCCACACAGTACATAGCCCTAGTCCCCACCCCACAACATCCCGGCAGATTGCCATAGTGTCTGGCAATACCTGCTGTGCCGAGCTGCCTGGGATGGAGGGCGGAGGATCGCTCAGCAGGCAGGAGCTGTCGCCAGTGTCCGGAACTGCACCAAACTACGTGAAGAAACTGAAAAAACAACTACAGCTCCCATCAGCCCTTGCCGCCAGGAGCTCCCGACAGCAAGGGTTGCTGGGAGTTGTAGTTTATTTTCAGTTTCTTCCCTGTAATGCATTGCAGTGCCGGACACCGGCACCAGCTCCTGCCTGCTGAGCGATCCTTCGCCCTCCATCCCAGGCAATGCACAGGCAGCTCGGCACAACAGGTATTGCCAGACACTATGTCTTAAGGGATGCCACCCATTGGCTGAGGGTGGCACCGTCGGGCGGCGCCCTCTGCTCGGCTGGCGCCCCTGGCTAGTGCCATCCTGGCCAATGGGTAGATACGCCCCTGCACCCAGGCCAAGGTTAACAATGGGTGGATAGAGCTGCAGCGCTAGGCCTCCACTTAAAAAAGTCACATTATCATGGTAGCATGATGATGACCAGTTGCCAAGCTGGAAACACAGCTATGCAATTTTTCGATTTTTTTATATGTTTAGGGCAGTAGTTCCCAAACTGGGTGCCTCTGGGCAATTGCAGGGGTGCCCTGGGTTGGTGGCCTAGGGGTGTTGTGCAAAAAAAAATGCTACTGTAGGGCATTGTGATTCAAAAAACCTTTGGAGCCATTGATTTAGGGAGATATTGAGGCTGGCAATGTAGGGGATATAGCCACACCCACACAGCTGATCACAGCTCCTAGCCACACCCACACAGCTGATCACAGGACGCAGTTAACTTGGGGCTGCACTACATCCTACAGCACCTAGACCGACTGGACTCTTATGCAAGGGTCCTATTTGTCGACTTCAGTTCGGCATTCAACAGAATCGTCCCCAGTATTCTGCAAGCCAAACTCCTCTCCTTAGGGGTCCCACAATCAACATGCTTCTGGATCTTCGACTTCCTGACAGCAAGGAAACGGGTGGTAAAAATTGGGTCATTCACATCTAGTGGGTGCACTATCAGCACAGGGGGGGCCCCAGGGGCGGATTGGGAACAAAAAGTGGCCCTGGAAAAATTTGTACTAGTGGCCCCACTTGGCAGCACCAGAGGTGTAAGGTCTAGCCATGGGCCATGGCAGCAGCACCCTCCCCCCAAAACTTTCCAGATAGTGGGGATGTCCAGCATCAAGGGGAAGTTAAAAGGAAATAAAATTAAATGTTATGAGCACATTATATGATACACCTTTAGAATTAGGAAACTATATAATTCTTTAGAAAGATATATTTTCTTGCTTATTACACCAACCGTATCCCAATCACTATTCACTCAATCTTATACGTTAGCCAAGCAGACAGACAGAGCATACACTAGATCATCTGCAATCACAGGCTAAGTGGCAAAATAATTTTCATATATGCAAACTGTTTGGCATCTTATTCATTATGTCTATAAATAGGACCACATGTCCTCAAACAGAACAGGCCCCGCAGGTGCTCCGGCCCACCGGGAATCTTCCCTGTAGACCCTATGGCCAATCCACCTCTGGGGGCCCCTCACGGATGTGTCCTCTCCCCCCTGCTCTACTCTCTATATACCAACGACTGCACCCCGGCCGAGCAATCAGTAAAAATTATAAAATCCACAGACGACACCACTGTCATCGGCTTAATCAAGGACGAAGATGAATCTGCATATAGACGCGAAGTGGAACAACTAATGCAGTGGTGCGGCAGGAACAACCTTGACCTAAATCCCCTCAAAACAGTTGAGATGGTGGTGGAGTTCAGAAGGAAACCCAATGTCATGCAATCACTCGTAATAGCCGACAGCGTGGTTTCGTGGGTCAACTCCTTCAAATTTCTAGGATCAAAAATTTCCAGAGACCTCAAATGGGGCCCCAACATAAGCACTGTCATAAAGAAGGCCCAGCAGCGGATGTTCTTTCTGAGGCAACTCAGGAATTTCAACATCCCGCAGAAGCTGCTGCTCATCTTCTACACAGCGATCGTAGAATCGGTCCTATGTTCCTCGATCACAGTCTGGTATGGAGTTGCCAGAGAGTGACAGACAGAGGCTGCAAAGGGTGGTGAGGACAGCTGAAAGGATCATTGGTGCTGACCTCTCTCCCATCCAGGAATTATACCAGTCAAGGGTCAGGAAGCGAGTGGAGAAAATCGTGGCAGATATGCAGCACCCAGGTCACAAACTGTTTGAACCGCTTCCAACAGGCAGACGCTACAGGTCCATTCCCGCTAAGTCGTCCAGATCCATTAAAATCTTCTTCCCACTAGCGGTCCACCAGCTGAACAATATATAAAATGTCTAACATGTATAATATGTCTAATATGTCGAGTCTATCGTACAGTTGCAAAGTGCAGTATGAACTCATACGTGTAATGTTGGTAATGTATGCCACGTTTGTCCCCATTCTTATGCTGTGTATTCCCCCTTCATGTTGCTGCTTGGCGATGCATTGTACTGCAAAATTTCCTAGTGTACGTGAGTACACCTGGCCAATAAAGCTGATTCTGATTCTAACGTAAGCCAAGTACAGTAAGCGTGTTGCTGCAGTTGCAAATAGATGCACTCTGGCTGTACAGGCACTAATACGCCTGCCCAGGCCATATCATGTGTAGGTGGTCTGGCACAGGTGCATATACAAAATGATGATAATTGACAGCACTAGGGAACTGCTTATGACTGATTGTTATTGTGCCACTCACGCTGATAGGAGCAGCCTTCATTGCTAGTGCGTACAGTATATTAAGCTGTTGAGTATATACTTTAGTTGATCGTACACACTGTATTAGGAAGGTGTTTATTCTTTAATATGTGATTGAAGCCTAATATCATATGCACATTTGGTAAACATGACAAAAGATTAAAAACATGGGTATAAATGTATGTGACCTGTACAGTACATATAGCATAAACAGACTGCTTACAGTATGTTACATCTTCCATGCAGTAGCGGATCTTGCCACGGGCAAGCAGGGCTTTTGCCCGGGGCGCCGCCTTCCGGAGGGCGCCGGCGCCATCCGGAGGGTGCCGCACCATGGCTTGATCCGCTGCTGCTGTGGTGCCCCCCGCTGCCGCGGCCCGCTGTCCGCTGTGAAGGGAAACTAGACACTATGCGTCTAGTTTCCCTTCGTGGGCTGCCCGCTGTGAAGGGAAACTAGACACTACGCGTCTAGTTTCCCTTCCTGGAGAGGACCTTCACTGTAATGATGTGCGGTGCGCATTGACGTCATCGCGCACCGCACAGCAAAGGTCCTCTCCATGAAGGGAACTAGACGCTTAGCGTCTAGTTTACCTTCGTGGAGAGGACCTTTGCTGTGCGGTGCGCGATGACGTCATCGCGCACCGCACATCCTACAACAGTACAGGGGGCGTAACTGACCACACCCCCTGTATGAAGCCATGCCCCCTAATGCCGCCCGGAGCGACAGAAGCCCCGGAACTGGCCCTGCTTCCATGAGCCTTACATTACTAGCAACTTGACATATAGATGCAGCTTTTTACTGAACGCATTAATGCCTGCAATTGATGCGCAGTAGCGTAGAGTACGGCATAAGCCCCTATGGCTTTCTCTTGTGACATCATTGATAAGCTGCGTGAATAGTGGCGGAAGCATCTAGCATTTAAATTCTGTATCTTCTAATCGAAATGAAAACTCAGAGGTACAATGCTGTAAAAAGCTGTATTGGTAAATATAGATGAGCACAGCCTATTCCTGTCTGTAGTCCAATCACCTGTAAATTCACCACTACCCATCCTCGTACTTTGCTTGCTGAACCTCCAATGAGTTATTGATGTTTTCAAAAATAAACTTGTAGCAATTAGAAAACTATAGATTTGGCACCATCCTAACAGGGTAATTCTAGTTAATTAGTTTACAGCAGACGTTTCCTGAGTGCTAGTCACCAGCCCTATGAGCTAACATTTCCCTGATTTACACTACATAATGCAGAATGATTTCTTTGCTTGCACACAGGTATATATTAGTTTCCTCATAAGCTGGGTGCACACTAGAATGAAGTATCTCCCAGTGTCAGTGTAACAATACATTGTGCCACTGTATACACTACATAATACATCACACGACAGCGCAATGTATTGTTACATACTGCGTGTAAAATACATTGTGTCCTCTGTGGGTTCATCTTATCTGTCATGAATGACGGCTGGGAATGATGGATCATGGGTACAAACTATAAAATGTGGTAGATATATTGTTACAATCTGTGTAAGAATTATATATTGTATAACAGATTGCATAGTGTGTACCCAGCTTTACAAATATCTAAATATATATATATACACTGCTCAAAAAAATAAAGGGAACACTTAAACAACGCAATGTAACTCCAAGTCAATCACACTTCTGTGAAATCAAACTGTCCACTTAGGAAGCAACACTGATTGACAATCAATTTCACATGCTGTTGTGCAAATGGAATAGACAACAGGTGGAAATTATAGGCAATTAGCAAGACACCCCCAATAAAGGAGTTTTTCTGCAGGTGGTGACCACAGACCACTTCTCAGCTCCTATGCTTTCTGGCTGATGTTTTGGTCACTTTTGAAAGCTGGCGGTGCTTTCACTCTAGTGGTAGCATGAGACGGAGTCTACAACCCACACAAGTGGCTCAAGTAGTGCAGCTCCTCCAGGATGGCACATCAATGCGAACTGTGGCAAGAAGGTTAGCTGTGTCTGTCAGCGTAGTGTCCAGAGCATGGAGGCGCTACCAGGAGACAGGCCAGTACATCAGGAGATGTGAAGGAGGCCGTAGGAGGGCAACAACCCAGCAGCAGGACCGCTACCTCCGCCTTTGTGCAAGGAGGAACAGGAGGAGCACTGCCAGAGCCCTGCTAAATGACCTCCAGCAAGCCACAAATGTGCATGTGTCTACTCAAATGATCAGAAACAGATTCCATGAGGGTAGTATGAGGGCCTGACATCCACAGGTGGGGGTTGTGCTTACAGCCCAACACCGTGCAGGATGTTTGGCATTTGCCAGAGAACACCAAGATTGGCAAATTCGCCACTGGTGCCCTGTGCTCTTCACAGATGAAAGCAGGTTCTCACTGAGCACATGTGACAGACGTGACAGAGTCTGGAGACGCCAAGGAGAACGTTCTGCTGCCTGCAACATCCTCCAGCATGACCGGTTTGGCAGTGGGTCAGTAATGGTGTGGGGTGGCATTTCTTTGGGGGGCCGCACAGCCCTCCATGTGCTCGCCAGAGGTAGCCTGACTGCCATTAGGTACCGAGATGAGATCCTCAGACCCCTTGTGAGACCATATGCTGGTGCGGCTGGCCCTGGGTTCCTCCTAATGCAAGACAATGCTAGACCTTGTCAGCAGTTCCTGCAAGACGAAGGCATTGATGCTATTGACTGGCCCGCCCGTTCCCCAGACCTGAATCCAATTGGCACATCTGGGACATCATGTCTCGCTCCATCCACCAACGCCACGTTGCACCACAGACTGTCCAGGAGTTGGCGGAGGCTTTAGTCCAGGTCTGGGAGGAGATCCCTCAGGAGACCATCCGCCACCTCATCAGGAGCATGCCCAGGCATTGTAGGGAGGTCATACAGGCACGTGGAGGCCACACACACTACTGAGCCTCATTTTGACTTGTTTTAACGACATTACATCAAAGTTGCATCAGCCTGTAGTGTGTTTTTCCACTTTAATTTTGAGTGTGACTCCAAATCCAGACCTCTATGGGTTAATAAATTTGATTTCCATTGATAATTTTTGTGTGATTTTGTTGTCAGCACATTCAACTATGTAAAGAACAAAGTATTTAAGAATATTTCATTCATTCAGATCTAGGATGTGTTATTTTAGTGTTCCCTTTATTTTTTTGAGCAGTATATATATATATATATATATATATATAATTTATTTTATTTTAAATATCAATATGCTTAATTGCTGTATATAGTACATACGTATGCTTATTCACAGAGGACAGTTTAATAGCTAAATAGCATTATTGACTAGAAGAAACTGACATTAACTGGCTGGATAGCAATAGTATCTGAAACCTGTAATTTATAATAGAGAGGCCGAAACACATTTGACATACACAAATGCAGCATGACCTATTTCACCCATTGTTCTACTTCCATTATTCATACTTATTCTATTACTACAGTAACCAGGGCTGCCTCATATGAGAAATAACAAATATAAACCTTTCCCAAAAATTAAGTCAGCCCAGGTTAATTCAGTAGAAAAAAAAATGCATGAAGACTGAGGGTAAATCATTGTATAGGAATATATGGTAAGTTTGGGAACATATAAAAAAAAAATTTGATTGCATACGTTTAAACAGAAAAATATCCTTGTATATTAAGAATTCTATTTTGTACTGATTCCTTTTTTCTTTTATCTACAGTGTATGTTACATTTTCCTCATTTGTATTTAATTCTCAATCTGAGCTATTTAAATAATTGGCATAAACTTGCTAGAAAAAAAGGCACTGGTTGTTTTATGGGGTTGTCTGGATCCAGGGCCAAATGTAATAGAGTGAGAGTTTCAAAAAGTGAGAGATTTGGTAAGGTTTTGCAGTTTTTGTTTAAAGTGGCAATAATTTACACAGCAAGATCAGCCTGGTTTTGCAGTGTAAATGATTGCCACTTTTAAAAAAAACCCTGAAAAACCTTACCAAATCTCTCACTTTCTGAAACTCACAGTCTATTACATTTGGCCCCTGGTGTTCAGGAAACCGACGCCGGAATCCTGACAGCCAGCATTTTACGGACAAACGGAATGTCGACACTCGCCTGGTATTCCCACTCGGTTGGTGGGTCCGCGCCACCAGCCGAGGGGACTCGCTGCCGGCACACGGGATGCCGCTGTCGGTATAGTGACTGGGATATTGTATGTATCCTGTTTTATATATAACAAATATCAGTGTAGACTTATGGGTCTATTCATGAAGCAGTCAAAAGTATGGAGAAGTGAGTCAGTGGAGAAGTTGCCCATGACAACCAATCAGCTGCTTTGTATAAATTTTAGTAAGCAAATTATAAATGCCACTTCAATGCTGTTCCACTGGCTCACTTCTCCACTTTTGTCACGGCTTAGAACATCTCCAAATCCGCATCCACAAACTTCTAGTTCAGCCGACCAAATGGCTAATTTTGTAATGATTTGCATTTAAATCATCTAGTGATCTGAATTCACATTCAGATCACAAGACAAGCAGAGAACTGATCTTCCATATACCCTGTCTTGAAGCTGTTTTGATTGGACAGAGAGAGGATAACTGTATTCATCAGAGGTCCATAGGCAGCAAGTCATGACCAACAAATAATACATGGTCTATGTTTTAATGAAGAATAAGTGTGTGCAAATTGGGCCACATTCTTCTTCTTCTTCTTCTTCTTCTTCTTCTTCTTCTTCTTATTATTATTATTATTATTATTATTATTATATTTTATCTCTTGGCATATCATTTTATTTTTTTATAGCATTTTATTATATGTAGTTTTGACCCAGGGATTGATGAATCAAGCAGTGAAAAAAGTGTAGAAGTTACACATAGCAATCAATCAGCTTCCAGGTATCACTGATCAAATTAATTCTTTAAAATTATAGGTACAAGCTGATTGGTTGCTATGAGCAACTTCTCCACTGGCTCACAGCTCACTGCTTGATACATCAATCCCTATGGGGTTTTTTGTTGTGGAAAATTTCCTGTGAATTGTTGATAAATGAAGCATGAGTTTGCTGTTATAGCTGATTAGAAGGTCCACCTTCAGCCCTTGGATGTATACAGTTCATGGAACCCAACACCACTCTGCAATAACTGTATATCACACTGTGTTTGTGTAGTGAAATAAACAGTAAGTTCATCCCCATAAATTAGTTACAACAAGCCTGAATTAACATGATAAGGATCTTCTTATAGCACTGGGCTCACGCTAACTATGTCCTGAGAGAGAAATATTACAGTCCGGAGTTTAATAAATGTATCCCTGTATTATTATTTGGGGGTCTTAAGAGGTTCTTCAAGAATCATTGAACAAATTTATTGTAACTAAAAGGAACTTCCTTGTATACATTATATGTAAGTATATGAGGCTAAATAAAAATAATTGCAATTAGATAAAAAGAAAACAATACAGTGTTAAAGTACACTGAGCTAAATCATAGCAGTAAATTAAGTTTTGCTTGGAGAATGTGCAAGAAAGATATTGTAAGGCAGCAAATCACTTTGCTTTCTTGTTCTCGGTAGTTTGAAGTGTATTTGACCTTTTATATTTTACCTTTATACACAATCAGTGTTCTAATTCATACGGTAATTCTCCATGATTCAAGATAATGAGCAGCAAAGAGAAAAATCCTGCCATCCATTTTACAATTTATTTACAACTAAATAACAAAATTAGAATATTATTTTTCCTGCGTTCCAATTATGTGACAATCTAGAAAACATATAACTCTAGATAGGAAGGCTCCAGCAAGTGATAGTGCCAAAGTAAACGCATACTGAAGTATCCTTTTCCAATATTTAAAGTGTAAGACCTATGAGCAAGGCAGATGTTTGTGTGTATGAGGAAATGAGAGGTCTGTGACAATTAATACAGCTACTGTATGCCTCATTTCCCATGTCAAATATGTACTTTTTATACCCATATCCATATACATTCAATTTCTATGTTTGTTCATTCTCCATAACATGTCCATTGCTGCTCACCCAATATTGTGTTTAAATCAATCTTAATATTGTTAATATATGCAATTGTGTTATGTTATCTGTTACCCTTTAGATAATGTATTCATGTAAGACCTAGTTTCCTATTGTTTACTAAAACCACAGTGGACACTCAAAGGATGAGTCTTATAAGGTACCATTGTCCCTTTTTGTTTACTCCCTATTGTCCAACAGTGAGCTGACCAGACATGGTGGCTCTCTGGCTGATGTAATCACCTTGATTAGAATATGTATTGTATTCCAATGCTGTAAGCTCCTAAAACAAAGAAGTCACACACACACACCATGCAATATGAAGCTTCTGGGGGTATAGAGCTAACCAGAGAGCTGGAACAGAGATTCTCTGCTCCAATACTAAGAAGTAATGTTCTGTCAGGAGTTTGTGGTAGGAATTGTCGTGTGGAATTGGATTACAGAAGTGTGCTGAGCTGTTTATAACCCATTCTGTTCAATAAACCACTGTTGGTTTTTCATCTACCACCGTGCCTGAGTGATTTGTAACCCGGTATCTTCACATTTGGTTGCAGCAGTGGGATCAATCAGGTTACAAACACGGAAGCAGTATATTACAGCAGAATGGAGGCAGCAGCACAAACCTACACATCAAGAAGGGAGTCCTGCAAGAACTGTGTCATGCAAGAAAAATTGTATTCAGCACAGTCCCTAATTGGAAAATTAGCTCAGTGGGACTTGGAGCACCCTTGTGATGAGGAGGATATGGTCCAGGACTCAGCAGAGGGGACCAGTAATGGAATCAGGGCAGTTGAGCTTGTGGATGGAAGTTCGCCAGCATATCGGCAGGCTGGGAAGCTGGATATGTTATTTATATTTACCAAGATGCAGTACATTTGGGAGTACTGGAATGAAGCTCAGTGGGTAATCGGCAGGTTGAGCGTATCCAGCATACAGGACAAATTGTGTCATCTGGGGAATGCGTTCATGCACTGCAGAAAATGAAGCAGCCACGTGGAATTGAAGTGATTGCCACAGTGGCCCAAATGACACAAAGAATACAATATACAGAGACGGAAGGGCAAGTCCAGAGTAAATTGCCTTACCGGACAGAGCCAGAGGAAGTGGCATTGGATCAGGGGCCCCTGGATACCCCTGGATACCCCAGTGACCTCACCGCTGACCACAAAGTTCCCACCATTGGTTACAATGGAGCGCATAGGCGCTACATTGTAACACTGCCGTGTGCCGCCTGTCAGACAGTACAGGAGCACACAGCCGATCAGGAGGGTGCCACAACGTGGCGCTCCCTGATTGGCTGAAGAAACCCACTTAGACATCAGTCAGAGGGGGTTTCTGGCATTCGGGGAAAGGGGTCCCATGTTAAAACATGGGGCCCCTTTCAGTTCGTGGTCGGGTGTTCCGTTTTTTTATTTTTACAAGTACGTGGATTACAAATGGATTATCCGAGGAGCCCTCTACACTGGATTTGGTGAGTAAAATTTTTTCAACAGGTACACCATGGATTCTACATGGAGAAGAGGACCGACCCTCGTGTGAACATAAGGTAAGTATGTGTATATGGTGGTGTGTATGTATGCATTAAAGTTATACTTTCAAGGTGTGTGTGTAATGTCTTTATTGTGGTATTTTTTTAGTAGTAGTACTACAGGTACCAGCGGGCCCGGTTTTCCGCCGCATGCTGGTACTTGTGGTTCTCCAAGTACCAGCTTGCGGGGGAGGCTTGCTGGGACTTGTAGTACTGCTACTAAAAACAATATTCATAACTTTCAACAAAGGCTATCAGCCCCCCATCCGCAGCCCATTGGATTGGGGGGACAGCCTCGGGCTTCACCCCTGGCCCTTGGGTGGCTGGGGGGGACCCCTTGATTGAAGGGGTCCCCACTCCCCCAGGGTACCCCGGCCAGGGGTGACTAGTTGGATATTTGATGCCACGGCCGCAAGGCACTGTATAAAAGTGACCCCCGGCTGTGGCATTATCTGTCCAGCTAGTGGAGCCCGTTGCTGGTTTAAAAAATACGGGGGACCCCTACGCTTTTTGTCCCCCGTATTTTTGGAACCAGGACCAGGCGCAGAGCCCGGTGCTGGTTGCTTAAATATGGGGGAACCCCTGTCAATTTTTTTCACATATTTTTGCAACCAGGGCCGGCTCAAAGAGCCCGAGGCTGGTTTGGTTTAGGAGGGGGGACCCCACGCATTTTTTTTTTTAAATTAAAAGATTTCCCACCCCTTCCCACTGAAAAACATGCACGGATCTCATGGATCCGTGCATGCCTATCCAAACACGGGATAAAAAAGCAGGTCTGTTTTTTTTTAGCACTTTTTCACGATTTGTATTTCATCACGGCAGTGTTTGGCTATTGTCGGCAGTGTTTGTGTTTTGCACTTTTTAGTAAATTCCCGATTTCTAGCAAATTGCAGGCGTATTTGACCGATGGTGTATTGTTTCGTGATTTTTTCCTAGGACTTCCAAAATATTACGAATGCCCTCATCACTGCCGTGATTTTTTCTTAGTAAATTACCGAGATGACACTTTAAAGAAAAAACGGCATCTCGGTCAAAATCGGGACCTTAGTAAATATACCCCATCTTGTCTTTCTTTACTCTCACACCTTCCTGACACTTGGCCAACATTGTGGGGTGATTATATCATACAACCCATTAAGAACCTAGCAATCTGGTGGCCAATTATGAAATAGGTAGCATCTATCCTTGTGTATCAATGCCTATTTCCCCATAGATTGTAAGCTTGCGAGCAGGGCCTTTCTACCTGTATGTCTGTCTGTTTTTACTCAGTTTTGTTCGATTACTGTTGTTCTAATTGTAAAGCGCAATGGACTATGCTGAGCTATATAAGAAACTGTTAAGAAATAAATAATAAATAAATAAATAAATAAATAATACAACCCCTTATCTTCTCCCTGGGGGAATGTTACAGCGAAACACTCTGTGACCAGCCTGAGCCATGTTACAACTGCCCATTTGCGGGCTTGGTGGATATAGAAACCATCACAGAGTGCCAGCGAGACATTGAGGAAGAAGTCGCCATGGTCACCTTACCACCACTTGAGCAACAGAGCCTCCAAAGGAGTCCTTCAGGTGAGCACCAACCAGTCCTAGCTACTGAGCCATTCACAGTGTTGTGTTTGGGGGGAAGGGAATAGGCTTTTGAGGGAAGAGACCTGAACAGGGATCAGTCAGTCCTGTCAGCTTCTCTGCAGCCACAAGGGGAATTATCTGATGGAACAGTGGAAGTGGCTTTTGAGGGGGAAGAGTTAAGAGACAAATTGTCGGATTTTGCTACTTCCCTGCAGCCTAGGTTCAATTTTCCTTTGGCAATAGGGCAGGAACCCCAACATGTTACTGTCATTGGGCAGATTTTGGGCATGCAATCCGCAGAGGGGGGAGGAGAGCCCACACTGTATCAGGAGCCATGGCCATGTGCCAGCATGTGCCCATCCTTATGCAACTGACAAATTTATGTTTGGGACAAATGTAGAAAACACACAATCCTAAAGCACCTGAAGGGAGGGATTTAAGGCACCACCAGAAGGGAAACTGCTCTCAGCCAGCATCCCACTATTTGCTTGTTCCCTGGTGGGAGACCATGGAACAAGTGGGAGAGGTACAGGCATGTACAAGTATGTTTTGGGCCCAGAGTTATTTGCTACCAGGGACATATAATTGGGAATCTGGTGAAGAACTGAACAATTGTGGATTGCTAATAGACTCTTCAGGAAACATGGCCCTCAGTCGTTTTGCCCCAGGTTAGGTTAAAGTGCCAGCTAGTTTGTACTGCCCAGGCACAGGGCTTAAAAGTCGTGGAGGAACTTCTGAACTGCTAATCACCCTCTCACCAAACCTAAGAAAAAACGTATTGGACTGTCCCAACAGTCTCACTTGAACATTGAGGACTTTACCTACAACTTGCCGGGACTTTGGGTCTAAAAAGTGGGAGAAGAATGCGAGGAAATGAGAGGTCTGTTACAATTAATATAGCTATGCCTCATTTCCCATGTCAAGTATGTACTTTTTATACCCATATCTGTATACATTCAGTTTGTCTGTTTGTTCATTTTCCATAACATGTCCATTGCTGCTCACCCAATATTGTGTTTAAATCAATCTTAATATTGTTAATATATGCAATTGTGTTATGTTATCTGTTACCCTTTAGATAATGTATTCATGTTAGACCTAGTTTCCTATTGTTTACTAACACCACAGTGGACACTCGAAGCGTGATTCATAGAAGGTACCATTGTCCCTTTTTGTTTACTCCCTATTGTCCAACAGTGAGCTGACCAGACATGGTGGCTTTCTGGCTGATGTAATCACCATGATTAGAATATGTGTTGTATTTCAATGCTGTAAGATCCTAAGACAAAGAAGTCACACACATTCCATGCAATATGAAGCTTCTGGGGGTATAAGTAGAGCTAACCAGAGAGCTGGAACAGAGATTCTCTGCTCCAATTCTAAGAAGTAATGTTGTGTCAGGAGTTTGTGGTAGGAATTGTCGTGTAGAATTGGATTACAGAAGTGTGCTGAGCTGTTTATAACCCGTTCTGTTCAATAAACCACTGTTGGTTTTTCATTTATCACCGTGCCTGAGTGATTTGTAACCCGGTATCTTCACAGTATGCACATAGGCCCTCATTCATATGTGGTTGGAGGTACTATTGCTAACGCTTACATAGAAGCAGCAGTGATACCACTAATAAGGTAATGTAGCAGGAAGGCATCAGGCCTTCCCCTGCATTACTGATCCAAAGACGCAGTATCGGATCTTCCCCAGCACCATCCGGTGGCTTGGGAATGTGCAAGCAGGCCGTTGCAGAAGCCAGGAAAACTAATCAACCAACCCGCAGCCAAACCCTAGCCCTCCAGGGTATACTTGCCTTCTGTATATCAGCTACCGGGATACTGTCAGCCAGCATCTTGAACGTATACTGCTGTGCCCTATCTGATTATGAATTAAAGGGAATGAATATATATTCACACACACACAATAGAATTTTGTGGTTAATGCCATTAGGAGAAGTCTATGTTGGAGGTTGTGGTTTATTTCCAAAACTGGAGGGGTTTTTGGTCCATGCAATGACACCTCCATATAGTTCTAATTTATGTCACTTATTTGTCCTTCACACAATTCTACATTTCGTTTTCTTTGTCCCTTACTTATTACTAATCTTTATTTCCATTATACTGTAGGTGTTTGCTATTTTACTCTTTTGTCTGTCCTTTGGGGGTCATTCCGAGTTGATCACTCGCTAGCAGTTTTTAGCAGCTGTGCAAACGCATTGTCGCCGCCCACGGGGGAGTGTATTTTTGCTTTGCAGAAGTGCAAACGCTTGTGCATCAGAGCGCCTGAAAAATAATTTTGTGCAAAACAAGACCAGCCCTGTAGTTACTCTTCATGTGTATTGATTCTAACGACGGAGGGATGGCTTTTGACATCACACACCTGCCCAGCGATCGCCCAGCCACGCCTGCGTTTTCTCTGCCGTGCCTGCATTTTTCTAATCACTCCCTGAAAACGGTCAGTTGACACCCAGAAACGCCCACTTCATGTCAATCTTCCTGCGTTCGGCCGTGCGACTGGAATGTTCGTTACACTCTATGCAAACCCACGATGCTCATTGTACCCGTACGACGCGCCTGCGCATTGCGGTGCATATGCACGTGCAGAAATGCCAATTTTTAGCCTGATCGCTGCGCTGCGAACAACGGCAGCTAGCGATCAACTCGGAATGACCCCCTTTATCTCTTATTTATATGACTATTACTTGTATTTTAGTATAGAGATGGGAATAAATACCTAATATATGATAATACCAATAACAGGTGTATGTTTTCTCTAGTAAGCGAGGCAAAATTTGAGGGCAGCTATTTTCCAAATTCCTGGAATGGATTATTAGACTAAAGGCCCCCATATATCACCAGCCACAATTCCCTGACCCGGCGACGACTGGATCTGGTGATCGGCACCCATGACAATCGGCAATCAATAATGGAATCGGGAATATTAAACATGTTAAGAATGCCTGATTCCCAGGTCCAGAGCGAAGATGTTTGGGATAGGGAAATCAGGATTTTTAAACATGTTTAACAAATTGCAGTAATAAATTGCTTATGTATGGGGACCATAAGTTTAAGTATCTGGTGAAAATCCTGCCCTGACGTTTGGATGTTGATTAACAAAGGGATGTATTGCTTTGATTCAGTACTGAGCTACATCTGACACAACAGTCTTCCAGTATCAGTGTGGCATTAGTCCTGTATCCTGCTCCTCCCATTGCCTAATCCTCGTCTTAATGCTTGCCACCATTCCCCCGAATACTGATACTGCCCAAGTCACTTGCTGTCCTTGCGTGTACATGAGTGGGCCGGGCATTGTTTACCAATATAAGCACACTATTCTCCTGCTGTTGTGAATATTAAGTTGGTCTGTTTGGCTATGCTGTACATGTACTGACACACTCATTTGGTATCCGGTCTTTTGGTCGACAACACTTAGGACGACACTCATTAGGTTGACCGCTATTGGTCAACATGCATTAGATCGACATGGTTATTAGGTTGACATGGTCACTAGGTCGACATGGCAAAGGTTGACACGTGAAAAGGTCGACATGAGGTGTGTTTTTTAAAAATCTTTTTTCACTTTTTCATACTTTATGCACCACGAGGTCTACGATTGGGAATAGTAACCTGTGCCAAGCGCATCGGTAGCGGAACAAGGCAACTTGCCTGGGGTGTAGTATGGCTGACTGGCGGTCTCCTGACCGCCGGTCAGCTTACAGACGCCGGGATCCCGGCAGCATACCGACGCCGGGATCCCGGGAGCATACCGACGCCGGGATCCCGGCAGGGAGGGGCGAGTGCAGCAAGCCCCTTGCGGGCTCGCTGCGCTCGCCACGCTGCGGGCTCGGTGGCGACCTGTGGTCGCCACGGGTTCTATTCCCACTCTATGGGTGTCGTGGACACCCACGAGTGGAAATAGTCCCTGTTGGTCGGCATGCCGACCATCGGGATACTGAGCCGGCGGGATGGTGGAGGAGGTCATGTGACTGTCGGTCAGCAGACCGCCGGTCACATGAATACCACCCCTTGCCTGAAGCTGGGGTTCCTGGTCACTTTACGAAGAAAACTACACTTTTGTTTTTTCCATGTCACCTTAATGACCGTGTCGACCTATTTCAGGTGTCGACCTAGTCACTGTCGACCAATAGTAGTCTACTTTTATGAAGATCATTTGTATGGTCAGAGCACTTTCAGCAGATCAGTGTGTTAGGGAAAGTATCTGGGTTGCTCAGTAAGGGAGTAGGAAGAGGAGAGTACGAATTGTCAGCCATAAGATTGCTGTAACAGATGTGTTTGAGAAGCTGCCAGCCAGGTGCTAGAAGTTGAACCTTGTGATCTTGTGTTCTTGGATACCAACTTTATAACTGGAGAAGTGCCTATTATCGTGTTTTATTCCTTGCATTGAATAGATTTCTGCTGAACACAAGACTTCTGTTGTCTTTAACTTGTAATTAAAGTGGTTTCAAATACCCAGTAAAATAAATTTCGGTGCTGCTAGGGCAAAGGCATGAATCCCAAAGACCTCTTTCCATTATTTTTTTTCTTTATGCTGCCAGGTTTCTCATAACACACCACTCTCATACTGTAACTGATTGTTGTTGTTTTATGGATTTGATTAGAGGATCTTTAAACAGATACTGGCACAGTGAGACTGTCTGGCTAATGCATAACTACATCTTCACTGTATAGCAGAGTCCACTGATACTTTCGTGAGTATCATGGGTTTCTGCAAAGTTGTCTATATCTATTTTCTAGGCACTGCATTTTATTTTTAGCCTCAAGGGCGACATTCTAGCACTGAGTTATACAGCGATGATGCTGTATGCACTGTAGCACTGTAGCTAGGAATTCTATCAGTAGCTGAAGCTCTTTCCTTTATCTCTGGCGACTATCCTTTTTTTTATTATTATTATTATTATTATTATTATCCTTTATTTATATGGCTTTCCATATACATGACCCCATCATACATTTATACGTACATATCAAACGATTCATGTGTTGATGTTTGATTAAAATAGAAATAACCATAAAATCAATACTAACTCTCACTGATACTGTGTATATATATATATATATATATATATATAAATAAACTAATATATATATATATATATATATATAATTGATCACTTCTTTGGAAAGCTAGATTGAGACTGCGGGTTGTGTTCTCTTCCTGTTCAATTATACATCACATGTCTGACCTAAAAACTTTTCAGTACGTCTCCTAGACAGATGTCTAAATTATATATCCACCCAAACTATTAATCATGAACCTCACTTATTTGTCAAAAAAACAAGGTGTACCTTTTATTATAAACATGATTTACTGCTGCAAAAATACTAGTATTAAACAAGGGTGAAACATACACAGCTATCACAGTTTCAATGCTTTCTATTAAACTAAGGCCCAGATTCATCATGTCACACTCGCGGCGCTGCGGCTGCCACGCTTACCGCTCCGGGTGCGCTGGGTCTCTCGGCGGTCGCCGCCCCCGGTGGGCACCGGGTTGTTGCGTCTTGCTGGTGCTGCCTCCGGCGGGTTCCCGGGGTGTGGGCGCCGCCATTGCGCCTGGCGTTCACGGGAGCGTGGTGGCCGAGTGATGTCATCGGCGCCTTCCGCCAATTGGGAGAGAGCGGGAAGTTCAAAGGAAGACGCCGTGCAGAGCTCCGGCGCCTGAGTATTGTCTCTTCTATGATCACCAGTGCTGGCAGCGTTCAGTGAGTTCTCTAACTGAACGTCTACTGTGTACCAGCGTTTGCAGAGTAACTCTCAGTGGAACATTCCTTGTGCTTCCAGCGTTTGCAGTTATCACTCAGTGGAACATTCCTTGTGCTTCCAGCGTTTGCAGAGTATCACTCAGTGGAACATTCCTTGTGCTACCAGCGTTTGCAGAGTATCACTCAGTGGAACAATCACTGTGCTACCAGCGTTACAGTGTATCACCTAGTGGAACAATCACTGTGCTACCAGCGTTACAGTGTATCACCTAGTGGAACATTCACTGTGCTACCAGCGTTACAGTGTATCACTCAGTGGAACAATCACTGTGCTACCAGCGTTACAGTGTATCACCTAGTGGAACATTCACTGTGCTACCAGCGTTACAGTGTATCACCTAGTGGAACATTCACTGTGCTACCAGCGTTACAGTGTATCACCTAGTGGAACAATCACTGTGCTACCAGCGTTACAGTGTATGACCTAGTGGAACAATCACTGTGCTACCTGCGTTACAGTGTATCACTCAGTGGAACAATCACTGTGCTACCAGCGTTACAGTGTATCACCTAGTGGAACAATCACTGTGCTACCAGCGTTACAGTGTATCACTCAGTGGAACAATCACTGTGCTACCAGCGTTACAGTGTATCACCTAGTGGAACAATCACTGTGCTACCAGCGTTACAGTGTATGACCTAGTGGAACATTCACTGTGCTACCTGCGTTACAGTGTATCACTCAGTGAAACATTCACTGTGCTACCAGCGTTTGCAGAGTATCACTCAGTGGAACATTCACTGTGCTACCAGCGTTACAGTGTATCACTCAGTGGAACATTCACTGTGCTACCAGCGTTACAGTGTATCACTCAGTGGAACAATCACTGTGCTACCAGCGTTACAGTGTATCACTCAGTGGAACAATCACTGTGCTACCAGCGTTACAGTGTATCACTCAGTGGAACAATCACTGTGCTACCTGCGTTACAGTGTATCACTCAGTGGAACATTCACTGTGCTACCAGCGTTACAGTGTATCACTCAGTGGAACATTCACTGTGCTACCAGCGTTACAGTGTATCACTCAGTGGAACAATCACTGTGCTACCAGCGTTACAGTGTATCACCTAGTGGAACATTCACTGTGCTACCAGCGTTACAGTGTATCACTCAGTGGAACAATCACTGTGCTACCAGCGTTACAGTGTATCACTCAGTGGAACATTCACTGTGCTACCAGCGTTACAGTGTATCACTCAGTGGAACAATCACTGTGCTACCAGCGTTTGCAGAGTATCACTCAGTGGAACAATCACTGTGCTACCAGCATTACAGTGTATCACTCAGTGGAACAATCACTGTGCTACCTGCGTTACAGTGTATCACTCAGTGGAACAATCACTGTGCTACCAGCGTTACAGTGTATCACTCAGTGGAACAATCACTGTGCTACCTGCGTTACAGTGTATCACCTAGTGGAACAATCACTGTGCTACCAGCGTTACAGTGTATCACCTAGTGGAACATTCACTGTGCTACCAGCGTTACAGTGTATCACTCAGTGGAACAATCACTGTGCTACCAGCGTTACAGTGTATCACTCAGTGGAACAATCACTGTTCTACCTGCGTTACAGTGTATCACTCAGTGGAACAATCACTGTGCTACCAGCGTTACAGTGTATCACTCAGTGGAACAATCACTGTGCTACCAGCGTTACAGTGTATCACTCAGTGGAACATTCACTGTGCTACCAGCGTTACAGTGTATCACTCAGTGGAACATTCACTGTGCTACCAGCGTTACAGTGTATCACTCAGTGGGACATTCTCTGAGTTACAGTGTTTCTCTTAAGGGGACACCTCCTGTGTTTCCTATATTACATGATATCTCCAAGTGGAACGCCTTCCATACTTCCAGAGTTACACTGAATCTTAAATCCTCATTCATTTCTTCAACATCGCTCACAAGCTTCTCATTTCTTCAACATCGCTCACAAGCTTCTCATTCTTCAAACATCGCTCACAAATTCTTCATTCTTCAGTGTGCTTCACCATCGTTCTCAAATCCTCATTCATTTCTTCAGCAACGCTCACAAGTTCTTCATTCTTCTGTGTGCTTCACCATCGTTCTCAAATCCTCATTCATTTCTTCAGCAACGCTCACAAGTTCTTCACTCTTCTGTGTGCTTCACCATCGTTCTCAAATCCTCATTCATCTCTTCAGCATCGCTCACAAGTTCTTCATTCTTCTGTGTGCTTCACCATCATTCTCAAATAATCATTTAATTCTTCAGCATTATACGCCAGTTACTACGACTAGTTCTGCATGAGGAAAACCTACATCCGGCCATCCCTGCTCCGGCCCAGCTGTGGTTCCTCCTTCCGATCATCGGAAGAACCCCCGAGTTCTCAACACTCCGAACCCAGGTCAGTGACACATCAAGCCATAGAGACTGATAAATTTGCACGGTGATAAAGTACCAACCAACCAGCTCTTAACTGCCATGTTGCAGTCTGTGTTTGAAAAATGACAGTTAGGAGCTGATGCCTGGTACTTTGGGGTCTATTCATGAAGCAGCGAACCTGTGGAGAAGTTGCCTATGGCAACCAATCAGCTGCTCCATACAATTGTATAGTATGCAAAGTCTAAATGTTACTTCAATGCTGATTGGTTGTCATGGGCAACTTCTCCACTGGCTCACTTCTCCACACTTTTCACTGCTTCATGAATAGACCCCTTTATCATCATGCTATTTATCACTTGATAAATCTGGGCCTATATATTTTGGAGTTAAGGGGATTTATTTTTCTTGGTGGAATGAAAATTCTTAAGGCTTCTTGGTAAAGAACAAAAAAAAAAAAAACAGGAACCACTATTACTGAGCAATCAAAATAATTGGTATCTTCAAAACATGAAATAAATTGTTAATGGACTGCTGAAAAATAAAATATCTTATAATTGCTTTTTCATTGCTTTGGCTGAAGTAGGTTCTCTTTGGCTGTCTGGGGGCTCTGGTGAGTGCAACAGAAGTTACTCAATGATCTAGATTGCTGAGATATCAGTCTTCAGGTTAGCCTGGGACTAGCCTCTATCAGTACCAGTTCACTGTTTACATAATTGAGCTGACAATACACCACACCTGGTCCAAAGCAAGACAAAATGTACTAGCTGGCACCATATCTGCCTACTCCTCTGCTACTATAGGTCCGGGAGACTCCAGGGGCGAGTTGTAATTAAGTGCGGGATGCCGGCCGAACTTGGATGTTTTTTTAAAGGGGCAATCATGTACAAGGCATCGTTTAGCTTTCTACATGATTGCCCCTTTAAAAAAAAGTCAGAGTTCGTCCGGCATCCCGCATGGTCGGCAAAATCAGACTTTATTACATCCCAGCCGAAAAGTTTGGTGAGTTCTCCCGGGAGAGTTGCCTGGAAACTGCTCAGACATCCAGTGACCACGTGACGTGGGTGGGATGTGGGCATTATAACACAATTCTGTTCTTATGTTCTTAGTAACCACACTCTATGATACAAACAAATACAGCATTTTACAGTGGGACAGGATAGTGATGATGCCAGCTCAGTACCTCAGTGCTGGATATCCCCTATGGAATTTCTTGGATGGAAGAAGCAAAAAGTAGGTTATGTATGGCCAGCATCTTTACAAGAAAAGGTGTGTTCACCTGCTGTCATATCTGCACTCAGTATTTGCATAATCCTATATAATTGGCCTCTTGTGCATACCTGTATCAGCCCCTTTTCCCATAGATCATGATGAGTAGCTGGTACGCTGTTGTCCCCAGGTGTTACTACAGGTAGTACAAACTGGTGCAGTCAACAAAGATATACAGTATATGCATTAGACACGTCAGCAATACAACAGAAACGATTATACTATTATAGGGGCACCACGATACAAAGTAACAGCACAAAGGACACAAAAACCGAGCAGAGCGCAGATGCAGGCAGCTAACAACAATGTGACATGAGAATGGTCAGGGCAGGCAGCTAAAAAGCAAAGTGATAAACTACCAAGTTTCAGACCTGGCAGCAAGATAAAGTAGTTAATAAGCAATATGGGTCAGTGCAGCGGCAGAGTAATCATAAATAACTGCGTCAGGTGAAATAAAGGTAGAATATTAGAAAGTGAGCTGAGTCAGTCAGGAACACTACTAGGGGTATATTTACTAAGGTGTGAGCTCTTTAGAAGTAAAAGATGTTGACCATAGCAACCAATCAGATTCTAGCTATTGGAGAATGTAAAGGTTATTTGAAAGTCCTTACGGGCGCTTAAACAAAATGGTGACTGCCTTCTACCTTCACTGTTGGACCTACCCAAATTGGTCCAGAATAAGCAGATATGCGGATAGAAGTGTGAAGAAGATGGCACTACCAGTTAAGGCAGTTGTTCCCAAACTGTGTGCCCAGGCACCCTGGGGTGCCACGAGGCTCTTGCAGGGGTGCCTTTGGGTTGGTGGTCCAGGACTAAATCAAATTACTTATGGTCAAAGTGATAGGAAAAACCAATGCTACTGGAGGCCAATCATAAAACATGTGGACAATCAGCACAACTGTGACACCACCACATAACTGACCCTAAGAATGACAGGTAGGCTCAATTTACTACATTTTATATATTTTTTCCAAATATATCAATAAAAAACTTTTATTATAGGGGCGCCGTGAAACAAATGCTGTTGCTCTAGGGTGCCGTGATTCAAAAAAGTTTGGAAACCACTGACTTAAGGGGTCAGGTGAAAAAAATGTCTATTTGTACTTAGCTGATGTAAAGAACCTCTCATCCAAAGGAGTTGTGCTTCAAACGATGGGTTAGTCACTCATGAATATATGAAAAATATAACATGAAGAAAAAACATAATGTGTAGTGATCTCTCTATGGTTATCTTGTTATTTAAACATTTTTGCAGTAAGTGCAGATCCTTCTCCTGTAAACAGCGAATCCAGTAACGGTCATATAACGTTCGCTGTTTACAGGAAAAGGCTCTGCACTTACTAACACATAAAGATACCTTTTATACTTTCAGCTAATAGTTTCATTTAAGTGAGGTACGTCACCTGAAGTGTACATTTGGAAGAATTAGCCACACCAGTTTTGAAACTTCAAAAATGTTTAAATAACAAGATAACCATGGAGAGATCACTACATCCTGGGCCAAATGTAATAGAGCGAGAGTTTCAAAAAGTGAGAGATATAGTAAGATTTTGCAGGGTTTTTTTTAAAGTGGAAATCAATTACACAGCAAGATCAACCTGGTTTTGCAGTGTAACTGATTGCCACTTTAAAAAAAACTGAAAAACCTCACCAAACCTCTCACTTTCTGAAACTCTTACTTTATTACATTTGGCCCATTATGTTTTTTCGGAAAGAAAGAAATAACCTCACCAGAATGTGGGTTGCCACGCGCTTAATATGAGAGGGTTCTCTCAGCTGCTGCCAGAAAATAGGATAGTCAGTCCTGGTAACAAATAATAACAAAAGAACATGCAGCGCTATATAAAGGTATATGCAGACAGGTGTCAATGATGAAAAATGACTGAAATTTATTTGAACATTTAATACTCAATAGAATTTAGTGAAACTACAGCATTAAAAATAAGAGCTCATGTAAATGATATAAAAAAAACAGTCTCTGGTAAATAGGACTTGTGGGGCTCTGATAATAATTATTTATTATTATTTATTACCAGTTATTTATATAGCGCACACATATTCCGCAGCGCTTTACAGAGATACTGTCCAGTGGTTAGTGGACCTGCAAGATGTTAAGCCTTTTAGCAGGAAAATAAATGTTCCACAATAAGTTACCAATCTTAGAGATGGATGATTCCCTTAGCGGAGGTTCAGATGGCACCGATTCCAATGCAGAGATGTGGGAATAAGATGTGGATTCACAACAGGTTGGCACACCATAAAGAGAGTCCCAGGCTAAGGAGGTCCACTGTCCGATTGTCTGGATGTTCCCAAGGTCCTTTTTGTAATCCAAAGTAACAGTCTTGACGCGTTTCGCTGTCACAAGGGACAGCTTTATCAAAGGTTTAGCTCCTTGCTCCGTTGTCCCCTTTTTATAGGGATTTAATCACATGTAATCATTACACCTGTCTGCAATCATCCTAATTACAAATATATACATTTTCTCAAAAACATAAACTTTCTCAACAATATGATTCAATGAGGCAAAACTATCTATCACAGAATGATTTAATATTGAAAACGAGTGTTTAAAAGTACTAAAAATAAGAAAAACCCTCAGCAGTAAATAGTCACATGACAGTTGTCCCAGACACTAGGTGAAGTAAATGCTCACAATTCACTGGGCTTCTTTGTCTTTAAAGCATCTCCCACTCTAGTGTCCGGGAGAATTCTGGTCACATGACATACCAGTCATAGACCACGTGATCGGCATCCACCTCTACATAATCTATTGCTTTGCCCAAGTAGATCCGGTCACGTGACTTTTACCATCAGTCACATGAACAGAATATACATCCTACTATAGTTAGGCTGTTTAGCATAAGCAGCATAATCGCGGTCATGTGACCCGCACGTCATAGCGCTACCGCGTTCCTATGTCCCGTATAACCCAGATTCCGGGGTCAGCACAGTCACGATCATGCGACGCATACATCATCTGTCACATGATCGTTACTCTCCTCTGTAAAGTAACTGTGTTTAACCACAAATCGCATTGCCGTGAATCCCCAGCACACGTGACTTGTAAGAAGCCAATCGTATATGTTCAATAGGCTGTCTTACTAATATCTGCCTCCGATCATATGATCAGCTCTCCACACCTCACATGCTCTATATTAGCCAATAAAAACAGCGGTTACTATGGTTACTTATAAACATAATGTCTTTTCCTCAGTAAAATATTGAGTTATATTAAATAACTTCTAATGATCTCCAATAGGTATCACCAAGCATTCCCAATCCTTCAATACATATAAATACAAATGTAAAAATAATCAGAAAATATTGATTCCATCTATAATTCATCTTCCAAAGATATGTTTGATTTATAATAATAGACATTTATAATACAGCATTTAATTCCATGCCTTCATTTAATCCATAGGGGTGGACAGCATTCATTTTAAAAATCCAATCGATTTCTTGTTTCTGTAACCTTTTAAATCTATCTCCTCCTCGCTTAGTTATCGGAATGTGTTCTAAGCAAATAAGCTTCAGCGTACTTGGGTTGCTCTGATGGTACATTATATAGTGTCTTGAAACACTATGATCAGATTTCTTATTAATAATGTTGCGTCTATGTTCTAAAAAATCTCAATTTCATTTTCCATGTCGTTCTTCCTACATAACATAAATTACATGGACATTGTAATAAATAAATGACCCAGCTAGTCTCGCAATTCATAAAAGATCTTAATAAATACTCTGTACCATCAAGTATGCATTTTATGCTTTTGGTGTTATTCTGAACATATTCACAAGTCGTACATCTTGACCTATGGCATTTATAGAATCCATGTGGTCTCATAGGTAGCCATGTATTTGATCTAATAGCTTCTTCTTGTACTAACTCTTTTAATTGGCTTGTTGCTAGTTTATCTTATATAGTGGTATTTTTCTTAAAAATAATCCGCGGAGTTTCTGGAATCAGATCTCTTAAGATTGGGTCCTGTTTTAATATAGAATAATTCTGTTTAACAATTTTCTTAATTTCAACAGATCTATTATTATATTTAGAGATAAACAAGACATCTTTCAAATCTATATCTGTATCATTCTTTGCTCTTATTTTAGGTTTTAGCAATTCTTCTCTATTCATTTTCTCTACCCCTTCTAATGCTCCGTCTAGGAGTTCTTCCGGATAATTTCGTAATCTAAAAGATTCCAACATCTCTCTTGCTTGTTTTGTAAAGACATTATGTTCTGAACAATTCCATTTTAGCCATTGTAATTGGCCCCTGGGAATGTTCTTCCTCCAGGGGGCATAATGGGCACTGGTATAGTTAAGATAAGCATTATTTCCTACTTCTTTGATATAGTTAGATGTATGTATTTTCCCATCTATAATTTGTAATGTAATATCAAGATAATGAATACAGGGAGAATGAAAGGTATAGGTGAAATTCAAATTAAAATTATTAGTATTACGGTGAGAAACAAAAAGGTCATCTATATAACGGCCATAGAGGACCAGATTCGCACCAAATGGGGCCCCCCCACACAAGCTGGTCTTCGACCTTGCCCATGTAGAGGTTGGCGTAACTTGGCGCGAACCTGGTCCCCATGGTCGTCCCCATAGTCTGTAAATAAAAAGTGTCAGAAAAAAGAAAATAATTGTTTTTCAGAATTAACTATATACAAGTGAGTATGAATTGTTCGTGTGCCTCAGAGAGATCACCGTCTGAATCCAATTGATCCTTTATTGCTTGTATACCTAGAGTATGAGGAATATTAGAATATAGACTTTGTACGTCTAGGGTTAAAAAAGAATATGATGGTTTCCAAATAACTTGTTGAATTATTTGAAGAAAATGTGATGTATCACGAATATGGGATCTCAACTGAGGCACACGTGGTTGTAAATAACTGTCTACATAAAATGATAAATTTGAGGTGAGGGACTGGATACCGGCTATAATGGGGCGACCTGGAGGGCAACTAAGAGATTAATGCAGTTTTGGAAGATGGTAATATATAGGAATTATTGGAAAAGGAGGAAAAAGGAACCGGAATTCTTCCTTAGAGATGAAACCTATGGATTCTGCCTCTTTCAATAAACTCTGTAATTCTGATTTAAATTCTAAAGTATGGTCTTTAGCTAATTTCATGTAGAAATTTGTGTCATGTAAGAGTCTCATGGCTTCTTTTATGTAGTCACACCTATCCTGAATGACAAACCCACCCCCTTTATCAGCTTGTTTAATTACCAGTGTAGTATCTTTCGTCAGTTTTGACAGAGCTCTACGTTCCCATTTATTCAAGTTTCCCTTATGCATTTTTCTCTTATTATCCACCACACATAGGGTACGAAAATTGTCCAGAGTAGTCTTATAAAAACTTTCAATACAACCACTTTTCGAAGAAATGGGAAAGAAGTCTGATTTAAGTTAAAATTTACTTCTATCAACATTAATGTCAAAGATTTTTAAAGGATTTTCATTAGACCCTTCTTTCTGTAAATCTGCCAATATTTGTAGACAGGGTTCGTCTTCCGAATCCAAAATAATTGGCATTGCTTCATCCCCCATTTTGGTCAATCTTTTCCTTGCAAAATATCTTTTTCTGCACAGGGAGCGTATAAATCTATTTAATTCAATAAATAGATCGAATAGATTAGGACCTATTGAGGGCGAAAATTTTAAACCTTTAGTTAGTAAAGATATTTCAGTTTTTGATAATGGTTTAGAAGATAGGTTATAAATGGATGACGCTAGTTTCTCCATTTTTAATGAATTCAGCTTCTTATATTTCTCCTTTTTCCATCCTCTCTTTCCTCTGCACTTATATTTCGACGTCTTTTTGGTGTGTATTGTTGTTCGTCTACTATTTTCCCCCATTCTCGTTGTCTGTTTCCTCTCTGTTCTAAAAAAGACATCTGTTTATCTTCTTTTCTTACAGGATCTGATTTAAGTGAAATTTTAGGCCTTGTACCAGTTTTAAGATGTTCATCTCTTTCTGAATAAGCTCGTGAATAGCAATTAGTGCTTGCTTCTTCCCTTTTCTCATATTTGTTCGTACATTGTGGGGAATCCTGATAACTATCTGGTCTTTTAAACCTAGGTGGATAGGTGGAAGGCCGATAATTTGCTCTACCAACATGAGGTTGTGTATTTTCACGGTTCATCTGTTTTTTCTATTATAGGTATATACCTCTCCATTCTTATAGTCTTGAAGGTCTCTTCTGAATTTTTTAGATTTAAAGTCTGTAATCTCTCTTTCAAATTTGAGAATCCTCTCTGTTATATGTTGATCCCTAGTTTTAAACTCGGGAGTGGTATTTAATGGTTCAATTTTATTCTTAATGATCTCAATGTCCCTTTCCAGTTGTTTCACTTTTTCATCTCTAAATTTAATAACCAGCTCTATCAAAGACATTGAGCAATCATTAAGAACAGATTCCCATTTCTCTTGATAGTCTCTATTATCTCCAAATATAGATGATTTATTAATACGTAGACCTCTAGGGATCATCTTAGTATCAGAATACTTTCGTAAATTAACAGCATCTAGCCAATTTTTTGTTTCTAATTTAATTCGTTCTTCTAATTTATACAAATCTTCCTTTAATCCTGGATTTTCGTTTCTATCAGTATCTAACATGTTTTTTTTCAAATCCTCCCCATTTGGATAGATAGCCTTGCCTCCTAACATTTCTATTATCAAAGTTGGAGAAACAACTCATTAACTGCGTGGAGATGACTATGTGTAATACAGAAAGAAAGAAATAACCTCACCAGAAATGTGGGTTGCCACGCGCTTAATATGAGAGGGTTCTCTCAGCTGCTGCCAGAAAATAGGATAGTCAGTCCTGGTAACAAATAATAACAAAAGAACATGCAGCGCTATATAAAGGTATATGCAGACAGGTGTCAATGATGAAAAATGACTGAAATTTATTTGAACATTTAATACTCAATAGAATTTAGTAAAAATGAGTAACTACAGCATTAAAAATAAGAGCTCATGTACATGATTTAAAAAACCAGTCTCTGGTAAATAGGACTTGTGGGGCTCTGATAATAATGTCCAGTGGTTAGTGGACCTGCAAGATGTTAAGCCTTTTAGCAGGAAAAGAAATGTTCCACATTAAGTTACCAAGTCGTACATCTTGACCTATTGCATTTATAGAATCCAGGTGGTCTCATAGGCAGCCATGTATTTGATCTAATAGCTTCTTCTTGTACTTACTCTTTTAATTGGCTTGGTGCTAGTTTATCTTTTATAGTGGTATTTTTCTTAAAAATAATCCGCAGAGTTTCTGGAATCAAATCTCTTAAAATTCTGTAAATGCAATAGGTCAAGATGTACGACTTGTGAATATGTTCAGAATAACACCAAAAGCATAAAATGCATACTTGATGGTACAGAGTATTTATTAAGATCTTTTATGAATTGCGAGACTAGCTGGGTAATTTATTTATTACAATGTCCATGTAATTTATGTTATGTAGGAAGAACGACACGGAAAATGAAATTGAGATTTTTAGAACATAGACGCAACATTATTAATAAGAAATCTGATCATAGTGTTTCAAGACACTATATAATGTACCATCAGAGCAACCCAAGTACGCTGAAGCTTATTTGCTTAGAACACATTCCGTTAACTAAGCGAGGAGGAGATAGGTTTAAAAGGTTACAGAAACAAGAAATCTATTGGATTTTTAAAATGAATGCTCTCCACCCCTATGGATTAACTGAAGGCATGGAATTAAATGCTGTATTATAAATGTCTATTGTTATAAATCAAACATATCTTTGGAAGATGAATTATAGATGGAATCAATATTTTCTGATTATTTTTACATTTGTATTTATATGTATTGAAGGATTGGGAATGCTTGGTGATACCTATTGGAGATCATTAGAAGTTATTTCATATAACTCAATATTTTACTGAGGAAAAGACATTATGTTTATAAGTAACCATAGTAACCGCTGTTTTTATTGGCTAATATAGAGCATGTGAGGTGTGGAGAGCTGATCATATGATCGGAGGCAGATATTAGTAAGACAGCCTATTGAACATATACGATTGGCTTCTTACAAGTCACGTGTGCTGGGGATTCACGGCAATGCGATTTGTGGTTAAACACAGTTACTTTACAGAGGAGAGTAACGATCCTGTGACAGATGATGTATGCGTCGCATGATCGTGACTGTGCTGACCCCGGAATCCGGGTTATACGGGACATAGGAATGCGGTAGCGCTATGACGTGCGGGTCACATGACCGCGATTATGCTGCTTATGCTAAACAGCCTAACTATAGTAGGATGTATATTCCGTTCATGTGACTGATGGTAAAAATCACGTGACTGGATCTACTTGGGCAAAGCAATAGATTATGTGGAGGTGGATGCCGATCACGTGGTCTATGACTGGTATGTCACGTGACCAGAATTCTCCCGGACACTAGAGTGGGAGATGCTTTAAAGACAAAGAAGCCCAGCGAATTGTGAGCATTTACTTCACCTAGTGTCTGGGAAAACTGTCATGTGACTATTTACTGCTGAGGGTTTTTCTTATTTTTAGTACTTTTAAACACTCGTTTTCAATATTAAATCATTCTGTGATAGATAGTTTTGCCTCATTGAATCATATTATTGAGAAAGTTTATGTTTTTAAGAAAATGTATATATTTGTAATTAGGATGATTGCAGACAGGTGTAATGATTACATGTGATTAAGTCCCTATAAAAAGGGGACAACGGAGCAAGGAGCTATACCTTTGATAAAGCTGTCCCCTGTGACAGCGAAACGCGTCAGGACTGTAACTTTGGATTACAAAAAGGACCTTGGGAACATCCAGACAATCGGACAGTGGACCTCCTTATCCTGGGACTCTCTTTATGGTGTGCCAACCTGTTGTGAATCCACATCTTATTCCCACACCTCTGCTTTGGAATCGGTGCCATCTGAACCTCCGCTAAGGGAATCATCCATCTCTAAGATTGGTAACTTATTGGGGAACATTTCTTTTCCTGCTAAAAGGCTTAACATCTTGCAGGTCCACTAACCACTGGACATTATTATCAGAGCCCCACAAGTCCTATTTACCAGAGACTGGTTTTTTAAATGATGTACATGAGCTCTTATTTTTAATGCTGTAGTTACTCGTTTTTACTAAATTCTATTGAGTATTAAATGTTCAAATAAATTTCAGTCATTTTTCATCATTGACACCTGTCTGCATATACCTTTATATAGCACTGCATGTTCTTTTGTTATTATTTGTTACCAGGACTGACTATCCTATTTTCTGGCAGCAGCTGAGAGAACCCTCTCATATTAAGCGCGTGGCAACCCACATTTCTGGTGAGGTTATTTCTTTCTTTCTGTATTACACATAGTCATCTCCACGCAGCTAATATGAGTTGTTTCTCCAACTTTGATAATAGAAATGTTAGGAGGCAAGGCTATCTATCCAAATGGGGAGGATTTGAAAAAGACATGTTAGATACTGATAGAAACGAAAATCCAGGATTAAAGGAAGATTTGTATAAATTAGAAGAACTAATTAAATTAGAAACAAAAAATTGGCTAGATGCTGTTAATTTACGAAAGTATTCTGATACTAAGATGATCCCTAGAGGTCTACGTATTAATAAATCATCTATATTTGGAGATAATAGAGACTATCAAGAGAAATGGGAATCTGTTCTTAATGATTGCTCAATGTCTTTGATAGAGCTGGTTATTAAATTTAGAGATGAAAAAGTGAAACAAATGGAAAGGGACATTGAGATCATTAAGAATAAATTTGAACCATTAAATACCACTCCCGAGTTTAAAACTAGGGATCAACATATAACAGGGAGGATTCTCAAATTTGAAAGAGAGATTACAGACTTAAAATCTAAAAAATTCAGAAGAGACCTTCAAGACTATAAGAATGGAGAGGTATATACCTATAATAGAAAAAAAAACAGATGAACCGTGAAAATACACAACCTCATGTTGGTAGAGCAAATTATCGGCCTCCCACCTATCCACCTAGGTTTAAAAGACCAGATAGTTACCAGGATTCCCCACAATGTACGAACAAATATGAGAAAAGGGAAGAAGCAAGCACTAATTGCTATTCACGAGCTTATTCGGAAAGAGATGAACATCTTAAAACTGGTACAAGGCCTAAAATTTCACTTAAATCAGATCCTGTAAGAAAAGAAGATAAACAGATGTCTTTTTTAGAACAGAGAGGAAACAGACAACGAGAATGGGGGAAAATAGTAGACGAACAACAATACACACCAAAAAGACGTCGAAATATAAGTGCAGAGGAAAGAGAGGATGGAAAAAGGAGAAATATAAGAAGCTGAATTCATTAAAAATGGAGAGACTAGCGTCATCCATTTATAACCTATCTTCTAAACCATTATCAAAAACTGAAATATCTTTACTAACTAAAGGTTTAAAATTTTCGCCCTCAATAGGACCTAATCTATTCGATCTATTTATTGAATTAAATAGATTTATACGCTCCCTGTGCAGAAAAATATATTTTGCAAGGAAAAGATTGACCAAAATGGGGGATGAAGCAATGCCAATTATTTTGGATTCGGAAGACGAACCCTGTCTACAAATATTGGCAGATTTACAGAAAGAAGGGTCTAATGAAAATCCTTTAAAAATCTTTGACATTAATGTTGATAGAAGTAAATTTAAACTTAAATCAGACTTCTTTCCCATTTCTTCGAAAAGTGGTTGTATTGAAAGTTTTTATAAGACTACTCTGGACAATTTTCGTACCCTATGTGTGGTGGATAATAAGAGAAAAATGCATAAGGGAAACTTGAATAAATGGGAACGTAGAGCTCTGTCAAAACTGACGAAAGATACTACACTGGTAATTAAACAAGCTGATAAAGGGGGTGGGTTAGTCATTCAGGATAGGTGTGACTACATAAAAGAAGCCATGAGACTCTTAGATGACACAAATTTGTATATGAAATTAGCTAAAGACCCTACTTTAGAATTTAAATCAGAATTACAGAGTTTATTGAAAGAGGAAGAATCCATAGGTGTCATCTCTAAGGAAGAATTCCGGTTCCTTTTTCCTCCTTTTCCAATAATTCCTATATATTACCATCTTCCAAAACTGCATAAATCTCTTAGTTGCCCTCCAGGTCGCCCCATTATAGCCGGTATCCAGTCCCTCACCTCAAATTTATCATTTTATGTAGACAGTTATTTACAACCACGTGTGCCTCAGTTGAGGTCCCATATTCGTGATACATCACATTTTCTTCAAATAATTCAACAAGTTATTTGGAAACCATCATATTCTTTTTTAACCCTAGACGTACAAAGTCTATATTCTAATATTCCTCATACTCTAGGTATACAAGCAATAAAGGATCAATTGGATGCAGATGGTGATCTCTATGAGGCACACGAACAATTCATACTCACTTGTATATAGTTTATTCTGAAACACAATTATTTTCTTTTTTCTGACACTTTTTATTTACAGACTATGGGGACGGCCATGGGGACCAGGTTCGCGCCAAGTTACGCCAACCTCTACATGGGCAAGGTCGAAGACCAGCTTGTGTGGGGGGGCCCATTTGGTGCGAATCTGGTCCTCTATGGCCATTATATAGATGATCTTTTTTTATTTGGGATGGGGATTCTATTTCTGTTGCACAGTTTGTTTCTCACCGTAATACTAATAATTTTAATTTTAATTTCACCTATACCTTTCATTCTTCCTGTAGTCATTATCTTGATATTACATTACAAATTATAGATGGGAAAATACATACATCTAACTATATCAAAGAAGTAGGAAATAATGCTTATCTTAACTATACCAGTGCCCATTATGCCCTCTGGAAGAACATTCCCAGGGGCCAATTACAACGGCTAAAACGGAATTGTTCGGAACACAATGTCTTTACAAAACAAGCAAGAAAGATGTTGGAATCTTTTAGATTACGAAATTATCCGGAAGAACTCCTAGATGGAGCATTAGAAGGGGTAGAGAAAATGAATAGAGAAGAATTGCTAAAACCTAAAATAAGAGCAAAGAATGATACAGATATAGATTCGAAAGATGTCTTGTTTATCTCTAAATATAATAATAGATCTGTTGAAATTAAGAAAATTGTTAAACAGAATTATTCTATATTAAAACAGGACCCAATCTTAAGAGATCTGATTCCAGAAACTCTGCGGATTATTTTTAAGACAAATACCACTATAAAAGATAAACTAGCACCAAGCCAATTAAGAGTTAGTACAAGAAGAAGCTATTAGATCAAATACATGGCTACCTATGAGACCACATGGATTCTATAAATGCCATAGGTCAAGATGTACGACTTGTGAATATGTTCAGAATAACACCAAAAGCATAAAATGCATACTTGATGGTACAGAGTATTTATTAAGATCTTTTATGAATTGCGAGACTAGCTGGGTAATTTATTTATTACAATGTCCATGTAATTTATGTTATGTAGGAAGAACGACACGGAAAATGAAATTGAGATTTTTAGAACATAGACGCAACATTATTAATAAGAAATCTGATCATAGTGTTTCAAGACACTATATAATGTACCATCAGAGCAACCCAAGTACGCTGAAGCTTATTTGCTTAGAACACATTCCGTTAACTAAGCGAGGAGGAGATAGGTTTAAAAGGTTACAGAAACAAGAAATCTATTGGATTTTTAAAATGAATGCTCTCCACCCCTATGGATTAACTGAAGGCATGGAATTAAATGCTGTATTATAAATGTCTATTATTATAAATCAAACATATCTTTGGAAGATGAATTATAGATGGAATCAATATTTTCTGATTATTTTTACATTTGTATTTATATGTATTGAAGGATTGGGAATGCTTGGTGATACCTATTGGAGATCATTAGAAGTTATTTCATATAACTCAATATTTTACTGAGGAAAAGACATTATGTTTATAAGTAACCATAGTAACCGCTGTTTTTATTGGCTAATATAGAGCATGTGAGGTGTGGAGAGCTGATCATATGATCGGAGGCAGATATTAGTAAGACAGCCTATTGAACATATACGATTGGCTTCTTACAAGTCACGTGTGCTGGGGATTCACGGCAATGCGATTTGTGGTTAAACACAGTTACTTTACAGAGGAGAGTAACGATCATGTGACAGATGATGTATGCGTCGCATGATCGTGACTGTGCTGACCCCGGAATCCGGGTTATACGGGACATAGGAATGCGGTAGCGCTATGACGTGCGGGTCACATGACCGCGATTATGCTGCTTATGCTAAACAGCCTAACTATAGTAGGATGTATATTCCGTTCATGTGACTGATAGTAAAAATCACGTGACCGGATCTACTTGGGCAAAGCAATAGATTATGTGGAGGCGGATGCCGATCACGTGGTCTATGACTGGTATGTCACGTGACCAGAATTCTCCCGGACACTAGAGTGGGAGATGCTTTAAAGACAAAGAAGCCCAGCGAATTGTGAGCATTTACTTCACCTAGTGTCTGGGAAAACTGTCATGTGACTATTTACTGCTGAGGGTTTTTCTTATTATTAGTACTTTTAAACACTCGTTTTCAATATTAAATCATTCTGTGATAGATAGTTTTGCCTCATTGAATCATATTATTGAGAAAGTTTATGTTTTTAAGAAAATGTATATATTTGTAATTAGGATGATTGCAGACAGGTGTAATGATTACATGTGATTAAGTCCCTATAAAAAGGGGACAACGGAGCAAGGAGCTATACCTTTGATAAAGCTGTCCCCTGTGACAGCGAAACGCGTCAGGACTGTAACTTTGGATTACAAAAAGGACCTTGGGAACATCCAGACAATCGGACAGTGGACCTCCTTATCCTGGGACTCTCTTTATGGTGTGCCAACCTGTTGTGAATCCACATCTTATTCCCACATCTCTGCTTTGGAATCGGTGCCATCTGAACCTCCGCTAAGGGAATCATCCATCTCTAAGATTGGTAACTTATTGGGGAACATTTCTTTTCCTGCTAAAAGGCTTAACATCTTGCAGGTCCACTAACCACTGGACATTATTATCAGAGCCCCACAAGTCCTATTTACCAGAGACTGGTTTTTTAAATCATGTACATGAGCTCTTATTTTTAATGCTGTAGTTACTCGTTTTTACTAAATTCTATTGAGTATTAAATGTTCAAATAAATTTCAGTCATTTTTCATCATTGACACCTGTCTGCATATACCTTTATATAGCACTGCATGTTCTTTTGTTATTATTTGTTACCAGGACTGACTATCCTATTTTCTGGCAGCAGCTGAGAGAACCCTCTCATATTAAGCGCGTGGCAACCCACATTTCTGGTGAGGTTATTTCTTTCTTTCTGTATTACACATAGTCATCTCCACGCAGCTAATATGAGTTGTTTCTCCAACTTTGATAATAGAAATGTTAGGAGGCAAGGCTATCTATCCAAATAGGGAGGATTTGAAAAAGACATGTTAGATACTGATAGAAACGAAAATCCAGGATTAAAGGAAGATTTGTATAAATTAGAAGAACGAATTAAATTAGAAACAAAAAATTGGCTAGATGCTGTTAATTTACGAAAGTATTCTGATACTAAGATGATCCCTAGAGGTCTACGTATTAATAAATCATCTATATTTGGAGATAATAGAGACTATCAAGAGAAATGGGAATCTGTTCTTAATGATTGCTCAATGTCTTTGATAGAGCTGGTTATTAAATTTAGAGATGAAAAAGTGAAACAAATGGAAAGGGACATTGAGATCATTAAGAATAAAATTGAACCATTAAATACCACTCCCGAGTTTAAAACTAGGGATCAACATATAACAGGGAGGATTCTCAAATTTGAAAGAGAGATTACAGACTTAAAATCTAAAAAATTCAGAAGAGACCTTCAAGACTATAAGAATGGAGAGGTATATACCTATAATAGAAAAAAAACAGATGAACCGTGAAAATACACAACCTCATGTTGGTAGAGCAAATTATCGGCCTTCCACCTATCCACCTAGGTTTAAAAGACCAGATAGTTACCAGGATTCCCCACAATGTACGAACAAATATGAGAAAAGGGAAGAAGCAAGCACTAATTGCTATTCACGAGCTTATTCGGAAAGAGATGAACATCTTAAAACTGGTACAAGGCCTAAAATTTCACTTAAATCAGATCCTGTAAGAAAAGAAGATAAACAGATGTCTTTTTTAGAACAGAGAGGAAACAGACAACGAGAATGGGGGAAAATAGTAGACGAACCACAATACACACCAAAAAGACGTCGAAATATAAGTGCAGAGGAAAGAGAGGATGGAAAAAGGAGAAATATAAGAAGCTGAATTCATTAAAAATGGAGAGACTAGCGTCATCCATTTATAACCTATCTTCTAAACCATTATCAAAAACTGAAATATCTTTACTAACTAAAGGTTTAAAGTTTTCGCCCTCAATAGGACCTAATCTATTCGATCTATTTATTGAATTAAATAGATTTATACGCTCCCTGTGCAGAAAAATATATTTTGCAAGGAAAAGATTGACCAAAATGGTGGATGAAGCAATGCCAATTATTTTGGATTCGGAAGACGAACCCTGTCTACAAATATTGGCAGATTTACAGAAAGAAGGGTCTAATGAAAATCCTTTAAAAATCTTTGACATTAATGTTGATAGAAGTAAATTTAAACTTAAATCAGACTTCTTTCCCATTTCTTCGAAAAGTGGTTGTATTGAAAGTTTTTATAAGACTACTCTGGACAATTTTCGTACCCTATGTGTGGTGGATAATAAGAGAAAAATGCATAAGGGAAACTTGAATAAATGGGAACGTAGAGCTCTGTCAAAACTGACGAAAGATACTACACTGGTAATTAAACAAGCTGATAAAGGGGGTGGGTTAGTCATTCAGGATAGGTGTGACTACATAAAAGAAGCCATGAGACTCTTAGATGACACAAATTTCTATATGAAATTAGCTAAAGACCCTACTTTAGAATTTAAATCAGAATTACAGAGTTTATTGAAAGAGGAAGAATCCATAGGTGTCATCTCTAAGGAAGAATTCCGGTTCCTTTTTCCTCCTTTTCCAATAATTCCTATATATTACCATCTTCCAAAACTGCATAAATCTCTTAGTTGCCCTCCAGGTCGCCCCATTATAGCCGGTATCCAGTCCCTCACCTCAAATTTATCATTTTATGTAGACAGTTATTTACAACCACGTGTGCCTCAGTTGAGGTCCCATATTCGTGATACATCACATTTTCTTCAAATAATTCAACAAGTTATTTGGAAACCATCATATTCTTTTTTAACCCTAGACGTACAAAGTCTATATTCTAATATTCCTCATACTCTAGGTATACAAGCAATAAAGGATCAATTGGATGCAGATGGTGATCTCTATGAGGCACACAAACAATTCATACTCACTTGTATATAGTTTATTCTGAAACACAATTATTTTCTTTTTTCTGACACTTTTTATTTACAGACTATGGGGACGGCCATGGGGACCAGGTTCGCGCCAAGTTACGCCAACCTCTACATGGGCAAGGTCGAAGACCAGCTTGTGTGGGGGGGCCCATTTGGTGCGAATCTGGTCCTCTATGGCCATTATATAGATGATCTTTTTTTATTTGGGATGGGGATTCTATTTCTGTTGCACAGTTTGTTTCTCACCGTAATACTAATAATTTTAATTTTAATTTCACCTATACCTTTCATTCTTCCTGTAGTCATTATCTTGATATTACATTACAAATTATAGATGGGAAAATACATACATCTAACTATATCAAAGAAGTAGGAAATAATGCTTATCTTAACTATACCAGTGCCCATTATGCCCTCTGGAAGAACATTCCCAGGGGCCAATTACAACGGCTAAAACGGAATTGTTCAGAACATAATGTCTTTACAAAACAAGCAAGAAAGATGTTGGAATCTTTTAGATTACAAAATTATCCGGAAGAACTCCTAGATGGAGCATTAGAAGGGGTAGAGAAAATGAATAGAGAAGAATTGCTAAAACCTAAAATAAGAGCAAAGAATGATACAGATATAGATTCGAAAGATGTCTTGTTTATCTCTAAATATAATAATAGATCTGTTGAAATTAAGAAAATTGTTAAACAGAATTATTCTATATTAAAACAGGACCCAATCTTAAGAGATCTGATTCCAGAAACTCTGCGGATTATTTTTAAGACAAATACCACTATAAAAGATAAACTAGCACCAAGCCAATTAAAAGAGTTAGTACAAGAAGAAGCTATTAGATCAAATACATGGCTACCTATGAGACCACATGGATTCTATAAATGCCATAGGTCAAGATGTACGACTTGTGAATATGTTCAGAATAACACCAAAAGCATAAAATGCATACTTGATGGTACAGAGTATTTATTAAGATCTTTTATGAATTGCGAGACTAGCTGGGTAATTTAATTATTACAATGTCCATGTAATTTATGTTATGTAGGAAGAACGACACGGAAAATGAAATTGAGATTTTTAGAACATAGACGCAACATTATTAATAAGAAATCTGATCATAGTGTTTCAAGACACTATATAATGTACCATCAGAGCAACCCAAGTACGCTGAAGCTTATTTGCTTAGAACACATTCCGATAACTAAGCGAGGAGGAGACAGGTTTAAAAGGTTACAGAAACAAGAAATCTATTGGATTTTTAAAACGAATGCTCTCCACCCCTATGGATTAAATGAAGGCATGGAATTAAATGCTGTATTATAAATGTCTATTATTATAAATCAAACATATCTCTGGAAGATGAATTATAGATGGAATCAATATTTTCTGATTATTTTTACATTTGTATTTATATGTATTGAAGGATTGGGAATGCTTGGTGATACCTATTGGAGATCATTAGAAGTTATTTCATATAACTCAATATTTTACTGAGGAAAAGACATTATGTTTATAAGTAACCATAGTAACTGCTGTTTTTATTGGCTAATATAGAGCATGTGAGGTGTGGAGAGCTGATCATATGATCGGAGGCAGATATTAGTAAGACAGCCTATTGAACATATACGATTGGCTTCTTACAAGTCACGTGTGCTGGGGATTCACGGCAATGCGATTTGTGGTTAAACACAGTTACTTTACAGAGGAGAGTAACGATCATGTGACAGATGATGTATGCGTCGCATGATCGTCACTGTGCTGACCCCGGAATCCGGGTTATACGGGACATAGGAACGCGGTAGCGCTATGACGTGCGGGTCACATGACCGCGATTATGCTGCTTATGCTAAATAGCCTAACTATAGTAGGATGTATATTCCGTTCATGTGACTGATGGTAAAAGTCACGTGACCGGATCTACTTGGGCAAAGCAATAGATTATGTGGAGGTGGATGCCGATCACGTGGTCTATGACTGGTATGTCACGTGACCAGAATTCTCCCAAACACTAGAGTGGGAGATGCTTTAAAGACAAAGAAGCCCAGCGAATTGTGAGCATTTACTTCACCTAGTGTCTGGGAAAACTGTCATGTGACTATTTACTGCTGAGGGTTTTTCTTATTTTTAGTACTTTTAAACACTCGTTTTCAATATTAAATCATTCTGTGATAGATAGTTTTGCCTCATTGAACCATATTGTTGAGAAAGTTT
Source organism: Pseudophryne corroboree (assembly GCF_028390025.1). NCBI lineage: Eukaryota > Metazoa > Chordata > Amphibia > Anura > Myobatrachidae > Pseudophryne > Pseudophryne corroboree. Next base: position 625,392,877 of record NC_086449.1, on the reverse strand, counting down.
ATGTTTTTAAGAAAATGTATATATTTGTAATTAGGATGATTGCAGACAGGTGTAATGATTACATGTGATTAAGTCCCTATAAAAAGGGGACAACGGAGCAAGGAGCTATATCTTTGATAAAGCTGTCCCTTGTGACAGCCAAACGCGTCAGGACTGTAACTTTGGATTACAAAAAGGACCTTGGGAACATCCAGACAATCGGACAGTGGACCTCCTTAGCCTGGGACTCTATTTATGGTGTGCCAACCTGTTGTGAATCCACATCTTATTCCCACATCTCTGCGTTGGAATCGGTGCCATCTGAACCTCCGCTAAGGGAATCATCCATCTCTAAGATTGGTAACTTATTGTGGAACATTTCTTTTCCTGCTAAAAGGCTTAACATCTTGCAGGTCCACTAACCACTGGACATTATTATCAGAGCCCCACAAGTCCTATTTACCAGAGACTGGTTTTTTAAATCATGTACATGAGCTCTTATTTTTAATGCTGTAGTTACTCATTTTTACTAAATTCTATTGAGTATTAAATGTTCAAATAAATTTCAGTCATTTTTCATCATTGACACCTGTCTGCATATACCTTTATATAGCGCTGCATGTTCCATTATGTTTTTTCTTCATGTTATATTTTTCATATATCCAAGAGTGACTAATCCATTGTTTGAAGCACAACTTCTTTGGATGAAAGGTTCTTTACATCACCCAACCCCGTTAATGGTAGAGCCATCTTCTTCACACTCTTTCTATCCACAGATTCTAGCTATCATCTTCTAGAAGCAGATAGATAATGTTAACTGGAATTTGATTGGTTGCTATGGGCAATATCTCCACTTCTATAAAGCTCACACCTTAGTAAATATACCCCTTGTGTCAGAGATCAGTATATAAAGCACCTGTTTTTGGACTGGCTGCTACAGAACTCTGCCTACAATGCAGTCTCTGCCTCTTCTGTGGGTGCTTGAGCATTCCCAGTGTCTGTAGTGCCCTGTCTGTGCATGGCATTTTCCAGTCATATTTGTTGGGAGTGATGTGGGCACTACAGTCATTTTAAAAACTTGTCTGTTTGCGACAAGTGCATTGATTTAGTATTGGTGCCAGGGGCGGATCCAGAAGAAAATGATAGGGGGGGGCACCATAGAAGGGGCAAGTACATTTGCGTGCGGCTTCGGTGCATGTGAGGTGGCGCTTCTTATACAATGCCCACAGTTGTAGCGCTCATTATGCAATGTCCACTGTACTGGTAGTGCCAGTTATATAGACCCCATAGTAGTGGTGCCCCTTATGCAATGCTCGTATTGCCCCCAGTAGTAATGTTGCCTGTAGTAATGCCCCCAGTCATTTAGCGCCCTAGTAGTTATGCCCCCAGTGGTAATGCCCCTGCAGTTATGACCACAGTAGTTTACACCCACCCCTTTAATTTAGCCTCCCAGTGGTAATGCCCCCTGTAGTTTGCCCCATTGTAGTTTAGCCCCTGTAGTTATGCCCCCTTGTAGTTTAGCCCCCAGTAGTAATGCCCCCAGTAGTTTGGCCCCTGTAGTTATGCCCCAGTAGTTTGGCCCCTGTAGTTATGCCCCCAGTAGTTTGCCCCCCTGTAGTTTAGCCCCCAAGTAGTAATGCCCCTGTAGTTACACCGCCAGTAGTAATGCCCTCCTGTAGTATGCCTCCAGTAGTTAGCCCCTTTGTAGTTGACCCCCAGTAATAATGTCCCCCAGTAGTTTGCCCCAGTAGATGCCCCCCAGTAATAATGTCCCCCAGCAATAATGTCCTCCCAGTAGTTTGCCCCCAGTAGTAATGCCCCCTAGGAGTTTGCCCCCAATAGATGACCCCCCAGTAGTAATGCCCCCAGTAGATGCCCCCCAGTAATAATTCCCCCAGTAGATGGCCCCCAGTAAAACTGTCCCCCAGTAGCTGCCCCCAGTAGTAATGCCCCCAATAGATGACCCCCCAGTAGTAATGCCCCCTGTAGATGCCCCCCAGTAATAATGCCCCCAAGTAGTAATGCCCCCCCTAGTAGTAATGCCCCTTGTTGATGCCCCCCAGTAGTAATGTCCCCCCATAGTTTGCCCCCAGTAGATGCCCCCGCTGCATTAAGGAAGATAAAACACTTCATACTTACCGAACCCCGTTCCCGCTTCCAGACTTCCTCCTGGCGTCCTCTCCTCAGCACTATGAGAGAGACGTCATGACTGACGACTCTCCCATAGCGCACGCCGCACAGTGACAGCGCCGGAAGCCGAAGCTCAGTACTGAGCTCCTGCCTCCGGCTGCCGCTGTGCAGGGAGACGGGTGCCCGCTGGTAACACAATCTCAGCGGGCGCCCGTCATCTCCCTGTGCGGCGCTGGCACCGGGGGAGAACGGGGGACGGAGGCCACAAATGACAGGGGGGGCACGGGCCCGAGTGCCCCCCCCTGGATCCGCCACTGATTGGTGCTACCTTAGACACAGTCAGTGAATATGATCTATATATGTGGGAAATTATATGTGGTTGGTAAATACCAAGAAGGGAACAAAATATAAAGGAAAGAAGTAGATAAAATTAACAAAGAGCAGTTTCAGTGCTAAGAAGCAGTGTCTGCCCATTTTACTAATATGGTAAATCCAGCTTTGCGGAGGAGGACTGTATGCTCTCACAAACAGGGCCCTCCACCCATTGATTCTCACTCTTTACTATGTTGTCTGCAGTGCACCCATACTCACTCAGTAGCTCTGATCCTGTATGTTTTAGTTATTTGTCACTCAGCTGTGTAGATTTCTCACTATATACCAGCAGTGCAAGTATGCGGGTACGCTCGGGTACGGAGTACCCTTAAGAATTTGGCAGCGGGTAAGCAGTACCACCTGCCACACACTTTGCCATTACCATAATTATAATGTGCCACAAAGCAACAAGACCATGGTGCTTGGCAGCATGACGGCTCCTCCCTCTTTGTCAGTGTTACATTCCTGATGCTCAGAACTAGAGAGATGTTGCGTAGTGAGTCCAGAGCACCAGGACGTGATGCTGAAATAAGGGGTGGTACGGGAATAGCCCCTAGCACCCTACCTCCATTGTTTTACCCGTGTGGTCAGTTCACGCCTGAGTGACTATGGTTTCTTGGGCCCACGGCAGCCGCGTTTGAAGGGCGGATTAGGTCTGCCCAACTCCGATGCCCCCAGAAATTAAAGTGAGACAAGGCGTGAACCGAGACAGGATAATAACAAGGGGACCTCTAACTAAAGCAAACAGAAGGCTAGGGGCTACTAACTACCCTAAAACTAAATATATGTGCGGCACGCCGCCAAAGGAAAAGAACAACAAAATATACCACTGTCCACTCCCCCACACGGCACCGCCGAGTTCCGGGGAGGACAGTGAAAAGCAGAAACCTCCGCAAAAACCACCAATGCAAAATTAACACAAGGATTAAGCGGCCTAGGCCGCAACACGCGGCAGAAGCCGCTACTCACGAATCCGGGAGAGAACCCCAACAAGCGAGAACCCCCAGATGACTGCAACAGGTTCACTTGGACAGGAAGGATTCCCAGGACCGGCTTCAGAACTCCAGAACTCAGGAGCACAGGGAGCAGGATCGACCAGATACAGCTGACCAGGAACAGACGTTGCAAGGCAGGAACAGCATACAGGAAGCTATCACCGGCGAGGCTGCAGTGTGCTGGCTCCCATAAAAAGACCCTGCTGGCCAATGACAGGAGGGCCAGCAAGACCAGCCCCCAGACCCTAATTACTAGTTGCCGTGCAGCTGCCCTGCTGCACGAGCAGCTAATCAATCCTATCTGGCAACGGGGAACGCGGTCCGCCAATGGCGTCCCCGTTGCTATGGACCCAGCGGCTGAGGACGCCTGGCGTACTAGCGTTGCCAGGGACCCGGCGGCTACAGTACGCACGGCGTCCTGGCGTTGCTAGGCGCCGGGCGGGCAGGGAGGGAGGTGCAGCGGCCGTGAGCATCGCTCGGAAGCAGACCGAGCGGCGCCGTGGACCGCGGCACTTAACAGTACCCCCCCCCCTTGAGGAGGGGTTAAAGAACCCCTAAAGCCGGGTTTCTGAGGAAATTCCTGAAAGAATAATCTCTTAAGTTTAGGGGCATATAAATTGTTATCCAGGACCCAAGACCTTTCTTCCGGTCCATAGCCTTTCCAGTGAACCAAAAAATGAAGCCGGCCCTGAGAAACTTTGGAATCTAAAACCTTCTCCACCAAGAACTCTTGTTGCCCCTGAACATCCACTGGAGGTCTACCCTGGGAAGTCTTCCGAGCGAATCTCCTGGAAGAAAAATACTGCTTCAGAAGGGAACAGTGAAAAGTATTGCCAATTTTGAGTGATTTAGGCAAGCGTAGCCGAAAAGCAACTGAGTTGACCTTCTTAACGATAAGGAACAGTCCAATAAATTTGGGTCCCAATCTAGCCGAGGGTTGTCGGAGCTTGATGTTGCGGGTTGACAACCACACCTTATCTCCCACCTTAAAAGTGCATGGGCGTCGGAACCTATCAGAAATTTTTTTTCCTCGGAAGGCAGCCTTCTTAAGGGCAAGGTGCACCTTTTTTCCAAATCATTCTGAGACGGGAAGTTAAGGTCAACGAGGAGACTGGAAAATGAGGGTAAAAAGAATTGGCTCTAGGATGAAAGCCCAAGACCGAAAAGAATGGGGACTCCTTGGTGGAAGAATGACAAGAGTTATTATAGGCAAACTCGGCCAAAGGAAGAAATTCAGACCAATTATTCTGAAGTTTGGCCGAATATAGCCGTAAATACTGTTTTAACGACTGATTAACACGTTCAGTTTGTCTGTTAGACTGTGGATGGTACCCAGATGTTAAAGAGAGTTTCATATTTAATGAGGCACAAAAATGTTTCCAGAAAGGGGCGATGAATTGCGGTCGCCGATCAGAGACAGTATCCCTGGGTAAACCATGGAGCCTGAACACATGGCGGAGAAACAAAACTGCCAACCCTTGAGCAGAGGGTAATCGGGGGAGAGCAATGAAGTGGGCCATCTTACTAAAACGGTCTACTACCACCCAAATGACTCGAAATCCAGCTGAAAGAGGAAGGTCCACCACGAAATCCATGGATATATGTGACCATGGCCTGAGAGGAACGGCTAGAGGCATGAGTTGCCCGACCGGCAACGATCGAGATACCTTGTACTGAGCACAAACCTGACAGGAACGGACAAATTCCCTTACATCTTTAGAAAGATTAGGCCACCACACTGAGCGAGAGATTAACTCCAAGGTCTTAGTGATACCCGGATGACCAGAAACCTTATTATCATGAAACTCAGCTAGAACAGTGCCTCTCAGAAATTTAGGGACGAAGAGATGATCTGCAGGAGTGACTTTGGGAGCCTGCTGCTGAAGCTGGACTGGCTGTGTAAATAAATCCTGTGTGAGGCCAGCCCGGATGACAGACAATGGGACTATGGGGGTAGTAGCCGGGTGGTTATTGTGAACCGGAAGAAAACAACATGACAGGGCATCGGCTTTTGTATTCTTGGAACCGGGCCTGAAGGTGATAATAAACCTGAAACGAGTAAAAAACAGCGCCCAACGTGCCTGTCGAGCATTAAGCCATTTAGCTGACTCAATATACTGCAGGTTCTTGTGGTCAGTAAACACCGTAATGGTATGCCTTGCTCCTTCCAGCCAGTGCCTCCACTCCTCGAAAGCCCATTTAACTGCCAACAATTCTCGATTACCAACATCATAGTTGGATTCTGCGGAGGAGAATTTTCTGGACATGAAGGCACATGGGTGTAATTCCTGAGACTCCGGGTCTTCCTGAGAAAGGATAGCCCCCACTCCAACCTCTGAGGCATCTACCTCGATAATAAAGGGGAGATCCGGGTTAGGGTGTCTGAGTACTGGAGCTGAGACAAAGGCCTGCTTTAAGGCCAGGAAGGCAGACATGGCTTCAGGCGACCAATTGGAAGGGTCCGCTCCTTTTTTAGTCAATGCCACAATAGGAGCAACCAAATCTGAGAAGGTATGAATAAAACGCCTATAGTAATTTGCAAACCCTAAAAAGCGCTGAATTGCTTTTAAGTTCGTGGGTTGTGCCCAATTTAGGATGGCCTGGAGTTTTTTTGGTTCCATGAAAACCCCATAGGAGAAATAATATACCCCAGGAAGGACACTTCTGTGATGTGGAAATCACATTTCTCCAGTTTGGCGTATAAATTATTTTCCCGTAACTTCTTAAGGACCAGTCGCACATGGGTAATATGTTGTTCAAAAGACTCAGAGTAAATCAAAATGTCGTCTAAATAAACGACTACGAACTTTCCTAGAAAGTCGCGAAGGACGTCATTAATGAGATCTTGAAATACAGCAGGAGCATTAGACAGCCCAAACGGCATCACCAGGTATTCATAATGTCCCGACTGTGTGCTGAAAGCCGTCTTCCACTCATCCCCAGATTTTATTCAGATGAGATTGTAAGCCCCTCTAAGAGCGATCTTGGAAAAGATAACGGCAGTCCGGAGCTGATCAAATAGTACTGAAATCAGTGGCAAGGGGTAGGTGTTTTTAACAGAAATTTTATTCAGAGCCCGATAATCAATACATGGTCTGAGCGACCCATCTTTTTTCTCAACAAAAAAGAACCCTGCACTCAATGGAGATTTCGAGGGCCTAATGAAGCCTTTTTTAGGCTATCATGTACATAATCATTCATTGCCGTAGTTTCCGGCCCAGATAGGGCATATAGTCTCCCTTTAGGCAAAGAGGCACCGGGAACTAAGTCAATAGCGCAGTCATAGGACCGATGAGGAGGCAGAATATCCGCATTACCCTTGGAGAAAACATCGGCAAAGTCCTGATATTCCAAAGGAATAAGTTCTGGGGTGACTGCCGCAACCCGGACTGGACGGGAAATACATTCCTTAATACAAAAGGGACCCCATCGGGAAATCTCCCCAGACCGCCAATCTATGGTGGGATTATGAAAGGCAAGCCAGGGGTGACCCAAAACTACGGGGACAGCCGGACAATGGGTAAGGTAAAATTTGATTTTCTCCGAATGTAGGGCCCCCTCTGTCAGTTGTACTGGAGGTGTGCGGTGAGTGATTACCCCATTAGAAAGCGGACCACCTTCCAAGCCGTGCATGGTGATACGTTTATCCAAAGGTATCTGTGGAACGCCCAAAGCCTGAGCCCAACCAAGATCCATGATATTTCCCGCAGCTCCACTGTCGACGTAGGCCGACACCAACGAACTGAGACTACCAAAGGAAATTTTTACAGGAACTAATAAGGAATCAGTAGAGTAGATCAATTGCAGACCCAAGTGAACCTCCTCACAATTCACTTGGTCAGAGCGTTTCCCTGCTTATTCGGGCAACTACGTGCGATATGTCCCTTGCCACCACAATACAAGCAAAGACCAGAATTTAGCCTTCTGGTTCTTTCCTCTGGGGACAACCGGGAGAGACCCATTTGCATGGGCTCCTCGACGTCCTCAGGGAAAGTATACACACATGGACTAGGCCTGAAACTAGCTCCTCTTTCAGCCTTCCGCTCCAGGAGACGACGATCAATTTTAATAGCAAGCTCCATGAGTTTGTCTAAAGTCTCTGGAGCGGGGTACTGAAGGAGACTGTCTTTAATAACTTCAGACAAACCGAGGCGAAACTGACTGCGCAGGGCCGGGTCATTCCAGCCACAGTCGTTCGACCAACGGCGAAACTCGGTACAATACGCCTCTGCTGGATTTTTCCCTTGCTTAAGTGCACACAGGTGGCTCTCAGCCGACGCTTCTCTATCAGGGTCATCGTACAGAAGGCCTAGAGACTTAAAAAAGGCATCTACAGAAAGCAAGGCAACATCATCGGCTTTTAGCCCAAAAGCCCAGGTTTGCGGATCGCCTTGTAGCAAAGACATCACAATCCCGACCCGTTGAGACTCAGTACCAGAGGATCGGGGCTTTAAACGAAAATAAAGCTTACAAGCTACCTTGAAATTAAAAAAATCCTTTCGGTTACCTGAAAAACGGTCAGGAAGGTGCATCTTTAGTTCTGGAATCATACTCGGGGAGGCTCGCAAAAGATCTGCCTGCGATCTCACCCGAAGAGTAAGATCCTGAACCATCTGAGTTAGTTCCTGAATCTGGTTGGCCAAAAGCTGGCTGGGATTCGGTCCTAATACTGCCGGATTCATGAGGCCGAATTTCAAGGCCCACCAAAAACAAATAACTCTTTATATTATTCTTTTTTTGTTTTTGGGCCGGTGATAATGTTACGTTCCTGATGCTCAGAACTAGAGAGATGTTGCGTAGTGAGTCCAGAGCACCAGGACGTGATGCTGAAATAAGGGGTGGTACGGGAATAGCCCCTAGCACCCTACCTCCATTGTTTTACCCGTGTGGTCAGTTCACGCCTGAGTGACTATGGTTTCTTGGGCCCACGGCAGCCGCGTTTGAAGGGCGGATTAGGTCTGCCCAACTCCGATGCACCCAGATATTAAAGTGAGACAAGGCGTGAACCGAGACAGGATAATAACAAGGGGACCTCTAACTAAAGCAAACAGAAGGCTAGGGACTACTAACTACCCTAAAACTAAATATATGTGCGGCACGCCGCCAAAGGAAAAGAACAACAAAAGATACCACTGTCCACTCCGCCACACGGCACCGCCGAGTTCCGGGGAGGACAGTGAAAAGCGGAAACCTCCGCAAAAACCACCAATACAAAATTAACACAAGGATTAAGCGGCCTAGGCCGCAACACGCGGCAGAAGCCGCTACTCACGAAACCGGGAGAGAACCCCAACAAGCGAGAACCCCCAGATGACTGCAACAGGTTCACTTGGACAGGAAGGATTCCCAGGACCGGCTTCAGAACTCCAGAACTCAGGAGCACAGGGAGCAGGATCGACCAGATACAGCTGACCAGGAACAGACGTTGCAAGGCAGGAACAGCATACAGGAAGCTATCACCGGCGAGGCTGCAGTGTGCTGGCTCCCATAAAAAGACCCTGCTGGCCAATAACAGGAGGGCCAGCAAGACCAGCCCCCAGACCCTAATTACTAGTTGCCGTGCAGCTGCCCTGCTGCACGAGCAACTAATCAATCCTATCTGGCAACGGGGAACGCGGTCCGCCAATGGCGTCCCCGTTGCTATGGACCCAGCGGCTGAGGACGCCCAGCGGCTGAGGACGCCCGGCGTCCTAGCATTGCCAGGGACCCGGCGGCTACAGTATGCACGGCGTCCTGGCCTTTGCTAGGCGCCGGGCGGGCAGGGAGGGAGGTGCGGCGGCCGCGAGCGTCGCTCGGAAGCAGACCGAGCGGCGCCGCGGACCGCGGCACCTAATAGTCAGGGTTACTGGGAGTGCGACAGTGGCTATATTTTCCTGTTATAATGGAGGCATTACTACTGTATATATTGTTATTAAATTGGGGGCATTACTATATATTTCTATTATACTGGAGGTATCACTATATATTTATATTATACTGGAGGCATTAGTATATATTTTAGCCTTGCTTCCAGATAATAAAAAAAAAAAGACGCTGTGTCATGTGACCAAGCTGCTAGTGTCATGTAGACATTCCCACTAACAGCATGTGGCCACGCCCCCTCCCAACACATGACCATGCCCATTTTTCGGCACTCAGTACCACTAAGAAAATATTTCTACTTGCACCACTGGTGTATACTGTTTTAATTTATTGAATTAGTTGTGTTTTTGAATCAATATAATTTCCCTCTACAGAGCTACTTTCTTACTCTGTATAAATAAAGCATGATGATAATAATAATAATAATAATAATAATAATAATAATAAATTGGATACAATACATAGGGTGATGTTATATATTTCTGAAAGATAAAGCTTGTAGTGACTGTTGTTCCAAGGAAAAGAGAATGTGAAGACATGATTTATATAACTGTTTGTAGGACTTGGGACCATGGGGGTCATTCTGACCCGATCGCACGCTGCAGTTTTTCGCAGCATAGCGATCGTAGTGCCCGGCGTATGGCCACCCATCGCTGCGGTACGATTGCCTCTGCCTGATTGACAGGCAAAGGCAGTCGATGGGCAGGAGGGGGTGAAACGGCGGTGTTTGGCCGCCGTTTCGTGGGCGCGGTCCAGCCAACGCAGGCATGGCCGGGCCGTGCGGGGAGTGGCCCGCAGCAGCTGCGTGACGTCACACAGCCACTGCGGGCCGGGGAGCGAAGGGGGAGGGGGGCGGGCGGCACTGACATGCGGGGCGGACTAGCCCTGTGCTGGGCATGCCCCCGCATGTCTGAGGTCATGATCGTAGCTGTGCTAAATTTAGCACAGCTACGATCAACTCGGAATGACCCCCCATGGGCAGAAAGAACAGATTGTTGTAGATAGAACAGTTGTCAGTTTGGTTCAGATATCATACATGTAAACGGCAACATACTATACTGCTAGGCGTGAACAACAGACATTTTTACTTTTTTTTAAAATGACAATGGTTGATAATGTAATTACACTGAATGGAGAAGTAACATATTTCATTTTACAGCATATGGAGGATGTGGATCTAACCCTAAGAATAAAGCAACACCCAGTGAATAAGAATTGATACTATCCTGTTTTGCTACTTGTTTGTTTCCAGTGCTACTGAATCAAAGAATGTTAATGCATGGTTCTGACAACTTGTCTTTAAATGCCTTTCTAGAGAATAGAAATAGTTGCATTTTCAGCAAGTCCTGAAATAACATCTTTAATTAAACAATTATGACCCAATATGTGGGTGTGAGCGTAAGAAATCACCTTCTACTGGTAATACAGTAAGTGATAGGAGTCAAGCTAGTACTTGTACAAAGTAGGTTCTTGGATAATCTCCAGTCAATATCTGCAAACAATGACAGTAGTGTTTGGGAATGAGTCAGGAGCAGGAAGCTCGTCTGTGGCTATCCTAGTGGTGACATGAAGACTGCTTCTATGGCTTCATGTATAAATATGTATTTATGCTTATTCTTATTTTAGCAATGAGACATTTGTGGAAAGCGAACCTTTTTAGAATGTTGAAGTGACAGCAATTGTGAAAGGTATCACCTTTAGTTAAGGATGGAATGAAAAAATGATTTCTCCCACAGAGGCCTAATGATCACATGCTTCGATGCAAATGTGGCTGACCTATTTTGTGACTGTGTATTGTATTGCCTCACGCTGCTCTATATACTTGACTGTATATTGTTAAAATACTATATATAGAAGTATGTTTTGCATATGATTGCTGTATAAGGACATGATAAAATGCAACAAACATAAATCTGAAATTAGGGTCCAATTTTAACTGTAAACATCAATTACAGTTTTAGAATCATCGTTTAGTTATAAGTCATGCAGTAGTTTTATTTTTATTTTTTACCTGTGAAAGTTAGATGAATTATTAGTATTTTTCTGTATGCAATAGTAATAATAGGCTGTATCAGTGGTTCTCAAACTCGGTCCTCAGCGCCCATGCAATTCCCACTTTCCAGGACTCCCGTTAGGTGCACATGTGTATTCATTACTCACTGATACATTTTTTTTTATATATATTTTTTGTGAGACTGCAAATTACAATAATTAATAACAGTCAAGTTACAGAGTAAAGCAATAAATATAACTCTAAATAATGATCCTAGTAAAACATTGAGAAACTACTAAGGGCAACAAATGTGGCGGGGTATGTATCGAAATTAACCAAATCGAAACAAAGTGTCACAAAAAAATGTAAAAGTGGGGATTACCAGAGGACAGTATTTCTTCATTATGCCAGGCTGTCAAACAAACTGCAGATTGTAGAGTATCCTTAAGTTGAGGGGGGAGAGTGAACATATGGAAGCCAGGTGGAAAATCATTTTTCTGCCCCCTTATCTTTGTTAATTGATACTTCCAGCCAGTCCATTTGGAACAAATAGGACACTCTGGGGTGAAAAAGGACCAGGGTTAATGTATCAGATGAAATCCACTGGAATAATATGTTATTTCATCTGTGTTTCTGTGAGGAAACCTGGAAAACATGGACCTGTTTAGGGTCCGGAGCCCCAAGTTTGAGAATCTAGGGCCCTCATTCCGAGTTGTTCGCTCGCAAGGCGAATGTAGCAGAGTTACACACGCTAAGCCGCCGCCTACTGGGAGTGAATCTTAGCTTCTTAAAATTGCGACCGACGTACGCGCAATATTGCGATTACAAACGAGTTAGCAGTTTCAGAGTAGCTCCAGACTTACTCTGCCTGTGCGATCATTTCAGTGCTTGTCGTTCCTGGTTGACGTCACAAACACACCCAGCGTTCGCCCAGGCACTCCCACCGTTTCCCCGGCCACTCCTGCGTTTTTTCCGGAAACGGTAGCGTTTTCAGCCACACGCCCCTGAAACGCCGTGTATCCGCCCAGTAACACCCATTTCCTGTCAATCACATTACGATCGCCGGAGCGAAGAAAAAGCCGTGAGTAAAAATACTTTCTTCATAGTAAAGTTACTTGGCGCAGTCGCAGTGCGAACATTGCGCATGCGTACTAAGCGGATTTTCACTGCGATGCGATGAAAAATACCGAGCGAACAACTCGGAATGAGGGCCTATGTTCTGTATGGATGTTTTATATACTGTATATATCTGTAATGGGTGTGGCGTAGCTATTGCCAAAGCAGCTGTGAGGAGCCAGCCATATATTTTGATCCTTGCTGAAAGCCCCAGCTCTGATCATCAGGTCCCACTTTACTGGGAGGCTGTGGTTTACTCTACTGGGAGTGAGGGGAAAGTTCCAGAAAGAAGCATAGGAATTTATATAACTACACTTCTGTGAACAGCAGCACACCCAGGAGGATGGGTTAAAAAGCACTCCTTAATGGAAGTAAACTGGATAGTGGTTGGGCTGTGCTTGTTACCAGTTACCAACCTAAAATATTGCAATGGCTCATGGTGATTGTATGTTATTTTGCCCTGAGAAAAATAAGGCACAATAGAAGTAAAAAGAAGGCAAAAGCCATCAACTGAATCTCCTACTCTAACAACTAAAGAGCCAACATAAAAGCTTGTAGTCCAATCATTTTACATTAGGGGACTAGTGATTAGGAAGGTTGATGATGCCATGTTAGTAATATATAACTGCATTATTCGCGGGTCACCCACTGCAGAGAAGGGGTCAGAGCTGTCTCTGTCTCAGAAGAAAATACTCTGTTGGGGGGGGGGGTTCTCTAGGAACTCAGATACACCCCCTTCATGCGCCTCTGCATACTTTTACTGTGAATCAAGAAGTGTTGGTTGGTATTTTGTAATAAGCAAATTTGTGTGATGCACTTCCTCTCCTACACAAAAATCAGCCCCAGCCCCATGTGGTTCTGTTCAAATGATTTTCCATCCATAATCATAGCTTCCAATTGTCCCAATTTTGACAGAATAGTCCCACGTTTTGGCACTCCCCTGCGGGTGCAGTGACATGCAGGGGGAAAGGTTGTGAGTTTACTCTCTCTATGCCTTCAAAACAGTGGTGAGGCAGCATCCAAACACTGAAGGTAGAGGCTGGGGGGCAGCTGCTGTGATGCCTTCTTTTTAATCTTCAGTCAAATTTTTTCCCCCAAAAAAAATATTTTTCTGCAATTTTTTTAAATTGCTATTAAAAGTCACCACATGAGTTGGAGGTGATATAACCCCATTTCTAATGGTGTAAACATTTTTCCCATAGCCCTGGGTGGAGTTTCCATAGCACTGTGTGGATGTGCCTATTCTTAAACCAAACACCGGTTGATCACGCTGCAGTGCGTGAGCTCTTATGACCCAAGTCCATACTTGCAGACATCCTGACTGCTCTCTCTGGGAGTGAGCAGCCAGATTGGCTCAGCAGGGCTATGATATACAGAGGGGGCGGGGTGGAGGAGGAACAGGGGCGTGGTTACTGTGTTGCGTCATTTAATCGTGGCTATGATGATGTGATTCAGCAAGAATTGCATCATCGACCGCCCGTACTGCCCACTTTGCTCACTAAGTGGGCAGCCAGGCAGGGGGGGACCTTAAAAATTGGGAGACTTGCCTGCTCCTCCAGGGGGCCGGGAGGGTCACCCAATTTTCAGGAGCCTCCCGGCTATTGTCCCTGCCCAATTTCACAAAGCTGCCCCCCACATCTGCCAATGTAGAGTTCTAAAAAATTGGCAGCCCTGCCAGTGTTATGCTGTAGCATTGAGGCTCTGACCTTGAATAAATGAAGGTATTAAATGAAACTTCTGGTGCATTTTTTTAACAGTATCAATTGCACTGTTCCAGTCCGCTTATCAGCAGTTTGCTTCTTATAAGTGACACCTGAAAGAGCAGATTGCAAGTGCAAATATAATTCAAGTCTTTGATAGCAATTATTTGAAGACACCTGTTATTTTGTCCAGGCGAGGAATCAAACATTCCTTGCTTCCCTTTGGGAAATGTCTCCATTTCATGGCAAGTTATTTCTAACACTCTAATTTTCTAAGCATGTGTTGTATAAGCTTGTGATTTCCAACTAAATTTATACACATTTGTCCACACGGAAGATCGTTTCATCTACAGGAAGTTACTGAAAACAAGAGAAGCTTTCTGGCAGATGCTAATTCTAGATTGTCATTAGATCAGTACTAACCATACAATTGTCTTGCTATAAAAACATGTTATCTTTGGAACACACAGATTCTGTCCAGAACTATGATTTACTTACTGTACTGTAAGTGTACTTTCAAGAACAAGTTAAATTCTCTCTGAAATAACAATTAAAACAGGGTTAGAGAGGTTTTACATTGCAAAAGAATTGTAATCCTTAGTATACCAACATAAAACTATGGGGGTCATTCCGACCTGATCGCACGCTAGCTAATGTTTGCAGCGCTGCGATCAGGACAAAACTCTGTAAAACTGCGTATGCACCGCAATGCAAAGGCGCGTCGTATAGGTACAAAGCGGATCGATGCTGGGCGATGCATTTAGCGAAGAATTGACAGGAAGAAGGCGTTTGTGAGTGTCAGCTGACCGTTTTCAGGGAGTGGTTGGAAAAAATGCAGGCGTGTCCAAGCGTTTGCAGGGCGGGTGTCTGACGTCTATTCCGGGACCAGACAGGCTGAAGTGATCGCAGCGGCTGAGTAAGTTCGGACCTACTCAGAAACTGCAAAAAACTTTTTTGTACCGCTCGGCTGCACATGCGTTAGCACACTTGCAAAGCAAAAATACACTCCCCCATAGGCGGCGATTATCTGATCACAGTGCTGAAAAATATAGCTAGCGAGCAATCAACTCAGAATGACCCCCTATGTTTGAAAATCTTAAACCTGGAGATTTCCGACCTATACGTGCTGAATAACACATTATTTTTATTGTGAAAATCAGGAAAAACATACTAAGGACAGCATACAGCTATATTTACATATGGACAGTGTTGTCTGGCACAGTGTTTGCAAATTGTTCTCACTCCATGCCTGCCAGATAGACCATCCACAATTTATAGCAAAGTCAGTGAAACCTATGTGAAATGGAATGCAAAGCAGGGAGGTGTGAGGCTGGTGAGGCGCTCTTCCTGCTCTGCATCCCTGCCGGTGCACCTGTCCTCCCCCACTGCTGCTGACCTCTGTGCCTGTTACACTGTATGACAGGCAGCGGCGCCGGCAGCTTGAAGCCTTCTCTAACCCCACCCTGTGACAGCATCAGTTTTCTACTGGATAGGTGTAGGGCTAAGTGGACTTAGGGGGCGGAGCTTCACAAGATCACTAGGCTTCTACAGATCCAGCCACCCAGATACAGAGCTAGATGCATCATCGCTTGGAAAGTGATAAAATGGAGAGTGAAAAAGTACCATACAATCAGCTCCTAACTGCCATGTCACAGGCTGTGTTTGAAAAATGTCAGTTAGGAGCTGATTGGCTGGTAATTTTCACTCTCCATTTTATCACTTTCCAAGTGATGATACATCTAGCCTAACGTGTGTGATCAGCAGTATAAAGAATGTTTTGAGCGCTTGACAATGTGTGCAGTTATGTGTATACGCTAAACAGACCAATAGAATTCAATATTGCTAACAACAAAGAGGAGAACAGTGATCACCGCCAGCCGACGACGGGCGAACGGAGGACCGCACACAGAGGGAACCAAATGGCAGCGCTGCAATGCCACATACTGAGAACCGCTGTTACAGAAGCACTCACAGGCAGAACTACAGATGCTTAGAGACAAGGAAAGATATGGAGTATCAAGTACCTACTCCTTCAGTTAAAAACAACGGCATTTATCGAAACCCGCTTCTCACAATGGATACTAATTAACTCTGTTAACATTTACTAACCCCATTTTTTTCCATACAGGTTTTGCGTATACACATAACTGCACACATTGTAAAGCGCTCTAAATATTCTTTATACTGCTAAATAAAACCTTTGAAATAAGAGCTTCTATTACATAAGCACCACTAGCGCAGTTGATACCATTTACTATTACAGTGTGTGATCAGTAAGTGGATGGAACGAGAGTGAGTGAGATGAGATATAGAAAGTGCAGTGTGTGTGTGTATATGTATGTATGTACAGTATGTATATGTGTGTGTGGGCATAATGTGTACAAGTGGCATTTCTGCAGGCATTATGTGTATAAGCAGCACTACTACTGGGGGGATTATGTGTATAAGCAGCACTACTACTGGGGGCATTATGCATAAGCAGCACTACAACTGGGAGCATTATGTATAAGTGGCACTACTACTGGGGGCATTATGTGTATAAACGTCACTACTACTGATGCCATTATGTGTATTACCGGCACTACTACTGTGGGAATTATGTGTATAAATGGTGCTACTACTGGGGGCATTGTGTGTATTAGCGGCGTTACAAGGGGCATTATGTGTATTAGCAGCACCACTACTGGGGGTATTATGTATAAGTGGCCCTACTACTGGGGGCATTATGTGTATAAGCAGAAGTACTACTGGGAGCATTATGTGTAATACAATGTAGTGCAATATAAATAATGTGAATAAGATTGTGCTTCTGTGTGGCATAATTTGAAATGGCTTGCCTAGGTATTTCTTGGTGGGACCCACCCACAGAATCAACAATAATAAAGAATTTAAGAAATACCTCTGGCGCTACCACCTTTTTAAAAGAAAACGTCTAAGTGGATACAATATCACCTTCTTACAGACTCAAAATTTTCAAATAAAAATGGCCTAATGTGCTTATTCTGCTGCACTTGTGGTTGTTCTCCTATATCCAATCTGGTGCAGTTGCTTGTAGTAATTCAATACAGAGCACATATGGAAATAAAAATATTGGAAAATAGTGCAATACAGTTCACAGTAATGTCAATTTATTTTCATGATGATCATAATTAAAATCATTTCTCCATAAAACTTAAAAATGTCTTCCTCACACGATTAGTGTAAAATTGGAGTCGTACCGTGCTTAGCTCCTGGCGAGGGGCAAAGGAGTGAGCGAATAGTGGGAGGTTCCAGTTTCCTTCCTTCTCCCCTCCACGCTTAACACAAGCGCCAACCACGACATGGTAACTTTGGAAGGTATTCCATCCATGCTCATCCCTTATTTGACCTATAGCACCATGGATGCACTCCTTCATGTCCTCCTGCATTCTGTATGGGTGTGGATCATTACATCGACAGTGTCTAGGTCGATAATGTTAAGGTCGACCACTATAGGTCTATAGTCACTAGGTCGACAGGTTTGGAAGGTCGACAGGGTTTCTAGGTCGACATGTGCTAGGTCGTCAGGTCAAAAGGACGACATGAGTTTTTTTGTTGTTTTTTTGTTACGTTTTCTTCGTAGAGTGACCGGGAACCCCAATTAGTGCACCGTGTCCCCTCACATGGCTCGCTTCGCTCGCCATGCTTCGGGCAGGTTACTATTCCCAATTGTAGTCCGCGTGGATCGTTAAGTATGAAAAAGTTAAAAAAAAAAAAGAAAATATTAGAAAAACTCATGTCGACCTTTTGACCTGTCGACATAGCACATGTCGACCTAGTGACTGTCGACCTATGGTGGTCGACCTAAACATTGTCGACCTAGACCGTGTCGATCTTCAGACCGGATACCTTCTGTATTTGTGCTAGTTACCCACCATAGTGCATAGGTTTTGGCACCAGGATGCAAGTCTGCTATCTGAGAACCCAAGAGAAGGTGGCAGCTCAAGGACATTATTGGAGTATTTTTTTGTTTTACTTTTTAATTAAAAACGTTCCACTCTACAGACTATTACCACTGGATATGTCCCATTGAAGTGTAAACTATTGACAGTAACTATTTCTTTAATGGTAATTATATTGCTGTTATACTGTACATATCTGATGATTGTACCACCAAGGTGTCTATTTCTTCCCCTCACCTGGTAAGTCAGATCTAGAGAACCGGTGGTCTCTCTCCGATGCACAGGTGTAACATACTTTTGATGGGTTGGGTACAGGATCCCAAAAGTCTGGATGTCGATGTTCAGAATCCTGACACTTCTTTGTAAGTAACCTAACCCCACTCCTTACCCTTTACATAACTCTTTCTCGCCATCGCCTAACCCTAACCCTCCCCAAGAAAAGTGGCAAGGAAAAGGTTAAATATTCTATAATAAATATTCATATATAATATAACCAGTAAGACACAGAAATGAGCTTCCTTAACTTAATTAATTATCTACTGAAACAAGTCCCTGCTGCACTCTATGCTGCAGTAATGTTTGTGAGAGTAGCACATTTTGGTTAGAGGGTCCTCCTAACAGATCCCACTTCTTTTTCCTGTTAATTGGGTGAGGGCCATGACAAAGTAATTCCTGTTATCTGGCCGCAGCCCTATTGTATGAGGATGCATTCCAAACCATGTGGGCCTGCTTTTTAAAACTAGATTGAGGGAGATGATAGTAGAATGTGCCACACAAAAAGTGTAGCGCACCATAGAGGGGGCATGTCATAGCTTGTCTAGCTCTACAAATGCGCTTCTAGGATTGAAGCCAAAGGGTCTTACAGCAGTGCTAAAATGACATCTTCAGGTTTATAGACAGATAAAGGAGAACCTTATAGTTACAGTATGACAGATTTTAGACATAATGGCAATTATGATACATGAGTCGTTCTTCGTTCTCACTTGCGTGTAATATACTTGTTCTGCAAATCAACTACCAGCTTTTCAACTTGTGCTATTTCTTTGACTATGACATCTGTAGACTTAACAAGCATTCTGGTACTTGGATTCCATTCCTTTGCTTTCATGGCAGTAGCCAGACATGATGCATTTCACTGATCTTGAATCCACCTTGTGTCTTCTTTCTTGTAGTATGTGCACCTGGGCCGTAGTTCCAAAAATTCTGAGAAGTTTTACACTTGGTTTTCCCTTTGACCACACGTCAGTAGGTGTTATGTCCTTTATGGCAACTGTAAGAGAACAGTTTTTGAGATAAACTGCTGTGGTCACTGCTTTCGCCGAAAACGATTTGTATAGGCCTGCATCTTTCAGCATGCATCTTGCTTTCTCCACCGTTATACGATTTTACACGGTTCCGAGGCAGCCTCGGATCCTCCCGAGCGCGCCCGAACGTCATCATCCCGCTGTCAGATTCTCGCGAGATTCGTAATCTATATAAGGAGCCGCGCGTCGCCGCCATTTCCACTCGTGCATTGGAGATGATAGCAAGAGGACGTGCAGCGTTCTCTCAGTTTCTGTGTTCAGTGTGCTGCAAATATCTGCTCAGTGTGCTGCAAATATCTGTGCTCAGTGTGCTTGCAAATATCTGTGCTCAGTGTGCTGAAAATATCTACGTTCTCTACCTGAAAAACGCTCCATATCTGTGCTGCATTGTAGTATATAGTAGGAGGACAGTCCAGAATGTTGCTGTGACCACCAGTATATATATAGCAGTACGGTACAGTAGTCCACTGCTCTACCTACCTCTATGTCGTCAAGTATACTATGCATCCATACCTGTGCTGCATTTTAGTTGTGCGCAGTATATAGTAGGAGGGGACAGTGCAGAATGTTGCTGTGACCCCAGTATATATATAGCAGTACAGTAGAGTAGTCCACTGCTCTACCTACCTCTGTGTCGTCAAGTATACTATGCATCCATACCTGTGCTGCATTTTAGTTGTGCGCAGTATATAGTAGGAGGGGACAGTGCAGAATGTTGCTGTGACCACCAGTATATATATAGCAGTACGGTACAGTAGTCCACTGCTCTACCTACCTCTGTGTCGTCAAGTATACTATCCATCCATACCTGTGCTGCATTTTAGTTGTGCGCAGTATATATAGTAGGAGGACAGTGCAGAATTTTGCTGACAACCACTATATATATATATCAGTACGGTACAGTAGTCCACTGCTCTACCTACCTCTGTGTCGTCAAGTATACTATGCATCCATACCTGTGCTGCATTTTAGTTGTGCGCAGCATATAGTAGGAGGGGACAATGCAGAATGTTGCTGTGACCACCAGTATATATATAGTAGTACGGTACAGTAATCCACTGCTCTACCAACCTCTGTGTAAAGTATACTATCCATCCATACCTGTGCTGCATTTTAGTTGTGCACAGTATATATAGTAGGAGGACAGTGCAGAATTTTGCTGACCACCAGTATATATATAGCAGTACGGTACAGTAGTCCACTGCTCTACCTACGTCTTTGTCGTCAAGTATACTATGCATCCATACCTGTGCTACATTTTAGTTGTGTGCAGTATATAGTAGGAGGGGACAGTGCAGAATGTTGCTGTGACCACCAGTATATATATATATATATAGCAGTACAGTACAGTAGTCCACTGCTCTACCTCTGTGTCGTCAAGTATACTATGCATCCATACTTGTGCTGCATTTTAGTTGTGCACAGTATATAGTAGGAGGGGACAGTTCAGAATGTTGCTGTGACCACCAGTATATATATATATATATATAGCAGTACGGTACAGTAGTCCACTGCTCTACCTACCTCTGTGTCGTCAAGTATACTATGCATCCATACCTGTGCTTCATTTTAGTTGTGCGCAGTATATAGTAGGAGGGGACAGTGCAGAATGTTGCTGTGACCACTAGTATATATATAGCAGTACGGTACAGTAGTCCACTGCTCTACCTACCTCTGTGTCGTCAAGAATACTATCCATCCATACCTGTGCTGCATTTTAGTTGTGCGCAGTATATATAGTAGGAGGACAGTGCAGAATTTTGCTGACCACCAGTATATATATAGCAGTACGGTACAGTAGTCTACTGCTCTACCTACCTCTGTGTCGTCAAGTATACTATGCATCCATATCTGTGCTGCATTTTAGTTGTGTGCAGTATATAGTAGGAGGGGACAGTGCAGAATGTTGCTGTGACCACCAGTATATATATATATATAGCAGTACGGTACAGTAGTCCACTGCTCTGTCTCTGTGTCGTCAAGTATACTAAGCATCCATACCTGTGCTGCATTTTAGTTGTGCACAGTATATAGTAGGAGGGGACAGTGCAGAATGTTGCTGTGACCACCAGTATATATATAGCAGTACGGTACAGTAGTCCACTGCTCTACCTACCTCTGTGTCGTCAAGTATACTATGCATCCATACCTGTGCTTCATTTTAGTTGTGCGCAGTATATAGTAGGAGGGGACAGTGCAGAATGTTGCTGTGACCACCAGTATATATATAGCAGTACGGTACAGTAGTCTACTGCTCTACCTACCTCTGTGTCGTCAAGTATACTATCCATCCATACCTGTGCTGCATTTTAGTTGTGCGCAGTATATATAGTAGGAGGACAGTGCAGAATTTTGCTGAACACCAGTATATATATATATAGCAGTATGGTACAGTAGTCCACTGCTCTACCTACCTCTGTGTCGTCAAGTATACTATGCATCCATACCTGTGCTGCATTTTAGTTGTGCGCAGTATATAGTAGGCGGGGACAATGCAGAATGTTGCTGTGACCACCAGTATATATATATATATATAGTAGTACGGTACAGTAATCCACTGCTCTACCTACCTCTGTGTCGTCAAGTATACTATCCATCCATACCTGTGCTGCATTTTAGTTGTGTGCAGTATATATAGTAGGAGGACAGTGCAGAATTTTGCTGACCACCAGTATATATATAGCAGTACGGTACAGTAGTCTACTGCTCTACCTACCTCTGTGTCGTCAAGTATACTATGCATCCATACCTGTGCTGCATTTTAGTTGTGTGCAGTATATAGTAGGAGGGGACAGTGCAGAATGTTGCTGTGACCACCAGTATATATATATAGCAGTACAGTACAGTAGTCCACTGCTCTACCTCTGTGTCGTCAAGTATACTATGCATCCATACCTGTGCTGCATTTTAGTTGTGCACAGTATATAGTAGGAGGCGACAGTGCAGAATGTTGCTGTGACCACCAGTATATATATATAGCAGTACGGTACAGTAGTCCACTGCTCTACCTACCTCAGTGTCGTCAAGTATTCTATGCATCCATACCTGTGCTTCATTTTAGTTGTGCGCAGTATATAGTAGGAGGGTACAGTGCAGAATGTTGCTGTGACCACCAGTATATATATAGCAGTACGGTACAGTAGTCCACTGCTCTACCTACTTCTGTGTCGTCAAGTATACTATCCATCCATACCTGTGCTGCATTTTAGTTGTGCGCAGTATATATAGTAGGAGGACAGTGCAGAATTTTGCTGTGACCACCAGTATATATATAGCAGTACGGTACAGTAGTCCACTGCTCTACCCACCTCTGTGTCGTCAAGTATACTATGCATCCATACCTGTGCTGCATTTTAGTTGTGCGCAGTATATAGTAGGAGGGGACAGTGCAGGATGTTGCTGTGACCACCAGTATATATATAGCAGTACGGTACAGTAGTCCACTGCTCTACCTCTGTGTCATCAGGTATACTACAAAAGTTCAGTAAAATATCCCAAAAATCAAAATTAAAAGCGTCTGATGAGAAGCGTAAACTTGCCAATATGCCATTTACGACACGGAGTGGCAATGAACGGCTGAGGATTGGCCTATGTTCATGGCTAGTGGTTCAGATTCACATGAGGATGGAAGCACTTATCCTCTTGCTAGAAAACTGCAGTGCCACTCCTAGATGGGCCAGGTGTTTGTGTCAGCCACTTGGGTCGCTTAGCTTAGTCACACAGCTACCTCATTGCACCTCTTTTTTTCTTTGCATCATGTGCTGTTTGGGGACTATTTTTTAAATCTGCCATCCTGTCTGACACTGCAGTGCCACTCCTAGATGGTCCAGGTGTTTGTGTCGGCCACTTGGGTCGCTTAGCTTAGCCACACAGCTACCTCATTGCACCTCTTTTTTTCTTTCCATCATGTGCTGTTTGGGGACTATTTTTTTAAGTGCCATCCTGTCTGACACTGCAGTGCCACTCCTAGATGGGCCAGGTGTTTGTGTCGGCCACTTGGGTCGCTTAGCTTAGCCATCCAGCGACCTCGGTGCAAATTTTAGGACTAAAAATAATATTGTGAGGTGTGAGGTGTTCAGAATAGACTGGAAATGAGAGGAAATTATGGTTATTGAGGTTAATAATACTATGGGATCAAAATGACCCCCAAATTCTATGATTTAAGCTGTTTTTGAGGGATTTTTGTAAAAAATCACCTGAATCCAAAACACACCCGAATCCAACAAAAACATTTCAGGGAGGTTTTGCCAAAACGCGTCCGAATCCAAATCACGGCCGCGGAACCGAATCCAAAACCAAAACACGAAACCCGAAAAATTTCCGGTGCACATCACTAATTCTGATATATCATTAGTGCAGCACTAACGACCTAGGGGATCCTATCCGACAGCCACGGGGACGCGCATCAGATTGGATACGATCTAAAACACATACGATTGTACACAATTATTTCATACAATATATCAGATGGATATATCAGAATTGTATGAAATCGTGTAAAATCATACTAGTGTATGGAGCCCTTAACACAGCGTACCAGCCAGTGAGTGTATGTATGTACCGGGGGTGTGGTTATAGAAGATCTCTAGGTCAAAAGTCATTAGGTCGACCCCATATGGTCGACATGTATTAGGTTGACACTGAAAAAAGTCGACACAGGAAAAGGTCAACAGGTGCATAAGGTTAACACATGAAAATGTTGACACAGGAAATTGTTGACACAAAAAAAAAGTGTGTACCGTGTCCCCTTGCATAGCTCGATTCGCTCCTAGGGCCTAATTCAGAGTTGATCGCAGTAGCAAATTTGTTAGCAGTTGGGCAAAACCATGTGCACTGCAGGGGGGGGGGGGCAGATATAACATGTGCATAGAGATTTAGATTTGTGTGGGGTGTGTTCAAACTGAAATCTAAATTGCAGTGTAAAAATAAAGCAGACAATATTTAACCTGCACAGAAACAAAATAACTCACCCAAATCTAACTCTCTCTGCGCATGTTATATCTGCCCCCCCTGCAGTGCACATGGTTTTGCCCAACTGCTAACAAATTTGCTGCTGCGATCAACTCTGAATTACCCCCCATTACCGTTGTGCTCAGCACAGGTTACTATTCCCAATTGTAGTCCACATGGATGGTAAAGTATGAACAAGATGTAAGTAAATGCAAGAAAAGTAAAAAGTTGTGTCGACAAATGTCGACCATTGACGTGTTGACAAAATTTTGTCTCTGTCGACCTTGCCTTGTCGACATTTTGTCAGTGTCAACCTAATGCATGTCAACCATATAGGGTCAATCTAATGACTGTCGACCTAGACATTGTCTGTCTATACATTGGAATCCAGATACTGGGTAGCGGTGCAGGATGCTAGAACAGCGGTTATATTGCAGGTAAAACAGGTCTCACTGGAGCAAAATGTGAGACTACTATTTTCCTCTGTGCGAGTCTCGCACAGTCTGAAGATGGCTATGCACATGCACAGTAGTAGCTTGTGTGGCCATCTTGGTACAAGGAATGAAGCTTACCAGGAGGAGCAGTAACATGGAGTCTGTGCAGTAGTGTACTCCATTTTCAACACTAAAGTATTGAGAGACAGCAAAAACCCTCTACAGTACATTTGTTAAGATAGTCTTTAGTGTGTTTCCTCTAGAACCTGGTGATTGTAAAGTAAGCTGACAGATAAGTGTGAAGTCCATCTGCAATGCATTCTGAAGGGAAGGCACATTGTAGCAGCACTGCAAGTTTTCCTCCTCCCTGAATGCTGAGAGATCATGAGTGCTTGACCACCTAGTATTAGAGTCTGGTGGGGATTCATTTGTGAGGGCCATAAAGCCTGACATGGGAGACCACTACTAGCACTAGCTGGGGTAAGTGTACCGTATCTACCCTTGAGAATTATGAAGGTGACAGCCATCTGATAGAGATAGACCTGGTACTCTACTGAGTGAGAACCAAGAGACATACATACAGTAGGCTGGCGGTGTAGAGGTGAGATGAAATGTCAGCTCTTGATAACACCAGTGTGAGCCACTGCCTACATAAAACTGTAATAAAGAACCAAGCAGGAAAGAAATATGTAAATAAGTTGTACAATTTTTTTCATCTTGAGAGAATCGGTGTCAGCCAGGGCCGTCTTTTTGTATGGGCTCAGTGGGCTCTTTCCCAAGGGCCCCAAGAGAATAAGGACCCTAGGCTGATAGCTGTGGGTCCCCTCTTTCCCGGGGTACCAGATTTTTGAAAATCGGCCCTGGGGAACCGGAGATATCTGACTTGAAAGCAGTGGTCCCCATCCAAGCCTGTTAATTGCTCTTCCCAGCCAGATATTTCGTGTTCTGTCTAACTTAGAGTATTTCTAAGGGTATAAGCCAAAAGCTGTGACTCTCCCCTTTTAGTGGACACTGGCAGCTTGTTTCTACTTTGCCCAGAACCAGAGATATCAGCCTTCAAGCAGCTGGTCCCTGCTCCAGCTCCACATGCCTAATATGCAGTTTTAGAATTTCATTGGTGAATTTCTCTGGCTCCTGAACTCTGATCCTCAAGTCCCCAGAATCTTCTGAAAGGTGGGACTCTCTAGTTTTTTTATTCCATTCAAAGCTAAGAGATATATTTTCAGGAACTTGAGATATGTGCAGTCAAGCAAGCTGCCCTCCCACCGTATAATGATAAATATTAAGCCCACTCCACTAGCCACCCCTCCCCTATGTATTAAACACCCCCCTACCACCCTGGAAGTCATGTACCAGGGCTTTTTCATTCAGCCCAATGCCCCCTTCTACAGTTTATCCCCATCTGTGCAGTAAAGTCATTAGCAGAAATTACTGCTTCAGGTCCTACATGCTGAGCAGAAGATAGAACACCCCCTACTGCCCGCGGGACATCAAAGCTGCTGCTGATAGCTCCTCCCACCCCTACCACTTGAGCATGGGTAAGGGGCCCAGTGCATTCCTGTGCCCAGGGGCCTACACTGCTGTTAAGACGGCTCTGGTGTCAGCAACACTGCACTACTACCGCCAGCATAGCCAGCTTGTTACTAAACCTGCAGGGTCACCTTTACCTTTAGCTCACCAGAGCATGAGATTTAGAAAACTGAGCAAGTCTGAGAGAGACTACACCAGAGGTAGATGCCAGTGGATATGTAGGGGTGTGGGGCTATATATAGAAGGAAACCACATCATTTGAAATAAATAATACCCTTTGTTCATCAGCACTAATGTGTCAACGCATTTAACACGGTGCCTGTAACTTTTAAATAATACATTTTGTGAATCACTGTATAGGTATCGGCACACTGCTTGTGAGAAATTCTCTGCATATTAATCATGTCAATGAATGATTTGGATATGGATAGATTCGCTGAAGCTCTTTAAGGGCCTGATTCAGAGATATCTGCAAATGCTGTGATCCTGTACGCTGTGTCTGTACAAAAGTATGCAATTGTCGCAGCCACCGGGATTGTATTGAGATAACCAGCGTACTCGTATTGGTCAAACATCGTGCATGCAGACTGGTCAATGGAACTAAGATGCCAAAGCCATGTTGACTTTGTTTGAGATCACAGTCGCAGGTTGTGACACCCCACCAAAACGATCATGAAACTCCAGTGTTTGAGTCACCCCCCCCCCCCCCCCCCCAGCACCACCACCCCTGTTACCAACCACAAACAGTCACAGACTTTCAATTACTTTGCAAATAAATCCTCTCTGCAGCTGCCGTTGCAAGACCATTACGGCACATGCGCAGTGCATAAAATGCTCCACTGTGTACAACATCAACATTGCGTCCGTTTCTTAATGAGGCCCTAGGGGTAAATTTAATAATTGAATGATTTTGATCGCTTTCAAATAAGCTCAGATCGATCAACATTGGCTCTGTGTTTCAGGGTCTAAAATAAATTGCACATTTACTAAAATTATTATTACATTATTCTTTCTAAAAACAATGTAAAAAAATTGTCTGTATGTAAATGATGTGCGATTTAGACCCTGAAAAACAACATCTATGTTAGTCAATGTTAAAAATTGATCTTTAGTAAATTGACCCCTAAGTGAGGTGTTTAAGCTGTGCCTGTGAGATCAGCCTAGCAGCTTATTTTTCTGCAAGTCCAGTACTATGTGAGTTCCGTTTGATCAAATCATAGGTGGAAATTTACTAAGCTCCCGAATCCATTTCAGTTTGTCTTTTTTTTCTAAGTATTGTCTCGGTAATTTACTAAACAAAAATCTCGGCAGTGTTGGGGCTATTCGTATTTGAGATACACTGCCGTCCACACAAATACGAATCAATAGACCATCGGTCAAATGCGGCTGTTATTTTATACAACACTGGAATTTACTAAGAATTTGTATTCTCAATCACTGCTGACAATAGCCAAACACATTGCTGGAAAAGCATGAAATTCGTACAGAAATAGAACTTTTAAATAGAACTGCTTTTGGCTGGTGTGTTTGGAGAATCATGCATTGATCAGTGAGATCCGTGCATGCTCTATGGGGGTCATTCCGAGTTGTTCGCTCATTATATTTTTCTCGCAACGGAGCGATTAGTCACTAATGCGCATGCGCAATGTCCGCAGTGCGACTGCACCAAGTAAATTTGCTATGCAGTTAGGTATTTTACTCACGGCATTACAAGGTTTTTTCTTCGTTCTGGTGATCGTAATGTGATTGACAGAAAGTGGGTGTTTCTGGGCGGAAACTGGCCGTTTTATGGGTGTGTGCGAAAAAATGCTACCGTTTCTGGGAAAAACGCGGGAGTGGCTGAAGAAACGGAGGAGTGTCTGGCCGAACGCTGGGAGTGTTTGTGACGTCAAACCAGGAACGAAACTGACTGAACTGATCGCAGTTGCCGAGTAAGTGTGGAGCTACTCAGAAACTGCTAAGAAGTGTCTACTCGCAATTTTGCTAATCTTTCGTTCGCAATTTTGATAAGCTAAGATTCACTCCCAGTAGGCGGCGGCTTAGCGTGTGCAAAGCTGCTAAAAGCAGCTTGCGAGCGAACAACTCGGAATGAGGGCCTATGTGTAAGTATGTGAAATAATGAAAAAAAAAAATTGCGTGGGGTCCCCCCTCCTATGCATAACCACTCTTGTGGGTGGCCTCAAATAACCTCGCGGTTAGCCGCAGACCGCAGACCCAGGATCGCACAACCAATCAGGAGAGCGCTATGATGTGGCACTCCCTGATTGGCTGCCGGGTCCTCTAGTGACAGCAGTCACGGGGAATCCCGGCATTCGGGGAAAGAGGATCCATGTGTAAACATGGATCACCTTTAGTTCGGGTGTTTCTGTTTGTTATTTTTTTAACCCCTGGGATGCCTACTTGGACAGAAGAGGACCGATCTTCACAGGATAATAGGTGAGTATATTGTTTTTTTTTATTACAGGTACCCCAATGGATTCTGCGTGGACAAGGGGACCAAAGTGCTGCGTGGGACACTAGGTAAGTTTGTTTGAGTGTGTAAGTGTGCATGTTTGTGTAAATGAACTTTTACTATCACGGTGTGTGTTGTGTTTTTTTGTGGTTCTCCAAGTACCAGCATGCGGGGGAGGCTTGCTGGGACTTGTAGTTCCACAGCAAAAGACAATGGACCTCATTGCAAGCTGCTTTTAGCAGCCGTGCAAACGCTAAGCCGCCTCCCTCTGGGAGTGTATCTTAGCTTAGCAGAAGTGCGAACGAAAGGATCGCAGCGCTGCTACAAAAAAAGATTGTGCAGTTTCTGAGCAGCTCCAGACCTACTCATATCTTGTGATCACTTCAGACTATTTAGTTCCTGCTTTGACGTCACGAACACGCCCTGCATTCGGCCAGCCACGCCTGCGTTTCCCCAGGCACGCCTGCGTTTGTATCTGCCACACTTGCGTTTTTCCACACACTCCCAGAAAATGGTCAGTTACCTCCCAGTAACACCCACTTCCTGTCAATCACTCTGCGGCCAGCAGTGCGATTGAAAAGCGTCGCTAGACCTTGTGTGAAACTGCATCGGCTGTTGTGAAAGTAGTCGCGCATGCGCATTGCGCCACATATGCATGCGCAGAAGTGCCGATTTTTTGCCTGATCACTGCGCAGCGACAGAAAACAGCTAGCGAACAACTCGGAATGACCACCAATATTCTTTTTTTACACATTTTTGGCTATCAGCCCGGCACCCACCGCCCAGGGGTGCTGGGGACAGCCTCGGGCTTCACCCCTGGCCCTTGGGTGTCTGGAGGGGGGAACCCCTTGATTTAAGGGGTGCCCACTCCCCCAGGGAACCCCGGCCAGGGGTGACTAGTTGGGGAGGAAATGCCATGGCCGCAGGGACCAATATAAATGTGTCCCCTGGCTGTGGCATTATATCCCTGGCTAGTGGAGCCCGGTGCTGGTTTTAAAAATACAGGGGACCCCTACATCTTTTGTCCCCCATATATTTGGAAACAGGACCAGCCCAAGAGCCCGGTGCTGGTTGTATAAATACTGGGGATCCCTACACATTTCCCCCCCCCCCCCCCGTATTTTAACAACCAGGACCGGCTCAAAGAGCCCGGGGCTGGTTATGCTTAGGAGGGGGAGGGGCCCGCAATTTTTTATTTTAATTTTAGCTATTTCAGTACTGTACACAATGAAGCCCTGCATGGATCACACTGATTTGCCCGGACTTCACTGTGTAAAGTCCAGCAGTGTTTTACTATTCTCTCCCGTAAAACACTGCAGACAATACGAATTTCATCGACATCGGTGAACTCGAATTAAAAAGACACGGTACTTTAGTAAATGACCGTGTTTTTTTCTCAAAAAGTTTCACTCTCAATCGGCCGATGTCAGCCAAGATTGATCTCGGCTGACATTGGCAAAAACACAATTCTTAGTAAATATACCACGTAGTATATCAGTCCTGTATGCTCACTGCATTACCTACAGCCAAATGTATGCACAAATAATCCACTTACTAAACAGGTCACATCTTGGCGCATTTGCAAAAATGATTATTCATGCTTGTTCAAACAAAACCTAATACATAAAAATGATGAGCTTGCAAGTCTAAACACTTTGATAATTTGCTATTAACCCGTTTATGCAAACGAGGAATAGCTCATTTTCTGCTTTGTTTTTGGCAGTTATCACTGAAGTAAATGATATGAATTATTAATGCTCTGGAATTATACAGTAATTCACAGCTGAAGTTGTGGCCGAGTCATAGGATGCTGCCACCTGTGAATAAACACAGGAGTCACACTTTCTGCTGTCTCTGATACCCAAGCACTTAACACATGTGATGTGAGGGTGCATCCAGCTACTCACAGGGGCCTATTTAAAATGGTAATTGTAGCTTAGGTGAGTATATTATACTGCTTTAGTTGTTTACACTCTTCTCCTCACATAACCTACAGTATCTGCTTTTTCAGGACATACAGTACTGTGGGGTCTAATAGACGCCCCAACCACTCACCTTAAACGCTCTGTTAACACCTCCAAACGGCCACTTCCTGTCAATCACTCTGGGGGAGATGTACTAAGCCTGAAAAGTGATAAATATCACTGTGATAAAGTAGCAGCCAACCAGCTCCTAACTGCCATGTCACAGGCTGTGTTTGAAAAATGACAGTTAGGAGCCGATTGGCTGGTACTTTATCTCTGTGATATTTATCACTTTTCAGGCTTAGTACATCTGGCCCTCTGCAACAAAGTTCTCAGTGCAAGCGGGATCACAGTGTCATCCTCACAGAAAGGCATTGCAATCGCAGCATATTCGCAGTTTGACGATAATAATCCGATGCGTGACCATCGGCCATTGCGTACAAACAGGGCCGGTTCTAAGAGTTGTGGCGCCCCGGGCAAAATATGGGGGCGTGGCTTTAATTGGGGGCGTGGTCACGACGCTGCAAGAAAATAAATAAATAAATAAAAAGAATACTTACCATCCCCGTTCCTGATCCAGACCCCCTCCGCCGGCGGCACCGCTCTTCTCCCCTCTCTCTTCTCTTCGATCTATGGGAGAGACGTTATTACGTCTCTCCCATAGAACAGCATAGACACTAGAGGTCAATTATGACCCCTAGTGTCTGTGCCACTATGCTGTGCGGTGCGCGATGACGTCATCGCGCATCGCACAGCAAAGGTCCTCTACACGAAGGGAAACCAGACCGTAGCGTCTAGTTTCCCTTCATGGAGAGGACCTTTGCTGTGCGGTGCGCGCCCAATCCCTATGCCCATAATTCTCCCTTAATTGCATCCCTCCTGAGTGAAGTAGAGACATGCTGAAATAATCATAATTGTATAATTGGTTAGATAAAGAAGACTTGCAGTGCGAGAGGTCCTGGCACCACTGCAGCAATGACGTATGAGGAGAGGACACATCTGTATGTGATTAATATACTGTAATTATATAAATATATACGTATGTGTATATATATATATATATATATATATATATACATATATAAACATACATATACTGTATATAGTATATATATATATATATATATATATATATATATATATATAGTGATGTAATCATGTTACCAGCAGTCGGGATCCTGCCAATCAGTATACAGACGCTGGTATCCTGACCGCTGGAAATCCCGTTAGATTCTGCATGCCGACTAACAGGGACTATTTCCACTCGTGGGTGTCCACGAATAGAACCTGTGGCGAGCGCAGCAAGCCACCGAGCCCGCTGTGTGGTGAGCGCATGAGCCCACTAGGGCCTTCGTTGTGCACAAGTGCACTCACCATTCATAGGGTGGGGTGCACGTAACCTCGGCACTCGCCACGCCAGAAGCGGGGTACACAGCTGTACTTACCACTCATAGGGTGGGGTGCATGTAGCCCATGACCACATCATTCAAATAGATACAAACAGAAAACCCAGCACTCACCATAGCAAGCTCACTTATCCTCAACACATTAAGAAATAAATGATGGGGGTTTAGTTAGTGAATTGGCCAATGCACAGAAGCCTGCAACCCAATCGCCAAGGTACCCCCACCTTCACCTATATATATATATATATATATATATATATAGAAAGAACTCCACGTTTGGAGTTGTGTATATATATATATATATATATATATATATATACTTTTTTGTTTGAAAGGCCAATCAGGTGAAATATCACAAGCTAAGCATAAATACGGACTATTACTCATCTGGGGTCTGTGCATACAAACAAGACAGGGAGCCTGCTCTGCGTCTTGTCAGTGGGCAATATGCTTGCTGAAGGCAAGGAGAGCATAATCAGCATTTTATCCATAAGCATAATAATTTGTCCAGCAGCAAAGACATACTTCACTAAGCCGATGATGGGTATATATCTAGACGCTAAGTAATATCCTGCAATTACTATTGAATCTGTCTCTTCTCACTTTCTCATCATTCTCATATATTTTTATATAATTTAAACATGAATATATAATGATGTTTGTGTGACCATAAGTGGACATGTCACATAATCTTTTTGATGTACAGTACACTCAAGATCTGTATTTGAAAGTGTTTAAAATGTCCATTAGTGGGACTAAAAACATGGTACAATTCAGTGAGGGCTACACACTAACATGTCATGCACATTGAATGATTAGTGTGGGGCAATGCAGTGTCATTTTTATCTGCCATCAATGTATCACTATGAGACACTTCACTTACATATTAGCCATAACTGCCATACTTCTTCCAATTTTCTGATTACATAGGCGGTGTGTCTGCCAGGTATGATTGCACACTTGTCATGAAGGATTATTGAAGGGCCATAGTGCTTAAGATGTCATTCTGCAGATCGCTTTCATGATTACAAATATAACTTACAGTCAAAACTGACATAGTCTGGCCATTACTTTCTACTATTGACTAAAATTACTTTTCATCGCAGAAGCGGTTTTCACAGGAAAAAGATTGGAAGCCTTATTTGTCTCTGCAAAAGAGGATGCAATAGAGGATACCAGTAAGGCACCATATTGCCATACAGATACAATGTATATATGCAGTGGCGCTGTGAGGGTTGGAAGGGCCCAATGGGAGCCTAGCTTCCACTGCCCCACCTTCCCCACTGTAAACAGCGGCACTCTGGGTAATGAGAGAGGGGACTGACTGCTGTTGCAGCAGCCTCTTTCCCCAACCACTCCAACTAACGCCGTGTTACCACTCCCAAATGGTCACTTCCTGTCAATCACTTTGCGACTGAATTCTCATTGTGAATGCAATCGCAAAGGTACCATTGCACATGTGCAGTGCAATTGCAGCGCAAGCACAGTCTGCCAAAAGACTGACAGCGGGAGGCGGCTATGGCTAACCCTTCGGGGGTGGCGGCTACGGCTAACCATTGAGGGGTTGCGGTTATGGCTGACTACCCCTCTAGTGCCTAACACTAACTTCCCCTTTCTTCCTAATTCTAACTCTACCCCCAGGCTCTAACCCTAACTGGTGCCTTGATACTCACCTTCGGATGTTGGCTGTCTGTGTTCCGGCGCCAGTCTTCTGAGTGGTGTGGGGATTCTACCGTTGGTCACATGACCACCGGCATCTCGACCACGGGATACCAAACGCATCACGGATAGAAATGTAACATCCATGAGTGTGAAGCTGATAGAGACAACTTAAAAGAGACTCCATGCTATAAGGAATAAAAATGTGCCTTTTTTTCATAAAAATTGTCTCTTTGTTTTTGCCTTGCATTTTGTTGACTGCAGGTTCATATTAAATGACCTGACATGATTACGACAAACTGCAATTTCAGTAAGGGAGTGTAGACTTTCTATAGCCACTGCATTATTGCATTTGGTACTTGCACACCTGAAAAACGTGTAATGACATTTCAGCAACTCATGTGTCTCTATTAGATGGCACTGTCCTTCAGGTCAAGTTCCTGGAAAGTTGATATTCTTGTGTTGATAATTTCCATCCTGCTTTTTGATGTTATGAGCCTATTGTGCCAGGTATAATACTTGTAGATCTGAAGCCGTGTCAGAATTGAGCTCTCTGGCTGAAGTTGGAGTTATACTTTGATGAAGGCTGGAGAAGAAGAGGCTGACATCTCATGCCCTGGAACAATTATGTAATACCTTTTTGTATAGATAGATGTTTTGATAAACTTGAAATTGTGTGAACGGTTTATTTTCAGCCACTTTTGTTCAATGTTATTTTGATGCCAAGATGCGTCTTGACTCTTGAGTTGTATGCTTGATTTGTTATGATGCATATAAATGCACCTGTCACCATTCATTTTCGTAAAGAGTGTTGGAAACCCGCACTTTATATGTCCTAACTGATATAATGTAATGATTCCAATTACTGAAGCCAAGAGCTGAACTCATCTGATTGCAGCCACTGTGATGAACAACACGAGAGAGCACTCACCTAATTGATAAGTCAGGGAGGCATAATAAGTGGACAACTTCTCTAGGGCAGGATATACTGATGGCAAAATGTGGTCAAAACTGCCATTTATGGAGGTTTAAGGGAAGAGGGATGGACTGCACACCATATTACTAAAGATATTAAGAGGTGCTATCATGCTGAGGCTTCTAATACTATGCTGGAGGAAGAGAGATGCAGATGCACACTCTTAGCTCTAAGAACACTAATAGTAATAATTGAAATAAACCCTCACAATTAACATGGAGTATAATTGAAGTTCTTAGCACACATTTGTGCAAATATGCGGGCCCATGTACCACGACCTTCATCACATGGGTCCCTAACATTCCTTATACTATCGCATTATATAAATTTATCCAGAACTTACCTTTAAATATGTGTGATCTGAAATGCAGGAACCCTGCTTATTAAAACACCTGAGGGTAAATGAGAGGGGTGCCAATACCAGAGAAAGGAAGCCTTGCCTTCCAGTGTACAATATATACACAAATATAGAGGAAAAGAGGGGGGGGGGGGGGGGCTGGACCGCATACTCTATTACTAAAGATATTAAGAGGTGCTATCATGCTGAGGCTTCTAATATGTTTATGGAGGTTTGTCAGCAATCCCCATATGTAGCAAGCCAAAGCTCTGGAAAGCAAAACTTTGTGGAGCTTGTACCCGATAGGCATGAAATTGCCTATAGATGCTTATTGGCTTCCTTCCGCATAAATTCCTGGCTATGGATGCAGTAGGATCCCTCACAGTGCCCTCCATAGCTTGTGCATGCGCTGACAAAAGTCCACATATGGCAATGCGCATGTGCAAACATCCACATATGGCAATGGACAGCTCTTATCAGTAGAGCTGTCCGTTGCGTAAATGATCACAAATCTTCAAGCATGCAGCGTTAATAAATGCCGCTTTGCATGCACCAAGTTGCTGGATATATCGCAATCAAAGGGGGATATTCAATTATTTTAAAAGTCAGTTGGGAGTCTGGTTTTTCCAATCTAATACACAGGGAAAAACAGACACCCAACCGACTTTTCAAACATTTGAATTCCCCCCAAAAATGTCATGCTTGATACACCCCGCCCTTAGTTTTGCAAACTGCCAATTTGTCTGTCCCCTTCATTCATTAACCACTTAACTGACGTTTCTTTCCCCCAAAAAACGCTCAGAATTTGTTGGGGTTTTTTATGTGTGAATTGGGTAAAGAACATGAATTTAACCCTATCCAAAATGATCTTAGTTTAAAAAAATAAAAATACATTTTTAAAATTTTTTAAATGCTTTTCTTTAAACATCGAAACATCAATCAGGAACATCGTGACCATCGGAACATCGGTAACATTGCGACCATCGCAAGTTTAGTTTTTAGAGCCCAGACAGCTGCCAGGTACACAGCAGGGGTCTGGGGGTGGCTTGGGGGCGATGATTTACACTTACCAGCGGCTGCCGTTGTCTGCAGCCGCTGGTGGTGGGTGATTCTGCTGTGATCAGCAATGATCGGCAGCACGGCAACACTGGGGGCTGGTTGCTGGAAGGAAGAGGGACTTTCCGGTCCCTCTGAGAGCAGCAGCGGAGGAAAGTTTTCCTTCCCTGCCGCTGCTAACACTCTCTATCTGACTCGTGACATCCTGTGCGACCAGGTCAGGTAGAGCACTTGAAGGCATGGTCGCATCTGATGCGACCATGTGTAAGGAATTAACCCTTTTTGTGCCCCCTCGGTTTGATGACCTCTTTGGTACCAGTGAGAGTAAATCTTAACGCTATGTAAAGAATTCCGAGTCAATGGTTAAGAATCACTCTGGTTTATTATAAGGTTAACAATGGTTTATAAAGACGACGTACATGGGTGTAACTGACATGTGTTACACTCTTATTGGCTCGTTAGTAGTTACTAGGCAGAAGACAGAGATAGTACATCAGGCGGATTTCCATATATGGGTTTTCTGCAAACGTCTCAAACCTCTAAGAAAGTTGGTAACACAGGATATTTGGTAACACACAGAAGAAGAAATAACAGGTTTGATCTGGTATGGAACTGTCCTTGAAGATAGAGACACAAACAAGCCTTGTAATGTATGAACAGATAAGGGTATCCTGTAGAGAGTGCGTACGTGTCTATTCAAGCACATAACAGTTCATATAGCATGTTTAACCCTTCAATCCCCTCTTAGAATCATATATTTTATATAACATGATTCTTTTCATGGAGCTTTTTATTTCTATATTCAGTTAGGTATTGCTTATAGGCTGCAGGGGAATTAGGAGGGATTGTAAGGACGGCTTCATACATAAGCGAGTTTTCAATACCTTTTGTGGCGACTTTTCTGCAGCAGGGTATAATGCAAAAGAAAACAACACAAAAAATTGCTATCACAATCAATATGTAGATTCCTAGTTGAACAAGACCCTGTTTCCAATTTTCAAACCAACCAAAGTATTGGCTCCATGGGTTATCAATACCTGAATTCTTTTTTAGCTCTATGGATAAATCATCTAGTTTTTTTATGGCTAGGGTAACTTTACCATTTGGCCCCGTGTTGTCAGGGATAAAGGTACAACACCCTTCTACCTGTTTTATGTAGACACAAACTCCACCCTTTTCAGCCAGTATTATGTCTAAGGCCATACGGTTTTGGAATGTCATTTGGGAGGTGGCTTCTAATTGTTCAGCTATACCTTTGAGTGCAACTTTGGTATCATTAATGAATCTCTGTTGGTTATAGTAGATATAATTGATCCATGCAACATTTTTATTGACAGTTATTATAGGGATTAAGGATTCAAATCCTGCAGCTACTTCATCTCTAGCTTTGAATTCGTCTGGCACCCCTCTTGGGACCCCAATTGTGTCAATATAAACATGTGGATCGAAGCTACCTATTGGAGCTTCCCTTTTTCTTCTATGTGTGGGAGCAGTGTTTGAGGTAGGGGAACCTTCATTAGTTGGGAGTATGTGTAATGGCATAATTATTTTGGCTAAGGCACATTGACCTTTCCATGGGATATCTAATCTAGTTCTGAGTTTTAAATCTCCACAGATATAATAAATGTCCCCTAGGGACTTGGTTTGATTAACTAGGATGGTGTTACGTGTTTCTGAGCAGTATCCAGGAGGAAAAATTTTAAAATCCTTGCCAGAGTGGCTAGTGGAGTTGTAGCAGGTGTAGTTACCTGGGTATATGGTTATTGTGTTACCAGGGTTGGGGTTTTTTGAGAGTATGGGGTATTCCTTTTTCCACATTTCACATTGGCTGTCATTGGTTTTTGGTGCCGTTGTAAAGGCTGAAAAAACAAC
Organism: Pseudophryne corroboree; assembly: GCF_028390025.1. Lineage (NCBI taxonomy): Eukaryota > Metazoa > Chordata > Amphibia > Anura > Myobatrachidae > Pseudophryne > Pseudophryne corroboree. The sequence continues at coordinate 625,354,870 of NC_086449.1, read as the reverse complement.
TTTCCTGCTCTAGGGGTATATTAAGGGGCACTGTGCCTAGGTGAGGCCTAGATCTGCCACAAACATAGCAGTTACTTTTATTATGTTTATTGGCGCTATATTTCATCCATTCTAACCAGAAATTGATGTCGGAGAAACCAGTTTCAATAGCTAGGATGTCTTCAAAGGTGGGATTGTTAATGGCTATCATATCCTTGAAGGTAGCTATATGAGGCCTTAGGGGTTTGCCTTGGGGGATAGCCTTAGACTGATACGCTGGATTGTTAAACATGTCCCATAAATGAAAGCTTTGCCTTTCGCTATAGTACCCTGTTCCCCACCATATTCCAACTACATAGGTACCATTATCTGCTCTGCTGGGGCGTTCTATGTTTAATCTGAACCTATATGCACTTAGGCCCTCGTCCATCTTAAAGATAGACATTCTAGAGAGTAGAGGTATTCCATCAGGTTGGCTCCATCTATTTAAAGCGTCTGATGGTCTGTACCCCCAGTCAATTCCTGTGTTCCACCCCACAGATCCCCAGGAATCACAGTTGTATCCCCACCATGAATCAGTAACACAAATATAAACTGTCTCAGATATTCCTGATTTTCTTTTTTTGTGTATAGAGTGTTTTGCTTCAGCAAGCTTGGAGAACATAAAGTAATCTAAGACATAGGTGGCTACGTGTGTGTTGGAGGAGTTATACCATAAGGTGGTCACCCCTTCCTTTTGTGAGATGTTAACCTCAGTTCTTACAGGGAAGTGTTAGGACTGTGATGAGGGTTAGGATAACACATGCCCAGTGGGGTCCGTGGTTCACAATCATCTTCTCCATGTGTGAGGTCATCTTGGTTGGAGGTCAGGGCTGTCTGCCCCCGTTAGTACCTCTCCTCGTTGGAGGTCAGGGCTGTCTGCCCCCGTTAGTACCTCTCCTGGACTTGCTTCGCAGTTTGGGCTGGGTATCTTCTTTACTCGGGATGCATGTATCCACGTGGGCCCCTCCTCAGTAAGGACAGCCGTCCTGGTCACTGCCACGACTTCCGTCTCTGGACCATAGGTGAAATCTCCTGGACCTTTATTCTGTCACAACTGAGGGCCTGAGCTGACGGGAGGCAGCCTCAGTTGTAGGGGCTGAGATGTACCGGAACCTGGGAGGTTTGTATCAGACCCCTGGACATGTAAGTAACATGAATAATAACTGCCCGAAGGCGTGACCACGACAACTTGGATAAAAGTCAATGATGTTTATTATGACAACTCCGCAACACAGCAGCAGTAAAAGAAAACGTAAAAGTCAGCAAAGAATAAATACAGTTCCTGGGTACTACAGGATGGCAGGAGCCACAGGGCACTGGTAGTGTGAGATAGTTCTTATGATCTTCTAGATGGAAAGTCCTTACCAGGCCCGACTGTAGCAATGGAGATAACCCAGGATTGTGCCAGCTGGTGTTCCAGGAAAAGCTGGGTTGCTGAAGATAAAACAGCTGCAGTGGATACTGGCTGGAACCAGACTGTTGTTAGCACGGAGTGGATACTGGCTGGAACCAGTTAAATAATAAATGAACTTGGGAGCGATGAAATATGAACTGAAATGTAGAACTTGAGAGCGGAGAAATAATAATACCGGTGGAGAGTGGTAAAGTGTAGAAAGGACACCGGCCCTTTAAGGGAAGCTGTACTCTGCTGGAAGCTGAGCTGGAAGCAGGTAATGTTGTAGCTGGAAACAGATGAATCCACAATGGATTGGAGAGTCAGGCTACACCGCAGGTGGAATGCTGGTGCGGGTCTCTATGGTGGAAGTCTTGAGACAGGAGCTGGAACCTGGAAGACAATCACAGGAGAGAGACAAACAGGAACTAGGTTTGACAACCAAAGCACTGACGCCTTCCTTGCTCAGGCACAGTGTATTTATACCTGCAGCAAGGAAGGGATTGGCTAGGCAATTATGCAGATTAACAATACTGACAACAGATTGGAGGAAATGATCAGCTGACAGAATCCAAGATGGCTGCGCCCATGCAGACACTTGGAGGGAAGTTTGGTTTGTAATCCATGTGGTAATGAAAACAGTAATGGCGGCGCCGGCCACTGGAGACAGGAGACGCCAGGCTGACAAGTGCACATCCAACCACGCGGACACAGCGGAGGCCGCGGCTGACGTAATCGCCACTCTGACACTCTGCATGCAGAAGCTCAGGGACGGCGGCGGAGGCCGCGGGAGACGCCATGCCAGATGTAATAAGGCGTTACTGTGACAGCGTCTCAGAGAGACAGGAGAGGATGCAGGAACAGATGGGATCCGGTCCTGGAGCGCTGAGCCAGCCTTAGGAGGCATCTGATGGGTAAGAAATGGCGTCCAGATACCCGGATCGTGACATATTCCTCGGGAGCACCTTCACAACGACTCTGTCTCCAACCTGGAAAGGGTGTGTTGATTCCTGTGGGTTAGAAGGATTTTTACAAACAACCTTGTGTTCAATTTCATCTAGTTTCGTTATAAGGGACCTAACGTACTCTTCCCTTATAAGTTCTAAATCACCTTCCTGTACTATTAGTGGTTTCTTAGCCCAAGGTGTGGGAAAGGGTCTTCCCATGAGTATTTCAAAGGGTGAATAACCTAGGGTCTTTTGAGGAGTCATTCTGATTTCAGCTAGGATGATAGGGAGGGCTTGCTTGAGGTATACATGGTTTCCCCTCTTTGCAGATTAATCCTGTTTTAGGATTCTTCTGCATTATTGGAAACAACCAATCAGCAAAATTTTTGGGGGAGGCAGAAACTTGGAGTTCAGTAAATAGATACTGATCATCTATCATGGGTGGGGTTATGACGGCCATGGCTTGGTATGTGGAGTCATTTGGTCTAGCACAAGAGCCGTCAACAGAAACATGGTCAGAGCCAGGAACAGGTATGGGGGACATGTCCAGTCTGGGAGATGTCTCAGTCTCTATGGTCAGACAGCAGTCATGGTCGTCGGGCAAGTCATCTTGGGGACCTTTGAGACCAAGAAGAGCGTTTAGAATAGGGGCAGGACCTGAAGTTGTATTAGCATACTTGATGGTGAGGGAGGGATTTCCCAGCAATTGTACTTCATAGCCACTAAGGCGTTGGGCAGACATGTGTTGTGTATGTAATCCTTTAAGAATGGCCAAAACATCATGGGTTGTGTGAAGTACAGTGGTGTGTCCTAGGGTGAGTGTAGTTGCCATTTCAGCTACCATTGCACAGGCCGCTAGTGCCCGAAGACAGGCAGGCATACCTTGGACCGACACAGGCATTACTTTGGAAAAGAATGCCACGGGGCGCAGCTTGCCTCCATGAAATTGAGTCAGTACCCCCGCCATGGTTTTACAGTTGTCCCTTGCATATAAATGAAACGGCAGTACATAGTTTGGGAGGCCCAGTGCCGGACTTTTTACCAACATACATTTTAGACTTTCATATGCAGTTAACATTTCTTGTGACCATTGAATCTGTTTAGGTTTGTCATTGAGAGTGGCTTGTCTCAAGATATTGTCATAGTAGGAACAATCAGATATCCACTGTCTGCAATAATTAATCATGCCCAGAAAGGATAGCATTTCCTTCTGAGTGGTTGGGGTGACCAGGCCCAGTACAGACTGAATGCGTTGTGGACTGATTTTCCTTTCTCCCTTTGTAAGTACAAAACCTAGATAATCAACATGCTTTTTACACCATTGCATTTTTGTTTTAGACACATTCACAGAGCCAGTTTAACAGTGATATACCATCCTCTCGGCAGGCCTCCTCCGTTTGACTACAGAGAAGCAGATCATCTGCATACTGTAGCAGGACAGAACCATAGGGGGGGTGCCAGGGAACTGCTTGCCCTCAAAAGAAAAAGCAAAAAGTAATTGTGTCTGAGGGTCCACTGGTATGCTGAAAAATGCATTTTTTAAATCAATTACTGAAAAAAAAATGCAGCGTGTACAGGGATGGCTGAAATGAGTGAGTTTACATCAGGTACAATGGGTGCAATAGGAACAATTAGCTGATTAATTGCTCTAAGATCTTGCACAAACCTTATAGTCCCATCTGATTTAGCTACAGGGTTAACTGGTGTGCAGTATGGGGATACTACATGTTTGAGAATTCCTTGCTTTAGGAATTGTTGTACCATGGGTCTAAGACCCTCTCTTTTCTTGTGACAAAGGGTACTGTTTGTGGTACACTGGCTGTGAGTCTGGTTTTGAGTGTGGCCTTGTATGGTGTGCAAGATATCAGTCCTGTGTCGAAGGGACCTTCTGCCCACACAAGGGGGTCTATTGTATCTAGTTCAGTGGTCTCAGTGAGCACGGGGAAGTGTGGTGAGGTTATGTCCATACCCCTACCAGTAGGGGTGATGGTTATCTGTAGTTCAGTAAGGAGGTCTCCTCCCAGCAAGTTAACTGGACAGTCAGGTATGACAGTGAATGAGTGAGTCCCTATGTAATGTCCCCGTGGTGTGTCAATAGGGATAGGTACAGTGGAGTAAGCTTTTGTGGGTATCCCATTGATTCTCATTGAAGGAGCGGACTTTCTCAGGGGCCCATGGTACTGGTCCCTGCACAGAACACTGGTGGTGGCCCCGCTGTCAATCAGGAATGGGACACTTGTTCCATTGACACCTTGATTGATCATTGGGGGTTCCTTCCAGTGTTCTGTGAGCTGCATGAAAGTCGGGACACCCTCCTCCGGGCCCCGTCAGCGGGGCTGTCCCTACCAGTCAATCTGGAACCTTGGGGGGTCCCTGGGAACGTTGCTAAGGGGGGCAGATTCAGTTGATGGCTGCCTAGGTTTGTTAAGGGGGTAGGGGTAGTCCCTAGCCCAGTGTCCATCCTTGCCACAGTTAAAGCAGGATGTATGTCGTCTGTTTGGAGGTGCAGGGGGACCCCTATTATGTGGGGTGTCCCGCTGGGGGCGAGGGTTCCTGTGTTGCCTCCGGAGGTTCTGAAAACTGTGGGTCAGTACGTTTTGAGTAGTCTTTTTAATGTCAAAACAGCCTGCTGCTTCCTTCTCATATAAGTGTTTAGCAAATTCCTCAATGTTGTCTGAGGTCCAACTGGAAACACTTTGTTTTACTGTCAAGGTCACAGAAGGCAGCATGTTGTTTATAAATGTGGAAATAAGTAAGCTGTCAGTATTTACTAGGGTGAGACCTGCTTCCTCTGACCAGCATTTTTTTTTTTTAATCTCTTCCAGAATTCAGTCACATTCTCACTAGGTTTCTGTTTGCAAGCTACTGCTAGGGACGAGCGGGTTTTAAACACTGCGTCCAGATGTTCACTCAGTTCATCCCACTAAATTGTCTAGCCAGGGGTTAACAAAGTAGTAATTTGTAGGGGAGACACGAGCAACATATTCCTTGCAGGTCTCTCCCGGGAGGGGAGGGGGGTATTCAGTCTCTTTACTCTGATCTGATCCCATATTACCAATAAGTAACTAACGTGTCTAAACTGAATTAATAACAATCTTTATCATTAAAAAAAACATAGATTGTTCCAAACACAGTGTCATATAGTGCGTGTACACTTACCACCCACGCAATATATTTCTAAAAGAATTCACAAATAACAGGGAAGGGGAACAATAGTCTATGTATGCATTCAGCTGATCTGATCATAGATCATTGGTAACATGTGGGAGTGCATATTTCCTACACAAACTACCGGGAACAGAAAACAACAACAGTACAACTTGTGATACCAAATGTACGTACACTTACCACCCGTACAATTAATATCTCTGCAATCGTGGACAATGTTATTTGTTACAAATCAACTTTCAAATGTACTTAAAATCACTGTAAACAACAATGTCCTCTGAGACTCAGCGTCCGTGCACTTACCACCCGTTCACTGAGTGTCCTTAATAGAAAAATTACAATATGAGTACTTATAAGACAGACATACAAATATTTAGGTGATCAAATCGAGGAGGCGTTGTTATTTGGACCCCTGGTCCATCTATGGTATCCCGGATACCTGTTTATGACGCCTTAAATACGTGGACCCCTGGTCCTTCTATGGTATCCCTGATACCTGTTTGTGGACCCCTGGTCCTTCTATGGTATCCCTGATACCTGTTTATGGCGCCTTAAAAAAAAAATCCTTTACATAAAACTACGTAACATTAAGTCCCGGACTTAAATATTACCTTGTCACGTGTTCCCGGAACACGGAGTGAGTTCAGATCCAGTAGATGGTCGCAATCCCTTAGCGGACAAGACAGACAACAAAATTCTCTATCTTACCGATCAGGGGACGATCGGCTGGATCCCGGACTGAGTCCCCAGCTGTAAGGAATTAACCCTTTTTGTGCCCCCTCGATTTGATGACCTCTTTGGTACCAGTGAGAGTAAATCTTAACGCTATGTAAAGAATTCCGAGTCAATGGTTAAGAATCACTCTGGTTTATTATAAGGTTAACAATGGTTTATAAAGACGACGTACATGGGTGTAACTGACATGTGTTACACTCTTATTGGCTCGTTAGTAGTTACTAGGCAGAAGACAGAGATAGTACATCAGGCGGATTTCCATATATGGGTTTTCTGCAAACGTCTCAAACCTCTAAGAAAGTTGGTAACACAGGATATTTGGTAACACACAGAAGAAGAAATAACAGGTTTGATCTGGTATGGAACTGTCCTTGAAGATAGAGACACAAACAAGCCTTGTAATGTATGAACAGATAAGGGTATCCTGTAGAGAGTGCGTACGTGTCTATTCAAGCACATAACAGTTCATATAGCATGTTTAACCCTTCACCATGCCAGGCAAGTGTTTAAAGCATCTTCCAGATGACTCTTGTATTCAGACTTTTCACAAGGGGGATAAAAAATGACCATAGCCAGCGAGGCCATGCCGAGCACATGTGTACAATATAAAAGCTGTCATTACTGTAGGCTGAGTGTAGTCAGATACTGTTGTCGCTTGTGCCAGATGTAAACTTGCTTCATTCACAGTATGTACTCATGGCCAGTTCTAGACCTTGTGGTGACCAGGGCAAAAGTTTCCTTTGTCACCCCCCCCTCCCCCCGACAGGCAAAATAGGGGGTAAGTGCGTGCCTAAGGCGTGACACAAAATAGAGACGTTGCTTCATAGGGAAGGGGCATGGCCAGAGAATAGTACAGATTAACATCACACCGCACCGTAGTGTCCGTCAGTCACATTACACCACACAGTAGTACCCCTTATACCATGTTAGAACCCCTTACACACATTACACCACAGTAGAGCAGAGCCCCTTATAAACGTTATGCCAGGGAGCCCCTTACACATATTGCACCAGGTAGACCCTTATACACACTGTGACAGGTAGACCCTTAGACACATTGCACCAGGTAGACCCTTATACACATTGCACTCATTAAGTGCCCCCTATGCAATGCCCTCATTAGTAGTGCCCCCAGTAGTAATGTCCCCAGTGGTAATGTCTCCGTGTAGTATTGCCCCCAGTAGTTATGCCTCCTGTAGTTATGCCTCCTGTAGTTATGCCCCCTGTAGTTATGCTGCCTGCAGATATACCCCCTGTAGATTTGCCCCCCCTGTAGATGTTCCCCCAGTAGATGTGCCCCCAGTAGATGTGCCCCTTGTAGATTTGCCCCCAGTAGATGTGCCCCCTATAGTTATGCCCCCTAGTAGCATCGCTTACACACACACACAAAGAAAAGAAAACAACATACAATACTCACCATCCCTGCTCCTGCTTCCCGACCACTGCTGCCGCTGCTGCTCCATCTCTGGCCACCCGCTCCTCGGTGCCGCACAGACACTAGAGGTCAATTAGGACCTCTAGCGTCTGATTGGTGCCGGCTGCAGCGGGCGCCCACACAGCCCATGGGTCCTGCTGCAGCCGGGATGCGGGGTGAAGCCGCAGTGCCCCGGGCACCCGCCCAGCTTGCCCGCGTCTAAAACTGCTCCTGTATGTACTCTTACAAGTAAAATGATAAATCTGTATAGTGTCATAGCAGAAAGGCCCGTTTGTAATCTGCTTAAATCCAAGCTTGGTGTTGTCAGATGTTTATTGCTGATTATTGCATTATCTGCTGTCATGATTGTTTCTAGCTTCAGTCCCCACCATGCACCTTATCACTAATTCCTTATTTAGATTCAGACCATCTACTCATTTTGCCTCATTTGACCCGTTTGACTACTCAAACGGGTCAAATGACCCGTTTGTCTTTTGTTTCATCTGCTAATAACCAACACTGTAAGGGTAGATGAGCTGGGTATCGGTGTGAGCCAGCTTACTTGCAGGAACTGATATAGGTGAAACCACAAACATAGTTATTTTGTTTGCTAACAGGTTTATCCAGTCTTGTGTTACATAAAGAACCTTGTTTCTTTTGTCATAAAAATAATAAAACAAGGTACAATTTGTTTTAATAAATAGCTTATGTGTGTCGTTTCCAGGTGTCATTTATGAGTTCCTGAGCATCTGACACTGACAGGGAATGTCTCTACTATGTTGGTGCTATTCTTATGAATGATGAGCTATTCCCTTGTGGTTTTAAGGGGCCTTCAACAGCCAATCCTTCTGCTCGGCAAGAGTCCAGAGACAGGATCATTGTTCATTTTGCCCACTTGTATGATAAAGTCAACTCAGGGGTCAAGATGCCAGATCAGTTTCCACTTCATTGCTGCCTGTTGATGAGGATATAGCATGACTGCACATACAGAGGCTGATAGCACTAATCTACCTTATAATCTTCATCAGTCACAGAACTTGAGAGAAGTGGGCACAGTTGCAATATATGCTTTGGGCAACTGGGAGAGGCAGAGGGTGACTGGGAGAGACAAAGGGTGATGTGTAAAGGATAACAGCCAGATGTAGAGGGAGACGGAGACCGGCAATGGGTGACGGGTAGGCCCAGATTTCCCACAAGGCAACCCATGAATCTGCCTAGGGCCCTGAGGGTCCCTAGGGGCCCTTAGACAGTCCTCACAAAGAAATCCGGCCTGTCCAAAATGTTCCCCAGAGTCCCGTTGTTTGCACTGTGCATGTTAATTACTTGTAATATACATGCAATGTAGGGAAGCCCAGTCCACTTCCCACCTACCATAAAAAAATAAATCCTATAGTGTACTTGAAAAAAATAGGTGTGTATATGTGGGGTATTGGGCTGTCTCTCTGTATGCTTATATATCGACATCTATCAATTGCAGGGGTGTTGGGTAGTCAGTGTCTAGCTTGTGAAATGACCCTGGCACCCCAGGCAGTAATGTCACTGTTATGTTAGGCAGGCACCCAGTGCTTGCAGTGTGAAAATGCAACTGAAAGTCCTGTGCCACACAGCATGGGAGAGATAAGCTCACCATAGTCTGTGGTGATTACTCATCACCATCGTTATATGTCATAGGCACTAAGCAGGGCACAGACACATTTCTGTGTACAGATGTAGACATGCTCATCTTACAGCGATGCGGCATGCTGCATAGCGTGCCAGGCTGTGATTATTTGCAGCCAGCAATTGCTCCATTAATTCCATTAGGAACTAATAGAGTGATCACCGGCTGTGAATAGTCGCAGCCTGGCATGCCATGCAGCAAGCCGTGTTGCAGCACGCCGCATCACAGCAAAGATGAGCATGGCTACATCTGTATGTACTATGGGCCTAATTCAGACCTGATCGTAGCAGCAACTTTGTTAGCAGATGGGCAAAACCATGGGGGTCATTCCAAGTTGATCGCTCGCTAGCTATTTTTTGCAGAGCTGCGATCAGATAGTCGCCGCCTATGGCGGAGTGTATTTTCGCTTTGCAAGTGTGCGAACGCTTGTGCAGCCGAGCGGTACAAAAATAGGATTTTGGTACCTACTGGTAAATCCTTTTCTCGTAGTCCGTAGAGGATGCTGGGGTCCACATTAGTACCATGGGCTATAGACGGGTCCACCAGGAGCCATTGGCACTTTAAGAGTTTGAGAGTGTGGGCTGGCTCCTCCCTCTATGCCCCTCCTACCAGACTCAGTCTAGAAACTGTGCCCGAGGAGACAACATACTTCGAGAGAAGGATTATACACAGATAGTGGTGAGATTCATACCAGCTCACACATACAAGGCACGTCAAGTCAACTAGCTTGAACCACTCAGCAACAGTTGAAACATTACTTACCAAGTAACAATGCAGTACTCAACTAAAACAAAGTTGTACTGAACCAAATAACATTTGCAGGAAAACGAAGCGCTGGGCGAGCGCCCAGCATCCTCTATGGACTACGAGAAAAGGATTTACCGGTAGGTACCAAAATCCTATTTTCTCTTACGTCCTAGAGGATGCTGGCATCCACATTAGTACCATGGGGATGTACCAAAGCTCCCAGAAAGGGAGGGAGAGCGCGGAGGCTCCTGCAGAACTGATTGACTAAACTTCAGATCATCAGAGGCCAAAGTATCGAACTTGTAAAACTTTGCAAACGTGTTCGACCCAGACCAAGTAGCAGCTCAGCAAAGTTGCACTGCCGAGACACCCTGGGCAGCCACCCAGCAGGACCCCACCTTGCGAGTAGAGGGGGCCTTAACAGATTTTTGGACACGGCAGTCCTGCCGTAGAATAAGCGTGCTGGATAGTGAACCTGATCCAGCGAGAGATCGTCTGCTTAGAAGCAGGACACCCAATTTTCTTGGGATCATATAGGACAAACAGAGTCCGACTTTCTGTGACAAGAATCTTCACATAAATCTTCAGAGCTTTTACGACATCGAAGGAATTGAGGAGTCATTAGCCACTGGCACCACAATAGGTTGGTTGATATGAAATGCCGATACAACCTTCGGAAGAAACTGCTGACGAGTCCGGAGCTCAGCTCTATCTTCGTGGAAGATCAAGTAAGGGCTTTTACAGGATAAAGCCCACAGCTCGGACACGCGTCTAGCAGTAGCTAAGGCCAACAAAGTGACCGCCTTCCATGTAAGAAATTTGAGTTCTACCTCCTGTAGAGGTTCAAACCAATCCGACTGGAGGAACTGCAACACCACGTTAAGGTCCCAAGGTGCCGTAGGCGGTACAAAGGGAGGTTGGATATGCAGGACTCCCTTCAAAAAGGTCAGAACCTCAGGGAGGGCAGCCAATTGTTTCTGAAAAAAAATGGATAGGGCTGAAATCTGGACCTTCACAGATCCCAAACGCAGACCCATATCCACTCCTGCTTGCAGTAAGAGGAGGATACGTCCCAGTTGAAACTCCACCGTAGGAAACTTCTTGGACTCACACCAAGGGATATATTTCTTCCAAATACGTTGGTAATGTTTAGACGTTACCCCTTTTCTAGCCTGTAAGAGGGTAGGAATAACCTTCTTAGGAATGCCCTTCCGAGCAAGAATCAGGCGCTCAACTTCCATGTTGTCAAATGTAGCCGCGGTAAGTCCTGATAGGCGAACGGCCCCTGCTGCAGCAGGTCCTCCCGAAGAGGAAAAGGCCTCGGCTCTTCTTGCAGTAGAATCAGATGGTCTGCGTACCAAGCCCTGCTTGGCCAGTCTGGGGCAATGAGGATTGCTTGAACCCTTGTTCTTCTTATGAGCTTTAGGATTCTTGGGATGAGTGGGAGTGGTGGAAACATGTACACTGACTGGAACACCCACGGAGACACCAGGACGTCCACTGCAACTGCCTGTGTGTCCCTCGACCTGGAACAATAACGCCGAAGCTTCTTGTTGAGACGAGAGGCCATCTTGTCTATTTGGGGTAAGCCCCAAAGATCTGTTATTTCCTTGAACACCTCCAGATGGAGTCCCCACTCTCCTGGATAGAGATCGTGTCTGCTGAGGAAGTCTGCTTCCCAGTTGTCTACTCCCGGAATGAAGATGGCTGACAGCGCCAACGCGTGCTTTTCTGTCCAGAGGAGTATTCTTGTCACCTCTGACATTGCCGCTCTGCTCTTCGTTCCGCCCTGTCGGTTTATGCAAGCCACTGTTGTTACGTTGTCCGACTGCACTTGAATGGCCCAATTTCTCAGAGGAGGGGCCGCCAAGAAGACCGTTGTAGACAGTTCTTAGTTCCAGAATGTTGAAGGGCAGGCCGGCTTCCAGGCTTGACCACCGTCCTTGGAAGGTTACTCCTTGAGTGACTGCTCCCCAGCCCCTGAGGCTCACAACCGTTGTTAGAAGGACCCAGTCCTGAATCCTGAACCTGTGGCCTTCCAGGAGGTGAGGCAATTGGAGCCACCAGAGGAGTGAAATCCTGGCCTTTGGCTACAGATGAATTCTCTGGTGCATGTGGAGGTGAGATCCCGACCACTTGTCCAGGAGATACAGTTGGAAGGTCCGAGCGTGGAACCTCCGGTACTGGAGAGCCTCGTAAGAAGCCACCATCTTTCCCAATAGGCGAATGCATTGATGAACCGACACCCGGGGTGGCTTCAGGACATCTCAGACCATGGCTTGTATCACCAACGCCTTTTCCTGTGGAAGAAACACCCGCTGCACTTCCATATCCAGGATCATTCCCAGAAATGACAATTTCTGGGTTGGTTCCAAATGTGACTTTGGAAGGTTCAGAATCCAACCGTGACTCTGGAGCAGTCGCGTTGTGAGAACAATGGACTGCAGCAGCTTCTCCTTGGACGATGCCATCAGCAGATCGTCCAGATATGGAATGATGTTCACCCCCTGCTTGCGGAGGAGCATCATCATTTTCGCTATCACCTTGGTAAACACCCTCGGTGCTGTGGAGAGGCCGAATGGCAGAGCCTGGAACTGAAAATGACAGTCCAGCAATGCAAAGCGGAGATAAGCCTGATGCGGCAGCCAGATCGGAATGTGGAGGTATGCATCCTTGATATCCAGTGATACCAGGAATTCCCCTTCTTTCAGACCTGAAATCACCGCCCTGAGAGACTCCATCTTGAACTTGAACTCCTTTTGAAAGGGTTTCAATGATTTTAAGTTCAGAATGGGCCTGACCGAACCATCCGGTTTCGGTACCACGAAAAGGTTCGAATAGTAACCTTTGCTCAGCATGTGAGGTGGTACTGGCACAATGACCTGTGCCTCTACCAGTTTTTGGAAAGCGCCTTGTAGTATAGTGCTGTCCTCCAACAGAGGTTGTAAGCCCGACTTCAAAAAGCGATGAGGAGGGAGACTTTGAAATTCCAGCCTGTATTCCTGAGGCACAATATCTACCACCCAGGGATCCAGGCTAGACAATACCCAGACATGGCTGAAGTGTCTGAGTCTCGCTCCCACTGGCCCCACCACCGGGGAGTGCAGTCCACCGTCACGCAGAGGACTTTGGCGTACCCGAAGCAGGCTTTTGTTCCTGGGAACCTGCAGTGGCAGGTTTCTTGGACTTAACCCGACCTCCCCTAAAGAAGATATTGGACGTTCTGGCCTTTCTAGGCTTGTTAGGCCGAAAGGACTGCGGTGCAGCTGAATAGAAGGATTTCTTCGGAGCAGGTGCTGCTGAGGGAAGAAATGGAGACTTACCTGCTGTAGCGGTGGATATCCACGCGTCTAGAGCTTCCCCAAAGAGAGCCTGACCTGTATAGGGTAGTGACTCCACACTCCTTCTGGATTCCGCGTCAGCCGACCACTGGCGCAGCCATAGTCCCCGACGAGCTGAAACAGACATGGAAGAAATTCCAGCAGCCATGGAACCAGGTCTTTCATGGATTCTACCATAAAACCTGCAGAATCATGTATGTTGCGTAAATACAATGCAACGTCGTCCCTATCTATCGTATCCAAATCCTCAAGTAAGGTAGCCGACCACTGCACTATTGCTTTTGCAATCCATGCACTAGCAATAGTGGGACGTAATATGGCCCCAGAAGCAGTGTACATTGATTTAAGCGTGTTATCAATCTTTCTATCAGCCGGCTCCTTTAAGGCGGTAGATCCCGGAACAGGCAAAACCACCTTCGTTGAGAGTCTGGACACAGAGGCGTCAACAATCGGAGGGTTTTCCCACTTTTTCCTATCCTCCTCAGGGAAAGGAAAAGCCAGCTGGACCCTTTTAGGGAACTGGAACCTTTTCTCAGGGTTTTCCCATGCTTTTTCAAATATAGCATTCAACTCCTTTGACGCAGGGAAGGTTAGCGAGGCTTTTTTACTTTCAGTGAAAAAAGCCTCCTCAACCTGCTCAGGTGTGGTATCATTAACATTTAACACATCCCTGATAGCCTCTATCAACAATTGCACCACCTTTGCAAGAGATGCGGACCCCCACAACACATCCCCATCACCATCTGTAGTGTCAGAATCGATATCCATGTCGTCTTGTGTGACATGCACAAGCGCACGTTTGTCGGGGTATATAGCAGGGTGTCCTGAGGTACCAGAGACAGGTCATACAGCCATAGAGCTCTGTAATACCTTGGTTGCAGATTCATTACTAGCAACCCTGTCAGAAATCTGAGAAATCCAAGATTTGATAGAGGAAAACCACTCTGGTTCCCTTGCTGGTATCTGTGCTAAACCAGTGCTATCCTGATTACATGGAATGGGATCATCCTGGGAGGATAAATCCTCTGCAGCATATGACACAGTGTACCTGGACATAGTTAAAGGAGACCACCAAACACTCCACACACACACAGGTGGGGGCAGACAGAGTTTCCCCCCCAAGAAAGGCAAGAGAGAGACACATAGATCGGAGCCAACCCACAGTACAGCGCTTTCAGTAAAAGGAGACCTCTTACCAGCGCAGACTGTGTCCTTTAATAGGAGATACAGTCGTTTTACAGCCTCCCCTCCCTTCTACAACCCCCTGGTACCGTGTACTGACAGTTGGAGCCGCTGTGGAGTGACCTATTCTTCCATCCAGTGCAGTGCAGGCAGGAAAATGGTGCTGGAACGCTGCTGGGTCCGCTCTGAGGAGAAGCTCCGCCCCCTTAATGGCGCTGTCTTCCCGCTCTTCAGATATTATACTGGCCTGAGGAAAAACTTGTTGACTGAGATCCGCGGACCCTGACAGACTTGCTGACCAGTGTGGGGGTAAGCGCTGGCCCAGGGCGCCCCTGAAAGCGCTGCACTATGTGCCTCTGCACCTTTCCATAAGCGCAGTTAGTACTGCGCTCCCTCCTCATTGCCATCATCTTCACACTGGCCCCCCCGCTTGCTAGGGGGGTCGGTGTCTCACTCACCACTCTACAGCATCTCTAAGGGGTTGGCGGCATGCTGCTGGGGCGAGCGGTCCCAACAGCCTCCTGTAAAAAAACAAACTCTAAAAACAACTTTTACTAGAAAAGCTCAGGAGAGCTCCCCTAGCTGTGACCGGCTCCTCTGGCACAGTTTCTAAACTGAGTCTGGTAGGAGGGGCATAGAGAGAGGAGCCAGCCCACACTCTCAAACTCTTAAAGTGCCAATGGCTCCTGGTTGACCCGTCTATACCCCATGGTAATAATGTGGACCCCATCATCCCCTAGGACGTAAGAGAAAAAGTTTTGTGCAGTTTCTAAGTAGATCTGGACTTACTCAGCCGCTGCGATGACTTCAGCCTGTCCGGTCCCAGAATTAACGTCAGACACCCGCCATGCAAACGCTTGGACACGCCTGCGTTTTTCCAGACACTCCCTGAAAACGGTCAGTTGACACCCATAAATGCCTTCTTCCTGTCAATCTTCTTGCGATTGGCTGTGTGAATGGATTCTTCGTTAAATCCATCGCCCAGCACTGATTCACTTCATAAACGTACGACGCGCCTGCGCATTGCGGTGCATACGCATGCGCAGTTTTGCCGAGTTCTGATCTGATCGCAGCGCTGCAATAAATAGCTAGCGTGCGATCAGGTCGGAATGACCCCCTATGTGCACTGCAGGGGAGCAGATATAACATGTGCACGGAGAGTTAGATTTGGGTGGGGTGTGTTCAAACTGAAATCTAAATTGCAGTGTAAAAATAAAGCAGCCAGTATTTACCATCCACAGAAACAATATAACCCACCCAAATCTAACGCTCTCTGCACGTTATATCTGCCTCCCCTGCAGTGCACATGGTTTTGCCCATCTGCTAACAAAGTTGTGCTACGATCAGGTCTGAATTATACACCCTAACCCACCACACCACCAGCTCTTTGTGTCCGCACCACAGCCCCAACTGCAGAGGCCACCTCGCAGCAACCTTCTGATCCCTAGCACTCTGTGAGATCAGAGTTGTGTTATATGTAAGGAGTAACGGGGAAAGAGCCACCCACCTTTATACTACTAATTAAGAGGGACACAATGACGGTTAGGGTATTAGGGTTAATATACAGTAAAGGTTTGGGTTAGGAACAGGGTATTAGGGTTGTGTAGGGTTTGGGGTTAGGATATTGGGGTTATGGTTAGGGTGAGGTTTGGTGTTAGGAATGAGTTAGGGTCAGGATTAAGATAGGGATGCTATGCATCCTGGATTTACAGATCTAAATACAGTATCTTTGTGTAGATTCAGACCCAGGCCCAGAGTATACAGTTTTCAATTGCTGTGTAAGGTGGAACTGCAGTCTCCATTAAACACTCATCTATATGCGCTGGGTATGGGATACCGGTGGACAGGATCCCGGCTGTTAGAATGCTGGCAGGGGGGCGAGCGCAACAAAGCTCCTTGCAGGATTGGTGCGCTCACCACGATGCAGGCTCTGTGGCTTGCTGCACTCGCCACAGGTTCTATTCCCACGCTATGGGTGTCGTGAACACCCATGAGTGGGAATAGCCCCTGTTAGCCAGGATTCCGGCGGGTGGCATTGTCAGTGGCCGGGACAACTGCATCCCATCTATACACCTAGATCCTGTCCAGTCCAAGAAATACAAAGTTCTTCTGAACCACTAATCTTGAGAATGCACGACTTATAATGACTAGTGACAATTTTGTTAAGCGATGTTCTTTGATAAGGTGAGAAATGTTTGGAGACACATAATGGTGTCATCCACTGTATGTGGGCAGTCGGGTTACTTTAAATGTGACACAGGTTTCATCTACTTCCAAAAGACCTAGGGCCTTATTCAGATTTGTACGCAATGCAGATGTTCATGCCACTGAGCAATTATTGGTAGTCTGTGCATGAGACACAATCGCACTACACATGCACCAAGGTACCTTTGTGATGCTGCTCGCAACCATACTGTATGTATATATATATATATATATATATATATATATATATATATATATAGTGCTATGGATTGTTGAAGGGGGGGGGACGGCCCAAACCAGTATCTTGCCTAGGGCCCCATGAGGTCTAAATCCAGCTCCGGTGATGCGCAAAGAGTGACTAGCAGAGGGTGATGTGGAGAGACAGAGGGCGACACACAGATGGTGATGGCAGAGGCAGACAAGCAGAAGGTGATACCAAAGGCAGAGAATGATGAGCAGAGGGCGACATACATGCAGGCTTACAAACTAAATAATAATGGGGAAACAACACAGTCAGGAGGGAAGGTGTAGGAGGAATGAGGTGTAATCAGATAATAGTTAACAAGAAGAATCTCCTAGTTGGTGCTGGAATCCAAGGTAAAGGGTAGTCCAGGTACATCCCAATGTAAGACCTCCTTGTGGATGAAGGGAAATTCAAATAGTTCTTAAATGGTCCCCTACCCTTATGGTTTGGCTAGCTGGGCTCTAGCTGCACTGTAAGTAATGTGGCCGGTGGACAGAGGTCAGACAGGATTCCCGGGACTCAGCTAACCATGCAGCAGCAGAGGCAAGTGTGCCGTCACTTGCAGCAGTATAAGATCAGCTTTCACCAATGAGAGCCGGCTGAGCTCCCCACACAGGTACTTGGCATTCCCTGGGGGGATACAGGTTAGTCCAGATCCCCGAGACATAGCTGACAACACTGCAGCAGAGGTGTCAGCGGTCACCAGCAAGAGTTGTACCAGCTCCTCATACAGGTGTTGGATTGGCATTTAGGGTGAGATGTGCTAAGCCTTGGAGAGTAATAAAATGGAGAGAGATAAAGTACAAACCAATCTGCTCCTAACTGCCATGATAAAGGCTGTGTTTGAAAAATGACAGGAACTGATTGGTTTGTTCTTTCTCTCTCCACTTTATCACTCTCCAGTGCTTAGTACATCTACCCCTATAGGCCCTAGAGTTAATTGCCACAGATACCATGTCAGCTCTTACAGGGCTTCCATCAAACGTTTTATCCACCCCAGTATCATGAATGTCGGAAAGATTGTTGACACAAATATCTGATGTATGAGTTTATTTAATACAATCCAGAAACAGCCACTGGCGGATTTATAATTGGTGCAGTGTGTGCGGTGCACACGGGCCCCTGAGTTTGAGGGGGCCCACACCCCACACACTGCACCCATTTTTTTAATACATCTACAGAGTCCCCAATCAACGTCAGCAAGCACACAGGTGATCACTTTTAAAATAGCGTGACATTTTCCCAGTGTTTTACGCATGCGCACTAGAGAAATCACAAATAAAATGGCCACCGCGCACATGCGCATTTGACTCCGAGCCTCTAGTGCGCAGACTATAATGTGCTTCCGTCTAGAGAGCGAGTGGCTCTAACAGAGGAGGCTGTACACCGACCTCCTCCTCTCTTAAAATGCCCCTGAGCACAGCTATAGCACTTCAGTGAAAGGGTTAAAAAAAATCACACTATAACACGGTTATTCAACTTAAAAGGAAAATAAAACATTACACTGAATGAGTTCCTAATGCCAATCAATGGGATATCCGTTCCACAGTATGACAACGGAGAACACCTTGTGTGATAACGGACTATAAACCCATAGGCTAGGGTCAGATTGAGCTTCTAATGCAAGGCGGTTATATAGTGAATTTAGTTTTGCTGTTAGCCAATGATTTTGTATATGGGTGGTTTTGAGTGTGGGGTTTAGGCCTCGAATACTGTTTCCAGACAGGATTCTGATTCTTTTCATGAATTCCTCTCCTTTCCTCCCTGTTTATCCTTGTTGTCTAATGTCCTTATTCTTGGTGGAAAATAACGGTAGCCTAGTGGCCAGTATGTATTGAAGTGGCCTTCAATACACTGTTTAGGCGGATTTCGCTACAGGGGTCAGCGGCCTCAGTTTTCTAACTGGGCCTTTAATGTATTTGGGCCCTCATTTCAAGTTGATCGCTCGCTAGCTGCTTTTAGCAGCAGTGCACACGCTAGGCCGCCGCCCTCTGGGAGTGTATCTTAGCTTAGCAGAAGTGCGAACAAAAGATTAACAGAATTGCTCGAAAATCTTTTCCTGCAGTTTCAGAGTAGCTCCAGACCTACTCCTAGATTGCGATCACTGCAGACTGTTTGGTTCCTGATTTGACGTCACAAACACGCCCTGCGTTCGACCAGCCACTCCCCCGTTTCCCCAGGCATGCCTGCGTTTTTATCCGTGACGCCTGCGTTTTTCAGCACACTCCCCGAAAACGGTCCGTTTCCGCCCAGAAACACCTACTTCCTGTCAATCACACACCGATCAGCAGTGCGACTGAAAAGTGTCGCTCGCCCCTGTGTAAACTTGCATAGTTTTGTGTGAAAGTACTTTGCGCGTGCGCCCTGCGTCCCATACGCATGCGCAGAACATCCGAATTTTAGCCTGATCGCTATGCTGCGAAAAACGGCAGCGAGCGATCAACTCGGAATGAGGGCCTTGGTACGGTAGGTGGAGACCTATGTACTTGCAGTTGAGTAAGGACAATTGGTCCTGAAAGTATTTTTTTTTTGTCATCTGCTAATAGGCCTGGACAGGACACGGTCACCGTCAGCTGCCTCTTGCTTTCTGTAGCCCCATATATAGTGTATATCTGTATGTTTATTTTTAGATAAGTGTTAGTTAAAGACAAGTTGAACAGCATTATGACTGATCTGTCTGTCTAGGGCGTTTATTAACTTTGCTTGCTGTAGAAAGCAGTCAGCTATTTTAAGCGTCATCCCACCTTTCAGTGGAGACACTAAAAAGCAAAAATGTTATACAATCTCCACAATTCCTGTACTCAGCCATTGAGCTTCAGCAGTACAGCAGGGACCATACACAGATCAGGAAAAATGCGCTGCACATCCATATTCTGGACTTCTGCTGGCAGAGGCTTCAAGAGTCTGCTGACAACATGCTCCCACTATGGATCTTAGCAATGGAGCATCATCACTGATAATGTAGATAGTGGTGGTATCAGGTGCTTTTTGCATGTTGCTGAGCTACAGGCCAACTGCCACTTCCGCTGGTGTCTAGGCGGCTCCCTGGATGAGTAGTTCTGGTACCTGCGGCAGCAAGAGCTATTGCTTAGCGCACCATTGGAGGAGTAGACTCCGCTTGGGACAGTCTACAGTATGTAGTGTTGTTTTCCCAAGGGGTCTTACAGTAT
Source organism: Pseudophryne corroboree (assembly GCF_028390025.1). NCBI lineage: Eukaryota > Metazoa > Chordata > Amphibia > Anura > Myobatrachidae > Pseudophryne > Pseudophryne corroboree. The sequence continues at coordinate 625,334,643 of NC_086449.1, read as the reverse complement.
AATAAACATAAGTTCCAGTATACACAACAGCATAGTTATACATAAGCTACAAACATGTTTTCAGGCTACCTTTACTAGTGGGGTGGCTTAATATTTAATTAAACATGCTCAGTACTCCCCTATACGTGACCATGGGAATAATTAATAAATGCAAAGGTTTAAAAGTATTTATGGCATAGTACATCTACTATGAGATCATAGTTACAGCAACAATAGGGTAAAATGAACACATTGTTTGGCCACATATGATAATGGTCTTATTGCTTTTGATAGAATGCAATAAGGTATCTTGGTCCTATAGAGGCCACATAAGCCTTGATATTGGGCCACTTACACTGCAAGATCGCTGATTATGTGCCTCTTTGACTCTAGCTAGTCTATTTACCTTTTTTGTACATTTTATAATATAAAGAACCAACTCACCAGCAAGGTTTATGGAAGCTATTTGAATGTTGATTACTGTATACTGTTACTTATTGTTCTGAACTTGTACAGTTTTTAGATTCTTTATTATAGTCTTACAGTATTTTTATTTTAGCAGGTCTATTACCTGTAGATTATGTGTTATCATTAAATGTTACACTTATATTGGATATATGTCATATAATTGCTACAGACATTTTCATTCTTAATGTGTTTCTGAAAGAAATTCAAAAGTGTTTAATAAATCAATTCTTATAATTGATGATAAAATGACTCTTTTGTGAGCTAGGAAAACTTGTATGGAATGAAGTCTGTCAGAGCACGAACTACAGTGACAGGAATGTATTTAGTCTTAGCCAACTATGCTCAACTTTTTCACTCCCACGCCTTCTCATTGCATTTCAAAATTTCATAACTGTTGAAGTATTTATAACACTCTGTAGCTGATTTTCAGATGGAGTGTAGCACTTTTTTTTTAAAACATGGGCCCTCATTCCGAGTTGTTCGCTCTGAGATTTTCATCGCATCGCAGTGAGAATTCTCTTAGTGCGCATGCGCAATGTTCGCACTGCGACTGCGCCAAGTAACTTTACTATGAAGAAAGTAAGTTTACTCACGGCTTTTTCATCGCTCCGACGTTCGCATTGTGATTGACAGGAAATGGGTGTTACTGGGCGGATGCACGGCGTTTTAGGGGCGTGTGGCTGGAAACGCTACCGTTTCCGGTGAAAATGCAGGAGTGGCCGGGGAAACGGTGGGTGTGCCTGGGCGAACGCTGGGTGTGTTTATGACGTCAGCCAGGACCGAAAAGCACTGAACTGATCGCACAGGCAGAGTAAGTCTGAAGCTACTCAAAAACTGCTAACTCGTTTGTAATCGCAATATTGCGCATACATCGGTCGCACATTTAAGAAGCTAAGATTCACTCCCAGTAGGCGGCGGCTTAGCGTGTGTAACTCTGCTACATTCGCCTTGCGAGCGATCAACTCGGAATGAGGGCCATGATTTCCATACAAAAAAAAGGTTGACTGACCACAATTCACAAGCCTATAGGCAAATGCATGGGGGGGGTTCCAGTTTCCCGGAACCCCCCCCCCCCCTACTCTTGGCCAGCGGCACAAATTATGGCTACAGCCGCAACAGCATTTATTACGATTACTAGAGCTGCTAACACAACATGCAGTTTAAGGGACTTAGGTGGTCATTCCGAGTGGATCGCACGCAGCAACTTTTTGCTGCCTGTGTGATCAACTAGACGCCGCCTATGGGGGAGTCTATTTCTGCATAGCAGGGTTGCGATCGCTTGCGCAGCCCTGCTATGCAAAAAAAGTTTTGTGTAAAAGAAGACCAGGGTAAGAGTTACTTATCCTGTGTGATCAATCCAGCGTAGCAGGTCCCGGAAATTACGTCAGACATCTGCCCTCCAAACGCCTGGACATGCCTGCGTTTGCCGAACCACTCCCCGAAAATGGGGAGTTGCCTCCCGGTTCCGCCTTCTTTCTGTCAATCTTCTTGTGGTCACCGCTGCGACTGCTTTCTTCGTTCACGGCATCGCTGCCTGGCGACCTGGGAAACAAAGCGCCTGCGCAATGCGGCCGTCGCACATGCGCCGTACTGACCCGATCGCTGCGCTGCGACAAACTGCAGCGAGCGATCGGGTCGGAATGACCCCCAATGAACATTGAGTGAAACTTTTTATTACCACATTGCATCTTAAAATGGGAGGAATTTGTGCTTACAATGTCTGCTCGCAAACCGCCAGAAGTGTAGTTACTCTGGGCTTGACCCCAACTTTGCCGAAAAGGGCTGTTTTGTGTGTCTCAGCATCTGGATCCAGCACAATGGCTATTATATGCCCCTTTATGTTAGCTTTGAGCACCTTGGTACTTGCTGCTTGATACAGCTGTAATCTTGGGTGAGTTTTTTGTGCCATTAATGCTGTGTTGTTGTTTTTTCCAACTGTTTGCCTGAGTTATTTCTTACCAGCTAAAGATGAATGTGCCAGGGTGGTTTAAGCTGATTGTTAGCAAACTGACCAGTTGGTATTGTGAAAGCATTAGACCTTAACTCTGGATCCTCACAGCTTCACCCAATGTTTTTTACTCAAACTTTCACTTTCATCATCTAACTTATAGCTAATTACTGTATGCTGTGTTTAGGATGCTATGTAATGTATTATATATATATACACAAATTCTTTTTCCAAGCGACAGAAACCCATCCTCCCCCCACACACACAAACAAACACACACACACCTTAGAATACACAAATTACCACACTTACAGGATCATGATGAATAATTTAGATCCCTTTAGACTATAGCTAATCCATCTTCCCACTTTTATGCACAGTGAGACTCGGAGAAAAAGAGACTTAAGTGCTACAGGGACGAGTGCAAGCAATGAGAGATGGGAAAGAGGCGGATGTTATAGAGAGCATAGAAAGTAATTCTGGGGTTGCATTTGTTAGCTAGAGCTGAAAGACAGGTGGGTGACGCAGTGTTAAAGGATTTCTATGGTGGTTAACTGGGTTTAAAGTGAGAGTTAGATTTGGGTGGGGTGTGTTCAAAATAAAATCTAAATTGCAGTGTAAAAATAAAGCAGCCAGTATTTATCCTGCACAGAAACAATATATCTCACCCGAATCTAACTCTCTCTGCACATGTTATATCTGTCCCCCCTGCAGTGCACATGGGGGTAATTCCAAGATGATCGCAGCAGGAATTTTGTTAGCAGTTGGGCAAAACCATGTGTACTGCAGGGGGGACAGATATAACATGTGCAGAGAGAGTTAGTTTTGGGTGGGTTATTTTGTTTCTGTGCAGGGTAAATACTGGCTGCTTTATTTTTACACTGCAACTTAGATTGCAGATTCAAACAGGATTTACACAACTGCGCCTGCTTGCAAAATAAATTGTCAGTTTAAGTGAAAGAACCACGGAATAATATGTAGTATGAAAAAAACTGATTGCAGATTGAACACACCACACCCAAATCTAACTCTCTCTGCGCATGTTATATCTGCCCCTCCTGCAGCGCACATGGTTTTGCCCAACTGCTAACAAAATTCCTGCTGCGATTAACTTGGAATTACCCCCATGGTCTTGCCCATTAGAGAAAGATTTTGCTGCTGTGATCAGGTCTGAATTAAGCCCAATGTCTCCTCCTAAGTCAGTATGGGGTCCATAGGCATTGCTATAATGGGTGCAGGCCCGGGGGGGGTAACAAGGGGGCAATGGCCGCTGCACATGCGTGGTGAGTGGGGCTGTGCATACTCAGGAGCCCCGACACTACACTGAGCACAGCGCAGAGATGTGCTACTTTCAGAGCACCTGCCCCTGCGGTTGTTCGGTCATACATATGGCTGTAAGAATCGCACCCTGCAATGTTATTCTGGACACTACTATTGCGCCCAGATCATATTGCAAATGCAGTTGTTGATAAAAGGCTCCCTGTGTCACATGTGTGACAGCATGCATGTCAGGTGGTGGCACCCCCTTGTGTGACAAGCTGTCAGCGAGGGGGAGATACTGTAGGCACACCAAAAGAATCTGACAGTGCTGTAGCCAAAAGCATAGAGGGAAGAAGAGGCGTGATGCTTTTACTGTTATCTGTCACCATCATTTTACTGTCAGTGCCATTAATGAATTAATTCTCTACTGATTCAATTTAGGTGCGTTGTCTTTACTGATGTATGCACTGGCATATCTATACTGGGTGCAGTGTGTGGACATGCTGCACCCATTTTTTAATACTTACCCCTCCAGAGTTCCGCGCTGTGCTGTGGAATCACCGGAAAAATGGCGCAAAGGCCATTTTCACAGTGCTTTGCCCTCTAGTGCTCAGACTCTACAGCACTACTGGCAGAGAGGAGGGGTCCCCAATAGAGGAGGCAGTATACGGGCCTCCTCCTATCTTAAAGCGCCCCTGGATGTATGCATTGTATTAGTTACACTAAATTCGCTTATGCACAGGGGTATAAGCCCCAGATGTACTATTCCTGAGGCTGCAAGGAAAAATCCCTAGGGCTTACCGCATGGGGTAGCAGCACAAACTGAATAGTTTAGGGCATCACTTTAGCCGTGTGGTAGCCATGCGGCTAATTGAATCTCCACCTTTTATGCAGAGAAAATTACAGAGCTAACAGAATATACAGTAGTTTGCAGGAATTTATGACCTGCAAACTTCCTTTGTTCTAGGGAATAGGATTGCCATGTGGCAACAGCAGGTGGGTTATGTAGTAAGCATCATGATTTTCCGCTGTAAGGCAGGGAAGTGAAATTTTTAAATCACTAACCTGCCGACACTTTCAGTGAAGTTGCACTTGCCCAGCAGGCTAGGTTGTGCAGTCACATGCACACTAGAAGCTGGGAGGGGCTAACACTCACTGAATCAGATTTTTCAAAGCTTACTGGTAGCAATCCTAATAACAAGAACACCTGTTGGTAAATATTGTGTGTGTTGGAAGTTGGAACAAAGGAGAGTAATACTACACATTTAGATCTGAACTGACTGAACCATTTATTTAGGCATACAGTACTGGTGAGGCTTGTGAAAGGCAAACCCTGAGAAGAAATAACATATATAAATATATATATATATATATATATATATAAAATATATATATATATATTCACTCTTTTAACTCTGGTTATATTTGCACTGTATAATATATATAAGCAGAACAAGAAATGAAAGTTAGAAAAACTTTCTTATAATTTTAGACAACTAGAAAATAAAGTCTTATGTATGAAATGACTTTTTCGGCTATATTTGTCTTGTTTTCCAGAAGTGGATGGCAAAACAATATTATAAAGAAACCTTTGTTTTGCAAGTAAACAAACAGAAAAAAAAATTGAGGCGTCTCAATTTCCAGGGTCCTCTGTAGCCAGACTCTGTAATATTCATGTCCCTCAGAGGACCTGAAAAGACAATAGACTAATGTCTGGAAGAGTAACCAACAGAGAGCAACAGCTACTTTGTAATATTTTTTTTTTATTTTTTTTTTAGGAGGGTGGGGTGGGCGCTGTTGCTAGGTGGCAATCCTATTCCCTAGAACAAAGGAAGTTTGCAGGTCATAGATTCCTGCAAACTACTGTTTGTTCATCGGGAGGATTGCCACCTAGCAACAGCAGGTGGGCAGACTACCACACACCTGTTGGTTGTTCTGAGAGACCTAATCTTTTCTTCATCATAAGTCTCCAATAATGTTATGCACATGACCACATTATATAATTGTATATAATATAATTATTTGTAAGGGAAGACCTTCTGAGGTGCCTTCATTTTGGTAACTCCTCTAAAAAGTGGCCTTTGAGTGTTGTCATATCCATTGAAGTTGAGGGTATATCAGTGTGTGAGGTAAATTTCCCTTCAAGCTAATTGGAGGGTATAGGAGGTAAACTTCCTGATCACCAGTCTCCGTAGTATTTTCCCAATGCATGTGCAGATGACCAGCTTGCAGCGTGCATGATAGCTTGACATGGCAAGACCTTGAAGCAGCTTTGGAAGCAGTGTCACCCAGTAAAGAGAGGCCTTTAAATTGAGAAATATCAATACCAGACAATATCATGTGACAATATATCCTGTAAGGGTGGAGCGTTTAGCTGTACAGAAAGGTTTTGTAAACTTATAAATAATTGCTGTATATTGTAACGAGTGGGGTAAGAGCAAGGTAAGTAGATAAACAGGAGACAATGTAATTTGGTTCTTTATCATCTTTACTTTTTCTAATTCTACTAAGACTTCTACATAAGAGATGGTTTGGTATGGCCCTTGAGAATAATTTGGTACACTTTTGTGGTTGAGAAATGGTTTTGAGAAAACTAATAGGGTAAGCTCGACTCCTCTTATTTGCAAATGCTAAAGCTAAGAGGGAAGCCAGTGTCTTAGAAATAGACATAATAGATAATAAGGAAATCAAGGTTGTCAAAGAGAGGAAAGGGAATCTGCAAGTTAGATAATAGTTCTATGCAGGATTATTGCTTTTAGAATTCTGTTCCTATGATCTCCTGCAAAATGTCCAAACCTGCCATGCAAAGGAACATTAAAAGATTTTCTCTATTCTGTTATGTAGGACATAGCGGTCATATTGTCCAGAGCAGATCTAGAGACTTGTGTGTCTAGAGAGGTTAAAGAGATTCAACAGTTATTTACCATCTCTCAGTTCTAAGGTACTTTTAGAAAGGCTATTTTCTTCCGTGACAATTCTCCTTGTATGGATCTTTGTTGGGAGAAGTTATCCTATCCCAGATGAGACATATCTGATGTTAGCGTTAAAATCAGTAGAGGGTCTAATGCGGGCCTGTAATTTGGACATTGGCAGAGAATTCCAATTGGATATCTCCCATATGACATGGGAAGATAGGTATGCTTGACTAGCAGTGACAGGTTTATAAGAAAACCTCAGGAGAGCTAGTGAGTTCTTGCATAGGAGAGAAAATGAGTAAGAGAGATCTACCTTTGTCCCGGTTAGTGCCGCTAAATCATTGAGAGAAATTTTTGGCTTTGGCAAGAAAGTCAGAACCAATCTCTCTATTGCTCCCCATTTATTTGGGGGAGGCAGGTTCCATTATTCAAAGCATGTACTGGAAGGGGTGCTTTATCATGATTTAACCTTAGGGATCTTGCCTGTAGATGCCGCTGTTCTGTTGACTGCCCTATTATAGCAGTTTATGATAAAGGCCAATTCTATTATAAAAGATACTGTTAAGTCCCTGTGGTGTATGATTTTAGCAAATTGTTTGTGTATACCACTTTTTAGACTCCATATAGTTGGAGAAATGTGATGACTACTATTGTTCCAATAGGTACAATATAAGGTGTGTTTGAGAAGCAAAATAACATGACAGGACACTGGAATAAAAAGCATTCTCCAATAAAATTGTAACATACTGTTGTATAGATGTACGGAAATGGGAAGAAAAGCATTCTGTAGATCTATTTTAATGCATAATCCATTCTGGTTTAGTAAAAAGTAAATGCCATGCAAACTCTCCACACGGAATTATATGGGTTTTGAAAAGCTGTTTTGCACTCTTACATTTAATACTGGTCTGAATGACAAATGTTAATTTTTATTTTAAGTATTTATTTTTGATAGGGAAGTTATGACTGATCAGCTATGCAAAAATGGGTTTTCCATCTCTAATTTGTTCTAGTCAGAGAACGCTTTGTAATATATATTTCAGACGGGACTGCATATCAAACGGTTTACTGTATATGCCTTTGATGAGAAATTAAATTAATGGCAAATTGACACCAACTTATATTGTCTTTAGCCATTTTGTCTGTGGTAAGCTCTCTTTACTAAAGTCTAGCTCTGGGAGCACAATGCACAAAGGGCTTCATACAATATGTTCACCTTGATCTCTAGGCTTCAGCACCACAAAGGACCTGAGAACCATATAACAAGACATTACTCCTGACAGAAAACTCTGGACCAACCAGGTCTGCGTGTGAGAGACTAGAATAGTCCAGATACTTTGGTCTAGTTTGGATAAGCCTGCTCTAGCGAGCGATGATACTATTGTAAAGTTTGTAAAATAGTTAACTGCTTGTCCCACAATGCAGTAGCCGTGCTGATAACTTTTAGAAGGGAGCAAGAAAAGTGCATCTAGGGAGCATACAGATTATCCTTCCTTTCTGCCTTGCCCAGGACATATAGCAGAGGACCTGCTGTAAATGTAATTTTATTAGTTTTTCTCAGAGTTTTATTTGAGAAATTAGCAGTTTATCACACAATAATGCATTAAGAGCTGCATCAAAAAACTGGGAGAAGAGAATTGGCATATCAAGCAGGCCTATGTAATCCTCAACGCCATATAATATTATTTTATAAGTATAGACCTGAATGCCTGTTTAGAATTTTCATGCACCTCAGATTGCGAATGCAAAGCCCAGTGTGAGGATGGAGTATAGGTTAGGCAGAAGTGTCCTGGCAGCTAGAGCCACCCCTGTGACCTGGTATTAGGATTCCCATTCAGAAGTGTTGAATTTATTATGAAGGGAAAGTTTTAGTGATATTGGCCAGCAGTCACATTATCTCTTATTCAGAGATGGGTTTCTAATGTTTTTTGTCAACTACAGGCAATATCAGGGAACGTTGTGTGTACACCTCAGCTGACATCCCTGTGAGGATTTATTTATTTTAGTGGCAACATCAGTCTTGAACATGTGCCTACCTCAGACAATGGTTTATTATGATCAGAGTCCATTTTTTACCTCAGAGTGTGAGGGATTATTATTTCCTCACAACTGCTGTACTACGTGAGGAGAAGGATGATGATAACACAGCGACAAACCTTTGTGTGTGTGTTATTTTTGTATATTCATGCCTGATACAGTCTAAGGTGAAATATACAGTATATCTGTGACAGAAACCAGCGCTGCATTATCTATCATCGTCTCTGACAGAAAGCTTCTCAGTGCCCAATGTGACTTTAAAGACACAGCTGTCCCAATCCCTTCCTCAGACTCTGCATCTACCACAGAGAAGGGACTGGAGGATTAAGCAATATGGGAAGGACCAGCAATGGGTTTGTCATGAGAGTACCCTTTAATCATATTTCAGGTCTCCACTTGCTGCCAGCTCCGGGCAGAGGTATATTGCCAACTACGAGCAGTAATGTTCTGTCTGCTCCGGGCTGAAGTATATTGCCAGCTCCGGGCAGTACTGTTCTGTCAGCTCCGGGCAGAGGTATATTGCCAGCTACGGGCAGTATTGTTCTGTCAGCCAGACAGGATAGGTTTGCCTGCTACGGGCAGTTTCAGAGAGTGGTAAAAATAGATTGGCCTGAACAGGCGTCCCTGTGAGAAATCCATATTATTTGTATTTATTTAGTTATATTTGATAGCAACACACTTAACATAATATGGAGAAAGACCTGAATGATTAGCTCAGAGTTGAACCTCAGAATATGAATTGGCCATAAGGTATTTCTAATGGTTTTCTCATTCCCTCTGAGAAATACTGTGTCTCAGATGAGGGAGTAGTGGACATAGTGGACACTGATATAACCTTTACCAAGGCTTTTATGTCCATTTTTGCAATATATGGGTAAAGAACAGTGTGATTTAGACGGTGTCCTCATCCTTCAGCGCTGAAGAAAAATCTGATTCAGAGTGTTAGCCCCGCCCAGCTGCTAGTGTGCATGTGACCTGTGCACAACCTACCATGCTGGGCAAGTGCAACTTCACTGGAAGTGTCGGCAGGTTAGTGATTTAAAAATATCACTTCCCTGCATTACATCATGATGCTTACTACATAACCCACCTGCTGTTGCTAGGTGGCAATCCTCCAGACGAACAAAAGTGGGTGACTGCAACATTGACTCAATATGTCATTGCTGTAGGGGAGGGATCCACGTTCTACCACTGAACTCAGGGCGGCACAACACAAGATGAGCTTTTTTGTTGAGTTTATATTCTCATTTGAAAATAAAAATCTCCCCGGTTTTGTGACCATTTTATATATGTAGCTTGTTTTTCCTATAGGTGCCATGTGCTAAAGCTTTGTTGAGCTACAGAGGACTAGCCCCCAGCGACCTTTCCTTCAACAAAGGTGACATCATTATCCTACGCAGGCAGCTGGATGAGAACCGGTATTACGGAGAGGTGAATGGCGGAACTGGAGTGTTTCCAGCAAGTTCTGTAAAAATTCTACGGAAAATAGATCAACCTCCGGCACTTTGCAAAGCCCTGTATAACTTTGAACTGAAAGAGAAAGACAAAGGAGAAAAAAGGGATTGCTTGAAATTTACAAAGGTACTGTAATATGTAAGATGGCACAAATGGGATTTCCTGTTCCACAGCGGGAACTGTTGTATAATATTTGATCACATGCAGCATAAAATGAATCATAAGCGGACAGCTTGCTGGGAGATGAGGATGACTAACCTTGACCCTCCAGCTGGTAGGCTAGCCACAGCTGATGGTATCTGCATTCTAATTGAAGTTATGGTGAAGTGATAGCTGTAAAGTTATTGACATTAAGTTTATTAACATTATCATTAAGTTCATTAACATTGAGCTAATAACATTAAGCTATAAACATTAACTTTGATTTAACAACAATAAGTATTAAACTACAACAATAAGATGCATTTGTCTACTACTCTATATAAAATCACATTTTCCACTTAAGCTACTTAGAATTTGCAAGAATTTTTTTTTTACAGCCATTTCTACATTTTCACTGCTTAATAAATCCTTACCAAGCAGTTACTGGGTAAGAAGGTTCCTTTTGTTCCCTACACTCATTCTAATTAGTACTGCTAGAAAGTGGCTGCGAGGCGTTTTGCCATGATTTACAAGATTAGCTACCTAATACACAAATTATGAGCTCTATCTGTCTTTGTATCTGTAGCTGCTCTTCTCGTGCAGTACTGTATTATGATTAGAAAGTATTGCGGTTACTCAGCAACAATTAGGTCAAAGGCAGATCAGAATGAAATACAACTCCTTTCATTCATTTTAAGTTAATTATTTGCATACACTGATGACCCACTCACCTGACTTTTTATTGCTTAGCTAATTCACTGTACAGTCTCTGCGCTTATTGCATAGCTAATTCACTGTACAGTCTGTGCGCTTATTGCATAGCTAATTCATTGTACAGTCTCTGCCCTTATTGCATAGCTAATTCACTCTACAGTCTGTGCACTTATTGCATAGCTAATTCACCGTACTGTCTGTGCGCTTATTGCATAGCTTATTCACTGTACAGTCAGTGCGCTTATTGCATAGCTAATTCACAGTACAGTCAGTGCGCTTATTGCATAGCTAATTCACTGTACAGTCTGTGCGCTTATTGCATAGCTAATTCACTGTACAGTCTGTGCGCTTATTGCATAGCTAATTCACCGTGCAGTCTGTGCGCTTATTGCATAACTTATTCACTGTACAGTCAGTGCACTTATTGCATAGCTAATTCACTGTACAGTCAGTGCACTTATTGCATAGCTAATTCACTGTACAGTCAGTGCACTTATTGCATAGCCAATTCACTGTACAGTCTGTGCGCTTATTGCATAGCTAATTCACCATACAGTCTGTGCGCTTATTGCATAGCTAATTCACTGTACAGTCTGTGCGCTTATTGCATAGCTAATTTACCATACAGTCTGTGCGCTTATTGCATAGCCAATTCACTGTACAGTCAGTGCGCTTATTGCATAGCTAATTCACTGTACAGTCAGTGCGCTTATTATATAGCTAATTCACAGTACAGTCAGTGCGCTTATTGCATAGCTAATTCACCATACAGTCTGTGCGCTTATTGCATAGCCAATTCACCGTACACTCAGTGTGCTAATTGCATAGCTAATTCACTGTATAGTCAGTGCGCTTATTGCATAGCTAATTCACTGTACAGTCAGTGCGCTTATTATATAGCTAATTCACTGTACAGTCAGTGCGCTTATTGCATAGCTAATTCACCATACCGTCTGTGCGCTTATTGCATAGCCAATTCACCGTACACTCAGTGTGCTTATTGCATAGCTAATTCACTGTACAGTCAGTGCACTTATTGCATAGCCAATTCACTGTACAGTCAGTGCATTTATTGCATAGCCAATTCACTGTACAGTCAGTGCGCTTATTGCATAGCTAATTCACTGTACAGTCAGTGCGCTTATTACATAGCTAATTCACCGTACAGTCAGTGCGCTTATTGCATAGCTAATTCACTGTACAGCTTATTGCATAGCTAATTCACTGTACAGTCAGTGCACTGGCTGGCAATTGTACCACCAGTGATGGCAACTCACGGGCAGTTTGGTGCACTTAGTATACTCACATCCCTGAACAGGGGCCATTCATGTATATATATATATATATATATATATATATATATATATATATATTGTGACAAGAACACTGGGATAGTGTTTGAGGGCAGGTATGTTTGTCCCAGGTTCTTGTCTTACATGTTTTAGAAAATGAAAACTTCTAGGAAAAATGCTTTTGTTTTGTCAGTACCTTTTCAGTTTGCTGTAAAAGATGGGTAAAGGCTCTGAGAGAGAGATAAGGCGAGTTCTAGACATTGGGCCCAGTTCGGGTCTTTGGCCTCACAGAGGGCTTATCAGGGTTTCAGCTGTGTAAGAGTGTTATAGGGCTGCTACTTGCTAGCCTGATTAGTATGGGCAGACTGCCTGGGAAGACTGGAGGGATCTGTGTGAGAGAAACACGCTTCCGGATACAAGTGAGCTATACAGTGTTTACTGGAGAACCCTGTGTTTTTGTTTAGTGATAGTTAGGAACATCTTGTGTTTAGTTAGTGCCGGACAGGCAAGGTATTTTCTTTTGGTGTTTGTTTTATTTTCTGTTTCAATAAAACTGGCCGGGGCCAGTTGTACCAGAAACTGGACTTGTGTTGTTCCTCAGCTGCTGCGTGCTGCCATATTCCCCAGGAAGAGGCGCCTTGCACCCCTACAGTGTTACAACTTGGTGGAGAATGCGAGCATGCCGCTCTGCGCATAAGTGAAAGCAGCAGCTTTATGAGGCCTGCAGAAAACGGTGGTTTATGCAGATACAGCCCAGTGTGAAGTTGCTGAGACTCACCCCGAGGGTTTGATATATGTCCTGGGTGAAAGCAGCTACAAAGCTGCCTGAAAAATCTGTCGACATGGAGGAACTGCTTAAAGCCCTGCTGCAAGCTACAGCGGCTCAGCAAGAGGCCAACAGACAGCAGCAGGTGGCTATGGAGGAAAATTGGAGACTACAGCAGGAGGCCAACAGACAGCAGCAGGTGGCAATGGAGGAAAATTGGAGGCAACAGCGTCAGGATAGAGAGGCCTTAGCAGAAGTGGTGCAGAGACTTGCAGCTCGGGTTGGAGATGTGGCCGTCAGTGCTCCGACCAGCTCTAGTTCTATACGGGCCAGTCACTTCCTGCAGAAAATGACAGAGGCTGATGATGTGGAGGCCTACCTGACCACGTTTGAAAGGACTGCCGAGCGTGAGAACTGGCCGAAAGCGCAGTGGGCCAGTCTGCTGGCACCTTTTTTGTCAGGTGAGCCCCAAAAAGCGTACTTTGATTTAAGCCCTGCTGAGGCTCGGGACTATGATAAACTAAAAACTGAGATCCTGACCCGCCTGGGAGTCACGCTGTCAGTACGAGCACAACGGGTGCACCGTTGGGTGTACGCCATGGAGAAGCCTCCGCACTCCCAGATGCACGACCTTATTCAGCTAACAAAAAAATGGCTACAGCCAGAGATATTAACTGGTCCCCAGATGGTTGAAAGAGTCGTCATGGACCGCTACTTGAGGTCTTTGCCCATGGTCCTGCGCAAGTGGGTGAGCCATGGAAACCCGGGTACTGCTGACCAATTAGTGGACATGGTAGAGCGGTATTTGGCAGCAGAGGAACTACTGATGACCACCCAGCAACCCATAGATCCTCAACAGCGCCCTTCAGTAAAGACTGGTAAGACTGTTCCGTGGGAAAACGTTGCTGGGCGGTTAAGAGAACACAAGGCTGGAGAGACTGTAAACACTGGCCCTGGAGACAGGCCAATGGGGCTAGAACGGTCTATGTTGCCCAAACAGGTTGATAATCGTGTGGTTAAATGTTTTAGATGTGGTATGCCAGGTCATGTTATTGCCAATTGCCCAGTCATGCAAGAACCCATGCAATGTGATGCTGCCTTTGAATGTCGCAGAATGTCTTTCTTTGCTAGGTTAGCCTGTACTGTGGTACCTTCACCTGAGCTGGAAAAACAAATGTGTGATGTGTTCTTAGAGGGTAACCGGGTAGAGGCCTTGCTATATTCAGGAAGTTTAGTTACCCTCGTGAAAGCTGGGTTAGTGAACCCCTTAAAGGTCCAGCAAATACCTATTGGGGTAACTTGCATACATGAGGATACCCAATATTATGTCACTGCTGAAGTGAATATAGAAACTTGTTGTGGGTCAGCAATGGTTAAAGTAGGACTGGTCCCCACCTTGGTGCATAAGGCCATAATAGGGAGGGATTTTCCTCATTTTTGGAAACTGTGGGAATCACGTTTATTAACAGATGTGAGAAGTGAAGAGCCAGTTGGTAATACCGGTGATTGTATGGATGTACGTGTGTCTTCGGAACTTTCTGACCCTTTGCCTTTTGCCAGTTTGGCTGGGGAAGTGACAGACGGGGAGTCCACTGAGGACCCTCTTGCTGGGAACAGAGACATAGTGGTTAGAAACGAAAGTGTGCCTGACCTGGAGGTAAAAAAGGATCTGTTTGCATCTGAACAGTTAAAGGATCCTACCTTGATAAAGGCTAGAGAGAATGTTAAGATTGTTAATGGGGAGCCTGTGGTACCAGGTGACAGGGTTACGTATCCCCACATGGCCATCTGTAATGAGCTCTTGTACCACATTGTCAAAAAGGGTGAGGATGTGGTGGAACAGCTGGTAGTACCCCAGCCTTATCGGAGAACGGTACTAGATTCAGCTCATAGTCACGTTACAGCAGGACATTTAGGGGCAGAAAAAAACACTGAAAGAGTTTTACAAAGGTTCTTTTGGCCAGGGGTTTATAAAGAAGTGTCTGAATATTGTTCTTCATGTCCTGAATGCCAGTATCATGCCCCTAGACCCCATTTCAGGAGCCCACTAGTTCCCATGCCTATTATAAAGGTCCCGTTTGACAGAATAGCCATGGATCTCGTGGGGCCCTTGTTAAAGTCCGCTCGGGGCCATCAGTATATCCTGGTAATAATCGACTATGCCACTCGATATCCTGAGGCTGTCCCTTTACGCACTATCACAACCAAGGCGATAGCTAGGGAGCTGGTGCAGGTTTTTAGTAGAGTGGGAATACCAAAAGAAATTTTGACTGACCAAGGTACTCCATTTATGTCATGGGTCATGAAAGAATTGTGCAAATTATTTAAGGTCACTCACCTCAGGACGTCCATTTACCATCCCCAAACTGATGGGTTGGTGGAAAGGTTTAATAAAACATTAAAAAGTATGTTAAAAAAGGTGGTTGATAAAGATGGGAAAAACTGGGATTGTTTGTTGCCCTACTTGTTAATGGCCGTCATAGAAGTTCCTCAGTCCTCTACGGGGTTTTCTCCATTTGATTTGTTGTATGGTAGAGACCCCAGAGGGCTGTTGGACGTGGCCAAAGAGACGTGGGAAGGACAGCCCACTCCTTATAGAAGCGTTATTGAACATGTAACACAAATGCAGGATAGGATTGCAGCCATGGTACCTGTTGTCAGAGAGCACATGGAACAGGCCCAAAGTGCTCAACAGAGGGTCTATAACCGGAGTGCCAAGATACGGGAATTTGCTCCTGGAGATAGAGTTCTTGTTTTGGTACCCACTGTGGAAAGCAAATTCCTAGCTAAATGGCAGGGTCCATTTGAGATTAGGGAAAAAGTGAATGAGGTTAATTACAAAGTATACCAGCCGGGAAAGAGAAAACCCGAACAGATCTACCATGTTAACTTAATCAAACCCTGGAAAGATAGGTTGTCTCTGTCAGCGGAGCCTTGCCTTTCGGTGTCTTCACCCCGGTTGCTTCCCGCAGTGAAGGTGTCAGAGACATTATCAGCTGATCAGAACAATCAGGTTAAAGAATTTCTCATCCAAAATAGGGAGATATTTTCAGAGCTGCCCAGCCGAACGACCATAATAAAACATGACATTGTCACAGAACCAGGGGTCAGGGTTCATTTAAAGCCATATAGGATTCCTAAAGCTCAGCGAGAAGCTATTTCTAAAGAAGTGAAAACCATGTTAGAACTTGGAGTCATAGAGGAGTCTAACAGTGAGTGGTCCAGTCCCATAGTGCTCATCCCGAAGCCCGACGGTAGCATACGCTTCTGTAATGACTTTCGTAAGTTAAATGAGGTGTCCAAGTTTGACGCATACCCCATGCCCCGTGTGGATGAGCTTGTAGAAAGGCTGGGAACAGCCAGGTTTCTCACCACATTGGACCTGACCAAAGGTTACTGGCAAATACCTTTATCTGATAGCGCCAAAGAAAAAACAGCCTTCTCGGTTCCGGAGGGGCTGTACCAGTATAAGATGTTACCCTTTGGGTTGCATGGGGCTCCAGCAACCTTTCAACGGGCGATGGATAAAATTTTGAGGCCCCATAGAAAATATGCAGCTGCCTATTTGGATGATGTGGTAATTCACAGTACAGACTGGGAGTCCCATTTGGTTAAAGTACAAGCAGTACTGGACTCAATCAGAGAGGCAGGGTTAACTGCTAACCCAAAGAAGTGCTGCCTCGCAATGGAGGAGGTCAAATGCTTGGGCTTCACCATAGGCAGAGGTCTGATTAGGCCCCAATTGAATAAAATTGATGCTATTCAAAACTGGCCTCGTCCAGTGAATAAAAAACAGGTAAGGGCTTTTTTGGGAATTACTGAGTACTATAGACGGTTTATTCCCAATTTTGCGACCACAGCGGTGCCGTTGTCAGACCTTACCAAAGGGAAGCAGTCAAATATGGTGAAATGGAACCCTGATGCAGAAAACGCGTTCCAAGCGTTAAAAGTGGCTTTGTGTTCACAACCGGTGTTGATAACACCAGATTTTTCAAAAGAATTTGTGGTACAGACAGATGCCTCAGAGGTAGGGATAGGTGCTGTGCTGTCCCAAACCAGAGATGAGGACGAACACCCTATCATTTATTTGAGTAGGAAACTCAATGAGCATGAAAAAAGGTATGCCATTGTGGAAAAGGAGGCTTTGGCCATTAAGTGGGCACTAGATACCTTGAGATATTACCTCTTGGGTAGACAATTCAGACTAGTGACAGACCATGCCCCTTTAAAATGGATGTATGTAAATAGAGGCAAGAATGCTCGTGTAACTAGATGGTTTCTAGCGTTGCAGGACTTTAAGTTTACGGTCGAACATAGACCGGGAACACAATTGGCCAACGCAGATGCATTGTCTCGCATCTTCTGTTTGGGGGCTACAAGTGTTCCGGCCCCTAGGTCGAAACAGGGGAGGGGGATATGTGACAAGAACACTGGGATAGTGTTTGAGGGCAGGTATGTTTGTCCCAGGTTCTTGTCTTACATGTTTTAGAAAATGAAAACTTCTAGGAAAAATGCTTTTGTTTTGTCAGTACCTTTTCAGTTTGCTGTAACAGCTGGGTAAAGGCTCTGGGAGAGAGATAAGGCGAGTTCTAGACATTGGGCCCAGTTCGGGTCTTTGGCCTCACAGAGGGCTAATCAGGGTTTCAGCTGTGTAAGAGTGTTATAGGGCTGCTAGCCTGATTAGTGTGTGCAGACTGCCTGGGAAGACTGGAGGGATCTGTGTGAGAGAAACACGCTTCCGGATACAAGTGAGCTATACAGTGTTTACTGGAGAACCCTGTGTTTTTGTTTAGTGATAGTTGGGAACATCTTGTGTTTAGTTAGTGCCGGACAGGCAAGGTATTTTCTTTTGGTGTTTGTTTTATTTTCTGTTTCAATAAAACTGGCCGGGGCCAGTTGTACCAGAAACTGGACTTGCGTTGTTCCTCAGCTGCTGCGTGCTGCCATATTCCCCAGGAAGAGGCGCCTTGCACCCCTACAGTGTTACAATATATACATTATAAATATGTATATGTAATTTCCTAATACAGTACATATATTTTTAGAATTTTTCATCTCTTACTTTCTGAATATATTTTAAGAAGTCACAGAGATCTTTAACACTGATCTCATTTTTTATTCCCAGCCCCCAATTAATTACTTTCATCATTTTTATATATAAAAGGATCATTAAATAATGATTTTTATTTTTAATGACAAAGGAATTTGTAGCTCTGAAATATTTAAACATTAGCACACAGAAGAGATTCTATACAGGGGAGTAACAGGGCTCTATGCCACTCTGAACCAGCCCTGCCACCAGTGCCCCAATGCTTCACCAGCTCTAGGGAAGTATGGGTGGCCCTGCAGTAGCGTTATTCGCTGTAGGGTGGCATTCTACCCATACACCTCTAGTTACGATGTGAGTCTTTTGATCCAGAACTGTTATCCTTGTCATATTTACGTTTTACCAGACTACTCTTCCAAAGGGGTACTTTATCTAATTCATAATTGCATGTTACCTTATTAAAAACGGCCATAGCACTTGTGCAGAAATGCTCTACTATACTCTGCTTAGGCTAACTATATATGACCTCCGCCCACGTGAGAACTCTACCGTAAATTATGAAAACTCGTGTGAAATACAAGCTGCCATACGGTGTTAAAATATTAGAATAGCACATTTATTATAATATAATGTCTGCCCCTGAAACTTGAGAATACTTATTCCCATATAGTATATCTCAGAAATAAGGATTTATTTTCATTGGATTTTGTTAATCCAAATTGCCAGCATAAGGCTCTGGTGAGGGCATGCCCTAACAATTACTGAGAAGTAAAGTGATCACATATGAAATCACTTTACTTCCAGGTTCGGACCCAGACAGGGCTACTGGCCAGACTACTGGGCATGTGTGACTTTCCAGCTGCACATTTGCAATGTGCAGAAGACACAATACGAATAGGGATCATCTTCACCTGACTGGAGGGGCCTTTGTATATCTTGCTACATAATACCACAACCATAGAAAAGTATGGTGACAGCTCCTGGAAGGGGTTGGGTATGGGTCACAAGCATTTGGTATACCACTGGTCACCATACCGATGCCGGGATCCACAGGTTCTATTCCCACACTATGGGTGTCGTGGACATCCACGAGTGGAAATAATCCCTGTCAGTCGGCATGCCGACTGTTGGGCTTTCCACCATCGGGATTCTGGCGTCGGTATAGTGACCGGCGGTCTCCCGACCGCCGATCACATAACCGCATCACCTTGGAAGGGCTGGTGGCCAGAAAACTGGAGCTGTCTCTGATATCTCCTGCTTTCTATCTTATTACATTGTTGGGATACTTAATTCTGCCCTTAAATATACAGAAACAGCGGTTTTTAAGGGCAGAATGACTTAATAAATAGGCCGAAAGTCTTTTATTCATTTTTCCTAGAAATAAGTAATTGTAGTAGAATATATACAGGCTATTGTACATTAATCAGGCAGGCCCCAGCATAGTGGAACACAGTACAGGTAGACCCTCGATTTTCCAGCACCTCTTTTAATCCGGACACATCAGGTGCCGGGGGAAGTTAGGTGGTGGGTGTTAATTAAGATGTGGGAGGGCTTAGATAGGCTGAGGGAGGGTATAAATAGGCAGCAGGAACATTAGTTAGGCTGCAGAGGGTGGATGGGGGAGAGAGTCAGGCTGCGGGCAGGTAGTCAGGCTGCGGCAGCGGGTCAGGCTGTGGGCGGGTAGTCCGGCTGCAGGGGGGGAGTCGGGCTGCAGGCTGTGTGATGTATTTTCAGTAGAATTAGGCTGCAGGGGAGGGGGATCAGGGTGCTGCCAACACCTCCTTCGCTGTTACCACCGATAATCCGGCAAAACCAATAATCCAGCACAGTGCCAGAACCGAGGGTGCCGGATTATCGGTGGTGTACCTGTACTAACTTTGAACTCTGGATAAAACAAAATGTGATAAGTGATGCCTGCGGTTTGCCTGGCATGTCTGGCATTTGAGATAAGGACAGTAAGAAGAACTACTTGATCACTATGATCAAGTCAATTTATGAATTGTTTTACAGATGTGTCCTCATACATCTCTGCTGCAGCCCCTTCTTGCATCAGGCATCTTTTTGCTTTTCTTTTGCTGAAAATGCATCTTATTCGCAACGCAGGAGACTGAGCTGATTCATTTGCTATGACACTTGTATATATGTGTGCGACTGAGTCTCTGAATCTATATACAAAGTGCTACAATGTAGCAGCTGCAGCTTTGTTCCAATACAAGTTCTGTTCTGCTCTTTAACAGTCTCAGTCACACACAGTATACATGTGTCATATCAAATTAAACCGCACAGTCTACACCAGCGACGTTAGCAGAGTTTCACGAGACCTGTCGGCTCACTCACGCCAGTCATCTAGCACTGCATGCACGGGCGTAGCCAGAACTTTGTGGGCCCAATAGCAACATTTTGAAGGGTCCTCTTTCCCAATGCTTCTAGAGAGACACTTCTCTGCAGCAGTTGTTAGTTGTATGCCCCATAATAATGCCCTAGTTTATTTTCTAAACCACAGTAGTGCCTAAGTTAATGTTATGCCGCATAGTAGTGCTAGTTTATTTTATGAACCATAGTAATGCACCAGTTCATATTATGTCACTTTGTAGGGCTGCCAGTACACATTATGCAACACCCAATTGACATTATGATATAGGGGTATATTTACTAAGGTGTGGGTTTTTAAAAGTGGAGATGTTGCCCATAGCAACCAATCAGATTCTACTTATCATTTATCTAGCACCATCTAGGAGACAAGAGCTAGAATCTGATTGGTTGCTATGGGCAACATCTCTACTTCTAAAAACCTGCTCTTTAGTAAATATACCCCCTAGTGTCCCAAATTCATATTATACCACATTACAGTGTCCCCAGTTCATTTTATACCACATTATAGTGCCCCAGCTAATATTATTAAACATTATAATGTCCTCCAGATCATTTTATACCATTTTAGGAGCAGGTCCAGGCCTTAACTAGATATATTGTAGACCCCAAGGCAAAAGTTTGAAAGGGCCCCTATGTATCACGAAATGGTGCAAAATGTATATAATGCATGTAACTTTGACAGGGGAAGGGCCCCCACCTCAGCTCTGGGTCCCATACTACACTCCCTGCACATGTTTTAGCTACGCCCTTGACTGCATGATGTATTGAGGCTGGATGTATGAGGAGACATCTGTAGACCATGAGTAGGGACATTACCTTGGTGAGAGCCTGCCACAAACACCTTATGACACCCCAAGGGTTTGGGGCAGCACAGTGCTTTGGAAACACCAGACACACCTCCTGGAGATGTGGCATGCTCCAAACATGGCGTGATCACACCCCTTTATGCATTGCATACACTATATTTGTACGGCTTTCCTTTGGAACAATACTGGGAGATAGGCACTTGTCGAAAGGTGGCAAGAATTGACATAAAAATAGTTAACAGTACCGTACATGTGCTGATAGAGTTGCTTATCATGACCAATACTGAAGTAAGCAGTTCCTCTTATGCTAATTCCTGCCCCACCCCCACCCCCGGCTGATGGCAATCCCTGCCCCCATTCAGAAAGTCTAATAGACTTCTGAAATCTCTGAGACAGAAGTACCACCAATGCCGATATACCAACAATGCCTATATCCCACTAATGCCAATATCCCACCAATGCCAATATCCCACCAATGCCAATATCCCACCAATGCCAGTATCCAACCAATGCCTATATCCCACCAATGCCTATATCCCACCAATGCCTATATCCAACCAATGCCTATATCCAACCAATGCCAGTATCCAATCAATGCCTATATCCCACCAATGCCAGTATCCCACCAATGCCAATATCCAACCAATGCCTATATCCAAGCAATGCCAGTATCCCACCAATGCCAATATCCAACCAATGCCTATATCCAATCAATGCCAGTATCCCACCAATGCCAAAAGTCCACCAATGACAAAACAAAAAATTACATAATCATTTTTGTTTTTACTGTTCCTTTTGCTTACTGTATTTCAAAGGACATAGAGGGCGGGATGCATCAAGCGTCTCATTTTGCTTGCGATGTATCCTGCTACTCTTGACAAGCATAATTTCATTTATTAACATCGTATGCTTGAAGAAAATCCCAAAAGACAGCTCTTGAGGTAACAGCTGTCCTTTGCAATGATAGGACTTCCGGGTTTATGACATATCGTTCACATCGTCTAGTGTGTATGGTCCTAACAATCAACGATGCGCTCGTTGATTGCAGGTTGGCGGTTGGAGGTGCTGCATGCTCAATGTGAAAAATAGTTGTATATAAGTACAAACTTTAAGCAATCACAAATAAAATTGACCTTATCATCACATATCAAAGGGTCCCTTATTAGAACATTTCTGACTGCAGATATACAGTACTTTTGTCATGCGGGATCACAGTGTACAAAGACTGTACATCTACAGTGTAGGGCCTAAGTTGGTGGCACAGTGGAAATTTGTGGAGCAGTGGGTGAAAAAAACTTAATTGGTTTCTCCTTCTACAGCCCTGCCCACACACCCAGAAATGCCTCTCCAATATAAAAATATGTAAATAATGTGCCCATTCCAAAGATATCTTTCGTCTTTCAATTGTTTGAAAAATTGCTTAATGTGTACCCTCAATTTCATTTGTCAGGGCTCTGGGAAGTTCAAGGGAAATTGCTCATCTTCCACATTGTTCATCTTTTACATTGGTCATGTCTTCTAGTGTGTATGGCCCTTCAGTATTACTGCCTCACAGCACTGAGGTCATGGGTTTAATTTCCACCATGGCCCTAAGTGTGTGTGTGTGTGTGTGTGTGTGTGTGTGTGTGTGTGTGTGTGTGTGTGTGTGTGTGTGTGTGTGTGTGTGTGTGTGTGTGTGTGTGTGTGTGTGTACATGTGGAATGTAGATTGTAAGCTCCACTAGGGCAAGGACTACTGTGAATGGTCACTTATTCTTTGTAAAGCGATATGGAATATGTGTGCTCTATATAGTTAACTGGTAACAAATAAATGAATAGATAAATATATATATATATATATATATATATATATATATACACACACACACACACACAGTATACACACACACACTCCATTTTTGTTATCCCTTTATTTTAAGAGCACCAAACTCCAATTTGCCTCCGGGCAACTGGGATAAACTTGCGCTCCTGGCTTCTGGCATAAATTATATAGAGCAATCAAAACTCCTATGAGCAAGTAATTTCTTAGGAAAGTTTTTGTAAAATAAATAATAATTAGCATACAGTGCAGGCACATTCTGCAGGCAAGTGGTAGCAAGACTTACAGGCTGTACCAAACATGGCTCAGAGTACTGTGCTCTGCATTTCACATGTTGCTGTTTTTCAGTAGAAACAACCAAGTATTTCTAAGAAAAAATGATTGTTGTATTCCGGTTCATATCTCTGTTGTCAGTACAGGGGTGTACCTCCTCTGTCTAAGCTTTCCTCTGTATAATGTAAGTCTGCACAGCCTGAGACTCGTGTTTTAGACAATGCAAATATGTTATTCTCAGAGAGTTTAGCTACTGGCATAAATTAAATGGAGCAATCAAAACTCCTATGCGTAAGTAATCACTTGGGGAAATTTCTTGGAGTATAAAGAATAATTAGCATACAGTGCAGGCACATTCTGCAGGCAAGTGATAGCAAGCTTTACAGGCTGTACAAAACATGGCTCAGAGTACTGTGCTCTGCAATTCACATGTTGCTGTTTTTCATTCGACTAATAGAAACCAAGGGGTAAATTTACTAAAAGTCAATTTGCCTCGATTTTGAATGATTTTTGGTCAATGTTGGATCGATTTTTGATAGATTTTGTGTGTTCAAAGTCTAAATAACACATAAATTTACTAATATATGATTTCTGATATCCTTATAAATAAATATGTAAAAAAATATCTGTTAATAAATGTGGGATTTTGGGGTACATTTACTACAAATCGATTTGGGTTGATGTTTGGTCTTTGTTTGATCGATGATCGATGTTTGGTCGATTTTGTATTATAGGATCTAAATTCCACATTTAATAAGAGATGATTTTGTAATTTTTTTAAACAATGTCAAAAATCATCTGTTAGTAAATGTATGATTTAGACCCTTAAAAACAAGATCAACCAAAAAAATCAACCAAAAATCTATCAAAATCGACTTTTAGTAAATGTACCCCTAGTCCCAGTGAAAACAACAAAGTATGTATAAGAAAATAAAAGAATCCCACCTCTAAACTGATAGGAGGGGTATATTACGCAATAGTACCGCTGGATGATTGACTAACTTCCAACCTAAAATACCTATATGATGCTGAAATGGAAAAATCCTTATTTTCAATGTTTTGGCTAATGTAAAGTCCATAGAGTTATACAATCAGCAGAACAACGGTCAAAAACTAGAAATTGTTTAGTCTCCAAAAGTAACATTGATATCATAGTTAGCAGGGGCGCACGTTCAGGCACCCGGATGATCATACGTAGTAGCACAGCTGAGGGGGCAAAGGAGGAAGTAATGTGATCACAATGCAATCACATTACTTCTCAGTGGTCACTGGGATTGGCGCCTATTGAAGCCACGATCCCAGAGACTTGCCAATAGTACATCTTGGAGAATAAAGATTCCTTATTGCAGCTAATTGCAGCGATAAGGAGTCTTTTTTTTCGGGTGCTGGCTGCAAAGTATAATAAATAGAAACCTGAGGAGGATTTTTATTAAAGCTCTGAGAGAGATAAAATTGTAAGAAATAAAGTACCAGCCAATCAGCTTCTTCCTTACATTTTACAGGCTGTGTTTGAGAAAAGACAATTAGGAACTGATTCGTTGTTAATTTATCTCTCACAGTTTTATCTATAACCAAGCTTTGGTAACGACCCCCCTAAAAGTTTTTTATTTTAACAATTTGTGTACTTCCTTAAAACAACTATAACTCTCCTTTCTTTCATCATATAAAACAGAGCTGACTCTACACACTTAGATGTGCCCCACTCTGCTGCTGCTGCTATGACACACATTCCAGGACTCTTCAGCTGAAGGGGGCTACCAAGGGGGCTTGTGAGCAAGGACAGTAGTTAGCAGTAACTGTGGAGCCTGGAGGCCAGTGCTTCCACTGTCACTGAGAGTTCCGCACTGGAAGATAGCAGTAATTAATTTTGCATGCTGTATGAGGAAATAATTGGGGGCTTGGGTGAGCTTCCTTAGTTACATCTAAGCTTTTCCTGACCACGCTCTTCCTGGAGGATGGCTACTCTCTCAGGATTCTGGGATAGCTCCCTGAAATTGAAGGGGTTTCCCAAACATTCAAGGAGAGTAGAAAAGTTTCAATGTAACATGTAGGGTCAAAAATGTGTGCAATTTTACATCTAACCTTAGTTGAAAAAAGGCCATGTGTATACTACAGCAATAGTGTTCCTAAGGATTGTTGCAATTCCATGCCAAGAGAGAAAAAAATACTATTAGTTACTTATTACATTTAATGGGAATCACCTTTTCCATGTCATGCCTGCAGTGTTGTTGCAGCCTAAGCGCTCCTTTTGTTATAGGGAAAGTGTTGGTCATTAAACTTAAATAATTTTAATGCTACATGCAAAAGAAAATAGGTCGCCATATCAACCCTAATCACATACAGTATACATTTATAGTGAGTACATGCATCACTGCTTGTCAGAGATTATCACTACTTAAATAGTACATGTTGTTAGTTAAGGACGCCATCAAAA
The DNA here is from genome assembly GCF_028390025.1 of Pseudophryne corroboree. Lineage (NCBI taxonomy): Eukaryota > Metazoa > Chordata > Amphibia > Anura > Myobatrachidae > Pseudophryne > Pseudophryne corroboree. The sequence continues at coordinate 625,308,917 of NC_086449.1, read as the reverse complement.
TGGATCTGTCATGATATTTTCCTCATATTTTTTTAATACACAAATGCATGCTAACTATGGTGGTCATTCCGACCCGATCGCTCGCTGAAATTTTTTCGCAGCGCAGCGATCGGATCGGAACTGCGCATGCGCTGCAGTGCGCTGGCGCATGGCAGTCGTTGTTGCATAGCGATCGCCTCTGAGACAGAGGCGGTCGCTGGGCAAGAGGGGGTTGGACGGTGGCATTAAGCTGCCGTTTAGGGGGCACGGTCCGGCCAACGCAGACGTGGCCGGACCATTGGGGGGGTGGCCGCGGTGGCTGCGTGATGTCTCACGCAGCCGCTGCGGCCAGCGGCAGCGACGAACAATTTCCGGGAAGCCGCAGGAGCTGTGCTGGCCGGGAGTTACTCCAGAAATACAAAAGCATCGCCGCTGTGCAATGCTTTTGTATTTGTGTGTGTGTGTGGGGGGGGGGGGGGTTGTTTCACTGACATGCGGGGCAGACTAGGAAGGGAAGATGATCGTAGCTGTGCTAAATTTAGCACAGCTACGATCAACTCGGTATGACCCCCTATGTTCTATTTTACACCAAAGAAACATGTGCTTTATAAAATGTATCATCACTTTGTATCAGCCACAGCTCCAAATAATATGTTGTTGTTGTTACAGGATGATATTATCCATGTAATACGGAGAGTGGATGACCACTGGGCAGAAGGCAAGCTGGGTGACCAAGTGGGGATTTTCCCCTTACTCTTTGTAGAGGTATGAAGCACATACAGCATCATCTCTGGCGTTCTACCATGTAAGATATATTGTGATATATGAGGGTGACTCAATACATAAGGTAACAAGACCTCTCACGTGTGTAATGTTCTCTCGTCATTCTGATTTTTCACCAGGTCAGAGCAGGAGCTTGGAGCCGGTGGATAACGCCATCTTTGGGTGGCATTACTCAGTAGAAGTCTATAGGCTTCTCTCCGCAATTCCCTCACCCTCGGCAGTAGTCACATCACTCTGTGTATGTGCTCTTATGGGCCCTACACACTGCGCGATATTAGTGAAAGTTATGAACGATCTCGTTCATTAATGAACGAGATACTGTTCATATCTTTCAGTGTGGAGGCACCAGCAATGAACGATGCGCGGCCCCGCGCTCGTTCATCGCTGGTGCCCCATCGCTTGTGCATGCAGGCCAATATGGACAATCTCGTCCATATTTGCCTGCACTTCTATGGAGCCGGGTGACGGGGGGAGTGAAGAAACTTCACTCCCCCCGTCACTGCTTCCCCGCCGCCGGGTCGCCCGTCAGCTGTATCCGCCGTCGGGCAGCTCGGCGGCGGATTGCGCAATGCGTAGGGCTCATTACAGTAGCTGTCCTTTGTGATCTTGATCACATTTATAGGTACATATCTTTGTTATTTACACCAGTATGTACCTGATAAGAGGCGGATGCAATGCTTAGTACATCCTGTTCTGTATGTGAAACTCTGCTTCCATCCCTTTAAGAAAATGCGTTTTCCATCCTCTGCAATATTCCTGCATTTTGTTTTGTACTGGGAGCGTACATTATCTTATTATTATTATTATTATTTTATTTTTATTTTTTAATTATTATTATTAACAGTTTCTTATATAGCACAGCATATTCTGTTGCTTTTTACAATTGGAATATATAATAGGGGGAGCTTCAGGCTTAGGGCCCGATATAGAGATGGACGCGATGAGCGTTGGATTTTTGCCTCTGCCCATGCGTATAATTTGCACTGCATATGTGCCGTGGTCATGTGACAGTGGTTGCAGTGAAGATTTCTTTGCAAAGCAAGTGAAAAGCCGGAGACGATGTGGTAAGTAATGGGGGAGTGGCTACTCACCACTTCGGGGGCGTGTCACAGCTTGTGGCTGCAACCTTGTATGCAGTTACAATGCCTTTAGCGTCTTACTTCCATGGGGATACTGAGTACAGGTAGATCAGTTATTGACCAATATATGTCCACTAGCTGCATCTTCGTACAGAGGCAGCGGATCTCAAATGCCTCCAGTGGGCGTCTTAATACAAATCCGAGCGGCTGTGAAGGCATGCATCTCTGAACAAGCCGTAACATTGTAACTGCAGTTACATTTTAGAAGGGGAAGTGTTTAATATACCGCCTGTCGGTATCCCAGCGTTCAGGATACCAATGCTGGAATCCCGACAGCAGGGAAAATGCCGGAGGTCGGAATCCCGACCGCAGCCCAGTATTACCACTCAGGTAGTGAGTCCAAGCCACCACCAGAGTGGGAATATAACGTGCTGTGAGCTAAGCCTACCACCGGTCCCGAAGTGTAGCAAACCCACGAGGGACTCGCTGCCTCACTGACGGTATTTCGGTTGAAGGGATGTCGCTGTGCGCCGGTCTCCCGTATGTAATCCTTTAGAAGGCAGTGGGTGAATAACACTAATTGACTCTCATTTCAACATGATTATTGGGGTCTACTACGGTATGCCAGCGCCGGCATCCCGACTGCCGGCATACTGGTATACCGGCAGCGGGGCGAGCGCAAAAGAGCCCTTTGCGGGCTCGCTGCGCTCGCCAGGCTGCAGGCACGGTGGTGCACACGCTATTTATTCTCCCATCAGGGGGGTCGTGGACACCCGAAGAGAGAAAATAGTTGTCGGTATGCCGGCTGTCGGGATTCTGGCGCTGGTATGGTGAGCGCCGGGATCCCAACAGCCGGAACATCAAGTGCCACTATCTTGAAAATAGCCTCACTTACACAATGCCGGGTGAGGGAGATTTCCCAGTAACACCCCCTGTAACATCCCCAATATAGAAGTATGCCCCACTAGAAGGAGAATAGACTTCTGAATATGCCATCTGTATGGCAGTGATCTGACAGTGAGTTGAGAATGACTTACCCACTTTCTGACTTGCATCAATGATCTACTAATGCTGCAAACAAGGCTGTAACAGGTTTATTAGTACACCACTCTTTGACGCTGCATTGTTTTACATTATTTCAAATGCAAAATCATTTCCTAGCACATTCTCTAGGTTTCATTCCAATCAGTAGTTATTGTTAATTAAGTACCCACTTGAGGATGCAAGGGACTGAGCATCTGACTGTTCCATTACTACCAGTCATCTTTGTTAGGCTTTTCTGATAGAGGACATACTGTAGAGTGGCTATTAAACGAGGGGCTCCTTTTAAAAATAATCACATACCTAATGTGAAGAACGGTGGGTAGAACAAGTGCTCCTTTAGCAGACAAATGGCTAGTTATTCAGAGTTGTTAGCAAACAAAAAAGTTAGCAATTGGGTAAAACCATGTTCCACAGCAGGTGGGGCAGATGTAACATGTGCAGAGTGAGTTGGATTTGGATGCGGTGTATTCAAACTGAAATCCAAAGTGTGTAAAAATAAAGCAGCCAGTATTTACCCTGCACAGAAACAATATAACCCATCTGAATCTAACTCTCTCTACACATGTTACATCTGACCCACCTGCAGTGCAAAATGATTTTGCCCAATTGCTTACTTTTTTGGTTTGCTAACAACTCTGAATAACCCCCGTAGCCACCTGTTTTTCATGGGTGGTCTTCTGTTTGCCGGCGGTCGGGCTCCCGGCGCTCAGTATACCGGCGCCGGGAGCCCGACAGCCGGAATACCGACAATTATTTTCCCTCGTGGGGGTCCACGACCCCCATAGAGGGAGAATAAAATAGTGCGCGCCACCGTGCCCGTAGCGTGGCGAGCGCAGCGAGCCCGCAAGGGGCTCATTTGCGCTCGCCAAGCTGTCGGTAAGCCGGCGGTCGGGCTCCCGGCGCCGGGATGCTGGTCGCCGGGAGCCCGACAGCCGGCCAGCCGTAGTGAACCCGTTTTTCATTAATACCAAGGCCAACAGCCCACTATAGAGGATGAAGACAAAAATCCACACTATAAATTTTAGTGGGCCTTCTGAAACTTTCAGATAATGACAACCAAGGAAGCCATGCAGGGGGAAGAGTCCATGGGCAGATGATTTTATGTCTGTGTTATAAAGCCTTTGGAGATATCCTTCTGACACTCTATATAAATGCTTGTAGCTTGCTGATCACACAAGACAGCCTCCCAACATCTTCTCAAAAGGTGCATATTGCTGTAATACCCAAGAATGGCAAGAACATTCTAGTTATTGCACTGTTTATTTATTGAATGTTCATCTTAAAATCTAAATGAAGGTCCTACTGTAGCTGGGAGAAAGCACCCTGCCCTCTTTCGTTATATCTGCAGGGAACAGGCTTTGTACACCATAGGTAAACCAAGGATAACATCACCATAGCTCTCTGCCCTTTGGGGGTCATTCCGAGTTGATCGTAGCTGTGCTAAATTTAGCGCCTGCCTCAGAGGCGATCGCTAGGCAACGACAGCTGCCATGCGCCGGCTCACTGCGGCGCCGGCTCTTGCGCAGTTCCGACCTGAACACTGCGCTGCAAGAAACTGCAGCGAGCGATCGGGTCGGAATGACCCCCTTTGTACACTGATTTTAGAGGAAGGAGAACCTCTGATACATTTGTTGACAGATGATGAGATGGCATTTGATGGAATTTATTGGTTTATGAATTTATACCATCTTTGTGTCCTAGTCTAGCATATTGTATACTGGATACGTGACTGTATAAGTGCCCTTTATCATAAACCTAAGAGACTAGGCAGATGTGTCGTCTATCTCCATTCACATTTATAAGGTTTCTATTCATCATCTGAAGATGGTATTTGTTCTTGCAGGGAAATTCTAAAAAACAAAGTTTTCAGTTTGCTAAATATGAGGTGGCCCTATCGGACCCCTAATGGTGAATGACCAGTTACACAAAACATAATGAAACTAGCATTTTCCCATGTGTAATGGGCCATTAAGTGATGATGAATAGGCCTCTTACTCTTAAAGCCATTCACAAGGATAATGCAAAGCATGGCAGACATTAGCATATCAGTCTAAGTATGGGTACACACCAGGACGATTTTGTCCCGATGGCCCCAATTTAGATGCGTCGTTCGAGCGTTTGGATAGGAAACGTTGCAGAAATGTAACTTTTCTGCTAACAATTCTGATCCGATGCACGTACCCGCCGCTCGCACGTTGGATCGGAGATCTTGACTGCTGCAGTTAGGATCACCCGATCCGATGCACTGTGAATACATGTTACCACACATCGTATCGGTATCAGGGGACCCTCTCTCTACTTCCCGTGCGCATCGGCAGCGCATCGGGAAGCAGGGAGCTGGCAGGGGAAAGGAACCACAATCAGCTAGTGATTGTGGTCTGAGCTGAATCGCGCTGGTGTGTAGGCACCCATAGGGAAACTAGAACAATCTACAGTATATCCCCCTAGTATCTAACCCCAAGGCCAGTACTTACCTTTGAGATAGATTGGGATTCTAATTATTAGGATCCTGCTGTCGGGATTCTGATCACGTACCATCTAAAAAGCACAGATACACAATGTCTATAACTTTGTATCAGAAGGCTGGTTTATGTTTTGAGTGCACACTCTTCACCAAATGGCAAAAAAGCCCAGTGAAACTGAGTATATACCCACAGGGGTGTGTATTGCATGACCAGCGGTCAGTAGACCGCAGGTCAACATACTGACGCATGCCAGCGGGGTAGCCGACCGCAGCAAGCCCCTTGCGGGCTCGGTGGTGACTTGCAGTCGCCACAGAATTTATTCCCACTCTATGGGTGTTGTGGACACCCACAAGTGTGAATAGTCCCTGTTGGTCGGCATGCCGACCATCGGGATTCTTAGGGTGCATGATGTAGGAGGAGGTAAAGTGACGGGTGGTCACCTGACCACCGGTCACATAACTACATCCCTACGCACAGTGCAATTGGTGCTGGAGATGTAATAGGTGTAGTGCACCACTGACAGTGTGCTGGATCTATTGGTAATCTATATTAAAAAATCCTATTTAATTCCTGTATAAGGTTTTTTATGTTCAGTATTTGCATTATAGATATAAAAAAAGAGAGAAATAAAAAAAAACACACATATTTTATTTGCAGTTGAACAGCTCTGCCAAGCAACTGCTGGAGTCAAATAAAGGAAAAAGAAAAGATGTGAAAAATCTGCCTGTCGCCTCTCCACTGAAGAAGTCTCCATCAAAAGCGAAGTCTGTGGACTCTGCTACAGTGCACAGAGTTACTGAGGGGAGAAGAAAGAGCCCAAGGCAGTTCCTCATCACAAATGCCCTAAATACAATAAACAAGATTGTGAATTCTCCCACGGGTCGGCAGGCTCCAGAAATCAGCACCCCCATACTTATCAGTTCAAGTAACACAGCCATCATTGAGAAGGCCAGGTGCTTAAACACCTCACCAAACCAGGTAAAATGTGTTTTTTTTATTTGTCTTAACATGCCTGCACATTTATTTTGTTACCCATGTGGTTGTCCTTCAAGATGTGGTTTTCTCTACTATTGAATATCAAAATGTAAAGTTATAACCTGGCATGGGAACCATTGCCCATATTTTCAAAGCAGCTGGTTGGTTTTGCCTTTTAAAATATTGTTGCTTTAAAAGCACATCAAAAACTCCCCAGAATCTTACCAGCACCTGCATCTTGTAGGCTATTTTATATGGATAATTGGGTCATTTTACAAGCATTTACTAGATACAACAGACTGGGTATGCTGTGAGGGATCTGGTGTGGTCTGATATTCTGAACTCCATCAATACAAGAAAGGTGCCCTATTAGATTGCTACAGTATGTTATAGCAGTCATCTTTGTTTATGCTACTACAACAGCCTGTATGTATCTGCTCAGTCTTCAGAGCTGAAGAGTGATAAAGTGGAGAGAGAAAAAGTACTAACCAATCAGTGTCTTACTGCTATTTTACCGGCTGCTTGAGGGGTGTGCAATAAGTTTCCGGATGCACAAAAAGTATTTTATTTACAAAGTGAACATCACATTTTTTTTCAAAGTATTCGTTAGAGAAGTCTACGCAAAGTTGTATGCACTCAAACCACTTTATGAAGCAGCTTTACCAGTCTGAAGCAGGTATGTCTTCTACATGCTGGATGAACTCACCACTGCAGCTTCCAGTGAATTAAAATGAATCCCATGCATCTTGATTTGTTGGAACATGAAGAAGTCGGAGGGGGCGAGGTCTGGCGGATGACCAAGCTCCTGGATTCATTCAAGTGCGAGTTCCTGGATGGCACCTAGAAATGGCATCCAGTACTTTCGGCAGGCACTGGTTGGCATATCAGTCCCCAGTGATGGTGTGCTGTGGTACAGGTGGTACAGTAGTGATATGACCAGCTTTGACCAAAAAAACAGCCACCATCGGCTTGGCCACACTGCGCTCATGTCGGAACCTCTGTGACGGTTCACCAACAACTGGGGTCCACCGGGCTGATGTTGTTTGGTCTCAGAGGCGAAACTATAAATCCAGGATTCATATTTACTGATGGTCTTCCTCCCCAAATGCAGATTGCAGTTCATCAAAACTCTCCTGCTGGCTCAGACCACTTATGTAGTCCTAGAAGATCATGGCTCTCCAGTGGCCTCTGTTGAGCTCCATAACGCATTTGTGAAGGAAGTGAACATGCAGACTTGTACGTACAGTGTGCAGTGCTGCTAATATACGGTTCTGTGCCTTGACATTTCACAATAACTTAAGTTAGAGATTACAGTTCCCAAGCAGACAGTCAGATTGTGTCTACTCTACCTATGCACTGCACATCCGGAAACTTATTGCACTCCCCTCGTATATGCAAAATGTCAGGTACTTATTGGTTGGTACTTTATTTCTCGCCACTGTATCTCTTTCCAAGCTTTGATATATTTATCCCTATCAGAGGTATCCAATTAGTCGCAGTGATTTTCCGCAGCTAACTGATTTGCCGAGGGCTTTCCAGTTAGCCCCGATACCTAGCAATTATAAAGGATTGTACTTTGCGTGCCTAAGGCTTGCAAGGCTTGTGATAACCAGCCCTCAGAATCAACCATTTGCTACCAAAATCTGGAAACCGGACAAAAATGGTTGTTTGGATAAATTGATTAAATCAAATGGATATAACCAATTTGTCTGAATGACCATTTGTGTCTGTTTTTCAGTGTTTGGGAGCAAATGGTCAATTGTCATTACCAGATTTTCGTTCCAACAAGCCAGATTGGACAGATAATCTTATAGTGTGTATCCAGATTAAAGGGCCCCATACACTAGTACGATTTGACACGAATTCATACAATTCCGATATATCCGTCTGATATATTGTATGAAATTGTGTATAATCGTAAGTGTTTTAGATCGTATCCAATCTGATGTGCATCCCCGTGGATGTCGGATCGGAGCCCCTAGGTCGTTAGTGCTGCACTAATGATATATCGGAATTGGATGGAATCGGATGGAAAAAGTGTGTTTTTTGTGCATGTGATATATCGCATGCGATGTATCGCAAGGAAGTTTGACTGGCATTCTCAGGACACTCCCAGCCCCCGTAGCCCTCTATCCAGCCCATCAGATATATCTCATGGTACAAGTGTATGCCGTACGATATATTGCATGTGATGTATAGCGGCTTCATCAATCGCATGCGATATATCTTATGCAAAAATAGCACAAAAGTACCAAATAGTATGTAATCACTCCCGGGAAGCTCCCAGGGGAGTTCAAAGGAAACTGCATCCGACTTCAGCCTCAGACATATCGTGGGTAGTGTATGGGGCCCTTTACTCTGATGAACCAATCTGCAAGCAGTTGATCTATGTTTGCTCAATCAGAGAGGCACCTCTCCTCTGAAATGGGGTGTAGTATGGTATGCCGGCACTCGGGCTCCCGGCGACCAGCATACCGGCGCCGGGAGGCCGACCGCCGGCATACCGACAGCGTGGCGAGCGCAAAGGAGCCCCTTGCGGGCTCACTGTGCTCGCCACGCTACGCGCGTCACACTATTTTATTCTCCCTCCAGGGGGGTCGTGGACCCCCACGAGGGAGAATACTTGTCGGTATGCCGGGTGTCGGGATTCCGGCACTGGTATACTGTGCGCCAGGATCCCGACATTCGGCATACAGAAGACCACCCCTGAAATGACATCCTGCTGCAGAAAGGAAAATGATAAACAATTATAGCTAAATGTACAGTAATCCCTATATCTAATCTATAGTAATTAGCTCTGTATATATTGTGAAATACTAGCTATGCTGCTTTGTTAGAATTTCTGAAATGTAGGCAACTAATTAAGCTATTTAAAATGTGTTCTTATTTGCTTATATTGAATTGCAATGGTGGCTTTAAAATGAAGTAAGGGCTTGTAATTTGCAACTGCACGCTGTAAAAAATAGACTCACAATAACAAAACATTTATAGTGTATTTTCTTAAGAAGGCAGCATGAGCCACAGCCCGCAGGTCTGCACCTGCAATGTTATCTGATGCTGAGGCTGCCAGAATGAGAGGAGCGTTCAGCGGTTTGGGGGTTAACAGCGATCAGCGCGGTCTGGTCGGTTGGCTCACTTCCTGCTTCTGAGTTCGGCTAATAGGTGTTGCTAGAAAACTCAGTTACGCTATAAGAGTTCTAATTTCACGCTGGCAGTTTCCAAGGCAGAGAGGACAGCTCATTGCTTCTATCTACCCCAAACAGCTTAGGATGAAATATAACGCAGCACTCCACAGACAGGCCACTGGTTTTACAATGAATAATGCACATACAATTACGACATAGATTAACCGCTTTTATATTTTACAATTTTTGGTAAGTAGCCACAAAGGCTAGTTTTGTGAATGTACACACAGATGCCAGTGTCTCTTGGGCTTGGCTGATCCAGTTCCTTTTTTATGTGGATAGCCGGTATTAATCAGTCCTGAGTAAAGATCAATTTTTGACTTCGGTTAATGGCTGGTTCACTAAAATGCTCAAGCCATTAGCGTCCATTAAAGGTCATTCATTTAAATGGCCATTAATGAGTAGCATAAGCCAATGTATTTTCATGGACTTTTAACTACCAAGGAGCATGTCACAAGGAAAGTGAAGACAATCATTCTTAAAAAAAATTATAATAATTTACTTGAAAAGCACATGTTGGCGGAGTCCCTACTTAATTAATAGGCTTAATACTCATGAATAAAAGGTCCTACCATACATTGGCCAGCTACACTGTTCATAAGCGACAGGTACATTTTTACACATAAGTTTTCAAGTATGATATTTCAGTATCAAAGCTTAAAGATCAATGGCAAGCACTGAATTGTAATGCCTATATATTGCCCACGCAGCTTATGTAACTGGATATACCAAAAGTATGCCTCTGTAAATGGGACTATCCAGAAAAATATTGACTGTTGTGCATTTACTTGTAACTTGCTGCTCTACATCCTCTGTGTACTTAAAGGCATTCAACAGTAAATCAAACCAGGATGAAAACAATGTAAATTAATTCAGCTGTGTGGCTTGATTGATGTTGGAGTAGGTCATTCTACGCTCAACACGTAAGGCCAAATGTTGCTGGGAAAATGCGCAAAATGTCATACCCAATTGTGGAATGAGTGGAATATTCTGTGAAATGGCTTTAAAACTTGTACTCATCTCTATGCCTAATGCCACAATAATATAACTGAGCTGGGAGCTAACCTAACTTATTAAGTCAAAGTTCAGGATATATAGCCTTTCTTCTGATGTGTGGCCAGGAGAGATGTTTATATTATGGACATTTGATAGGTGACACAATCACTCATCCCCAAGACTGCAGATGTTTATGCTTTCTAATTCTTATAAGTCTTACAATTCTCCAATCCTAATACTGGGCACACAATAGGACAACATGTCAGCAGACCCAAGGTCGCGTTGACAGAGCAGCCGATTCATGTAAGTATACACAGCTATTGGCTGCTCGATATATTATGCTGGCATGACAGCTGTCACACCGCCGCCTCGCCCGCCATACTTACCTCTCCGGGGGCGCTGGTCCTCTCTGCGGCCGTCCTCGCTGGCGGCTCCCGGCGCTCTGTCCGGCGTCTGGGCGGGTGACGTCATCAGGCACTTCCCACCAACCAGACGGTGGTGGGAAGTATAAATTCAGGCGTCAGGCCCTGCATCAGTGCCTGAGTATCATCAGTTCCCCAGAGTGGTGATCACCAGTCCTCCGTGCCTCCAAGCACCTCCGTGCCTCCAAGCACCTCCATGCCTCCAAGCACCTCCATGCCTCCAAGCACCTCCATGCCTCCAAGCACCTCCATGCCTCAAGCACTTCTGTATCTCCTAGCACAGTCAGTGCCGCCAAGCACTTCTGTATCTCCTAGCACAGTCAGTGCCTTCCGCGTCCTGTACCTCTAATTTACCGTGCGTCCAGCAAACACAGGCTTCCGCACCGTGCATTCCAGCCACGGTTACTACTCTCAATCTTCCTGTTCTCCAGCCACGTTCATTATCGTCTGTCTGCAGAGGATTCATCAGCCCTTTCAAGTTCTTGTTTTTCAGGAGATCTTCAATATCCAACACGTGCCTCCTGCCTGCTGTCCGAATCCTGTATGAGGAAAACCTACATTCGGCCATCTCTGTTGCGGCCCAGTTGCGGTTCCTCTTCCCGATTTTCGGAAGATACCCCGAGTCCACAACAATCCCAAACCATGTCAGTGATAACAGCTGGGCGGGATTTTGAATTTACCCAGCCAGCCGTGTCGGTGGTCCCTGCAACAAGTGCACGGGCGGTCAGTAGACTGCCTGTACACACAGCCAGATGTGGTGATATATCTTCAGATATATCAGCCCTCAGCTGTGCTGCAGAGTCAACGTGATATGTCTGTGAATGACATCGATCACAGACATATCGTTTGTGCCCACCTGCCGATCTGCTGCTCGCGCTATTTCAGCTGATATATTGCTCAATGTGCACCCAGCTTAACTACTACAGGGTTTCCTTACCAGAGCTTTATTAAATTATAAAAAAATGATAAAAACTGTATATCACGTTAAGAGAGCGCATACAAATATAAAAGCAGTTAAAATGTATTAATAACTTTTTCACATATAAATATATAATACTGGACCTTATTCAGCTTGACACGCAGAAATCCGAAAATTGCAAACGGGTGGGATCTTTCATAGTTGATTGGCAACGTCGGAGGGAGGCAATGCAGTGTTGGGTGGGAGTGACTCGGACAACAGAGGCGTGTCTGGACTGTTTTAGGGGCACTGTGATGTGAAACATGGCGGCGGTCCGCCCGTATACGCAGCCATGCTAGGGGGGACCTGGCGTGGTGCCACCATTGGCAAGTGCACATACACAAGCAACGGCGGAGGGGAGCGGGGCACTGCTTGATTCTTCGGCAGGAAGGCATCGTTCACGACCTCCTCAGATCCTTCTGCATGTTCAGGAGATCTGAGAAGGCAAAGATCGAACCACGGGTGTGCGCATCACATCACTGACATGCCCACACATAGACAGTTTTTAAACGATGTGTTGTTCCGATCGGTCAGAAATGCCCACATGGTTTTAAAAAATCTTACTATGTGTGGGCATCTTTAGTGTTGATAGTCCAATGCCTGTGTTTCATCTAAATCTATATAGATTGTCTGAGACTCGGCTCATAAATAAGGTGCCATCATCTTGGCCCAAAGTCTGTACATAACTTTCACAAAATAAGAGCTACTCCTTGGCAGTTCCCTAGCACTAAGCTTACTCGGTCACACTAACTATAAAATTGTCCAGCTGGTCTGATGTCCCGGTAATGCAGGAGGGCGTGGCCTAAGCACAGAGGTGTGGTTGGCCCCCTTTAAAAAAAAAAACACGGAAAAAAACATTGTATGTGCACTGCGGAATGTCACTGATCTGCACGGGGTGGATGCCAGGCACCCTTCAGCCAGGGACATATCTGGAAGGGTGGGGGGGGAGTGATCATGAAATTGCCAGCCCCACCCCCTGCCACCCAGCTGGGAAGAGAGGCTGCATTGCTGCAGGGTGACAAGTAAGAAGGTGGAGCGGTCATGCCCCCGCCAGGCCCCTCCAGCAAGGCCTGGGTAATTAGTACTCGCTTTCGGCGCCACTGTGTGTCAGTTTTCCTGGCCACAGGAACGAGCACCATTATAAAAGATAATGCTGGGCACAATCTAGAAAGATATGTTTGTTCCTGCAATGAACAAAATTTCTGTAGTGCATCAGCCGGTGTGTGCCAGGTCGGCCCTACAGCACAGCCAATTCCGATATACTGTATTGACATGTCTGGTTGTGTGTAAGGCCGACCATCCCATATGCAGGAACCACTGACAATGATGTCACAGATTGGCTGTCATTTCAATTTGCCCGCCCATCGGCCACTTTGTCACTCTAGTGTGTACCCAGCTTAATGCCTACCACAGCTTCAATTAGCTGACTTTAAACCCATACATTTTCCTTTCTCTGAGGCTAAACATAGATTTAATTGTCACAAACGGTGACAGGATATCAGACATATGTGGGTGAGAACGTAGGATCCAGTGGTCAACAAGCAGTATGGTTTAGTATAAAGACAAGGTCCAACTCCTGTCACACAAAAACAAATGTGTTGGAGGAGAAGGTCCTAACAGAACTCTCAAAACTCAAAAGTGGATAAATCTATGGGGCCAGATGGGATACATCCAAGGGTACTAAAAGAGCTAAAAGAAGTGCTGGTAGCACCATTAACAGAATTATTCAACCAGTCACTAGATACAGGTGCAATGTAGTTCCACTGCACACAAGTGGAAGCAAGGAAGACGCAAGTAACTACAGACCAGTAAGCCTTCCATCAGTAGTAGGGAAAGTAACAGAAAAACTGTTAAAAGAAAGAGTTGTGGAATATCTTAAATCAAACAACTTACATGATCCAAAACAGCATGGATTTACTGGTGGGAGATCATGACAAACACATATTATTGACTTTTTTAACTCTGTGAGGAAAATAATAGATCAAAGGGTGGCTTTAGATGTAGCATAGCTAGACTTTAGTAAGGCATTTGACACTGTCCCACATCGCAGACTGCTAAATAAACTTTAAAACATGGGGTTGGATTATAAAACAGTTAAATGGATAGGAAACAGACAGTTGTAGTAAATGGAGTGCAATCTATGGAGGGAAATGTCACCAGTGGAGTACCCCAGAGATCTGTACTTGAACCAGTTCTCTTTAATACATTTGTTGGTGACATTGCAAATGGTATTGAAGAGCGAGTATGCCTTTTTGCAGATAATACAAAGATATGCAACAGGGTAGACAAACCGGGAGGGGTTATACAAATGTTTGATGACCTAGGTAGGCTTGAGAAATGTTCAAGAACATGGCAACCACAGTTTAAAGCTAAAAAATGCTAAATCATGCACTTGGGTCACAAAAACCCCAAGGCTAAATACAGTATAGTATCAGGGGTATTATGGAAATTACTGAGGAGTAAAGGGATTTAGGAATCAGTATTTCAAGAGATTTAAAGGCAGGTAAGCAGGCCGTAGGGGGGATTAGACCTAGCCACCCCCCCCCCCCCTTCCCCCAAGGGTTAGAAGGGTTAGCTCTAGCCACCACCTTTAAAGCAGGGAAGGCGGGTTAAAAGTACTTACCCCCTCCAACGTCGAAATCTTAATTTTCAGTGTGCCGCTGTCGGTATCCCGAGCCCTATATATTAGGGCCCAAGTCTATTAACTTGCCTGCCTCTTCTCCAGTTTACTTAGTGTGCAGCTGTTTTACTGCCTACTTCAAAATTGGTTACACAGGGCTGTGCTGAAGGTATAAAGATACACTGACTCAAAGAAGAGCACCTTCTTGTATAATTTATACATAGGGTTACCATATGAGTCCTTCAAATGCGTTGGGTATGGATGCCGGGTGCCGGGATTCCGGCGGTCAGCATACTGACACCAGGATCCTGGCCACTAGAATGCTCGCAGGGTGACGAGCGCAAAGAAGCCTCTTGTGGGCTCTCTGCGCTAGCCACAGCTTCTATTCACGCTCTATGGGTGTCGTGGACACTCACAAGTGTCCAGGTTTAAAGGGACAGTATGGTAAGCCAATTTAAACACCAGGAAGCTTGTATAATGTTTAGCATCAGGCCACATCAGTATGCATGCCTTTTAAATTGATAAGTGGACTTTTCAGAGCTCAACAAATTCATCAAATCCTCACGTTCTGGGTTAAAATTCAGATTGAATTAGTTTTTATTTTTAATTTAGGACTGTCCAGTAGGAAAATCTTTGGTATGAGTTGGTTAGAGTAACACAGGGCCTGTCAGGATTCGGATTTAGTATGTCTCCGGAGGTGGCACTAGTGGGTCAGTGTAGGAGTGATAGAGGAAACTGGGAAACGGACAAAAAGTTCCGCGCATGTGCGCTTGATATTTATTATCACACAGGGATAACCGATGACAGGAACAATGAATAATAACTTAATCCGATAAATGAATATTTCAAAAGTCACTGGTAACAAATAAGCAATGAAGATGAACTTGAAACTTGATATAAATGATAAGGCAATAATGAAATCAGATGCAGCAAACAAAACTCTGGTACAGTATATAAGGAATAGCCATTAAAGCACACAGTCTCTGTAGAAGCATACGTCTTTAAGCCAAGCAAGGCCCTAGCAGGAGACAGTCCTAACACAGCAAGATGTTAAGTGCTAAAGGCAATGCACAGTGTGGAATGCTGGTAATTAGGTGAAGAGGCTGAGAACTGAGAAGACACCTGAGGAAAGTCTCTTACTGCAGATTGGTGTAGCAGACTGTGGCTGGAGTTTGTAGCAAACTGGAACAATGAAGACTGGAGACTGGAACACAGGAACTTGCACACTGAATGTGACTCGCAGGAGAGCTGGAGTGGTTGCTGCTACTTGTAGTTCCACAGGAACACTGGAACAGGGAAACAACTTGGAGATGCCAGAAATAGGAGATTGCTGGAAACAAAGAATTGAAGACTGGAACCTGGAACTGGAAACTGGAACGGAACTGGAACTGCTGGGACCTGTAGTTCCACAGGTCCAATACACAGGGGTATCTCTGCAGTCAGAGGACTGCAAACAGGAGACGCCTGTTTACAGAATGTGACGTGTTGTCCAAGGCTGGAACCTGGAACTGGAAACTGGAACGGAACTGGAACTGCTGGGACCTGTAGTTCCACAGGTCCAATACACAGGGGTATCTCTGCAGACAGAGGACTGCAAACAGGAGACTTTTTTTTTTTTTTTATTAAACCATTTAGGTTAGTAAACATAGTCATCTACAATGCAGATTTAGACAGTAAACAAATCAGCATGGATTTTTTTTAAAAACAATTATTATTATTATTAACAAAACAAAAAAAAAACACACCTGTTCATAATCAAAAAACAATATACAACTTAACACATACCCACACTATTAGGCTATCAATCTTCGTTAACATATCTAACCACATGCCTCCATTTTTTAACTTTCCAAACTCCCTCAGCATCAAGCTCTTTTCTTCCTTTCCTATCTCTCAGATAATAGACATATAACTTACCCAATACCATTCTAACACACTCATTCACAGACCAGCACTCACTCCTAAACACACACAGATTCCTTGCATTCCACAAAACTTCCATCACACAGCTCATGATCAAACACAAAAGTCTCTTTTCCTCTATCACATGCTCCCATACCAAATAATGCCACCTTCCATCCAATATACCTAACACCAGTAATCTCTCTACACAAGCCACCCAAACACTTCCATACATCATTTGCAAAACCACAATTCCACATTACATGCATCACTGTTTCAGTATTATAACAATTGTCTCTCGGACAGACATCTGAAGCTACCAAGTCTCTTTTTTTCATAAACACTCTCACTGGCAACCCCTCATGCATACACAACCATACAATCTCCTTTTGTGTATTTGACATGCCATACGAACATAGCCTCTTCCATATAATCACAGCTTCACTTGAGCGCATATAATTGATATTACAAACTATCTCTCTATCTTTTATAACTTTCATAACCTTCTTTCTGTCTTTAAACCCACTTAAAGAAATATTCAAAAGATCTTTCTTTTTAATGAAAACTTCAATTACATCGTACCACCACGGACTTCTAAACGCCACAGGTACCTTCAGGTCCCTTTTGATCCACCCTAAACCATACCAAGTCCACCCAGCCATATATCTCACCATACAGGCAGTTTTACTCCCCTTCCCCATTAACTCTACTATAACACAAATATAATTAACATACTGTACAAAAAGATTTCAATATCAGGGAAATCCAACCCACCCTTCTCTCTTGCCTTTATCAACACTTCACGTTTCAAACGTTCCATCTTCCCACCCCAAACAAACATGAAAAGAACTCTGTTTATTTTCTTGATCTCCAGCACAGACGGAGGAAAAACACATGCCAGAAACAATAAAATAGGTAACACCACACTTTTAATCACCAACACTTTCCCAAACACTGTCATCTGTCTCATCTTCCAAAAATCCACCTTCTTCTGTACCCTCTTACTACATTCTTCCCAACTCACTCTCCCTTTCAAATCATCCTCAAACACCACACCTAATATTTTAATTCCTTCACTCACGCTCATAATCCCTTCCACACTGCAACTTTCATCCCCAAAGCACTTCAATTTTGTTTTACACCAATTAACTTTAAATGCAGAAGCACTGCAAAAGAAACTAACCAGTAATTTAACTCTTCTCAATTCTGCAACAGTCTTACTCACAACATCATCCATATACCCCAATACTTTCACCATCCTACCTCCACTACCTGGTACCAACACCCCCCCTACAACTTTATCTCTCCAAATCATCTGCAATAATGGTTCAATAACACAAATAAACAAAATAGCTGACAATGGACATCCTTGTCGTACTCCTGACCTAATCACTACATTCTTACATATATTCCCATTCACCAAAAACTTACTCACAACAGAATCATATAACCCTCTCACACATCTTACAAAATCCACCGGGAACCCCATACATACCAATACTTTAAACATAAAATTGTGAGACACGCGGTCATACGCTTTTTCAAAATCTAAAGCTAGTAACATACATACTCTCTTCCTTTCTCTGCAGTCACCCAACACATCTCTCAGCAAAATCAAATTATCTGTTATCCTTCTACCAGGCACACCACACACTTGATCATCACCCACCACCTGATCCACCACATCCCGCATCCTATTTGCCAATATTTTTGCCAGAATTTTATAATCTGAATTTAAAAGCGTAATAGGTCTCCAATTTTCTAACAAGCCCCTATCACCTTTTTTATGCACTAACACCACAATACCTTCTTTCATACTATCACATAATCTTGCATTTCCAAACATAAAAGCACACAAATCACACACATCCTTCCCTATGACATCCCAAAAACAACTATAAAACTCAATCAGCAACCCATCCATACCTGGAGTTTTATTCCTTTTAGCACTATCCACAGCTCTTTTCACTTCATCACCTGTTACCTTATCCATCAAAACCGGCAAATTTCCCTCATACACTCTCTCAGACAAACCACACAATACTTCTTCTTCCATATCACTATCTACTTCCTTCCTATCATACAACTTTTCATAAAATTCTGTAATCACATCCATCATTCTTTCACCACTTACTTCCTCTCCATCTTTATCTAACACATACTTTATCACATGCTTATTTTTCAAGCTTTTTTTGAAAAAAAACCTTGTACATCTTTCATTTTCCTCTAATACCTCCACCCTAGACCTAAAAATAATTTCTTTACCTCTATTATTCAAACATTTACTAACCTCAGATCTTGCTTTAATAATATCATCATTCACATCCACACCTTCCTCTCTTAATTTATAAAGAAAACTAAGCCTGCTATTCCACAGCTGATACTTATTCCTCTCTCACAGCTTTCCTATATCCTGCTCTCTGATAGAACTTCTTAACCCTTTCCTTAACCCAGTCCCACCATTCCAATATATTGACAAACTCATTTTTCCTACTTTGCCAGAAACTATATTTCTTACAGAAATCTTTGAATAACACCTCATCTTCTAAAAGCTTAACATTTAGTCTCCACAATCCTTTCCCATATATTGTACTAGACTCACAACAAACATTGCAACATAAAGAATCATGATCTGTAAAAGGCACTTTCTCCTGTACAAACTCTCCAAACATCACATCTTTAGAACAAAGTAAATAGTCTATACGAGACATTACCCCTCCTCTGTCCGCAAAAAAGGTATTTGGGACAGGCTTACCCATACTTGTCTCTGCAATATCAACAAAACCAAAATCCAGAATAATATCCTTCAGGATTTTCCCAGTAATATCAACAACTACCTCTCCTCTCCCACTCCTACCTTCCTTCTCTAGAATACAATTCATATCACCTACAAGCAATGTAGGAATTCTTCCAGACAAAAAAAAAACTTTAATTTTTCAAAAAAACATTTCCTCTCTTTCTTCTCTGCTGGAGCATAAACACAAAACACCCTAAATCTCCAGCCTCTATATTTAGCACTTACAGAGATAGCTCTCCCCTCTTCTATCACCAAATAACTTTCTATATTAATTTCTTTATTTTTAAACAAAATACCCACCCCTGCATTCCTGTTACAGCTAGAACCAGACCATATAGCCTCCCCATAGCCCCATTCCTCTTTTCCCGGTATATGAGACAATCCACATTCCTGCAAACAAATAATATCAGCATTTCTTGCTGCCACATATTCTAATACTGCCGATCTTCTGGCTTTACTTGTGATTAATCTCACATTCAGCGAGAATATTTTTAAATTAAACATTTGAAACAAAATAAAACAAACAGACAACAAAAAAAAATAATAATAAACTTTGTAAAACAAAAACATTAGACATCCACTATGCACTGTTAGCATCACAGCACGTAAACAAAAGTTCACCCTAAAAAACATCAGGGAACTAATTAAGCAGCCCAAGGTACAGCACAAAAAATAGCTATTTTTGACCACCATCTCTTTAGCCGAGATCTAAAGCAGTTCTTCCTCAACAGCTTTGCAGTCCTCCTCACCCTATACCTTGCTACCCCTTGTAAGAGGCACACTTCTTTACATTTGGGATAACATTTCCCCCATCTAAAAAATAAGCCGATGCCTCTTGTGATCTATCGCCATCCTCCTCAGCAGAGGACACATCTTCTATACCTTCAGTATTATGTCCTGTTGTATTTTCCATCCGTGGCTTCTTAGCTCTGCGCACCTGTCGTTCAGCTTTCCTAGCCACTGAGCCAGACTCCTCAGGCCCACTGCTGAACTCCTCCACTCTAGTAGAGTCCACCGATGGTACAGGACTCTGACAGTCATCTATTACCAGACTAAGAGCTGGACTCTCCACACAGTCACTTGATGCTTCCACCACATCCTCCATTACATCAGCAAACTCCTCTTGCTGTCCCTCATCTGCAGCCACACATGCAGGCTCATCAGACCGAACAAGCTGTTCCTCGTTATCAGCACTGGGTCCAGACCTAGCCTGCTCTTCACTAGTGGAATTCCCACCAGGCACAGACTGTTGTATATTAACCCCACGATCTGCAAAGTTTTTTGCTCTCATCTCAGCATCAAGCTCTTTAAACGTTTGCCTTCGCATACTGACTTTAGCAGCAGGACAGTTTCGGACACTGTGTCCTACCTCTCCACAGATATCACAGCTTTTTGCCATTGGGCAATTGCCAGCCTCATGATCTTTTTGCTTGCAATTCCTACAAACTTTGCCTGTGGAACATTCCTCCTTAGTGTGTCCATACATAAAGCACAGTCTGCAGAAGCTTGGCTGTCCAAAATAGTACAAGAATCCCCTATTACCACCAATGCAGAAACTAGCAGGGGGATGCTTAGTACCACCCACATTATCTGGGTCAGGTTTTAGTCTCACCCAGAACCGTATTTTGCCATTGAAAATACCCAGGGCATTTTTTTGTTTTACTCCACCCCGCACATTAGAACAGGATTGCAGTAGGAAGGCTTTTAACAAGCTCACCTCTGTGTATGGGTTATAAACATGAACAGTAATTGAAATTTCTTCAAGGGCAAAAAGAGGTTTCATTCTCACCAACCTCATTGCAGGCTCATGTTCCTTGCCCCTCAAAACCTCATACACATTGAGGCAGAAGCCATTTGAATGAAATGTCACGTCATAAATACCTTGTTTAGGGAAGTCTTGAATACAATAAAGGTCACTCAGAGTCACTTTCCCTAGCTTCTCCAGTATCTCATGGAAGACAAATTTCAGATCATTCTGCGATGAATCCTTTTCCAACTCCAAACGAATAGTATTCTTTACGCCAGACATTTCCAATCAGGGAAGATGTACCCAAGGTACTAATGCAGAAGTGTGCACCGGTGTGCGATCACCACTCAAAGCCAGGGGCTCCCCGCAAGGGGAAGACCCCAAAAGGCCCCTGCCCCAGACCAGGCAAGTTGTATAATATCACCATCCATACAGGAGCCGCCTGTTCACAGGATGTGACGTGTTGTCCAAGGCGATGAGACTGAGCCAGGAACTGGAGTTTAAACACCTTGGTCTGTGATGATTGGATGATCTCTGTGAGAACACACCCTGCTGGATTAGGTGTTCAGATCAGCTGTGAGTTAGCTGAAGCACTGTGTACTCCAGGCTGCAGTAGAGTGAAAACTAGAACTGGAACAGAAATGAACTGCTGGAACCTGTAGTTCCACAGTAGTGATGCGATGGAGAATGCAGATTCATGACAGGGCCAGTTTAACAATGGTGCGGATGGAGCTCCAGCTCCAGGCCTCCACATAGAAATAGGCCTATCATCAAGGCAGCATGATGATGACCAGCCACCAGCTGGCCACACGAACGGCCATAAATCATAAGTATTAAAACTTTTTTCTATTTTCCACACAAAGTTATATAATTTTTGTACTTTTATATGTGGAGACATTGGGGGGAATTAAAATCTTCACGTGCCCCCTATCTCCCGTCTAAAGTGATGGGAGATAGGGGGGCGATATTCAAATGGTCCCCGTTATCGTGCCCAGTACAGTCAGGTTGAGGCGCGCCAAGCACCTAAACTCAAGTAAACTAATGGGCGCGATTGTAAAAAGACACGTTTGGGCGCCCAAACGGGTCCCTTTAAGCGCATTTCAGCTCGCTATTTCGGGGGGTAACAAGCTGAAATTAATTTTACTGCCGGCGGGCGCAAACACATCCGGGATGGGGGAGACAGCATTTGAATCCGGCCCATAGTGTATGGGGTCTACATGCCTACATGGCATTGGCCCCACCTCCTCCACTTCATGTAATAGACCCTTGAACATTTTCAGCCCAGGCCCATGAGGCCCTTAATCCGGCCCTGGATTAAAATGTATTGTGATAGTGTTTATGATCCAACCAATGTGTTTATAACATACCTCCCAACTTCTTTATGTGCTGTGGAGGGACCGCCCAGAATTAAGGGGTGTGGCATCCCAGGTAGGGGGTGTGGCCTCACAACAAGCGCCACTATCGCAAGCCACCCCCCCTGTTTTTGTCACTATGGGGCATTAACAGCGCTCAGTGAGCTGTCCCTTTCTGCTGGGGAATAGACACTGTGTGCATGCACACAGCATCTATTCACCGCTGCTCTGCTGAAAGCTGCAAGTGACAGGGGGATCTACCAACTCCCCTTTAGAATGTGCTGGTATAATTCAGAATTGATTGTCTCATCAATAATAGCAAGTCGTCCTGGGCCAGATGCAGCTAAACAGGCCCAAGCCATGATTCCACCACCATGTATCACAGATGGTATGAGATTTTTATGCTGGAATGCAGTGTTCTCCTTTCTCCAAACATAACACTTCTCATTTAAACTAAAAAGCTCTATTTTTAACTCATCTGTCCACAAAACATTGTTCCAATAGCCTTCTGGCTTGTCCAGGTGATCTTTAAGAAACTGCAGATGGGCAGCAATATTCTTTTTGTAGAGCAGCGGCTTTCATCTTGCAATCCTGCTATGCACACCATTGTTGTTCAGTGTCCTCCTGATGGTGGGCTCATGAACATTAACATTAGCTTATGTGAGAAAGACCTTCAGTTGCGTAGAGGTTACTTTGGGTTCTTTTGTGACCTTGTGACATATTAGAGGCCTTCTTTGCATGATCTTTGTTGGCCAACCACTCCTGGGGAGGGTAATATTGGTCTGGAATTTCCTCCATTTGTAAAAAATCTGTCTGACTGTTGATGATGGGTGGAGTCTAGACTATTTAGAGATGGTTTTGTAACCTTTTCCAGCCTGATGAACATCAACAACTCTTCTTCTGAGGTCCTCAGAAATCTCCTTTGTTTGTGGCATGATACACTTTCACAAACGTGTTGTGAATATCAGACTTTAATAGATCATTTTTCTTTTAAAAAGACAGGGTGTCCACTCACACCTGATTGTCGTCCCATAGATTGAAAATACCTGACTCTAATTTCACCTTCAAAATATCTGCTGACGGTGGAGGGGTATAAGCCAGTGGTAGCTACTGTAGTTGAGACCATATTACTGCCATAATCTAACGGTTTATTAACATGTTAAAGTGGGGTATTCTATACAGCCTGATGAATGAAAATGAAGCTGCTTTTTATGCAGTTGTTCACTGTGTAGTTAATATGTACTAGTATAGGTTTGAGGATAAGTGTGTGGTGCCATATTAGTAACATTTACAATTTTCAAGATTATTTTAATAAGCTTATTTTTAGCTCTGAAATTGCACATTGGTCAAATAGCATTATAACCAGCAAATAAAAGTTGAGAAAGATACAGTATCTGTCATTCCATTGCTCTGCCATAGTTTTGGTGTTATACTGTATTTAACATGCTCTAAGCCTGTGGAGTGGTTATTTAAAATATCAGACTTGTGATAATATTGAAGTTGGAAATGAGTAAACCTGCGTTTCCTATTTATCAGCTAGCACAAGTCATGTTGCCAGAGGCTTAGGGGGTAATTCAGAGTTGATCGTAGTAGCAAATTTGTTAGAAGTTGGGCAAAACCATGGCCCTCATTCCGAGTTGTTCGCTCGCAAGCTGTTTTTAGCAGATTTACTCACGCTAAGCCGCCGCCTACTGGGAGTGAATCTTAGCATCTTAAAATTGCGAACGACGTATTCGCAATATTGCGATTACACCTCTCTTAGCAGTTTCTGAGTAGCTCCAGACTTACTCGGCATCTACGATCAGTTCTGTGCTTATCGTTCCTGGTTTGACGTCACAAACACACCCAGCGTTCGCCCAGACACTCCTCCGTTTCTCCAGCCACTCCCGCGTTTTTCCCAGAAACGGTAGCGTTTTTTCACACACACCCATAAAACGGCCAGTTTCCGCCCAGAAACACCCACTTCCTGTCAATCACATTACGATCGCCTGAACGATGAAAAAGCCGTGAGTAAAATTCCTAACTTCATAGCAAATTTACTTGGCGCAGTCGCAGTGCGAACATTGCGCATGCGCACTAAGCGGAAAATCGCTGCGATGCGAAGAAATTTACCGAGCGAACAACTCGGAATGACCCCCCATGTGCACTGCAGATGTGGCTGATACTGTATAACATGTGCAGAGAGAGTTAGATTTGGGCGGGTTATGGGGGTCATTCCGAGTTGTTTCGCTCGTTGCCGAGTTTCGCTATATTGCGATTAGTCGCTTACTGCGCATGCGCAAGGTTCGCAGAGCGCATGCGCTTAGTTATTTTACACAAAAGTTAGGTATTTTACTCACGGCATAACAAGGATTTTTCATCGTTCTGGTGATCGTAATGTGATTGACAGGAAGTGGGTGTTTCTGGGCGGAAACTGGACGTTTTCTGGGAGTGTGCGAAAAAACGCTGGCGTTTCTGGAAAAAACGCGGGAGTGTCTGAAGAAACGGGGGAGTGTCTGGGCAAATGCTGGGTGTGTTTGTGACGTCAAACCAGGAACAAAACTGACTGAACTGATCGCAGTGGCAGAGTAAGTCCCGAGCTACTCAGAAACTGCAAAGAAATTTCTATTCGCAATTATGCGAATCTTTAGTTCGCAATTCTGCAAAGCTAAGATACACTCCCAATAGGCGGTGGCTTAGCGTGTGCAATGCTGCTAAAAGCAGCTAGCGAGCGAACAACTCGGAATGAGGGCCTATATTGTTTCCATGCAGGGTAAATACTGGCTGCTTTATTTATACACACTGCAATTTAGATTTCAGTTTGAACACACCCCACCCAAATCTAACTCTCTCTGCACATGTTATATCTACCCCCCCCCCCCCCCCCCCGCAGTGCACTTGGTTTTGCCCATTAGCTAACAAGTTTGCTGCTGCAATCAACTCTGAATTAGGACCCCATGTTTTGAAGAAAGCATAAATAAAGATGACTGCTATAAAAGAATTCGAGGGACGAATAGGCCCGAGAATAAATAAGCGTCCTGGGTTTTTTAAAAGAAGGAAGCCTGGGACAGGGAATGGGAGAAAGGGGGAGGGGAGGGGGAGGGGGGGGATAGAGCAGGTAGCATAGCAGCATCCTATAGGAAAAAGGGGAGGAGAGTTACCTGGGAGGTACAAAAGACCAGGAATGCCAGGCAGGCTCCCTCTTTTCATGCTGATCAAGGATCCAAGAAGGCAGCTCCTGGAATCAAGGAAGGAATAAGTACACTTTGATTATTAATCCTCCCCGCGCTCCCCCTCGCCTGAACTGCAGGTAGAACCACACTGCAGGCGCACCCCGCAATACCCTCCGTACACTGTTTTAGTGCAAATAGATGCAGACCCTTACACTAACGCTGTATAACAGCCAGCGTCCACCCCGCAGCATGCCCAGGCTTAAGAGGAATCCCCCCCCCCCGGCGTCTCATACAAACGGACGCAATCACGGCCACGCCAGCGCGCGGAACTGCAGCTCCAGGGCCCCGGCCGGTGACGGCGGGACCACCGCCCGCTTCACCCCTCCATAAGTGGCTAGCACGTGGCGGGCCCGAGGCGGGCTCCGGCGCGCCAGCCCACAGCCCGTCGCAGGGCACGCCCCCCCCCCCACTTCCGGCGCCGAGCGATCGCGTCATGCTCGGCGCTGCCCAGCAACCGCACATCCCGGCTCCAACGGGTCAGGCCGCACTGCCGGAGCCCGCGATTTCAACCCCGCGACCGCCGCCCGCTTCACCCCTCATTCCTGGCTGGCGCGCGGCGGGCCCGAAACAGGCTCCGGCGCGCCAGCCCACAACCAGCCGCAGGACACACCCCCACCCCTTCAGGCGCCGAGCGATCGCGTCACGCTCGGCGCCGCCCAGCCGCCGCAGCAGCAGCCGGATGTCCCAGCTCCGGCGGAACAGGCCCCGCCGCCGGAGCTCACACGCACACCCCCCGCGTCACGGCACACTAACAGCACGTACCCACACACGATGGGATGTGCGCAGCAGCAGCAGTATAGCACGGCTCCGGCGGGACAGACCCCACCGCCGGAGCCCGTGAGCACCCCCCCCGCGTCGCTGCACCTGAGCAGCACGTACCCACACATGATGGGACGTGCCCAGCCGCAGCAGCAGCCACAAAACCCCGGCACCAGCGGGGCAGGCCCCACCGCCGGAGCCCACACTTACACCCCCAGCGACGCTGCACAGTAGCGGCGCGTACCCACGCACGCTGGTACGCGCCCAGCAGCGGCAGCAGCCACAGATAACGGCTCCGGCGGGACAGACACCACCGCCGGAGCCCGTGCACCCCCCCAGCGCTGCAATTAACCCACCCGTACCCTCCAATACTGTCTCGGAGCACCCTCACGCCGCAAGCGCAGGCGGGGCAAGCTGCGTACAGCCAACCGCAATACGCAGTGACGCAACAGCTGGGGTGGGGGCAGCAGCCCCCAGCGCTCCCCCCCCCCCCCCCCCCCCCTGGTGGCAGGCAGGCCTGCACCTTCCCCCGGCCCATTACCCGTCAGGTACTGTGTTGGCTCACTGGGTTAATAGCTGGGACTGTTCTGAATAGTGATGTGGATTCCCTGGTTCAATACCCACTGCTGCCTTTCTTCCAGCCCACAGCAGCAAGACAGCACGCTTAAATATTAATTATTTATTTCCATAAATTTTCCCCTTTTCTGTCATGTTACTTTGTAATATGGTACTTTTCCCTTTCACTTACTGTACTTACTTACAGATGATCAGACTACTCGTCTCGCTTCTCCTTACGGCTTAGCTTCGGGGGGAGCCCACGCGAAACTTTGCAATCTAATGATTCCTTAGGATGAACGCAGAGGGACCACCCAGATAAGTATCATGTATTTACAGGCTAGGGGTATGGCTTCTGCGCTGTGGCTTAGTGGGTTAAAGCGACTGTCTGATAAGCAGGCCTCAATGGTCAATGAACATAATGAGTGAAAAGTCCAGCACTGTCCACCAGTATAATCCCACATCTAAGCAACCCTCCCCTTCCCCGTTGCTAAGGCTTCCCTCATAAAATCTTTGCTCTCACAGTAATACACTAGCTTCCCCCCTTCTTAATTACTGATAGCATGTCCAGCAGACGCTATCTGGCTGGGGGTTATCTTATCTCCCCTCCTCCAACAATGTTAGTGGTTCCCTTTCATCTTCTCCCCTGCACATAACCCCTCCCAGCAGTGTGACCAGTGTATGGTATACGAGGGAGGGGGTGTAAAAATAAAAATACAGAAATAAATTAAATAAAAGGGCAGGGGGGTGCTGGGTAGAATTACAGGGTTGTGGGAGTTAGTGCAGCGCATAGTGGGTAATAGTGTCATAGTAGACAGTATAACATGGGTCAGTGGTTACATTGCAGAGTCAGTATTAAATTACAGCGTATAAAGTATGATAGGGTTATAGTATGCGATTGATGCAAGGATCGCAGAAGTGCAACGGCATGTATATATTGCAGGGTAGAACAGGTACTAGTAACGCTGCTTTCACATCGCAAAACCTGCTTTTGAAATGGTATTTGAAACGGTTCTTAAAACGGAGAAATAGCTGTGGCCTAGCGGTTAGAGTAAGGCGCTTACAGTGCATGCTCCCTGGGTTCGTTCCCCAGTGCGGGCACATTTATTTATGTCTGAGCAGTTAAACCCATTTCACATCTCATGTTGTAACCAGTAAATTACCATTTCATTACCTTTTTTGGTACCATTCACACTGAACCCGTTTCACCCATAGAAAACAGTGGTTGTCAATATAAATGGACTTTTCTAGCCCACACATTATTAATAAGTATTTAATTAAATTAATTATTAATAATTTTGGATAGTAGTACGATGGAACCCAGCAGCTTGAAGCATTGTGCTATGTTTTATATATGAGGGTATCCTTGACGGTCCCAGTAATTTGGCAGCAGATTTCCTCATCCCCTCTGATCCTAAAGCAGCTCCCTCACCTCTTCATCACTCCAATTAGACATTTTATAATGGCTTTGCAGTCTAAAAGTTTATAAAGCCACTCTCACACGTGTCTCCTGTGTTTTCCAAGCTGTTTCCTGGTTGTGGAGGCTGACATCACACATGGAGACAGCCTATGACCTCCTGGGGCTTGCAAATACCGTTTCAGACCCTTTCACACTACAAGAACAGTCATCGCATTGCCGTGAACATGTATTATTACATTGATAGTAGGTATATAAGAACAGTATAATACAGATCAGGTGGGACAGTCACGCGCCATATCGTTCATATTAGCAAATTTTTCGGTATTACCCGTGGCCTTAGCTCCATTATTATTGTATTGCAGTTAGTCGGAAGGCGTCACAGGCGATTTGCAATGCCTTGCACAGTCCATACATTAGAAAAAGGCCTGGGTACACAGAGCATAACGAGGCAGTAACAAAAACCAAAAATAATAATAATAATAATAATAATAAATAAATAAAAATAAATAAAAAATAGACAGGCCATGATTTGCATAGCGCGGTACAGCCCAGCGATACACAGTACAACTTCCACTGTGCTACGCGCAGGGTTTAATCCCCTGGCATTGTATTATGTGGTATAGAGTTATAATGATAACCGCTTAGTACAAAGTAGCTTGTTATATAACCTGAGTGTCATACAAAAGGCAGGCCTGGGAGACAAAGCAAGTAGCGATAGCGATCTCAATAGAAAAACCATCAAAGCTGCTTTGGGGAATGCGCAGCATTATGTTCGCTTAGGTAGCAGAATAGCAGAAACGCACCATTTATGGGGCAATGGTTAGCATTACGGCCTCGCAGCACTGAGGTCATGGGTTCAATCCCAGTTCTTAATTCAGATTACATTTACTAGCTATGTCTTTAAGCGCTGAATAAGTTTGTTCCATAACCAAACGGTCATACAAAATGCAACAAGTAGCGGTAGCGATCACAGTAAAAACCCATCAAAGCTACTTTAGTGAACGTGCAATATGATGGTCACTTATGGTATCATAATAAGGTAGACAGGACAGAAGGAAAAGGAAAGCCAAAGGTCCGGGCGCAAAGCGAAGGTTTAAGGGCTGAATAGTACCTCGTCTCTGCATAAAGTAGGGGTCAAGGCTGCATGTGCCTTAGCGGTATACGCGATAACGTAGGACAACTATAGTCTGGCGCAAGGCATGAATATCAATTCAGCGTAAACGCACCAGTTATGTGGCAATGGGTAGTATTAAGGCCTCACAGTGATTAGGTCATGGGTTCAATCCAGTTAAGAGCATTCTTTGTGGAGTTTATATGCACTCTCGGGTGTCTTATTTCATATGATAGTTGCTAGGTATAGATCATAGTGCGCTATATGATGAGTATACCTAACCGGATTGAACCCGTTAGGATGTAGAATTTTTCCTTTGTTATTTTCGGTGGAGGCACCATCAGGATGTAGAAATTTATTTTTTTTATTTTCGGTGGTGGCACCGTTAGGATGTAGACATTTTTTATTTTCGGTGGTGGCACCGTTAGGATGTAGAAATTTTTATTTTCGGTGGTGGCACCGTTAGGATGTAGAATTTTTTTAATTTTTATTTTCGGTGGTGGCACCGTTAGGATGTAAAAAAAATTTATTTGCGGTGGTGGCACCGTTAGGATGTAGAAATTTTTTATTTTCGGTGGAGGCACCGTCAGGATGTAGAAAATTTTTATTTTCGGTGGTGGCACCGTTAGGATGTAGAAATTTTTTATTTTCGGTGGAGGCACCGTCAGGATGTAGAAAATTTTTATTTTCGGTGGAGGCACCGTCAGGCCATTTGAAAGTGTCGGCCATTTGAAAGTGTAATTATCAACTGACAAGACATGGCAGTATTGGCACGTAAGGGGTTGCCAGCGGGCGAGATAAAAAAACTGGGCAGGTGGAAATCGGGAGCGTACAAGGTATACTTACGCGCGGAAAAGCAAGACTAGAAGGCAGCTCGGCGTCTTTCGCGAAACCCAAGGCCTTAAGCTGCCCGCCATAAATGGGGGAATGAAGGACTTTTTCCAATTTTGCCCTCAAACAAAAAGAGGTTTTGTGGTTTTCACCTTCATATGGGTCGCGCGAAAGTTCGCACCATAGGTCCGCATACAACAGGGGGTAACGATTATGTGTAATGCTACTTTTCAGGAGTGCAAAAGGTCTAGGGGGCAAGGATCTAGGAAAAAGCAAGGGGAGCGAGCTGATTACGGCAATTCAAGCCGACATACAATGGCTGAAGGGCCGGTGGCCTAATACACGGATCACATGGTCCGATATAGTCCCAAGGGCACAGGGGGGCACGGGGTTACAAAGGGTCAGAAGAAAGGTGAACAAGGTAGCCCGTCTCTTAACGGGAGAAGGCGATACGATCGCCAGGCACCCGTTGTTGAGGTACGGAGAGGAAGGGCTGTTCAGGCAAGACGGGGTACACCTGACAGAGAAGGGTTTAGCTTTATTCTTGGGTGACATAGCAGAAAGCGTCAGTGGGAGGCAGGAGGTAGCAGCGGGTGGCGGGCCTGGGTTCTAGGAACCAGGCTATGGCGGCAAGCAGTGCTCCTCGGCAGTCTGTAGTAGCGCAACGTCGGTTGGCCGGCACTTCCCCCAGATACTCGGCGAGTTTGTCGTGGCCTCAAGGGCCGACACGGTCGTCATCTTAAGGGTGGACCGGTGCTATGCCAATGGTGGGAAGTGGTACCGCTCAGCTAACTTGCGCAAGGGCGGGACTTAGGTTCCGCCCCGTTGTTTAATTTAGGAGAAATTAATATGTAGGCTGTAGCCGGGGGTACGCACTGCTTTCTCGCCACCCACTTATAGAGTTCCAATTCTAATTTGATCAATAAATTTGGCTGTGACCTTTTAAATCGCAATTCAGTTGTCTGAGTGTTTATTGGGGAGAAAAGGGGGTAGGGGGTGAACGGCGAGGTCGTTAATAAAATCAATGGACGGCTTAAAGAATTCGAGGGACGAATAGGCCCGAGAATAAATAAGCGTCCTGGGTTTTTTAAAAGAAGGAAGCCTGGGACAGGGAATGGGAGAAAGGGGGAGGGGAGGGGGAGGGGGGGGGGATAGAGCAGGTAGCATAGCAGCATCCTATAGGAAAAAGGGGAGGAGAGTTACCTGGGA
The DNA here is from genome assembly GCF_028390025.1 of Pseudophryne corroboree. NCBI lineage: Eukaryota > Metazoa > Chordata > Amphibia > Anura > Myobatrachidae > Pseudophryne > Pseudophryne corroboree. The sequence goes on along the minus strand of NC_086449.1, from coordinate 625,277,516 downwards.
GGTACAAAAGACCAGGAATGCCAGGCAGGCTCCCTCTTTTCATGCTGATCAAGGATCCAAGAAGGCACCCACCCTCCCGCCCAGTTGGTAGGGCAATTGGCCCTGGTGATTAGGGGCGCGGCAAGCAGTGCTCCTCGGCAGTCTGTAGTAGCGCAACGTCGGTTGGCCGGCACTTCCCCCAGATACTCGGCGAGTTTGTCGTGGCCTCAAGGGCCGACACGGTCGTCATCTTAAGGGTGGACCGGTGCTATGCCAATGGTGGGAAGTGGTACCGCTCAGCTAACTTGCGCAAGGGCGGGACTCAGGTTCCGCCCCGTTGTTTAATTTAGGAGAAATTAATTTGTAGGCTGTAGCCGGGGGTACACACTGCTTTCTCCCACCCTCCCGCTCAGTTGGTAGGGCAATTGGCCCTGGTGATTAGGAATTGATTTGTTTGTTATTTTCGGTGGTGGCACCGGTAGGCCAGTCCAGAATTTTCATTATCACCAGGGCAAAGGTGAGGTAACTGGAATTTGAAATTAAGTTTACGTCCGGTGGAGGCACCGTCAGGCCAATTCGGTCTTTAATTATGGTCTGGCAAAAGAGGTCCAGCAGGCGCGGCAAGCAGTGCTCCTCGGCAGTCTGTAGTAGCGCAACGTCGGTTGGCCGGCACTTCCCCCAGATACTCGGCGAGTTTGTCGTGGCCTCAAGGGCCGACACGGTCGTCATCTTAAGGGTGGACCGGTGCTATGCCAATGGTGGGAAGTGGTACCGCTCAGCTAACTTGCGCAAGGGCGGGACTTAGGTTCCGCCCCGTTGTTTAATTTAGGAGAAATTAATATGTAGGCGGGGGTACGCACTGCTTTCTCGCCACCCACTTATAGAGTTCCAATTCTAATTCGATCAATAAATTTGGCTGTGACCTTTTAAATCGCAATTCAGTTGTCTGAGTGTTTATTGGGGAGAAAAGGGGGTAGGGGTGAACGGCGAGGTCGTTAATAAAATCAATGGACGGCTTATATACTGTAGCAATCAAATAGGGCACCTTTTTTGTAATGATGGAGTTCAGAATATCAGACCACTCCAGATCCCTCATAGCATACGCAGTCTGTTGTATCTAGTAAAAGCTTGTAAAATTACCCAATTATCCTTATATAATAGCCTACAAAATGCAGGTGCGGGTAAGATTCTGGGGAGTTTTTGATGTGCTTTTAAAGCAGCAATAATTTAAATGGCAAAACCAACCAGCTGCTTTAAACATATTGGCAATGGTGCCCATGCCAGGTTATAACTTTACATTTTGAAATTCACTAGTAGAGAAAACCACATCTTGAAGGACACCTACATGTGTAACAAAATAAATTACACTGCAATTTAGATTTCAGTTTGAACACACCACACCCAAATCTAACTCTCTCTGCACATGTTATATCTGCCCCCCTGCAGTGCACATGGTTTTGCCCAACTGCTAACAAATTTGCTGCTACGATCAGGTCTAAATTAGGCCCATAGGGGGTCATTCCGAGTTGATCGCACGCTGCAGATTTTTGCAGCGTAGTGATCAGGTTACTACTGCGCATGTGTATGCACCGCAATGCGCACGCGCGTCGTATGGGTACAAACAGCATCATTGCTGTGCAAGGCTTCTAGCGACGAATCCATTCGCACAACTGACCACAAGGAGATTGACAGGAAGAGGGCGTTTATGGGTGTCAACTGACCGCATTCAGGGTGTGGTAAGGAAAATGCAGGCGTGTCCAAGCGTTTGCAGGGCGGGTGTCTGACGTCAATTCCGGGACCGGACAGGCTGAAGTGATTGCAAGGGCTGAGTAAGTTCAGACCTACTCAGAAACTGCAAAAAACATTTTTGGCCCGCTCGGCTGCACAAGCGTTCGCACACTTGCAAAGCAAAAATACACTCCCCCGTGGGCGGCGACTATCTGATCACTGCTAGCGAGCGATCAACTCGGAATGAGGGCCTTAGTACTTTATCAGTAGAGCTTTGGGACTAAGAATAGAAATGAGCTGGTTGGCAAGCACTCTGCAGCTACTGCAAAACATTTATTGAGCTGTGCACTTTACAGAATAGAGAGACTTGCTCTTGTATAGATAACCTCTTTGCATTGCACAGTTTTTGTTTTATTACATTTTCAAGTATTTAAAACGTTAACCCATTATTTTATTAGTTCTAATGTTAGAAAACACAATCATAATAGGTCGTACAATTTGCATTAAATGTCTGGGCAGTGAATTTATTTTCTATTCAGTGGGGAAAAGAAGATCCACCTGGATTTATTGCACTGTTCTGCATAATATAACTATGTATCATTAACAGAAGAAATTTTGTTACATTATAGTAACTAGACGTTACAGTGCACAGTGATAAACCAGACCAATGCGAATCGCATTTTATTGAGTAGTAATAATAATAATAAGAAGAAGAATTAAGCCTAGCATTACCTACTGTATGAGGTTGTTGGGTCGACTCAAATTAGGTCGACAGTTGAGTCGACCCAACTTAGGTCAACAGTCATTATGTCGACCACCGAAGGTCGACATGTGCATTAAGTCGACATGCACTAGGTTGACAGGTCAAAAGGTCGACATGAGTTTTTGGACATTTTTTGGTGTTGTTTTCTTTGTAAAGTGACGGGGAACCCCAATTAGTGCACCGTGTCCCCTCGCATGGCTCTCTTTGCTCGACATGCTTTGGGCAAGGTGCCTCGCTCCGCTACCGCTGCGCTCGGCACAGGTTACCATTCTCAACTGTAGTCCACGTGGATCGTCGAGTATGAAAAAGTCCCAAAAAAATTTATTTATTTTTTTAAAAACTCATGTCGACCTTTTAACCTGTCGACCTAGTACATGTCCACCTAATGACCATGTCCACCTAATGACCATGTCGACCTTCAGTGGTCAACCTAATGACTGTCGACCTAAGCTGTGTCGACCTAACGACCGTATCCCGTATGAAGGCAGTTCTTGGTATTGTTTTTATGAATCCCAAAGCACATACCAGCATTCATACTTGGTAAACGTCGATATAATATGCATAAGATATCAGATATATTTGTATCCTAGTAACTTACACAAAAGTGTTTGCAGCATATTGGGAAAATATTATACATATCATGGTCTTATTTATCTTAGTTTTTGAGGAAATACAGTAGTTTTTATGGGGTCTATTTATCAAATGAATTAAACATGCCTAAATGTGTTTCCATAATTTTAATGCAAAACTTGGTATCACAGCTATTTATGGGGAATGTACAGTAAGTGTTTGCAGTAGCCTTCCCCATAGTTCTCTATGGGGAAGTGTATATGGGGCTATTTAGCTTTTCTGTTTGCTAACACCATCTTCAGATGATGTCAGGCACTTCCCCCTATCTTCTGACCCCCTTGTGGAGGGCAGGAGCTCCTACTCTTCCTCTTTGCAATATTTGAATTAACCCCACGCAGGGATTGATATCCAAACACGGTAGTATAGTAATAGTGTAACCTACCACTATACTTCTACACTTTTGCCAGGTCCAGGACAGCATGATTCAGAAGCGTTGTCCAGACTCTTCCACATTGAGAAATAGGGCAAAATAAAAATGTATTTTCTGCAATATGGACTCATGGGCAAACACAGGATTTCTGGAGGGGGGGGGGGGGGGGGGGTTCCAAATGTTTGATTTTAGAACGATTGTCAGCCCATGACTGATTCATAATTCGCAAGTAGCAAGCTATAGTCTGCCTCAAACAAAGGGGGTAATTCCAAGTTGATCGCAGCAGGGGAGGCAGATATAACATGTGTAGAGAGAGTAAGATTTGGGTGGGTTATTTTGTTTCTGTGCAGGGTAAAGGCTGCTTTATTTTTACACTGCAAATTAGATTGCAGATTGAACACACCCCACCCAAATCTAACTCTCTCTGCACATGTTATGTCTGCCTCCCCTGCAGTGCACATGGTTTTGCCCAATTGCTAACAAAAATCCTTCTGCAATCAACTTGGAATTACCCCCATAGTGCAGTGTATGTAATACAGGACGTCAGACATGTGCAGGCCCAATAATCACAGTAAGTCACTTACCAGATTCTGGGGTCTATTTACTAAGCCTTGGATGGAGATAAAGTGGACGGAGATAAAGTACCACCCAATCAGCTCCTAACTGCCATGTTACAATCTATGGGGTCTATTTACTAAGCCTTGTATTGCGATAAATCCAACAGAGATAAAGTCCCAGCCAATCAGCTCCTAACTGTCATTTTTCAAACCCAGACTGTGACATGGCAGTTAGGAGCTGATTGGCCGGGACTTTATCTTGGTCGGATTTATTTCCATCCAAGGCTCAGTAAATAGACCTGTGTTTGAAATGACAGCTAGGAGCTGGATGGCTGGTACTTTATCTCTGTTCACTTTATCTCCACTCTAGGCTTAGTAAATAGAACCCTCTCGTTCTCTCTCTGGTGCAAAGATTGATCACCAGATCCACAGACACATATAGCAGACTTGGTAGGAAACTCTGCTGCCACTAGGCATGTGCAGCAGCTCCATTCTGCCCTTTATACTGTACACGGTGGCCGCTAGCCAGGCTGTGGGGAAGGGTGGAAATCCCCTGCGTTTGCCTATGGGACTGATATACGTATATCAGAGTTCTTTTGGCTTTTTTGATACGTCATCCCATATACTTAAAGCCTGATTCAGAGTTGCAATGCTGACGTAGTTGAGTGATTATTTGCTACTGCCCATGTGAAAACCCCTACAGCACATGCATTACCCTTACTGTACACACAAATGCACTGTTGCGTACTGGCATCAGAAATAGAGAGGCAAAATCATGGGTGTTCCTGGGCGGTGACTGGGAGGTGGCCTGAAGTGAACACAAGAAAAATGGACCACGTGGGCGTGCTATGGAGGTGTCAGTGAAAGCAGATGCATTCTCATACACTTACAGTAGCCACCTACAAAGAGGCAAGGCTCAGACAGAGACACTGCACTGCCATAGGTGCATGCAGTGGTATGCCGATGGACGTTTCTATAACCACTGGTTGTGTTAGAGCGTGCAAAGGCAGTGAAAGTGGGCGTCTCAGGGCTTACACATTCCAGCGCATGCCAGTACACAAGGGACGGCTGAAACTAGCATTTGCATATTATCATATTGCATTGCATATTCATATTGTAATGCAATATTATTATATTATCATATTATCCTATTATTGCACAGAAACAACTTACTTTGTATTTTCCCACATTATAATTTCTTCTACCAGTCAACTAGGTTACCAGTATTTAAAAGCAGTCGGAGGATACAAGTGAGGCAGTACAGACGTCACCCAGTGAGGAGGATAGCTGGTTTTGATAGATCACTGTGTGGGTTGCAGCACTTTACTTGTGAAGACAGGCAGAATAGTAGGATTTCATTACATCATCCCACACTGATTACAAGACCTGCAATAAAGCTGTACAATGGTACAACAACAGATACCATGGTGGGCACATTTCATCTCTGATGGCAAAAAAAAGAGCTGCTGGAACTGCAAAGAATTACAAATGTGATTAATCTTCGTCTGTGCAGTTGTTACCTAAATGAGATTATACAGTGCATCCGGAAAGTATTCACACCGCTTCACCTATTCACATTTTGTAATGTTACAGCCTTATTCCAAAGTGGAATAAATTCGTTTTTTCCCTCAAAATTCTACACACAATACCCCATAATGACAATGTGAAAAAAGTTGTATTGAGATTTTTGCAAATTTATTAAATATAAAAAAAACTAAGAAATCATATGTACGTAAGTATTCACAGCCTTTGCTCAATACTTTGTTGATGCACCTTTGGCAGCAATTACAGCCTCAAATATTTTTGAATATGATGCCACAAGCTTGGCACACCTATCTTTGGGCAGTTTTGCCCATTTCTCTTTGCAGCACCTCTCAAGCTCCATCAGGCTGGATGGGAAGCGTTGGTGCACAGCCATTTTCAGGTCTCTCCAGAGATGTTCAATCAGATTCAAGTCTGGGCTCTGGCTGGGCCACTCAAGGACATTCACAGAGTTGTCTTGAAGCCACTCCTTTGATATCTTGGCTGTGTGCTTAGGGTCGTTGTCCTGCTGAAAGATGAACCGTCGCCCCAGTCTGAGGTCCAGAGCGCTCTGGAGCAGGTTTTCATCCAGGATGTCTCTGTACATTGCTGCATTCATCTTTCCATCTATCCTGACTAGTCTCCCAGTTCCTGACACTGAAAAACATCCCCATAGCATGATGCTGCCACCACCATGCTTCACTGTAGGGATGGTATTGGCCTGGTGATGAGCGGTGCCTGTTTCCTCCAAACATGACGCCTGGCATTCACACCAAAGAGTTCAATCTTTGTCTCATCAGACCAGAGAATTTTGTTTCTCATGGTCTGAGAGTCCTTCAGGTGCTTTTTGGCAAACTCCAGGTGGGCTGCCATGTGCTTGTTACTAAGGAGTGGCTTCCGTCTGGCCACTCTACTATACAGGCCTGATTGGTAAATTGCTGCAGAGATGGTTGTCCTTCTGGAAGGTTCTCCTCTCTCCACAGAGGAATGCTGTAGCTCTGACAGAGGTGACCATCGGGTTCTTGGTCCCCTCCCTGACTAGGGCCCTTCTCTCCCGATTGCTTAGTTTAGACTGCCGGACAGCTCTAGGAAGAGTCCTGGTGATTCCAAACTTCTTCCATTTATGGATGATGGAGGCCACTGTGCTCATTGGGCCCTTCAAAGCAGCAGATATTTTTCTGTACCATTCCACAGATTTGTGCCTCGAGACAATCATGTGTTGGAGGTCTACAGACAATTCCTTCAACTTCATGCTTGGTTTGTGCTCAGACATGCACTGTCAAGTGTGGGACCTTATATAGACAGGTGTGTGCCTTTCCAAATCATGTTCAATCCACTGAATTTACCACAGGTGGACTCCAATTAAGCTGTAGGAAACAGGATGCACCTGAGTTCAATTTTGAACTTCATGGCAAAGGCTGTGAATACTTATGTACATGTGATTTCTTAGTTTTTTATTTTTAATAAATTAGCAAAAAATCTAAAAAAAAAACAAAAAACATTTTTCACGTTGTCATTATGGGGTATTGTGTGTAGAATTTTGAAGGAAAATATGAATTTATTCCATTTTGGAATAATGCTGTAACATAACAAAATGTGGAAAAAGTGAAGTGCTGTGAATACTTTCTGGATGCACTGTACCTGGTGCTTTTTTTTATTTTACTATGTTAGTTTTCCTTCTAGCACCTCATTGCAGTGACACCCAAAAGTTTTTTTTTTCTTTCTTTTGGCAGCCTATGAAATTTTGAAACAGCCCATGTAGTTTATCACATTGCCTATTTTTCGCACAGTGAAAACGACAGAATATGTAATAGATGTAGAAGATGTAATAGAATACTGCAATAATTACCATTGTTCATTAATCGCGATCTCCTGCCATTTTTATCCACTGAAATGGCAACGCAGGCAATTGAATACCCACCTATGAGTTCTAAAGTAAAACATAGGTACATACATTGCATAGAATATTGGACTCTTAAATAGTGTTTGCAACAGACAATAAAGCAGTGCTTAGAGAATTAGTTCCAGCTGGCCAAGTTTGTACGATAACCATTGTTACGATAACCATTGTTTGAGAGCCTCTCGCCAGAGTTTCAATGTTGATCAGGATTTTAAGCTAAAATAATTTTCTAGTGAACTCCTTTATACTAAGCAGAGAGTACTGATGTCGGGCAGCCACATGGAAAATACATTTTCTGCTCTGCCGTCCACATCTGTTGAGCCATACATCTATCTGCTTTGTCCTCTACATCTATTGAGCAGTCAGACCAGTTCATATGATAGATGTATGTAAGCCTGGGTAAAATCACAGAAATTGAAGTGGTTCCCAGAGTCCACCCATTGGCATAAGACTTTTTGGCACCTGCTGCCACCTTTGTCAGTAAAACAGTGCCTATGAGAAGAGGGAGGGGTTGAAGGTTCCACTAATGGGGGTCGAAGGTTCAGTACTAATGGTAAATTTGATTCCTAGGTCATACATTAAGTAAGTCTGAACAGCTTCGCTCTGTCACATGACTACCCACAGTGCATTAGGTCCACGCCACTTTAGAAGCATATGAAGCAATTCAAATTAGCCATTTGAATCATTTCGAAACCCATGAGGCATCTTCATTATGGAATATAATATGACAGATAAAGCAGCTTAAGATGCATTTCTGCATATGAAGAAAAGACTTGGGGCTTGTTCATAGTGATGAGCGGGTTCGGTTCCTCGGAATCCGAACACCCCCGAACTTCACCCATTTTACACGGTTCTGAGGCAGACTCGGATCCTCCCACCTTGCTCGGTTAACTCGAGCGCGCCTGAACGTCATCATCCCGCTGTCGGATTCTCGCGAGATTCGTATGCTATATAAGGAGCCGCACGTCGCCGCCATTTTCACTTGTACATTGGAGATGATAGGGAGAGGACGTGTGCAGCGTTCTCTCAGTTGTGTTTAGTGTGCTGCAAATATCTGTGCTCAGTGTGCTGCAAATATCTATGCTCAGTGTGCTTGCAAATATCTGTGCTCAGTGTGCTGAAAATATCTACGTTCTCTGCCTGAAAAATGCTCCATATCTGTGCTGCATTGTAGTATATAGTAGGAGGACAGTGCATGATTTTGCTGACCAGTGACCACCAGTATTATATCAGTATGGTACAGTAGTCCACTGCTCTACCTACCTCTGTGTCGTCAAGTATACTATCCATCCATACCTGTGGTGCATTTAAGTTTTGCGCAGTATATATAGTAGGAGGACAGTGCATTATTTTGCTGACCACCAGTATATAATATATAGCAGTACGGTACAGTAGTCCACTGCTCTACCTACCTCTGTGTCGTCAAGTATACTATCCATCTATACCTGTGGTGCATTTAAGTTTTGCGCAGTATAAATATAGTAGGAGGACAGTGCAGAATTTTGCTGACTACCAGTATATAATATATAGCAGTACGGTACAGTAGTCCACTGCTCTACCTACCTCTGTGTCATCAAGTATACTATCCATCCATACCTGTGGTGCATTTAAGTTTTGCGCAGTATTAGTAGGAGGATAGTGCAGAATTTTGCTGACCACCAGTATATAATATATAGCAGTACAGTACAGTAGTCCACTGCTCTACCTACCTCTGTGTCGTCAAGTATACTATCCATCCATACCTGTGGTGCATTTAAGTTTTGCGCAGTATTAGTAGGAGGACAGTGCATAATTTTGCTGACCAGTGACCACCAGTATTATATCAGTACAATACAGTAGTCCACTGCTCTACCTACCTCTGTGTCGTCAAGTATACTATCCATCCATACCTGTGGTGCATTTAAGTTTTGCGCAGTATATATAGTAGGAGGACAGTGCAGAATTTTGCTGACCACCAGTATATAATATATAGCAGTACGGTACAGTAGTCCACTGCTCTACCTACCTCTGTGTCATCAAGTATACTATCCATCCATACCTGTGGTGCATTTAAGTTTTGCGCAGTATATATATAGGAGGAGGACAGTGCAGAATTTTGCTGACCACCAGTATATAATATATAGCAGTACGGTACAGTAGGCCATTGCTCTACCTCTGTGTCGTCAAGTATACTACAAAAGTTCAGTAAAATGACCCAAAAATCAAAATTAAAAGCGTCTGATGAGAAGCGCAAACTTGCCAATATGCCATTTACGACACGGAGTGGCAAGAAACGACTGAAGCCCTGGCCTATGTTCATGGCTAGTGGTTCAGATTCACATGAGAATGGAAGCACTCATCCTCTCGCTAGAAAACTGCAGTGCCACTCCTAGATGGGCCAGGTGTTTGTGTCGGCCACTTGTGTCGCTTAGCTTAGTCACACAGCTACCTCATTGCACCTCTTTTTTTCTTTGCATCATGTGCTGTTTGGGGACTATTTTTTAAATCTGCCATCCTGTCTGACACTGCAGTGCCACTCCTAGATGGGCCAGGTGTTTGTGTCGGCCACTTGGGTTGCTTAGCTTAGCCATCCAGCGACCTTGGTGCAAATTTTAGCACTAAAAATAATATTGTGAGGTGTGAGGTGTTCAGAATAGACTGGAAATGAGTGGAAATTATGGTTATTGAGGTTAATAATACTATGGGATCAAAACGACCCCCAAATTCTATGATTTAAGCTGTTTTTGAGGGAATTTTTGTAAAAAAAACACAGAATCCAAAACACACCCGAATCCGACAAAAAAATTTCAGGGAGGTTTTGCCAAAACGCGTCCGAATCCAAAACACGGCGGCGGAACCGAATCCAAAACCAAAACACAAAACCCGAAAAATTTCCGGTGCACATCACTACTTGTTCAGCCTTACAATTGCCTTACAATTCAGCCCCTTAATGACCTACAATCCACCCTAGCGAACAAGCAGTATATCACCATTTAGCCACATCACTGGTTAGTTTATCTATATCCAAACAGTGGTGAGAATGCTTATTATGTACACTCAAGCAGTGGCACTGACAGCTGTGCTGGGCCCAGTTACTGGGAGGGGGCGTGGCCAATCCAGGGAGGAGTGGTCAACCCCCTTCATTAGGAAATATTAAAAACAGTAGGTTTCATGCAGGGGGGGGTGCCATTGTAAGGACCGATGGGCGATGGCGACTGCGGGAGGTGGCGACTGCATTCGCTTACCTCACACACATCAAAGAGAGGACTGACTGCGTCTTCAGCTACTTCTATTTCCAACACAGCACACAACAGCTTGTGTTCTGGGCTGGGGAGAGAGGCTGCTACAGCAGCACTCAGTCCTCCCTCCCCCCACCCCAAGTGCTGCTGTATACATTGGGCACCACTGCACTGTAGATGCAGGGTGTTGATCAGTGAGATGGGTATATTTAAGTTTTAAAGGTCAAACTTTTAGAAGTGATGTATTGCTATAGCTACAGTATCTGTAGCGATACATCACGTCTACAAATTTGTCATCCAAAAATTTAAATATGCCCTCCTCACTGATCAGCACCCTGCACCTAGAGTGAACATTAGCTTATATAAAGGAAGTGGTATATGGTCCTGAACAGATGGTGTCTTAATGCACTGTCTATCGGACTACAGTAGTTCCGTCGGGGAAGACAATCAGGATAGCAACATTGTCATATAGCTGCAGATATCACAGTATGAAAATGATGGAATTACCAAGGTAGGTAGGTATTTCTCTTTCAGTTCTAAAATTAGTATATATAGCATAGACCCTGGAGGTGCCAAGAGCAGCAGCAGCTCTTACCTGTGTGGAGGAGGGGGGCTGCTGCTGCCTGGTCCGCTGGAGGAGCAAGAGAGCCAATGCTGCAACCACCGCTGGCCAGGTCCAGGCACCTGCACAATAAAGCTGATGGGAGCCGGGACCAGCGCATGTGCACAAGTGGTGGCTTGACTGCATATCCATAAAATCACGGCTTCTATGGACTGCATCGGCTGCAGCCCATAGAAGACGGATAGGGCAGACGAGGCATGGTGGTGACTTCCTCCAGCCCGGTCTGGCAGTCTGTAGTGTCTGTGACTGGCAGGTAGGACTTCCAATAAGAAGTCACTGACAGTGAGCAGGGTGGTGGATTTTACTTGGGGGGCTGCAGTCCAGCAGCCCATAGGTAATAACCGCCATTGGAAGAGCACTTCGCATGAGAGGCATTACCACCATGGTAATCTGGTGGTAATCCAGTCACTCTTTTTCACCTTTTATAATGTACTGTAGTGAGGATAAGGGGATACGTTCAATTTGCTGGCTGTTGGGATCCCGGCGGTCAGGACACCGACGCCGGAATTCCACCAGCCAACAATACTGCCAGCCGGAATGCTGGCATAACATGGCTATTCCCACTCGTGGGTGTCCACGACACCCACAGAATAGGAAGAGATCCTGTGGCGAGTGCAGCGAGCCACCAAGCCTTCAGCATGGCGAGCATAGCGAGACCACAAAGGAACTGTTAGCGCTTGCCCCACTGCCGGCATTTTGGCGGGTGGGATGTCGCTGTCAGGATATGGACAGCCGGCATCCCGCCTGCCGGTAAATCATACTGAATCCGGATAAGATTTCCATATCATGTAAAAAGATATAGGGACAGCATCACTGAATGAAGAAAATGAGTGAATTCTTTCAGATACTCCCTAGTAGCAATATGCAGATAAGTCACTCCCATTTTAGAAGCTATCAACATTGTTTGTACCATTTGGGATCCTAATATTAATGGATTCACCAGTTGCTGAGTTCTCACGGTGCTGCCGGCAGGATGTCATCCTCACTGGCTTACTTGTGTACAATCCATAGGTACATAGGGAGTAACATAATGTCTAACTCTTCATTGATTCAGCAAGGAGATTCTCCGGTACACATTTCTACTTACAAGAACAGATCAAAATAGTTACTTCAAAGAGCACATGCTGCCTAGACACAGTGCATTTAGGAGCAACCCTAGTGAATCCTGACTAATGGTTATAATGATAGGCTGCCCTCTCATGAGTATTGGTTCAGCCCAGAAAATACCTGCTCCTATTACGTGGGCGTGAAGAACACTTGAAAGGCTAATTTATGTAATAGTCTTCCTGCATATAAAATAACTATCTGCCATAACTCATTGGTTGGGCTCACTTCATTTGTGTCCTTTTCCTGGTGTCACTGGGGGTGTGTATGCAGGGTCTACAGCTTCCTACACTGTTCTTTAAAATACTGTTTGGAGAGTATATAGCAAAGGCATGTTGCATTACGGGGTGAGTTAGATTTATCATTTGCAGAGAGGTTTAGATTGAGACGTGTGTCCTACCTCCAGTGTAAATTAGTACAGTGTAATAATAAATCAGTCCAGCATTTGTGGGCTACTGTACTTGCAAAAGCAGCCAGTATTCACCATGCATGCAAAAATAATAAATGCATTTGAACCCCTTGCCTTGCAACATGGGTTTCGTATATTATGTTGACACTAGTTAAAAGCCCGTCAAAATGAAGGACACCAGGGCCGGATTATGGGCCTAATTCAGACCTGACCACTCCTCTGCGAATTTGCAGAGGTTTGCGATTGGATAGTCGTCACCCAGACATAGTGAATACCCGCCCCATGCAAGTCTGTGTACGCCGTGCGAAAAGTTTTGCAAACGCTGGTCAACTGCAAATCCATTTGCAACTCACTCACCATCTAATGTTTTTTCTAGTCTGTGCAGTCTGTGCAGTCTGTGCGTAGCCCAGGACTTACTCCTACAGTGCGATAGCAACAGCTGATGTTACACACCCTCCCTGAAAATGCTTGGGAACGCCTGCGTTTTTCCTGACACTTCCAGAAAGCGTCCAGTTATCACCCCCAAATGTCCGCTTCCTGTCAAACAGCCTGCAATCGCCTAGCGATAAAAAAAGACGCAGGATTTTTTGCAGTTTGGCCTCTCACCTGCGCATTACGATCTGTACACACGCGCATTTGTTTGATAATCGGCCACTGTGCGATTTCGCACAACAGCGATCAGGTGTGAAATAGGCCCTAGATTAGGAGGTCGTGCGTTAATTACACAGGAGCTGCTGGGTTTAAGTCCTGCTGCTGGGAGCCAGGGTTCTTTCATGCTCAGTGTGTGTGTGTGTGTGTGTGTGTGTGTGTGTGTGCGTGTGTGTGTGTGTGTGTGTGTGTGTGTGTGTGTGTGTGTGTGTGTGTGTGTGTGTGTGGCATTGAACTTTTTTAAATATAGATTCTGTATATCTGTAATGGGCAGGCTATAATGATGCTGCATTATATACACCAGTACTGGCACATTATGTACACTAGCACTGGCACCAGTACTGCAACCCGGCATTGGACCTTTACACTGGCGTACCTGACCCGGCAATATGCCGGGTCGGGTTGCCATCGGGGGTGGGGAGCGCGGCATCATCAGGTGTGGGTGCTGAGGTGGCGCTGGGAGATGAGATCATCTCCGCGCTGCGTCTCCCTATGCAGTGAGCCAGTCCCGGGCTGCATCGACACTGCAACCCATTCACACTGCACCTGCCCCGGTATTTAACCCGCGAATAACAATTCTTTATTCCCAGGTTGAATTACCAGGACAGGCGATTTGGGAATTCGTCCTGGCCCCTTTAACACCGCACAGCGACCCATGTCGACTCGGTAATATACCAGGTAGTTACCATTCCCAAAAAACACACACAAATACAGACAGCGCTCACAGACTCCTTAAAAAATATATATATTTTTTTTATATATTTTTTTATTTATTCTAAAAAACCTTCCCTATTTCTCCTAGACCAAACCTGTATAAACATATAGCAATTTACTGCTAACTCAACAAAGCAAACATGTATCAGTTTACCACTAGCAAAATGATAGTTTTAAATGTATCTTTTGCACAGTATTAAAACAAGTATCCTCTTATGTCTCAAACAGCACAGTTATTTATCAGCATGTTGTTATTAATGGCATATAAAGCTTTAGAAATAACAAAGCAGCCCCACAAGCTTCCCTTGCAGGGAATACACCTGCATTCAATTATTCCTATGCAGCTGATATTAGTAGCAAGTTCTTTTCCATCTGCAGTCCTTTAGTAAAGTGACATTTGCACAAACATCAAAGCAGTTATATCCCAGTTGAGTATTGTTATGCAAAGAAAACGGAGATGTTTTTTAGGAAGTTCAATACTTTTCTGTTTAAATTACTGGTTAGTATATTGGCATGCAGACGTTTTGAGAATAACTTGTAATTATCACTTATCAAGCTTAAATCATGCAGAGCAGTATTCAGAGCAGTTTTTTGCCTGTATAGCATGCATGTTCATGCAGATCAATATTTGTTTAACATGGCCATGTTATTCCTATATAGTTTACCACTCTTTCCTCCTGGGTCACGGATCTTTTAAACTCCCGGCTCTGGTGCTGAAATAACCTTTTGTGAAGAGCCTTATCTGGAGGTCCCAGATGAATTCCCCAGCAGACAGTCGAGTGGTAATCACAAACAGGATGGTAAAGGAGCTTTAGGGTCCTCTAAAACGCGTTTCTCTGCCTGCACGTAGAATCGGCGGCTTCCTCAGTCTTTTAAACTCCCGGCTCTGGTGCTGAAATAACCTTTTGTGAAGAGCCTTATCTGGAGGTCCCAGATGAATTCCCCAGCAGACAGTCGAGTGGTAATCACAAACAGGATGGTAAAGGAGCTTTAGGGTCCTCTAAAACGCGTTTCTCTGCCTGCACGTAGAATCGGCGGCTTCCTCAGTCAGGAAGCTGCCGATTCTATGTGCAGGTGGAGAAACGCATTTTAGAGGACCCTAAAGCTCCTTTACCATCCTGTTTGTGATTACCACTCGACTGTCTGCTGGGGAATTCATCTGGGACCTCCAGATAAGGCTCTTCACAAAAGGTTATTTCAGCACCAGAGCCGGGAGTTTAAAAGATCCGTGACCCAGGAGGAAAGAGTGGTAAACTATATAGGAATAACATGGCCATGTTAAACAAATATTGATCTGCATGAACATGCATGCTATACAGGCAAAAAACTGCTCTGAATACTGCTCTGCATGATTTAAGCTTGATAAGTGCTAATTACAAGTTATTCTCAAAACGTCTGCATGCCAATATACTAACCAGTAATTTAAACAGAAAAGTATTGAACTTCCTAAAAAACATCTCCGTTTTCTTTGCATAACAATACTCAACTGGGATATAACTGCTTTGATGTTTGTGCAAATGTTACTTTACTAAAGGACTGCAGATGGAAAAGAACTTGCTACTAATATCAGCTGCATAGGAATAATTGAATGCAGGTGTATTCCCTGCAAGGGAAGCTTGTGGGGCTGCTTTGTTATTTCTAAAGCTTTATATGCCATTAATAACAACATGCTGATAAATAACTGTGCTGTTTGAGATATAAGAGGATACTTGTTTTAATATTGTGCAAAAGATACATTTAAAACTATCATTTTGCTAGTGGTAAACTGATACATGTTTGCTTTGTTGAGTTAGCAGTAAAATGCTATATGTTTATACAGGTTTGGTCTAGGAGAAATAGGGAAGGTTTTTTTAGAATAAATAAAAATATATATTAAAAAAATATATATTTTTTTTTAAGGAGTCTGTGAGCGCTGTCTGTATTTGTGTGTGTTTTTTGGTTACGAGTTTGAAAGGGCAGAGAAGTCCCTTTTATTGCAGTGAGCAGCACACAGACAAACATTTTAGAGGTTTATTAAATTTATTGTAAAACTAAGCCGATTTATTAGCGCCAGGGGGTACATTTGTTGTACATTTGTTTTGTTTAGTTACCATTCCCACATGCAGCATTTACTCCCCTACCTCTGTGTGCCAGCAGCTGTGAGATGCCTGGGAGAGCAGTCACATAGAAACTTCGTTAATTTGCGTAAATTACAGCAATCTTCAGCAAATGGGGGTGTGAATTTTCCTGACCTAAATATTTACAGTCGTGCTAGTATATTAAGGGATCCTGTATGTTTTACTGGTGGGCGGGATGCCGGCTGTCAATATCCCCACAGCGGCATCCTGCACGTCAGAATGCCGGCAGTGGGGCAAGCGATAAGAGTCCCCTCGCGGGCTTGCTGCGCTTGCCACCAAATCTATTCCCGCTCTATGGGTGTTGTGGACACCCATAGAGGCATTGTCGGCTGTCTGGATTCCGGCGTCGATATTCTGACTGCCCGGATCCCGACAGCATGCAAATAAAACCCATATAAACAGATATCCGTGACTGGATTCATTATACAGATTTATATACAAATACAGATATTGATCAATAATTTTTGTCTGATCAGAATCTCTTATCTTTTTTACATAACCACAGATCAGAAATGTCTGACACCTCCTTTTAAAATCCTTTAGTTATGACTTATCGGGTAGTATGGCACTATACCAGACACCGCAGGGGCCTAAATTGCCACCATTCTTTTACCGTTTGTACAAAATTGTGATCTCCAGAATGGTCAAGCTGTGGAGCCTTTTCAATCATGGCATTCCAGGGCTATCTGTACTATAAAGACATTTGTAAAAACTACCACAAGATCCCCTCTTTGTCTACAAGCTATAATAGATCAATACGCTATTTCACAGATGCAGATTTTTGCATTGTATCAAGTGCAGCATTATGTTGGTTTAGTGGTCAAGAACTTGACAACTAATGAACTGTCTAATCCTTTGGACACACTACTATGTTGGGTAAGATAGCTATTTCACTTCACTATAAACTTTTACATATACCTTTAGATTTGATGAAACCCCCAAGAGGTTTGTCCTCCTGGACACATACTTTCCCTCAGGTTAGGTTGCCAGTCTATGACCAAGACATCACCAGGCCAGCGTTTGGGACCGTCTGCAGCGGTCCACAGAACTGCCATCTATT
Source organism: Pseudophryne corroboree (assembly GCF_028390025.1). Taxonomy (NCBI): domain Eukaryota; kingdom Metazoa; phylum Chordata; class Amphibia; order Anura; family Myobatrachidae; genus Pseudophryne; species Pseudophryne corroboree. Next base: position 625,260,176 of record NC_086449.1, on the reverse strand, counting down.
TGAAATTCACTGTTATGGACATCGATGCTTGGGACTACCAATATTGTTTTACAGAGTTTTGACCGACCCAGAATCCATTACTGTGGACGTTTAATAAAAGGGGAGAACCACCATTGACACTGCGTAGGACAGAAGTACACTTAACTTCACTAGGTGGAATACCCGGTTACTTACCACTTGGAATCTGGTAACTGTTTATTGGATGTCCCTGCACGAGTTACTGCTTGAAAAATATTGGATGACATATATTTGTGACACTTTCTGTTGTCCGATTTAGATAGCCAAAGAAAATTATTGTGGTCAAGAGACTGGCATTGAGGCTTCATTTTTATCTGATTTTTTATGTTTTATTTATTGCATATTGATTAAACTTACACACAGCATTTATTAATTAGCACTTGGTTAGCGCTGTTTTTTTACCATTCTTTTGCTTTTCCATACAGGGTGACTGACTATCACCCTATAATGACAGCCGCTTAGAAAACCAGCTCTGTCAAAGCGCATGATAATATATTAATTTATTAATATATTCTTGCCCTTTTCTTTGCCACATACTTTCCCTCACATTACTATAGATATTATTGTACATACATTTGTTTATTCTACACGTACAGTATTATGTCTTCTTCTGTGTATAATGACATTTTTAATGATATATTTCACAACAGGTACCTTTCCCCTCATTGATGGTTCCTGATGGGTTTTATAGATTCAGGATTGTGTTCACAATGTGGGATGGATAGGGCTACATATTTATGCATTGCTTTCTGGATTGCCCCTTTATTACCCATTTTTGGTGTCAGATTCTTTGATTTTCTATAACTTATCTCCATAACTTCCTACCATTCTCTGCCGAGTGGCCATTGTTAGGGATTTCTACTACGCCTAATAAATTAACAACTAGTAATAAAAAAAATTGGTGCTAATTATCTCTGCAGTTGACCATAAACGGATTTTGCAAATGTCGATCCACGCGGATCCTCCAACTTTTTATTTATTTTGTGCTAAACTATATTATGCTCTCAGCATGGATTGGCTGGAAGCCTCTCAACATAAAGAAGATTCCACAGAATAAAATATCTAACTAGGGAAGGTTTTATAGATTTACAGTCATCTGATTTGAAACAAATGTATGAAACAAGATTATGAATAGGTGATACTCCAATTAGCACAACCAGGGGCGTTTTAAGAGAGGAGGAGGCCCGTGTGCAGACTTCTGCTTCAGGGGCCCCCTCCTCTCTGACTGATGCACAGGATTTAATACTTACCCCTCCGGAGTCCCCCGGCGATGCCATCCTTCTCCGCGGCAGCAATAGAGTCTGAGAACAGACTCTATTGCGCATGCGCAAACCTCCGGGAACACGGCGTGGCTGCCATTTTACCAAAGATTTTGCTAATGCGCATGCGCGAAACTCCGGAAAAATGGCCGCCATGCCATCTTTCCGGAGTTTTCAGCAGGCGCAATAGAGTTTGTTCCCCCTAGTGTTCAAACTCTATTACGCTGCTGAGAAGGGATGGCTCCGACAGGGGACTCCAGAGAGGTAAGTATTAAGCAAATGGGTGCAGTGTGTGTGGGGTGGGCCCCCCTGGACCTGGGGGCCCATGTGCCTCACACACACTGCACCCATTATAGAAACGCCAATGAGCACAACTGGATATCATTTAGCCCCGTGATTTTGTATATTTTTGCCCCGCTAGTCATGCTTTTTTTTATTCATAGCCAGATAATTGTTTTGTATAGAAAATACTCTTTATACAGTTAGATGATTTATATTGTACTTGAAGATTGTAAGCTCCATGCCTAATAATTAAATATATTTGAAAAAATAAATAAATAAATAAAGGATTGTGGGGGTTATTCAGTGATAAACGCAGATGGCTGCATACGCATCCGGATCTGCTTTCATCTCTGCACATGCTGAGGGCTACCCAGCACAGGGCAAGGCCACCCAGCATGTGTGGGGCTGCCTCCCTATGCGTTCACAATCACTGATCTAGGGTTGACCTCTGGGTGCTACCAGGCGGTCAGTGGCCATTTATTTTTTTGGAACGGATGCGCATGACGTCCTGGCCTGCCCCCGTATGCCCCACCCCATCGCAGCCCCAAAAATGCCTGCCGCTGTCAATCACACTGCGGTCGCATCCTTCCAAAATCTACAAATTGCACTGCAAGCTGCATTAGCGGCAGGGTCTGAATGACCCTCTGTGTCTGACTTCCTCAAGTGCGTGGTAACCCGGCAGTATTGTATGGTGTTTAGCTCTGTTGATCATCCTGCAATAAGCAATTTGTTCTTCCCATAGTAGATGTCCAGATAACTCCAAGTCTTTCACAAACAACTGCTTCAAAATGTTTTCTTGCTGAACCTTTTGACAAAATACACATACAAATGATCCTGTAGCTTTCCACATACTGCTGACATACAGCTGAATCTAGGCTTAGTATCAGAAATGAAATATTCCAAAACAAAATTACACTTTAGTTAAAGAAAAAAAAACATCCCGTTGAATCCAGCAATGTTTGTTGAAGATAAAATATTTCTCTTTATTTGGAGATTCCATTATAAGTATTGATTCCACACAATTACTGTATATAGCACTGAAATCATAATGCATAATATCATTAAATATTGTTATATTAACTCGACGAGACCTATTCAGCATACCATTAGGGTTACCTACTTTCCTTCCAGGTGTCGGGATCCTGCATGTTGGGATGTTGCTGTCGGTAATCTGAGCGCTGGCACCCCAAGGGCTTGGGTTCCGATACCATCCCAATTCGACATTAACAATATGTTATGTATAACAGATGCAGAGGATGGCGGCACTCCCTCTGCATCTGTTGTTGATTGATTTGTCTAGAAGTGAGTGCCAAGCCTGTGGGCTATATACAGTGTCGGACTGGGGCATGAAAGGCCCATTGGGGGAATGCTGTTGCAGGGGCCCATGCTTAAGGGTGTGGCCAGGCTCCACTGGGGTGTGGCCAGCCACCACAGAGGTTTGGCTAACTATTACAGAGAACATGTTCTGTTCCCCTTGGTAAATATATAATAAACCATATTCTTGCAAAGTATAATGTAACATATGTATAATGTATAATTAAAGTGCACTAGGATAGAGTCTGGAACCTGATCCCTAGAGGAGGAGGAGGGCCCACAGGCAGTGGGGCCCACCAGTGGTTTCCCCTGTTCCCCTGTGGGCTAGTCCGACCCTGACTATATATATTCTACCTCTTATATGACTACCCATGCACATACTTGCCCACTCCCGGTTTCTGTGGAGACACACGATTTCTCAGGTATTCCTCAGCACCCCAGGAAGAGTAGGCACCCCTCCCGCATTCTGCCCACTTCATAGAGGAGTGGGCAGAATGCGGATAATAATACAGTAATCTGAGAAGGGGCAGGGCCTAATGACACTTTTCTATGGCAATAGCGTCATTCGGCCACACCCCCTGTGCAAATATCTTGTCAATTGCGGCAATTTCCCCACAAGAGGCGGGGCCTAACAACACAATTTGCATATCCTGCCCCGTCTCCGCCCATCTACTTCTCCAATCTGGGCATCTCCCGGAGAGTAGATCTTCAATGTCGGCAAATATGCCCATGTAGGATGTAAGAGCGTAATCTGTTTCAATGTTTTGAGATTAGAGAGGGTTATTTCCTCAATGTCACAGTCCTGGGAATGTTCATTATTCATTACAAGTGCACACTGCCTAACACGGGTACAATGGTAAAGATTAATATTACAGTTTTCATATTTGGTCTCTTAGGTCAATGCTTCCTTTTATTATGCCACACTCGGATCACATGGCACAGGACCCTCATTGGTGGCTTTTCCAAGTTCTCACCACAATATTCTGGCTAACATGTAAGTATATGATACTCCATTTTACCAGATACTCATATTTGCTACTTTTTTATGTAGATGCATTCTGTATTAAATGGATATTAAATGGATATTTGTATATAGAGGTGAGCCCATAGTGCACAGATGCTGAGTTTTGTGGAGCAACTAAGGGCCTAATTCAGACCCTGTCGCAAGTGTGCAAAAATCGCTATCAAGCTATTTTTACACATGTTGATGCTGCATTTTGTGGACGTCAATGCTCCATTTAAGGGGTGCGGTCCGCACAACACAGGCGTGTCTGGACTGTTGCTGGGGCGGGTCGCGGCAGCTCAGCCACTGCAACCCAAAACATGGCAAGTAGCCATCTGCTTTCATAGGTAGAGGGCTACTCAAACCATGCAAAACAGTGCCGCCATGCGATGCTTTCGAATGTCGGGGGCAGGACCCGGCTTGCAGGGCGGACTTGCCCTGTGCTGGGCATCTCCACGTATGTCATGTCAGATAAAATGATCGTATATGGGCGTTTTTTTTGCACATATATGGTCAGGTCTAAATTACCCCCTAAATTAAGTCATTTAAAAAAAAAAGTACAAAGTCTAAGGGGGACATTTCCTAAGCAGTGATAAGACCGGAAAAGTGAGCCAGTGGAGAAGTGCCCATGGCAACCAATCAGCACTGAAGTAACATAAATAATTTGCATACTATAAAATTATACAGAGCTGCTGATTGGTTGATGGGGCAACTTCTCCACTGGCTCACTTCTCTGCTCTTATCACTGCTTAGTAAATGTCCCCCTTAATCAGTTGTTTTTTTCTTGTTGGTAAATCGATTAATGTTTAAGAATTACAAAAGTTGCTGTTTTGAAGTGTACACATTTGTTTATGGTGGATTGTCTAAGAGATTAGAAAGCTTAACGGTTAAAAGAAGTTTTATTAGAAATCTTCTTAAGAGAAATGTTACAGAATTCCCAAATGCCAACTATTACTTCTAAATGCCAAAAAGAAAATGAACTATACTATAATAAAGTAACCATATTCTGAAGAGCTTACTTGATAGCCATTCAATTAATAAAATGGAACAATAATATTATGGGGGAGATGTATCAAAGCTTGGGGAGAAATAAAGTGGAGAGAAAGTAGCAACCAATCATCCCCTAACTGTCATATTTCAAACAGAGCCTGTAACATGGCAGTTAGAATCTGAGTGGTTTATATTATAACTCTCTCCAAGCTTTGATAAATCTCCCCCAATATATTTAGCTATTTTTTGTTTTAACCTTTGCAGACCGCTTTTGTGTGTTTTTGTGCTATGGACAAACACATGCATCTATTGGTGATTCAGAGCTGTACGTGACTTGGCCGCATCTCTATTTGAGGCTGCAGTGGTATAATAGGGCATTTGCATGTAGGTAAAATTAGTGAGGGCGTGTCGGCAGAAATGCAGGCTATGCAGAATTGTGCATACATGAATATATAGTCATAGAGATGCTTACAACTCAGTATACAGGTCAATGGCCCTCATTCCGAGTTGTTCGCTCAGTAAAAATCTTCGCATCGCAGCGATTTTCCGCTTAATGCGCATGCGCAATGTCCGCACTGCGACTGCGCCAAGTAAATTTGCTATGCACTTAGTAATTTTACTCACGGCTTTTTCATCGGTCTGGCGATCGTAATGTGATTGACAGGAAATGGGTGTTACTGGGCGGAAACAGGCCGTTTTATGGGCGTGTGGGAAAAAACGCTACCGTTTCCGGAAAAAACGCAGGAGTCGCCGGAGAAACGGAGGAGTGTCTGGGCGAACGCTGGGTGTGTTTGTGACGTCAAACCAGGGACGACAAGCACTGAACTGATCGCAGATGCCGAGTAAGTCTGAAGCTACTCAGAAACTGCTACGAGGTGTGTAATCGCAATATTGCGATTACTTCGTTCGCAATTTTAAGAAGCTAAGATTCACTCCCAGTAGGCGGCGGCTTAGCGTGAGCAACTCTGCTAAAATCGCCTTGCGAGCGAACAATTTGGAATGACCTCCAATATCCACAATTGTATGGCTGCATTCAGTAACGTGCAAGTATGTCCATGTTGTGTGACAATCTGCATCAGCCCCTTTTGCTGTAATTCCTGGAACCTATTTATCTTTGCTATTGGCCAAGCTCAAATTTTACTTTGTTTCTTAAAGCTTTATTAATTGTGTTAAATAAACTAAGTGACATTACTTCTGTCTGTATTTAATGTTCTTTATTAGCGCAATGACAATAATGAGGGAGATAATGTCACTTCCTCTTCCTATAAAACCCTTATTAGTGACTAGTAACAGGCAACCTATTTGCATCAAGAGAGGATATGGGACATACGAGGGGTGTAGTATGGTATGCCGGCGGCCAGCATACCGCCGCCGGGATCCGTACCACCGGCATACCGGCAGCTGGGCGAGCGCTAGTGAGCCCCTTGCGGGCTCGCTGCGCTCGTTACGGTGCCGGCACGGTGGCGCGCTACGTGTGCCACGCTATTTATTCTCCCTCTAGGGGGGTCGTGGACCCCCAAGAGGGAGAATAGTTGTTGGTATGCCGATGCTTTTGTACCTGACGAGAAGCTCCCTGCCAGCACAGAACATGCGCGCTGGCAGGCCGCTACACGCCACGCCCCGAGTTGTAGCGGCTGAGTGTGATGTCACGCAGACGCCGCGGCCGCCCCCCAAAACAGTCCGGATATGCCTCCATTGTCCGGACTGCGCCCGCCAATGACGTTCTAACACCGTTGGCACGCCCCCTCCGGCCCCGTGACCACCTCTGCCTATAAATCAGGCAGAGGCAATCGCAGCTCAGAGATGCTGATAGCATCTCACTGGGCTCCCGGGGTGCACGTGCGCACTCCACAAAAAAATTCAGACTGCGATTGCTGCCACAGCAGCGATCCAGTCTGAATTACCCCCATGGTGCCCTTCTCCATCATAACAATGCACCTGTCCACAAGTCCAGGAAAGTGATGGATTTTCTGGCCCATGAATACTGTACATCTAGGAGCTTGGTCTTCCACCATACAGTCCAGACCTGGCTGCCTGTGACTTCTATGTGTTCCCACAAATCAAGCACAAGATGTGTGGGAAAAGTTTTGAGTCACCGGAAGCTGCAGTGGAGACCTTCATCCAGCATGTAGAAGACATTCCTACTTCGGACATGTCCAGCTGCTTCACCAAGTGGTTTGAGCGCATGTAACTTTGCATAGACGCCACTAGTGAATACTTTAAAAAAAAAAAACAATGTTCACTTTGTTTGTAATTAAAATACTTTTCTCATACGTAATAGAGGATGCTGGGGTCCACTTCATGACCATGGGGTATAGACGGTTCCGCAGGAGCCATGGGCACTCTTAAGACTTTTCAATGGGTGTGAACTGGCTCCTCCCTCTATGCCCTTCCTCCAGACCTCAGTTTTAGAAATGTGCCCAGGCAGACTGGATGAGCTCTAGGGGAGCTCTACTGAGCTTCTCTGAAAAGACATGTTAGGTTTTTTGTTTTCAGGGAGAACTGCTGGCAACAGTCTCCCTGCTTCGTGGGACTGAGGGAGCAGAAGTAGGAACCAACTTCCTGAAGAGTTTCATGGCTCTGCTTCTGGCTGACAGGACACCATTAGCTCCTGAAGGGTATTGTACGCTAGCCGTGTCTAGATGCTCACTCCCACAGCATGCCGTCACCCCCCTCACAGAGCCCCAGAAGTCAGAAGACAGGTGAGTAGAAGAAGATAGATCTTCTATCAAGAAAAGTGACGGCTGAGGTACAGCGCGGCTGGCGGGAGCGCAGCGTGCCATTGCTGCCCACACACACAGGCACTGCAGGGTGCAGGGCACAGGGGGGGGGTGCCCTGGGCAGCAAAAACACCGCTATAAACTGGCAAAAAGGGGGCATAAGATGCCCAGGCACAGCCCTACCTCCGCCAGTATAAATATTATGAAAAGTTTCTGAGGTAAAAACGCGCCATTGTGGGGGCGGAGCTTCTTCCTCAGGCAGCCAGCACACTGCTCAGCGCCATTTTCTCTCTCCTCAGGCTGCAGAGACATCGCTGGTCCTCCTTCACTTCTGACTACAAGTATCAGGGTGCAAAACAGGGGGGTGGCACAAGCAAATTTGGTGCTTTACAAGTGTGTTTTACTGTGTAAAAAGCGCTGCATGTCAGTGGGCATCCTGTGTTCACAGGTTTTAGATACTGGCGCTGGGGTTGTGAACTGGCTGCTCCTAAACTGTGTCCCTCTGACAGGTTTTACTGTGGGTCTGTCCCCTATATGTCCCAGTGTGTCTGTGTGTGTGTTGTGCACGTGTGTAAAACATGTCAGAGGCAGGGAGTTCCTCCCCGGAGGAAACCATTTTAGGGACACAGAAGTGTAATGTGGTGGCGCTGCCGGCACACCAAGAGCCTGCATGGGTGAAAGAAATACGTGATAGTATACATTATATCAATAGGAGGTTAGATAAATCTGAATCTCATGCTGAGTGCTGGAGAAAATCTGTGGAAGTTGTGATTTTTCAGGGCTCTGTTCTCCATCCGCAGGCGACCCCTCTGGGTCACATAAGAGACCATTTGCGAATATTGTGAATACTGATACCGACACGGACACTGATTCTTGTGTCGATGATAGTGACTCCAGAGAAATAGATCATAAATTGGAAAAAAATATACAATATATGATTGTGGCTATAAGGGAAGTTCTGGAAGTCACGGAAGCCACTCCTGTACCTCAGGAGAAGGCTTATTTCTATAAAGAAAAGAAATCTAAGGTCACTTTCCCTCCTTCCCACGAGCTTAATACACTCTTTGAAGGGATGTGGGTGAATCCCAAAAATAAATTTTGTATTCCCAAGAGAATTCAGATAGCTTATCATTTCCCGGTGGAGGACAGGAAAAAATGGGAGTCACCCCCTTTGTTAGACAGTGCACTGTCCAGGTTGACAAAGAAGGTAATTCTCCCTGCAGCTGGCACGACTTCACTAAAGGAGCCGGCAGACCGAAAGATGGAAACTACATTGAAATCCATTTATGTTGCCAATGGTACGCTGCTCAGGCCCACAATTGCTTGCGCGTGGGTGAGTCGCGCTATTGAAAAATGGTCAGAAAGCGTGTCATCAGAAATTGACACGATTGATAAAGATGAGATACTTCTTAAATTAGGAAATATCAAAGACGCTGCCGCATACATGCTAGAAGCGATGAAAGATATTGGACTCTTGAGTTCACAAGCGGCTGAAACGGCAGTATCGGCTCGGCAGGCGTTGTGGATTCGCCAGTGGAACGCGGATGCAGATTCCAAAAGAAATATGGAGGCTCTCCCATATAAAGGTGATGCCTTATTTGGCGATGGACTGGATGCATTAGTCTCGGCGGCTACCGCAGGTAAGTCAACATTTTTGCCCTCTGCGCCTGCACCGGCAAAAAAGACATATCACCCGCACATGCAGTCCTTTCGGCCCAATAAATACAAAAAAGCGAGAGGTTCCCCTTCTTTGCAGGTAGGGGAAGGGGAAAGGGAAAGAAGTCCACAGCAGCTTCAGGTTCCCAGGAGCAAAAGTCTACCCCTACTTCTACCAAATCTTCAGCATGACGCTGGGGCTCCTTTGCGGGAGGCCGCTCGGGTGGGGGCATGTCTCAAACTGTTCAGCCAAGGTTGGATTCTGTCTGGCCTGGATCCCTGGGTGTTGCAAATAGTGTCCCAGGGATACAATCTGGAGCTTCAAGATGTTCCCCCATGCCGATTTTTCAAATCGACCTTGCCAGCTTCTCTTCCGGAAAGGGAAGCAGTAATCCAAAAATTATGTCAGGATCAGGTCATAGTCCTGGTACCTTTGTCACAACAAGGGGAGGGGTTTTATTCAAGCCTTTTTTGTAGTTCCGAAGCCGGACGGCTCGGTCAGACCGATCCTAAACCTCAAAAATCTGAATCTCTACTTGAAACAATTCAAGTTCAAAATGGAATCACTGAGGGCAGTGATTTCCATTCTGGAGGAGGGGGATTACATGGTGTCTGTAGACATAAAAGATGCTTACCTGCATGTTCCCATTTATCCTCCTCACCAGGCTTATCTGAGATTCGCGGTTCAGGATTGCCATTACCAATTCCAGACATTACCTTTCGGTCTCTCCACGGTGCCGAGGGTATCCACCAAGGTGATGGCGGAGATGATGGTTCTCCTGCGTCAAAAAGGAGTCAATATAATTCTTAAACTAGACTATCTCCTGATAAAGGCGAGATCCAGGGAGCAGTTGTTACAAAACATCACACTCTCCCTGTCAATACTCCAACAACACGGTTGGATCATAAATTATCCAAAGTCACAGTTGGAACTGACGACAAGATTGTCTTTTCTCGGGATGATTTTGGACACAGAAGTTCAGAGAGTATTTCTTCTGGTGAAAAAGGCTCTGGAAATCCAGAAAATGGTAAAACAGATATTGAAACCATCAAGTGTGTCGATCCATCAGTGCATTCGGTTGTTGGGGAAGATGGTGGCGGCCTACGAGGCCATACAGTTTGGCAGGTTCCATGCCAGGGTATTCTAGTGGGACCTGTTGGACAAGTGGTCGGGATCCCACCTACACATGCACCGGAAGATAATTCTGTCGTCAAAAGCCAGGATTTCACTCCTGTGGTGGCTACAAAGTTCTCACCTACTAGAGGAACGCAGGTTCGGGATTCAGGACTGGGTCCTGGTAACCACGGATGCAAGTCTCCGAGGCTGGGGAGCTGTCACTGAGGGGGAAAGCTTCCAAGGAAAATGGACAAGTCAGGAAGCCTGCCTTCACATAAACATGCTGGAATTGAGAGCCATTTACAACGGCCTTCAACAAGCGGTACATCTTATTCAAGATCATTCCATGCAGATCCAGTCGGACAATGTAACAGCAGTAACGTACATAAACAGGCAGGGCCGAACGAAAAGCAGAGCGGTAATGGCAGAGGTGACGAAGATCCTCCTCTGGGCAGAAAGACATGTAAAGGCTCTGTCGGCAATTTTCATTCTGGGAGTAGACAACTGGGAAGCAGACTTCCTCAGTAGACACGATCTCCATCCAGGAGAGTGGGGCCTCCACCAAAAAGTCTTCGCAGAGGTGACAAGTCTTTGGGGAGTTCCTCAAGTAGACATGATGGCATCTCAACAAGAAGCTTCATAAATATTGTTCCAGGTCGAGAGACCCTCAAGCAATAGCAGTGGATGCGCTAGTGGCCCTGTGGGTGTTCCGGTCGGTGTATGTCTTCCCTCCACTTCCACTGATCCCAAAAGTGCTCAGGATCATAAGGAGAACAAGAGTTTGAGCAATCTTCATTGCCCCAGACTGGCTAAGGAGGGCTTGGTACCCAGATCTTCAGGAGTTGCTCATAGAAGATCCTCGACCTCTTCCTCTTCGCGAGGACCTGCTGCAGCAGGGGCATGTATCAAGACTTACCGTGGCTACGTTTGACGGTATGGCTGTTGAGCGCCGGATCCTTGCCAGGAAGGGTATTCCCAAGGAAGTCATCCCCACCCATATTCAGGCCAGGAAAGGAGTAACGTTGAAACATTACCACCGTATTTGGAGAAAATATGTGTCTTGGTGTGAATCCAAGAAGGCTCCTACGAAAGAGTTTCAGTTGGAACGTTTTTTTTCCTTTTTCTGCAGGCTGGTATGGAGGTGGGCCTCCGATTGGGGTCAATCAAGGTCCAGATTTCGGCCTTGTCAGTGTTCTTCCAAAAACAATTGGCCTCTCTTCCAGAAGTTCAGACCTTCGTGAAAGGGGTTCTGCACATCCAGCCTCCATTTGTGCCTCCAGTGGCACCATGGGACCTTAATGTGGTGTTGCAGTTTCTTCAATCGGATTGGTTTGAGCCTCTACAAGAGATAGAGTTGAAGTTTCTCAGTTAGAAAGTGGTGATGCTGTTTGGCATTGGCATCCGCACGGCGGGTGTCTGAGTTGGGGGCCTTGTCTCACAAGAGCCCTTACTTGATCTTCCATGAAGATAGGGCAGAGTTGAGAACTCGTCAACATTTTCTTCCAAAGGTGGTTTCATCTTTCCACATAAACCAACCTATTGTGGTGCCAGCAGGGCCGGTGCAAGGTTTCTCGGCACCCTAGGCAAAACATGTGCCTGCTGCACTCCCCCCCCCCCCCCCCCCAAAAAAAAAAAGAGAGAGAAAAACCCGCCCAGACGCTAAAAAATAAGATTTTACTTACCGATAAATCTATTTCTCGGAGTCCGTAGTGGATGCTGGGGTTCCTGAAAGGACCATGGGGAATAGCGGCTCCGCAGGAGACAGGGCACAAAAAGTAAAGCTTTTTCCGATCAGGTGGTGTGCACTGGCTCCTCCCCCTATGACCCTCCTCCAGACTCCAGTTAGGTACTGTGCCCGGACGAGCGTACACAATAAGGGAGGATTTTGAATCCCGGGTAAGACTCATACCAGCCACACCAATCACACCGTACAACTTGTGATCTAAACCCAGTTAACAGTATGATAACAGCGGAGCCTCTGAAAGATGGCTTCCAACAACAATAACCCGAATAAGTTAACAATAACTATGTACAATTTATGCAGATAATCCGCACTTGGGATGGGCGCCCAGCATCCACTACGGACTCCGAGAAATAGATTTATCGGTAAGTAAAATCTTATTTTCTCTATCGTCCTAGTGGATGCTGGGGTTCCTGAAAGGACCATGGGGATTATACCAAAGCTCCCAAACGGGCGGGAGAGTGCGGATGACTCTGCAGCACCGAATGAGAGAACTCCAGGTCCTCCTTAGCCAGAGTATCAAATTTGTAAAATTTTACAAACGTGTTCTCCCCTGACCACGTAGCTGCTCGGCAAAGTTGTAATGCCGAGACCCCTCGGGCAGCCGCCCAAGATGAGCCCACCTTCCTTGTGGAGTGGGCCTTTACAGATTTAGGCTGTGGCAGGCCTGCCACAGAATGTGCCAGTTGGATTGTGCTACAGATCCAACGAGCAATCGTCTGCTTAGACGCAGGAGCACCCATCTTGTTGGGTGCATACAATATAAACAACGAGTCAGATTTTCTGACTCCAGCTGTTCTTGCAATATATATTTTTAATGCTCTGACAACGTCCAGTAACTTGGAGTCCTCCAAGTCACTTGTAGCCGCAGGCACTACAATAGGCTGGTTCAGATGAAATGCTGACACCACCTTAGGGAGAAAATGCGGACGAGTCCGCAGTTCTGCCCTGTCCGAATGGAAAATCAGATATGGGCTTTTGTAAGATAAAGCTGCCAATTCTGACACTCTCCTGGCAGAAGCCAGGGCTAGAAGCATGGTCACTTTCCAAGTGAGATATTTCAAATCCACCTTATTTAGTGGTTCAAACCAATGAGATTTTAGAAAATCCAAAACTACATTGAGATCCCACGGTGCCACTGGAGGCACCACAGGAGGCTGTATATGCAGCACTCCCTTCACAAAGGTCTGGACTTCAGGGACTGAAGCCAATTCTTTTTGAAAGAAAATCGACAGGGCCGAAATTTGAACCTTAATAGATCCCAATTTGAGACCCATAGACAATCCTGATTGCAGGAAATGTAGGAATCGACCCAGTTGAAATTCCTCCGTCGGAGCACTCCGATCTTCGCACCACGCAACATATTTTCGCCAAATTCGGTGATAATGTTGCACGGTTACTTCTTTCCTTGCTTTAATCAAAGTAGGAATGACTTCTTCCGGCATGCCTTTTTCCATTAGGATCCGGCGTTCAACCGCCATGCCGTCAAACGCAGCCGCGGTAAGTCTTGAAACAGACAGGGACCCTGCTGAAGCAAGTCCCTCCTTAGAGGTAGAGGCCACGGATCTTCCGTGATCATCTCTTGAAGTTCCGGGTACCAAGTCCTTCTTGGCCAATCCGGAACCACTAGTATCGTTCTTACGCCTCTTTGCCGTATAATTCTCAATACTTTTGGTATGAGAGGCAGAGGAGGAAACACATACACCGACTGGTACACCCAAGGCGTTACCAGCGCGTCCACAGCTATTGCCTGCGGATCTCTTGACCTGGCGCAATACCTGTCCAGTTTTTTGTTGAGGCGAGACGCCATCATGTCCACCATTGGTCTTTCCCAACGGGTTACCAGCATGTGGAAGACTTCTGGATGAAGTCCCCACTCTCCCGGGTGAAGATCGTGTCTGCTGAGGAAGTCTGCTTCCCAGTTGTCCACTCCCGGGATGAACACTGCTGATAGCGCTATCACATGATTCTCTGCCCAGCGAAGAATCCTTGCAGCTTCTGCCATTGCACTCCTGCTTCTTGTGCCGCCCTGTCTGTTCACATGGGCGACTGCCGTGATGTTGTCCGACTGGATCAACACCGGTTTTCCCTGAAGCAGAGGTTCTGCCTGGCTTAGAGCATTGTATATTGCTCTTAGTTCCAGAATGTTTATGTGAAGAGACGTTTCCAGGCTCGTCCATACTCCCTGGAAGTTTCTTCCTTGTGTGACTGCTCCCCAGCCTCTCAGGCTGGCGTCCGTGGTCACCAGGATCCAATCCTGTATGCCGAATCTGCGGCCCTCCAATAGATGAGGACTCTGCAACCACCACAGAAGAGACACCCTTGTCCTTGGAGACAGGGTTATCCGTAGGTGCATCTGAAGATGCGACCCTGACCATTTGTCCAACAGATCCCTTTGGAAATTTCTTGCGTGGAATCTGCCGAATGGAATTGCTTCGTAAGAAGCCACCATTTTTCCCAGGACTCTTGTGCATTGATGTACAGACACCTTTCCTGGTTTTAGGAGGTTCCTGACAAGCTCGGATAACTCCTTGGCTTTTTCCTCCGGGAGAAAAACCTTTTTCTGAACCGTGTCCAGAATCATCCCTAGGAACAGCAGACGAGTTGTCGGCATTAACTGGGATTTTGGAATATTTAGAATCCACCCGTGCTGTTTTAGCACTTCTTGAGACAGTGCTAATCCCATCTCTAGCTGTTCTCTGGACCTCGCCCTTATTAGGAGATCGTCCAAGTATGGGATAATTAATACGCCTTTTCTTCGAAGAAGAATCATCATCTCGGCCATTACCTTTGTAAAGATCCGAGGTGCCGTGGACAATCCGAACGGCAGCGTCTGAAACTGATAGTGACAGTTTTGTACAACGAACCTGAGGTACCCCTGGTGTGAGGGGTAAATTGGAACGTGGAGATACGCATCCTTGATGTCCAAGGATACCATAAAGTCCCCCTCTTCCAGGTTCGCTATCACTGCTCTGAGTGACTCCATTTTGAACTTGAACTTCTTTATGTACAGGTTCAAGGACTTCAGATTTAGAATAGGCCTTACCGAGCCATCCGGCTTCGGTACCACAAAAAGAGTGGAATAATACCCCTTCCCTTGTTGTAGAAGAGGTACCTTGACTATCACCTGCTGAGCGTACAGCTTGTGAATGGCTTCCAAAACCGTCTCCCTTTCGGAGGGGGACGTTGGTAAAGCAGACTTCAGGAAACGGCGAGGTGGATCCGTCTCTAATTCCAACCTGTACCCTTGAGATATTATCTGCAGGATCCAGGGATCTACCTGCGAGTGAGCCCACTGCGCGCTGTAATTTTTGAGACGACCGCCCACCATCCCCGAGTCCGCTTGAGAAGCCCCAGCGTCATGCTGAGGCTTTTGTAGAAGCCGGGGAGGGCTTCTGTTCCTGGGAAGGAGCTGCGTGTTGCTGTCTCTTCCCTCGACCTTTGCCTCGTGGCAGATATGAATAGCCCTTTGCTCTCTTATTTTTAAAGGAACGAAAGGGCTGCGGTTGAAAAGTCGGTGCCTTTTTCTGTGGGGGAGTGACTTGAGGTAGAAAGGTGGATTTCCCGGCTGTAGCCGTGGCCACCAAATCTGATAGACCGACTCCAAATAACTCCTCCCCTTTATACGGCAAAACTTCCATATGCCGTTTTGAATCCGCATCACCTGACCACTGTCGCGTCCATAAAGCTCTTCTGGCCGAAATGGACATAGCACTTACCCGTGATGCCAGTGTGCAGATATCCCTCTGTGCATCACGCATATAAAGAAATGCATCCTTTATTTGTTCTAACGACAGTAAAATATTGTCCCTGTCCAGGGTATCAATATTTTCAATCAGGGACTCTGACCAAACTACCCCAGCACTGCCCATCCAGGCAGTCGCTACAGCTGGTCGTAGTATAACACCTGCATGTGTGTATATACTTTTTTGGATATTTTCCATCCTCCTATCTGATGGATCTTTAAGTGCGGCCGTCTCAGGAGAGGGTAACGCCACTTGTTTAGATAAGCGTGTTAGCGCCTTGTCCACCCTAGGAGGTGTTTCCCAGCGCTCCCTAACCTCTGGCGGGAAAGGGTATAATGCCAATAATTTCTTTGAAATTATCAGTTTTTTATCAGGGGCAACCCACGCTTCATTACACACGTCATTTAATTCTTCTGATTCAGGAAAAACTATAGGAAGTTTTTTCATACCCCACATAATACCCTGTTTAGTGGTACCTGTAGTATCAGCTAAATGTAACGCCTCCTTCATTGCCAAAATCATATAACGTGTGGCCCTACTGGAAAATACGGTTGATTCGTCACCGTCACCACTGGAGTCATCGCCTGTGTCTGGGTCTGTGTCGACCGACTGAGGCAAAGGGCGTTTCACAGCCCCTGACGGTGTTTGAGTCGCCTGGACAGGCACTAATTGATTGTCCGGCCGCCTCATGTCGTCAAACGACTGCTTTAGCGTGTTGACATTATCCCGTAGTTCCAAAAATAAAGGCATCCATTCCGGTGTCGACTCCCTAGGGGGTGACATCCTCATATTTGGCAATTGCTCCGCCTCCACACCAATATCGTCCTCATACATGTCGACACACACGTACCGACACACAGCAGACACACAGGGAATGCTCCTAACGAAGACAGGACCCACTAGCCCTTTGGGGAGACAGAGGGAGAGTTTGCCAGCACACACCAAAAGCGCTATATATATATCAGGGATAGCCTTATAATAAGTGCTCCCTTATAGCTGCTTTGTTATATCAAATTATCGCCATAAATGTGCCCCCCCCTCTCTGTTTTACCCTGTTTCTGTAGTGCAGTGCAGGGGAGAGACTTGGGAGCCGTCCTGACCAGCGGAACTGTGAGAGGAAATGGCGCCGTGTGCTGAGGAGATAGGCCCCGCCCCTTTTCTGGCGGGCTCGTCTCCCGCTATTTAGAGAAATCAGGCAGGGGTTAAATATCTCCATATAGCCTCTAGGGCTATATGTGAGGTATTTTTAGCCTTTATAGGTAATCATTTTGCCTCCCAGGGCGCCCCCCTCCCAGCGCCCTGCACCCTCAGTGACTGCCGTGTGAAGTGTGCTGAGAGGAAAATGGCGCACAGCTGCAGTGCTGTGCGCTACCTTTTGAAGACTGCAGGAGTCTTCAGCCGCCGATTCTGGACCTCTTCTGTCTTCAGCATCTGCAAGGGGGCCGGCGGCGTGGCTCCGGTGACCATCCAGGCTGTACCCGTGATCGTCCCTCTGGAGCTTGATGTCCAGTAGCCAAGAAGCCAATCCATCCTGCACGCAGGTGAGTTGACTCCTTCTCCCCTCAGTCCCTCGCTGCAGTGATCCTGTTGCCAGCAGGAATCACTGTAAAATAAAAAACCTAGCTAAACTTTTTCTAAGCAGCTCTTTAGGAGAGCCACCTAGATTGCACCCTTCTCGGCCGGGCACAAAAATCTAACTGGAGTCTGGAGGAGGGTCATAGGGGGAGGAGCCAGTGCACACCACCTGATCGGAAAAAGCTTTACTTTTTGTGCCCTGTCTCCTGCGGAGCCGCTATTCCCCATGGTCCTTTCAGGAACCCCAGCATCCACTAGGACGATAGAGAAATTATATTTTAAAAAAACTCACTATGTGTGACATTTTTTTGCGGGGACCCCCAGAAAGGCTGTAATGTGTCTGGACACCGTTGGATAGCTTACTCCTGAGTGCAGCCAAACTGAATCTTTATACATTCACTGCCATGCAATATACAGCGGAGCGCAACGGGGCATGTATTTATGCTATGTAACTGATATATACGTGTGTGTGTGTGTGTGTGTCTGTGTGTGTGTGTGTATACATATATATATATATATATATATACACACACACACATATACACACACTTCTACAGTAGAGGAATGGAGTACTGAGGTTGCAATATAAGGGTACCTTAATGGCTGCAGGAGAAGGAGTCCCAGTGAAGAAGAAATTCTACCCATAAAAATGTATAATCGGGACCAATCCAAGGCGACTATATATTGCAGGCTGCAGAAGAAGGAGACTGTGATCCACTCAGACAGGGAACAGTAGCAGGGGAGCCGCGCGCAGTCTGCCCTGCAGTGTAGTCCCAGTCCCTCACATAGCACAACACAATCATCCCCGCAGGACTCCCATATGCAGAGTCATTTCTTGTGGTGCGGGGCGGGCATATGTCAGCGCGGAGAGGAGCAGAAGAACTGTACCACCAGCCGGCAGCACCAGTGGCGGAACTTGTGAGTGGTGGGCCCAGGTGCAAGGATATGCTTTTGGCCCCCCTCCTCCACCCCAGGGTGAGGTACAGGGTGACGAAGATGAGGCAGAGGATGACGGGATGAGGTAGAGGGTGACAGGGAAATGGAGAGTTGGTGAAAGGTTGAGACAGGGGGAGATGGATCAAGGAAGAGAGGGGGAGACTGAGAAAGAGAGGGGAATTATGGAGAGAGAGAGTCAGACAGAGAGAGGGGGAGAGGGAGGGAGGGAGAGAGGGATTGAAGGGTGAAGAGGAAGGCAGATGGGGGGGGGGAGGATGAGCAGCACTTGCCACCTTCTCATACTCTAGCATTGCTTTTTTCCCTACCTGTAGTCTGTGGCTTGTGCAATCCAGGGCTGCTGCTGGGCGTGGAGATGGCCAGTGTCTCTGCTTCCCTCCAATTGATTTTTGGTGCCACGGACAGCAGGGGACGGGAGGAGGGTGGAAAATAAATATGAAAGGGGAGTGAGGAGCTGAGAGAGCGTGTTCTCCTCCCCCTCCGGTCAGGCAGTCCCACACAACCAGCTTAAATGAGTATGGGGGAGGAGCAGAGAGAGAGGCTCCTCCTGCACAAACGGAAGGGCACTCAACAGACAATTGGCCAGCACTACAACATCTGGGAGGAGGGGGAGGCGCTCGAGAACAGTGGGGAGGGGATGGGAGATCGTCCCTCCTCACCCTTAACAACCTGTATCGTGGCATCAGTAAGTCCGTGGGGCGGGCGGACATGCTTGAGCGGGGAGGAGAGAGAAGAGCAGCCCCTCCTCCCTCTGCGGCCGGGACCCCGATTATGTGCTGCACTTTATTATTAGGAACTGGGGCACTGGCGGTAGGCACAGCGCTGGAAGCGGCAGTATTACAATGAGTCAGTGTGACTCTTTGCAATGCCGGCGGCTGTGCGCCCCTACACAGCGGCGGGCCTCGGTGCAATGCACCGCTTGCACCGCTGCTAGTTAAGCCACTGGGCAGCACGCTGCTTACTCTATGTGTATAGCGTATTAGAGGCGCTGCCGATGGGTTTCACTCATACTGTCAGCGCTGCAGGGATGCTGCGGCCGCCCAACTGTTCTCAGCCGCCAGCGCTGACAGTATGAGTGTAACCCATCGGCAGCGCCTCTAATACTCTATACACATAGAGTAAGCAGCGTGCTGCCGGCTAGTGGTACAGTTCTTCTGCTCCTCTCAACATATTCCTCTTAAGGAAGAGGAGGAGCTGAGCAAGGGTCAAGAAGCATTCACCAGTAGCGTGAGCTGCCGCCCTCCAGTGGCTGCCGCCCATAGGCAGCTGCCTAAAGCTGCCTAGTGGTGGCGCCGGCCCTGGGTGCCAGTAGTTACTGACACGTTCACTGAGTCAAAGTCTCTAGATGTGGTAAGAGCTTTGAAGATTTATGTCGCTAGAGCAGCTCGAATATGGAAAACAGAGTCTTTGTTTGTCCTGTATGCTCCCAACAAGATTGGGTTTCCTGCTTCCAAGCAGACTATTGCGCATTGGATCAGAAGTACGATTCAGCACGCTCATACTATGGCTGGATTGCCGTTACCGACGTCGGTGAAGGCCCATTCCACTAGGAAGGTGGGCTCATCCTGGTGGCTGCCCGGGGGGTCTCTGCATTGCAACTTTGCTGAGCAGCTACTTGGTCGGGGTCAAACACATTTGCAAAATTCTACAAGTTTGAGACCTTGGCCGATGAAGACCTCAAGTTCGGTCAATCGGTGCTGCAGGGTCATCCGCACTCTCCTGCCCGTCCTGGAGCTTTGGTATAAACCCCGTGGTCAATAAGTGGACCCCAGCATCCTCTAGGACGTATGAGAAAACAGGATTTTGATACCTACTGGTAAATCCTTTTCTCCTAGTCCGTAGAGGATGCTGGGCGCTCGTCCCAGTGCATACTTTACCTGCAGTTTTGATTAATAGAGTTACACGTGTTGTGTTTTATTAGTTTTAGCATGTTTGCTGTAATTGGTTCATGCCTGGTGGTGTGTGTTATGTTGAATGCCATGTTGTGCGGCATGGTTGAGGTGTGAGCTGGTATGTACAGATGTGTCCACTTACATCTTTGCTTTTTTACAAATTTGGCACAACATGGAAAACACGGCTAAGCTGATTTTCACGAGTAGCGAGTGGGTGAATTTTTTTATTTTTGTTTGCCATAATTGAATATGTATAAAGTAACATATTAAAGAAGCAAATTAAAAAAAAATCACAAGGCATGGCTAAATCTCTGAGTCTATGGCATGCAAAACTGTGCCATACATGGCGGGATATAGCAAAGAAGTATGTGGACACATCTGTATCTCACCATTAGTATTAAAGTAAATCCTTTCCTCGAAATGTCTCCCTGGGCACAGTTCCTATAACTGAGGTCTGGAGGAGGGGCATAGAGGGAGGAGCCAGTTCACACCCATTGAAAAGTCTTAAAGTGCCCATGGCTCCTGCGGAACCGTCTATACCCCATGGTCATGAAGTGGACCCCAGCATTCTCTACGGACTAGGCGAAAAGGATTTACCGGTAGGTATCAAAATCCTGTTTTTGTGCATCTGGAAACTTATTGCCCACCCCCCTTATATATGTGTATTCACAGCTGTCTACAGGGAATATATATGTATTTCCGACGGATGGGATGCCAGTGTCAGTATCCCAACAGCGGCCTCCCACCAGGCAGAATGCCGGCAGCGGGGCAAGCGTTACGAGGCCCCTTGCAGGCTCACTGTGCTAACCACACTGCGGGCACGGTAGTTCGCTGCACTTGCCACAGGATCTTTTCACACTCTGTGGGTGTCGTGCACACCCACGAGTGGGAATAGCCCCTGTGAACCAGTATTCTGGCTGGCGGTATTGCTGGCTGGGGGGATCAGCGTCTGGCAAATTGATTGCCTCCCATCTACAGAGCAGGTGGTATAGATTAGCAGTCAGGGAAAAACCATCTACAAGTACAGAGTCACTTTCACTATAACTCCCAGCACTACTGCTGTGTCGGGTGGGGGAAGCTGGCCCGGGAGAGAACCTAGGGTGTCATTCCGAGTTGTTCGCTAGTTGCTTTCATTCGCAGCGCAGCGATCAGGCAAAAATCTGGCATTTCTGCGCATGCGTATGCGGCGCAATGCGCATGCGCGTCGTACTCTTACAACAAACGACGTAGTTTCACACAAGGTCTAGCAAAGCTTTTCAGTCGCACTGCTGACCGCAGAGTGATTGACAGGAAGTGGGTGTTTCTGGGTGTCTGCTGACCGTTTTCAGGGAGTGAGTGGAAAACGCAGTTGTGCCAGATAAAAACGCAGGCGTGGCTGGGGAAACGTAGGCGTGGCTGGCCAAACGCAGGGCGTGTTCGTGACGTCAAAACAGGAACTGAATAGTCTGAAGTGATCGCAAGCTAGGCGTAGGTCTAGAGCTACTCTGAAACTGCACAAAATTATTTTGTAGCTGCTCTGTGATCCTTTCGTTCGCACTTCTGCTAAGCTAAAATACACTCCCAGAGGGTGGCAGCTTAGCGTTTGCATGGCTGCTAAAAGCAGCTAGCAAGCCAACAACTCGGAATGAGGGCCTTAGTGTACTAGATGAATTTCAGTCTCTTGGGGGAACCGATGAGCGTCAATCTTTATTTACATACTCTCGCATCACTTCAGTTAGTTCAGCATCAACATCTTTTATCCAACATTATTATATCTGCAGCTTATCATCTTCAGCAAATAAATTTTACTAGTCAGCGCCCTTATGTGCAGGTGCTGTTATTTTTAATTGCTCAGAATTACATCTAACTTTTACAGTTTTAAATATATGATGATATGACTTTTATAAGGTAAGAGGTTTTTACTGTATGTATTTGTTATCTTCATGAAAGAGCCACTGTATTAAAGGCACAGAAACGTCTGCAGTATATACAGTATGCCTATGTCAGTGTGAGTTTATTTGTGCCAGATACAATTTAAAAAAACTAAAAACCAATGCAACGTGCTTAGATGATTCGAGTTCTAATTCATATCTGAATCGTGGCTGCTCCCCGGGGGTGGTCCTTTGTCAGCATAGGACTGAATGGATGTCAGTCATAGATTTCCTAGAGGGTGCCATCATCTGTGATAATAATTCCATGTCAAGTTATAGGGCCTTTGTATTAAATCTTGGTGAGAGATAAAGTGGACGGAGATAAAGGGGCAGATTTATTAAGCCTGGAGAAGTGATAAGTGGAAAGAGATAAAGCACTAGCCAGTCAGCTCCTAGCTGTCATTTTTCAAACCCAGCCTGTGACATGGTAGTTAGGAGCTGATTGGCTAGTACTATATCGCCTTCACTTTATCACTTCACCAGGCTTAATAAATCTGCCACAAAGTATCAGCCACTCAGCTCCTAACTACCATGTTATAGACTGGGTTTAAAAAATGACAGGAACTGATTGGTTGGTACTTTGGGGCAGATGTATTAACCTGGAGAAGGCATAAGGAAGTGATAAACCAGTGATATGTGCAAGGTGATATAGGCACCAGCCAATCAGCTCCAATATGTAAATTAACAGTTAGGATCTGATTGGCTGGTGCCTTTATCACCTTGCACATATCACTGGTTTATCACTTCCTTATGCCTTCTCCAGGTTAATACATCTGCCCCTCTATCTCCGTCCATTTTATCTCTCTCCAAGGCTTAGGGGGTAATTCCAAGTTGATCGCAGCAGGATTTTTGATAGCAATTGGGCAAAACCAAGGCCCGAGTTGTTCGCTCGCAAGCTGCTTTTAGCAGCATTGCTCACGCTAAGCCGCCGCCTACTGGGAGTGAATCTTAGCTTATCAAAATTGCGAACGAAAGGTTCTCAAAATTGCGAATAGAAACTTCTTTGTAGATTCTGAGTAGCTCGAGACTTACTCTTCCAGTGCGATCAGTTCAGTGCTTGTCGTTCCTGGTTTGACGTCACAAACACACCCAGCGTTCGCCCAGACACTCCTCCGTTTCTCCAGCCACTCCCGCATTTTTCCCAGAAACGGTAGCGTTTTTTCACACACTCCCATAAAACGGCCAGTTTCCGCCCAGAAACACCCACTTCCTGTCAATCACACTCCGATCTCCAGAACGAAGAAAAAACCTCGTAATGCCGTGAGTAAAATACCTAACTGCATAGCAAATTTACTTGGCGCAGTCACAGTGCGAACAATGCGCATGCGCAGTTAGTGGAAAATCGCTGCAATGCGAAGAAAATTACCGAGCGAACAACTCGGAAGGACCCCCCATGTGCACTGCAGGGGAGGCAGATATAACATGTGCAGAGAGAGTTAGATTTGGGTGGGGTGTGTTCAATCTGCAATCTAATTTGCAGTGTAAAAATAAAGCAGCCAGTATTTACCCTGCACAGAAATAAAATAACCCACCCAAATCTAACTCTTTCTGCACATGTTATATCTGCCTCACCTGCAGTGCACATGGTTTTGCCCAATTGCTATCAAAAATCCTGCTGCGATCAACTTGGAATTACCCCCTTAGTACATAGACCCCATAGTTCTTTAACTGTAAAACTCCTGCATATGAACCAGAGGACTGCTGAGGTAATGTCTCTTGGTGAATCCCAAAATTAGACCCTCGCACCAGGGACAACCGAAAGATGGCCAGACAGCCTTCCAGTTTGCGTATTCCTTACATAGACACACACATTTTGCAATTCAATTGGGGTGTGAGCTCTCAGCAGCCGTCATTCCCACTATTACATAACCCTGCATTAAACCACCAAACACGATATTACTGAAAGATATGAACGATCTCGTTCATTAATGAATGAGATACCGTTCATATCGTTCAGTGTGGAGGCACCAGCGATGGCCCTGCGCTCGTTCATCGTTGGTGCCCCGTCGCTTGTGCATGCAGGCCAATATGGACGATCTCGTCTTTACTCCCCCCGTCACTGCCCCCCAGCCGCTGGGTCGCCCGTTGGCCGTATCCACCGTCAGGCAGCTCGGCGGCAGATCGCATAGTGTGTAGGGCCCTTTAGCCCTAGTGAGGATAGTATTGCATAATTTGTGTAGCTGAGTAAAGACTTTTATATATTTTTTTTTATATACCTTTTAAAAAATAAATAACATTTGGAATACACAAACAGAAAGGCTGTCCGGAAAGCTTTCGGGTGTCCCTGGTGCTAGGGTGTCATTGCAGGATTTAGGGGCAGATGTATTAACCTGGAAAAGGCATAAGGAAGTGATAAACCAGTGATATGTGCAAGGTGATAAAGGCAGCAGCCAATCAGCTCCAATATGTAAATTAACAGTTAGAATCTGATTGGCTGGTGCCTTTATCACCTTACACATATCACTGGTTTATCACTTACTTATGCCTTCTCCAGGTTAAAACATCTGCCCCTCAGTGAGATATTGCCTCAACAGTCCTCTAGTCCGTAAGTGGGAATTTGAAAGTTAAAGAACTATAACTGACATGGAAATTTTATCACAGTTGATATAATACTATTTGCGCCCTCTGGAAAATCTATGATCGAGATAGATATATATATATATGTATATATATATATATATATATATATATATATATATTCTTCGCACTGCGCACTTTTTGTTGTGTCAGTACTGTTAACTTGTACTTTTTGTCTGAAAGTTCGATAAGTTGTTTTAAATAGGTAATTTAATAATGCTTAGTAACCAATAAGATGTATTAACATATACTGTACTTACAAGCAGCAAGTGTTTTTGACTGCAATGGCTAATACTCTACGATACTCTGCAATGGTAGAACTGTAATGGTGCCCAGACACGGTGCAATTATTGCATGCTATTTGATCTTTTTAGTTCAAATAGCATCGCATCTGGGTGGTCATTCCGAGTTGTTCACTCGTTGCCGATTTTCGCTATGCTGCGATTTGTTGCTAAATGCGCATGCGCATGGTACGCAGAGCGCATGCGCTAAGTTATTTAACACAAAACTTAGTAGATTTGCTGGTGTTCGTGCGACGCTTTTCAGTCGCATTGCTGATCGGTGAATGATTGACAGGAAAGGGGCGTTTCTGGGTGGTAACTGAGCATTTTCCGGGAGTGTGCTAAAAAACGCAGGCATGTCAGGCAAAAACGCGGGAGTGTCTGGAGAAACGGGGGAGTGGCTGGCCGAACGCAGGGCGTGTTTGTGACGTCAAACCAGGAACTAAACGGACTGAGCTGATCGCAATCTAGGAGTAGGTCTGGAGCTACTCAGAAACTGCAAAGAATTATTTAGTAGCAGTTCTGCTAATCTTTCGTTCGCTATTCTGCTAAGCTAAGATACACTCCCAGAGGGCGGCGGCCTAGCGTTTGCAATGCTGCTAAAAGTAGCTAGCGAGCGAACAACTCGGAATGAGGGCCTTAGTTCAAAATGACCGTGTGTATTATCCCTTGCGATGGGATGCACACTCCCGTCTAGTCCATATCTCAAGGCAAAATAGTATGTGCATGCAGGTATTTTTGTACTACAGCACACATAGTACATTGTAGTGTATTCAAAATCGGATGTAGTTCAAATAGCATGTAGTTCATAGCATACCCCACTTAGTCCAAATTGCATAGCACACATTGTATAGGCTCAAATGTCACCTAGCACAAATAGCACCGTGTGCGGGCCCCCCATAAGGCTCATTACACAGCCCATAATTACAACATAGTAACTTTAACAAAACATCTTTCTGGTATTATAATCCCATCATGATGTGTTCATTGTTTGAACGTATTATGTTTGCATTTTTTACTTATAATCTACTTACATGCCTGCAGGAAATTCTCTTTGTAGAGGAGGGTGACAAACACTAGTATAGCAGAGCCACAATTTAGGCAGCATTTCATGGTCTTATCCCTTTATCCTTTGACAGGTGTGTAGCTCTCCAACCATACACAGCTCATGGACCCGATGAGATAGATCTCCAGAAGGGAGAAGGCATCCGTGTCCTGGGCAAATTCCAGGAAGGATGGCTCCGCGGGGTTTCATTGGTCACTGGAAAAATTGGTATCTTCCCCAGCCATTGTGTTACTACTGTTTACAGGTTAGTGTAATGCTACACCAATACTGTTTCCACAATGGGATAACCTCTACTAATATGTTTGGCATCATCAAGTAGGGATTTTTTCTAATATAGGCCACAACACCCTATAACAGGGGCACACGGGACTTTAATTTCTGCAGAGAATTTTATATGCATTGTATTTCATTCAGTGTATTCAGATTAGTCTTTATAAAATGAAACACAGATGCTACGTATGGAATTGAGTTCATAGTAATTGGAAGCCTATGTACGCACCAGAACAATATTCCTGAGATGCGATATCATCTATGATGGGACCCGATATTGGAAAGTGCATACACACTTGTCGATGCCGGAAGCGACGGTGCAAAGGCAGAGGGGGGGGGCTTCGGCAGCATTGCCCTTGCAGGCGATGTCGCCCGCCGGACCTGCATGCAAGACTAATGGACAATGTTGCAGACTACGCGTGGTGATGTGCACGGAAGCTGCACTTGGAGATCAGATGTTCTCCAAGCGCCGCCTGTCCATACAGTGTGAACGGGAAACGGGTCGCATAGACCCGGCATCCTGATCACACCGCACAGCGACCAGGGTTATGCGTGCTCATGTGCAATAACCCGGGTTACAAGCTGGCAGTATGAATGACACTCGTGCGTCAGTCTCACTCTGTTATATCTCAGCGATAAAGTATAATACAGATAAGCTGTACTGTATCTGTGCCTTTCCCAGAGGATTTAAAAAAAAAAAATATTTAGTTAAAATATTTCAGTTAATTTAACATTTTTATTTTCAGAATTGTGATAACTGTAAATGAGCAGGTACTGTATTTTACCACAAAGGGGTCTATTAACCACTTAACTGATGATTTTTGTTTTGCGAAAAACGCTTAGAAATTGTACTTTTTTATTTAAAGTCTTTGTAATAATATATATAATAAATTACTAACACCCGCCCCCCCCCCCCCCCATCAGAAATAACACCTTCCCCGGCCAGTGTCAAAAAATCCCCAGCTTTACCTACCCCCACTCCTCTAGCGGTAATATATCCCAGTGGTAGAGCCCCCTCACCCCATTGTCAATGGGCCCCCCACTGTTCAGAGAAAGTAGGAGAACATAACATAACGTTGGAGATGCTTCAATTGTGGTGAATAATCCCATCCTGCTGTTGTCACTTGTACACAATGTCACACTCCATATATTGCGCATTGGTTAAAATAAAATTTGCAATAATTCTTCTTCACGTGCATTCTTATGCACATATGCTGTAATCTGAAAGTCTTGTGAGTGCCGCATATCTACCTGTTGTTTTATATATATATATATATATATATATATATATATATATCTCCGCTGTACCTCCAGCACTCAGGAAGTCCACCGCAGGGACTGAATTGCTCAGGTGCCTTCCACCAGGGGTATCACCCCACTACAACATGCATAGAAAGACGAGGCGGCACTCAGAGACTTTAAAGCAGCATAAACGTGTATTGGTGCAATCAACGTTTCGGGGAGGGGAGGTGTGTGTTTCAATTAGAGATGAGCGGGTTCAGTTCTAAGTGAACTGAAACCCCCCAGACTTCACGTCACAAGCCCGGATCTGAGTCAGGCTCGGTTTTCCCGCCTGACTCGGAAACCAGAACGAGGCAAAACGTCATCTGTCATCTGTCGGATTCTCGCGGGATTTGGATTCCATATAAGGAGCCCCGCGTCTCCGCCATTTTCACTCCGGCAATGGAGAGTGTAGAGAGAGGACGTGTCTCCGTTCTCTCAGTGTCCGTGTCTTGTGCTGTATTTGTCCAGTCACAGTGGTTGTGTCCTCTTGCTGCCATATGTCTGCTGTATAAGTCCGGTCCAGTGGTGCTGTGTTGTGCTGCATCAGTTCAGTGGTGGTGTATTGTGCTGCATCAGTCCAGTGGCAGTGTCCTGTGCATCAGCCATCAGTCATTCCAGTGACCAGGCAGTCACAGTGGTATACTCTGCTGTATAATAATAACAACAACTCCCTTACAATGATGCTGTGTTGTCCTGCATCAGACCAGTGGTAGTGTCCTGTGCACAGGGCCGGATTAAGACATGGGGGTGCCCAGGGCACTTAAGACAGGGGGGCCCCAGTGGAAGGTGGGTGGGGTATATTAGATTGTGCATACCTCCGAACATGTTCCATTCCAGGAGGGACAAAATGCTCTCTACCTGGTCTTCCCTCTTAATATATGATTGGCATCACCTGTGTTGAACTATTTAATTGATAAGAAAGGTATTTCAACACAGGTGATTGAAATCATAAATTAAGAAGGAAATCCAGGTAGATAGCATTTTGTCCCTCCTGGAATGGGTCATGGTGGGAGGTATAGATTGTGTATAATCAGAGGCGGGATGGCCATATGGCTTACAGGGAAGATTCTCGGTGGGCCTACGCACCCGCGGGGCCTGTTTTGTTTGAGGACACGTGGTCCTATTTATAGACATAATGAATAAGATGCAAAATAATTTGCATATATGAAAATTACTTTGCCACTTAGCCTGTGATTGCAGATGATCTAGTGTATGCTCTTCTGCCTGCTTGGCTGACATATAAGATTGAGTGAATAGTGATTGGGATATGGTTGGTGTAATAAGCAAGAAAATATATATTTCTAAAGAATTATATAGTTTCCTAAATTCTGAAGGTGTATCATATAATGTGCTCATAATATTTAATTTTATTTCCTTTTAACTTCCCCCTTGATGCTAGACATGCCCACTATCTGGAAAGTCTTGGGGGAAGGGTGCTGCTGCCATGGCCCATGGCTAGACCTTACACCTCTGGTGCTGCCCATGTGGGGCCACTAGTACAAATTTTTTTCCAGGGCCGCTTTTTGTTCCCAATCCGCCCCTGTGTATAATCAATTTTAACCAATGGTGTATATTAGTTTTAACTAATAGTTTAATAATGCCTGGGTACTGTTATTAGCTCCATCTAATTGAAAGACAACTATGTTATACATTTTTCTTGTAGTGGAACAAAGACAACTTAACCTTAAAATACACACAGAAAAATAAAATAATTTATCTTGTCACATGCAAGAATAGCAGCAGCCTCTGTACTACTTACAGACTGGGACAGGGCTCAGGAGGTCTCCCTGTGTGTGTCTCTATCTCTAGACTCAAATGGTTTAGTTGCATAACAGTTTACACAAGACTCAGATACCCAGGCGGGGAGGAGGAGAAGCTGGGATCCTTGTGTCACTTACAGCTCTCTCCACCCTCCTATCTCTCTTCTGGTTAGAAAGCTCTGTCGGTAGCTCATGAAACATGATATTCCTGTGTCTCTACCTGCACTGCATACTGTCTTGCTCATATTCTGGCTGCTGGATCTGCTGCTGCTGAAGAGGTTAAGCTCGTGATGTCAGTGTGCTCTGGTTGGGGGGGGCGGGCCCTGACACAGGGGGGCCTGGGGCACAGTATGCCCGGCATCCCCACCTTAATCTGGCTATGCCTGTGCATCAGCCATCAGTCATTCCCTTTGCCACATATTGTGTTATATAACTCCAGAAAAATAATGGGGAACAAAAATTTGGAGGATAAAATAGGGAAAGATTAAGAACTACTTCCTCCTAGTGCTGAAGCTGCTGCCACTAGCCATGACCTAGACGATTAAATGCCATCAACGTCGTCTGCCAAGGCCGATGCCCAATGTGATAGTAGAGGGCATGAAAAAGCCAAAAAGCCAAAGTTTGGTAAAAAGACCCAAAAAAAGAAACTTAAATGGTCTGAGGAGAAATGTAAACTTGCCAATATGCCATTTACGACACGTAGTGGCAAAGAACGGCTGATGCCCTGGCCTATGTTCATGACTAGTGGTTCATCTTCACATGACGATGGAAGCCCTCATCCCCCCGCTAGAAAAATGAAAAGAGTTAAGCTGGAAAAAGCACAGAAAAGAACTGTGCATTCTGAGATGATATCACAAATCCCCACGGAGAGTCCAAGTGTGTCGGTGGTTGCGATGCCTGACCTTCCCAACACTGGACGGGAAGAGGTGGCTCCTTCCACCATTTACACGCCCCCTGCAAGTGCTGGAAGGAGCACCTACAGTCCAGTTTCTGATTTTGAAATTGAAGATGTCACTGTTGAAGTACACCAGGATGAGGATATGGGTGTTGCTGGCGCTGAGGAGGAAGTTGACGATGAGGATTCTGATGGTGATGTGGTTTGTTTAAGTCAGGCACCGGGGGAGACACCTGTTGTCCGTGGAATGAAGAAGCCCATTGTGATGCCTGGGCAAACTACCAAAAAATCCACCTCTTCTGTGTGGAATTATTTCTCCACAAATCCGGACAACAGGTGTCAAGCCATCTGTTGCCTCTGTGAATCTGTAATAAGTAGGGGTACGGATGTTAACCACCTAGGAACATCCTCCCTTATACGTCACCTGCAGCACATTCATCAGAAGTCAGTGTCAAGTTGTGAAACTTTGGTTTAAGAGCATAAGCAGTCCACTGACACCTAAATCCCTTCTTCCTCTTGTACCCAAGTTCCTGCAAGCCACACCCCCAACTCCCTCAACGTCAACTTCTTCCTCAGTCAGGAACGTCAGTAGTCCTGCAGGCCATATCACTGTCAAGACTGTGGATTCCTCGCCTTACCGGGATTCCTCTGGAGGATCCTTGAGTGGTATGCCTGCTGTTGCTGCTGCTGCTGCTGCTGTTGTTGCTGCTGGGAGTCGATCGTCATCCCAGAGGGGAAGTCGGAAGACCACTTGTACTACTTCCAGTAGGCAATTGACTGTCCAACAGTCCTTTATGAGGAAGATGAAATATGATAGCAGTCATCCTGCTGCAAAGCGGATAACTGAGGCCTTGAGCCTTGACAGCTATGGTGGTGTTAGACGTGCGTCCGGTATCCGCCATTAGTTCAGTGGGACTTAAAGAATTGTTTGAGGTACTGCGTCCCCGGTATCAAATCCCATCTAGGTTCCACTTCTCAAGGCAGGCCATACCGAGAATGTACAGAGACTTCAGAAAAAGTGTCCTTAGTATCCTACAAAATGCAGTTGTACCCACTGTCCACTTAACCACGGACATGTGGACATGTGGAACAGGGCAGACTAAGGACTATATGACTGTGACAGCCCACTGGGTAGATGTATTGCCTCCCGCAGCAACAACAGCAGCAGCACCAGTAGCAGCATCTCGCAAATGCCAACTCTTTCCTAGGCAGACTACGCTTTGTATCACCGCTTTCCGTAAGAGGCACACAGCTTTCAACCTCTTACGGAAACTGAGGAACATCATTGCAGAATGGCTTACTCCAATTAGACTCTCCTGGGGCTTTGTGATATCGGACAATGCCACCAATATTGTGCGTGCATTACATCTGGGCAAATTCCAGCACGTCCCATGTTTTGCACATACAATTCATTTGGTGGTGCAGAATTTTTTGAAAAATGACAGGGGCGTGCAAGAGTTGCTGTCGGTGGTACGAAAAATTGCGGGCCACTTTCGACATTCAGTCACCGCGTGCCGAAGACTGGAGCGCCATGAAACACGCCTGAACCTGCCCTGCCATCATCTGAAGCAAGAGGTGGTAATAAGGTTGAATTCAACACTCTATATGCTTCAGAGGATGGAGGAGCAGCAAAAGGCCATTCAAGCCTATACATCCACCTACGATATAGGCAAAGGAGGGGGAATGCACCTGACTCAAGCGCAGTGGAGAATGATTTCCATCTTGTGCAAGGTTCTCCAACCCTTCAAACTTGACACACGTGAAGTCAGTTCAGACACTGCTAGCTTGAGTCAGTTCATTCCCCTCATCAGGCTTTTGCAGAAGCAGCTGGAGAAATTGAAGGAGGAGCTAAGACGGAGCGATTCCGCAAAGTAAGTGGGACTTGTGGATGGAGCCCTTCATTCGCTTTGCCAGGATTCAAGGGTGGTCAATCTGTTGAAATCAGAGCACTACATTTTGACCACTGTGCTTGATCCTAGGTTTAAAGCCTCTGTCGTATCTCTCTTTCTGGCAGACACAAGTGTGCAGAAGTGCAAAGACCTGCTGGTGAGTAAATTGTCAACTCAAGCGGAACGTGACCCGTCAACAGCTCCTCCTTCAATTTCTCTCGCCACTGGGGCTGCAAGGAAAAGGATAAGATTTCCTAGCCCACCCGCTGGCGGTGATGCAGGGCAGTCAGGAGCGAAAGCTGACATCTGGTCCGGACTGAAGAACCTGCTAACGATTACTGACATGTCTACTGTCACTGCATATGATTCTGTCACCATTGAAAGAATGCTGGAGAATTATATGAGTGACAGCATCCAAGTAGGCATGTCAGTATGTATACTGGCAGTAAAAAGAGGCAATTTGGATGCCTTTGCACAAACTGGCTTTATTTTACCTAAGTTGCCCCCCTTCAGTGTGTACTCCGAAAGAGTGTTTAGTAGGAGGTTACTTCCACAAAATGTGGAGAAGATGATGTTCATCAAAATGATTTATAAATTCCTCCGGGAAGACCTTTACCAGCAATTGCCTCCAGAAAGTACACAGGAACCTGTGATGGTGGATTCCAGTGGGGACGAATTAATACTCTGTGAGGAGGAGGATGTACACAGTGAAAGGGGTGAGGAATCGGAGGATGAGGATGAGGTCTTGCCTCTGTAGTGCCAGTTTGTGCAAGGAGAGATTGATTGCTTGTTTTTTGGTGGAGGCCCAAACAAACCAGTCATTTCAGCCACAGTCGTGTGGCAGACCCTGTCGCTGAAATGATTGGTTTGTTAATGTGTGCATGTCCTGTTTATACAACATATGGGTGGGTGGGAGGGCCCAAGGACAATTCCATCTTGCACCTCTTTTTCTTCTTATCATCATGTGCTATTTGGGGACTTATCATGTGCTGTTTGGGGACTATTTTTTAAAGTGCCATCCTGTCTGACACTTCAATATATGTCCAGTGGTACTGCCATTTAATTCCAGTGATTTTGACGTATAATTCCAGTGATTTTGACGTATAATTCCAGTGATATTGCCATTTAATTCCAGTGATTTGCCGTATAATTCCAGTGATTTGAACGTATAATTCCAGTGATTTTGCCATTTAATTCCAGCGATTTGGCCCTTTAATTCCAGTGATTTGGATGTATAATTTCATTAATTTTGCAGTATGATTCCAGTGATTTTGCAGTATAATTCCAGTGATTTTGCAATTTAATTCCAGTGATTTGGACGTATAATTCCAGTGATTTTGCCATTTAATTCCAGTGATTTGGACGTATAATTCCAGTGATTTTTCCATAATTCCAGTGGTTTGGACGTATAATTCCAGTGATTTGGACGTATAATTCCAGTGATTTTGCCATTTAATTCCAGTGATTTGGACGTATAATTCCAGTGATTTGGGCATATAATTCCAGTAATTTTGCAGTATAATTCCAGTGATTTGGATGTATAATTCCAGTGGGAATTGTTTGTGTCGCTTGGCTTAGTCATACAGCTACCTAATTGCACCACTTCGACATCTTTGCATGAGGTGCTGTTTGGAGCCTAGTTTTTGAAAAGTGCCATCCTGTCTGACACTGCCGTATGAGTCCAGGGCTACTGCTGTATTAGTCCTGGGGTACTGCCGTATAAGTCCACCAATTGCAGAATTTTTGAAAAATGACAGGGGCGTGCAGGAGATGCTGTCAGTGGACCGAACAATTGCGGCCCACTTTCGACATTCAGCCACTGTGTGACACTACTAGATGGGCCATGTGATTGTGTCACTTAGCTTAGTCATACAGCATCCTTGGTGCACCTCTTTTTCTTCTTTGCATCATGTGCTGTTTGGGGCCTTTTTTTTATATCTGCCCTCCTGTCTGCCGCAGCAGTGCCACTCCTAGATGGGCCAATTGTTTGTGTCGCTTAGCTTAGTCATACAGCTACCTCATTGCACCTCTTCTACATCTTTGCATGAGGTGCTGTTTGGGGCCTTTTTTATATATCTGCCCTCCTGTCTGCCACTGCAGTGCCACTCCTAGATGGGCCAAGTGTTTGTGTTGTCCACTTGTGTTGCCTAGCTTAGTCATTCAGCAACCTCTGTGCAACCTTTTGGCCTAAAAACAATATTGTGAGGTGTGAGGTGTTCAGCATAGACTGGAAATGAATGTTATTGAGGTTAATAATACCGTAGGAGCAAAATGACCCCCAAATTCTGTGATTTTAGTTGTTTTTATGTTTTTTTCAAAAATCATCCAGATCCAAAACCAAAACACGAAAGGGTGGTTTTGGCAAAACCAAGCCAAAACACGAAAGTGGAATTAGAACCAAAACCAAAACACAAAACACGAAAAGTTCCAGCCGCACATTTCTAGTTTCAATACACCTTGATTGATTTCCACTGTTTCCTTCCTGTGGTTGTTCCAATCCTTTCCAGAGGGCACCGAAGCAGATCTATATGATATGAGAGAGTGCCGGTCCGAATCCAGATATCATATATGTATATATGTGTATATATGTGTAATATATATATATATATATATATATATATATATATATAAATCAACACATATATTGGTTTCTGAATAGCTATACACTTGTACGGCTCTTAAATGTTCTGTGCGCAGTTCCTCCATACACTAAAGTGCCTAGAAATGACATATTTCGATTGTGTAATTATACAGTTTGCTGCCTCAATGCATTATGTGGCTACCCTGTTTCACTTACACTCTGCTAGAAATGTAAGTTTGTGGGAAAAATTGAGTTCTACCTTGAGAAAAGTGTAGGGAATTACGTGTGAGACATGAAATCGACAGGGAAATATGCATTAGTTCATTTTAAGTGGTCTCATAACTGGCCGCAGCATTAGACGTCGGTGATGTATTGCTGTCATCTTAATAACTGCACATACTGTAGCTAACGTTATGGGGTAACCCAAAGTGTGCAGCAGCTGCATCATTAATGGAGGAAACTGCCTTGTAGATGTGAATACTATTTTGAAGGACATTAGCCTTAATGTCTTGAATTGCTGTTTGATTTTCTAAGCATTATGCTCTAAGCACATAGTTTTCTTTTGTCTCTGGAGCCATCATAATATTTTTTGTACATAATTTTTGCACTGCAGTGCTGTGATGTCAGCATGCATTGTTTGCTGGAGGAAGTCATCATCCCTTTACTAAGTAGTTATTCAAATGGGATCAGTATAATTACCGACGGTCTCCAGACCGCTGGTCACATAACTACATTCCTTGAAAGACACCTCTCAGTGGTAGTTATTAATTTTATGCACCATAATAGTGCCATAGTTTATGTTCTGAATCATAGTAGTACCCTAGTTAATATTATGCCACATATTATTACCCTTATTTATTTTATGAACCATCATAGTTTCCTAGTTTACATGAGTTCACATTGTAGGGCTTCCAGTAGACATTATGCCACACAGTATTCCCAATTCACATTATGACATACAGTGTCCCCAGTTCATATTATGCCATATTATGTTACAGTGCCCCCGTTAATACTGTGACACATTAGAGTCTTCTCCAGTTCAAATGATGCCACACTATAGTGCCTCCATTTTATATTGTTCCACAATAAAGTGCCCCAAATCTTATTATGTAACATTATAGTGCCCTCCACATCACAATCAGCAGATCAGATTATGCCACATTACAGTGCCCTCCAGTTCATATTGTGCAACATTATAGTGTCTTTCATTTCAAATTATGCCACATTACAGTGCCCAATTATCATTACAACATCCACTACACACAGCTCTCACTGAAAATGTAATGCCACATAATTCAGTCTGGGACCAGACCAGTTGCTCAGCAGGCAAATCTGGGAAATTAGTATGCAACTTTATAACCTGGGACCAGGCCCCCCTAAGCCTCTGAGTCCCATAGCAATGGCACATCTTGTACCCACTATAGTTACCCCATGAACCAAGCATTAGGTAAATGGCATAATACATTATTGCCTTTGTATGGGAAGACTATTATGTGTGATTAGTACTGTAAGCTGGTACTATTTGTATAAATGTAATGTGTGTTTAGTGTTATTAAAGTTTATATACATTAAATCACATATAATTTTTTTTAACGATATACAGGGTGATTCAAAAGTCTCAGTACAGCCTTTTGTTTCAAAAACTGTGCAGGAATACTCCAGTAAGGTGAGGGTGAGATGGGTTATCTATTATCTATTAGGGTATGTACCGAACATGGGCGCCATCTTGAAATCGGCCATCTTGAATCAAAGTCAGTTTTTTTCAAATGGAAAAGGGGTCATGTAACATGTCAAACATCATCAGAATTTGCTGAATTGGTGATAGCCCACCTCACCCATACCTTATTGGAGTATTCAGTTTTCCCATTTCCTGCACAGTTTTTGAAACAAAAGGGTGTACTGAGACTTTTGAATCTCATTCAGAGATGGACGCAGATCGTTGCATGTGCAGCTATATCTGCATCCATCTCCTCACATGCTGGGGGCCGCATGTCAAAACTCTGGAGTAAAAAGTCTATGGCAGTTGAGGCAGTGCCTATCTTTTCTGCACTTCTCTGAACAAACCTCAGCAAATTTCTAGCAGTATACCGTATACTAGTACTTTATAATCCTGCACCTGTGTATAATGTCTACAAGCACACATGCACCCCTTGGCTCATATAGTGTGTGTAAATCTGGCTCTGGTACTAGTCAGTGCCTCCTTATCCATTTACGTCACCGCACGTCCCTGGTACAGATACACGGCTGCGTTCAGCTCTGAATAGCCCTTAGAAACTCTTGTGACCACTAGCGCTCCTATTTCAATTTTAATGAGTTATTTGGCTGCTGACTGCAGTGTGTATGTTTGGTTGAGTTCAGAGGAATTAGGATGTTCCTAGCACAGTTTTTTTTATGAGGCAGTGTAGAAATGAGACCTAATGTTACGAAGCAAGATTATTCTAATGAGATAAGTGGGTGGCAATTGTACATTTTTATGATGTTCCTTTGCATCTATAGCCATTTTCCCTTTGCAAAAAGAGTCATTGATTGATTCCATATAACCATGATGGTGGGAGGACTGCGCATGTTCGGGACCCGTCCTGTACATGTGCAGAACAGGTCCTACTGTTTGTCGTTGCACATGGTGCCTCCTAACCCACAACCTGATTGATAGGCTGCAGCTGTCTGGGGACGAGGAGGGGGTAGTGTTAGGCAGCGTTCCCGAAAACGGGGGACATGTTGTCCCCGTTTTCAGGGACTGCCGAAGCCGGTGTTTTCCGATGCAGATTTACTGGACAAAACAGCCCGGCCATCCTGAGGGTATCCGTTTAGATGGTCGACAATGTTAAGGTCGACACTGCTATTGGTCGACATGGACAAATGATCGACACATGAAAATGGTCGACACATGAAGTGTCAACACATGAAAGGGTCGACATAGCTTCTTCTTCTTTTTTTTTTTTAAACAACGATTTTTAACTTTTACATACTTTACCATCCACGTGGACTACGATTGGGAATAGTAACCTGTGCCAAGTGCAGCTGAGCGAGGAACAAGGGGACGAGGTAAACTAACTGGGGTTCCTGGTCATGTTATGGAAAAAATGACACCAAAAACAGTTCAAAAATCCATGTTGATCTTTTCATGTGTCGACCATTTGTTCATGTCGACCATGTCAATGTCGACCAATAGTGGTCGACCTAATGACTGTCGACCTTAACATCGTCGACCATTCATACTGGAACCCATCCTGAGTAACCAGACGCAGCAGCCGATCACAGAAGCATGTAGAGGCGTCTATTTACACAAGCCTCCTGCAGCATTAGCATATGTCAGCACAATAGCTGCGTCTAAAGACATCTCTGCGTCCATCAAGCCCTGGGACTCAACTGTATTGGCTCAGCGCCCCAGAGATCAGGTCTAGCCCTATATTTTTATAGAAATAAAACAGGGTCTATGCACAGTGAATTGGGAGAAAAATCTATATACAGATACACCACTAATTTTCCTGCATCCTTGGTTCCAGAACTGTGCCAGAGTATCGGTTCTGCCGGACTAAACGTGGTCACATAATAATAATAATAATAATAATAAATATAATAATAATAATAATAATAATAATTCAGTAAAACTCCTCTGACCCACTAATTATGCACCTCCTGTGTCTCTACAGCATTACGGATTGATAAAAACATGAATTAAACAACGATTAAATGTGCATTAAAGATTAAATGAAAACGTCA
This sequence comes from Pseudophryne corroboree, assembly GCF_028390025.1. NCBI lineage: Eukaryota > Metazoa > Chordata > Amphibia > Anura > Myobatrachidae > Pseudophryne > Pseudophryne corroboree. Next base: position 625,221,673 of record NC_086449.1, on the reverse strand, counting down.
CACTTCGCCAGCAGTGGCCACCCAGTGATCTAAATTGGTGGGTCGCATTGGATATTTGTCTGAATTAACAGAGGTCCCGGACCATAAATTGCAGAAAATTGGTGGTGTACCTGTATATTAAAAAGCAGATAGTGTGCCCACCCCCCAAATCCCCACCCAGCACTAGATACATTCTGGGCTGGGCTCCACTATTTAACAGGGAGAGGGGGTGCCCAACTACGGTGACACCAGCCACCACTGGTGCCTCTATGAAGCAGCAGGGGAGTACATACAAAAGCAATGAAAGTGCTGTTGCTTATAATGATCTCTGTGGGCTGTGTGGCTAGGGTAGGTAACAGGATTTTGACACCACCCCCAGGGGTGCCTTGGATTGGTGGTCCAGGACTAATTAAAATTATTTATGGTCAATGTCATAGGCAAACCACTGCTTGTGTCTGTCAATCATAAATTATGTGGACAAACAGAAGCATACCCTGAACACACAATTGAACCTAAGGATGACATATAAACATATAAACACAATTTACTAAATGTAATATTTATTTATACATTTCTTAATAAGAAATGTTTGGCCTAGGGGTGCCGTGAAAAAAAATGCCGATGTTCTAGGGCGCCGTGATTCATAAAGGTTTGGGAACCACTGGTATAATGTTATAGGATGTTGGACTGTGCTGTGATTTTTACACAATGTACCTCTGAAGATATGTTACCCAATCCCGCAAATGTAGTTGCTTCTGTTATTTGTAAATGCTGCTCCAGAGTGCAGTGATAAGCAGGGGTGTAGCGAGGGTGGCTCCAGTGGAGCACGAGCTCCAGGCGCTGGAAAAGTTAGAGGGCGCGCTGCCGCCTCTAGCTGTACCGCCAACTGCTGTACAGGAAGATACAGGAGAAGGAGCAGAAGGTGCGCACACTGACTCGGACTCTGAGACTAGGCAGGCTGCAGGGCAGGTCAGAGACGACAGCAGGAGATACATGCTGGAGCTCTGCCCGTCCTCTTTATATTGATATGGCTCACTGTGTGCTTGTATCTATGCAGCAGGGTTACTTCAGTCCTGCAGCACCACTCTCTGCCTCCGCTGCTGCAGCGCCTATCTCGGTCTAGCCCATCTGCTGCAGCACCTTTCTCTGCCCCAGCTGCTGCTGCAGCACCTCACTCTGCCTTTCAGGTAGCTGCAGCACATCTCTCTGCCCCTTAATTCTAGAATATTATTTTCATTGAGGCATAGTGGGATTATCAGGTCTGGGATGGCAGTCCTAGGGAATTATTTTCATTGAGGCATTGGGGGAATATCGAGTTGGGGGGGCAGTTTTAGTGCATTATTTTCATTGAGAGTTTGGGGGGAGGGTTCAGGTCTGTTGGGGGGGTTGTCAGGTCAGTCAGGGCATATATAGTGTTTTTAATTTATTTTAATTAAACAAGTAAATAGTTAAATACAGCTACTTTCATTGCGGCTCTACCGTGGTGTAACATGTATAAGGGGCTCTACCATGGCATAACATGTATAAGGGGCTCTGCCATGGTGTAACATGTATAAGGAGCTCTACTGTGGCATAATGTGTATAAGCGGCTCTACTGTGGGGTAATGTGTATGAACAGCTTTACTTTGGTGTAACGTGTATAAACGGCTCTACTGTGGTGTAATGTGTATAAGTGGCTCTACTGTGGTATAACGTGTATAAGCAGCTCTACTGTGGTTTAATGTGTATAAGTGGCTCTACTGTGGCGTATAGTGTATAAGCAGCTCTACTGTGGTATGTGTATAAGCAGCTTTACCGTGGCGTAACATGTATAAGCAGCTCTAGTTTGTGGCATAACATATATAAGGGACTCTACTGTGGCATAATGTGTATAAGTGGCTCTACTGTGGCGTAATTTGTATAAGCGGCTCTACTGTGGTGTAATGTGTATAAGGGGCTCTACTTTGGTGTAACGTGTATAAACAGCTCTACTGTGGTGTAACGTGTATAAACAGCTCTACTGTGGTATTATCTATATAAGCAACTCTACTGTAGTACTACTGTGTGGTGTAATGTGAATAACGGACACTACTGTGTGGTGTAAAGTGAATTGTTACTATTCTGTGGCCATGCCCCTCCCCCATGAAGCCATGCCCCTATATTTTAGTTGCTGCCTTTGATGCGCACTGTCCTTACTTTAAACATGGGGGTGTACCTAACGGAAACTTTCGCCCTGAGCTCCACAAAGTCTAAAACTGGCCCTGTCACCAATTTAGTATTTTAAAATATTTTTTCTTTTCAAATGTAATATGTCACCACATGTTAGCCAGGCCCCCAATTCAGTACAGGGGAGTGGTGCGCCAAAACATACCCTTGCTCCGGGCACCATAGCACCTGGCTACACCTCTGGTGATAAGGGCTACACCATCAGGGCCAGTGCAAGGTCTCTTGGCACCCTAGGCAAATCTGAAGCCTACTGCCCCCAATTACCACCAATTCTCACTTCCCAGAACTTCAGATGAAGATGTGACCTATAATTTCCACAGCCAGCACTTGCATTATGTACAAGAAGGATGTTTCTTTCAGAGACATCCTTAACTTTGCGATATGCAGACTCAGTGGATGCCCCCCTCCCCGCCTCCAGAACTAGAATGCCCCAGGCAGATGCCTAAAGCTGTCTAATGGTAGAGCCGGCCCTGTACACCATGATGTGTTCCAGGCAAACCACGTACAAAACCAGGTTACAGTATTTGGCCATGCACCTCTCGTGTGTTTAGCAGTGACAGCCAGAATCATTGTGCATTCTAATCCTGCTTTATGTACTTTTTTGCTTTAAAACGCCCCTGATTGTAAATCTCTTGATTGTAAATGCATTCTGCACAGCTACATTGCACTTTAACTCCGTAGAGCACTCTTCCTGTTTTCATATTCACGTGGCTGTGCTCCATGAATTCTCATTGACCAGCATGCCTGAAATATTCCAGCAAGGGAATGGAAATTGTGCTTTGTGTTCATAGTGCTCATTGTAAAGCCTCTCCACCCCCCTTCCCCCATACCATAACAATAAAAACTAACTACAAGAGAAGACATAAATAGAACTATAATAAGGAGCACAATGCTGCCGCTGCGGCGGCATATCAACATCCAGAGCCTTTTCCTCTCCCGAAATGTCCCTACTAATGACATGAATTGGTGTGTTGGGTGCTCTGCCAGAGACGCGCTCTATTATTAAACTATAAATCAGGCTCACTAGGCAACAGCATATAACACTAGCCAAGAAAGTTGAAATTGTACCGTGTGGCATAGTTTCGGCTGAATTATGAAACGTTAGGCTTTAAGCGCATGCTACAGGGAAAAGAGACATGTTTGCACATTTTTACAGATGCCTACTCCTTTAATTAAAAAATATAAATAATGTGCTTTCACTGACTGGAGGAATGCTGGATGTGATGGCTTAAAGCGAAGCTTTTCCAACAAGTGATTTTGGCTTTAATGCTGCATCACATTGTACTTATTGCCCTGCCAGTGACACTAAAATGAGTCATTAAGCTGAATAATGTGTCTGCTCCCCGTTTTATTACATAGACCCTGAATGTTTAAAATGGCTCTAAAACAAAGACATGCTTACTGTGCTTCTCTGTAATGACATGCATTGGAAAAGCAGACGGTGTGTTAGGTCTCTGTGCATGGTCATACGGGAGTATCTTATATAATAGAAGGCTAACGCTGCTCCTCACCTCTCTGGGGGGAATTCAAATGTTTTGCTCGCCGACAATGACATTACTGTTATGATGTTATTCAGGAATACAAGTGGCGCAGTGTTTATACGCAATGCCAAGGCTCACGCAAGTGAGCGATTAGCCGCAGACTATGCATGCGCCCCGATCGCTATGCGCTCGTGCCAAGGTACCTCTGTGATGCTGCTTTCAGTGAGGATTTCATTGCAGAAAGATAGACAGGAAGGGATCATTTGGGGGTGGTAATGGGGAGTGGCAGCAACAACGCAGGCATGTCTATTTTTGGGGCGTGTATCTTCAGTTGCGATCTTGTCTTTACAGAAATATGGCACCTGTGTCGCTACTGCCCACTCTCGTTATTCATACGATTGCACATTGCTTCTTTTAAAAAAAAATAAATTTTTTATTGAAGAGGGTTATTTAAAAAGCAATAAAATAACACTATAACATGCCAACGGGTCACGTTAAGTTGTGGTTGTAGTATCCCTGTGTCTGCCAAGCTTGTACAGCATACCGCATGCTTAGAGGCTCAGCAGCATATACCTCTGCTAGTAGCTTTCAAATGTGGGTCAGTAGTATCCCAATCGCATTCCTTCCAACATTCCTGATTTTGAATTGAGGCAAAATAGGCCATGTCTGATCCTCCTAACAACGCCCATTGTGGATGAGTTCCAGCATGCCATGCCCACGTCAGCCACTAAAAAGCAAGACTATACTGGGAAAACTGGAAGTACAGTAAAGAGTGTGTAATACAGTGCATAATATTAACCCAAGAATATTACATTGCAGCAGGCTGGAATGGGAGCCAAACTGACACCAGGCAACTGAAGCAGCATGATTATTGGCAGCGGGAAAGCTGCATTACCCCCTCTTTTCTGTTTACCAGTACCTTTATATAGTACAAGACAGTTGTATATTTTTGGGGTTTTATTGAGTTTGTAGGTAACAGACAGGTAAGAAAATACAGTAAACATAAAACAGTAATAGAGCGTCAGGCATAAATATATCACATAAACAAGGGGAATATCAAAGAGGTAACACAGACAAAGATTCGCATGAGCAATTTAAAAAAAATCAGTACGGAAATATACACGGTCGAGTCACATTGTTGTGACCACCTTCTACATTTGATGTCGGCAGCGCATAGTCCATGAGTACGCCACATGTCGTGCGCTGGCTTGGTGGGCATATAAGGTATGCAATAGGCCGTCTACACACATATCACTTGTTGGTGCCATGGGTAAAAGGGGTGATTTTTACGAGTTGCAAAATGGGATGATTATTGGCTTTGGGGCCAAGGGTGGCAGTATTTCTGAAACAGCGCAGTTTGTGAACTGCGTGCTGCTGTGGTGAAGGTGTATTTTGACTGGACAAATGGCACCATTGCGAATAACCAACGTCGAAGCTACGGCGCACCATATGCCATTCATGTGAGAGGTGAACGTCAGCTACGAAGGTGCGTGAGGGCCGACCAACACGCTACAGTGGAGCAGCTCACCATCAAAATTAACCCGGGGGCTACCAGACGTGCGTCTGAAATGACAGTTCAGTCCGTCTAGCTGCTGCTGCACATGGCGGTCACTCTGGCTATTAGCTGGTGGTCATAATAATGGGACTACACTAGTGTAGTAGTAATATAGGGAAACAAAGAGCATAATATATTAATAAATACAAGGACATACAGGTGAGGCAGTGGAGATAGAGTGTATCGAGATGATTGCTAATAAGCCCAGACTCTATTAAATTTGAGGGGACATTGCCTTTTAAGGGGAAGTGGTATAAAAATCTACAATGTCTAGGTCGACAGTCATTAGATTGACCCCATATGGTCGACATGCATTAGGTTGACACTGACAGATGGTTGACAGGTACAAAAGGTGGATACATGAAAAGGTCGACATGGGAAATGGTCAACACAACATTTTTAATTTTTTTGAGTGCACTATCAGAGCACACGGAACCCCAGTTAGTGTACCACGTTCCCTCGCATGGCGTTCTTCGCTCACCATGCTGCGGGCTAGGCGCCTTGCTCTGCTACCACTGCGCTCAGCACAGGTTACTATTCCCAATCATAGTCCATGTGGATGGTAAAGAATGAGAAAGGTGTACAAAATAAAAAAAATTGTCAACATGTGTTGACCATATGTGTGTCGATCATTGCCATGTCGACCATTTACACCTGTCAACCTTTTGTACCTGTCGACCCTTTCCAGAGTCGAACTTTCATAGGTCGAGGTTTTGACAGTGTTGACCTAATGCATGTCGACCACATGGAGTTGACCTATTGATTGTCGACATAGACATTGTCTGTCTATACATCGGAACCCCTTTTAAAGTACATGAAGTGCTCATGAAAGATGGTGGCATTAACCAGACCCAGCTAAGAAGGAGAGTAGGAGCATGCAGACCCATCCAGGTCTGAGCAAGACAGACTCTGGCCAGACACTGCCTCACTTCTTCACACTTTTCACTGTTTCATGAATAGACCCCAATGTGACACAGCTGGACTTTCCACATAGAATACCGTATATACTCGAGTATAAGTCGACTTTTTCAGCACTTTTTTTTGTGCTGAAAAAGCCACATCGGCTTGTACTCGAGTCAGCGTTAGGAGGGACACGGAGAGCACAGTGCACGGCTCTCCTGTGTCCCTCCTGCATCTCCGGCGGCAGCGGCGTGTGTGTTAAAGGAAGTGCACGAACCGGCACTTCCTTTAACACACGCCGCTGCCGCCGGAGACGCAGGAGGGACACAGGAGAGCCGCGCGCTGCGCTCTCCGTGTCCCTCCTTCAGAAGACAGTGCGGGAGCGATGGAGGGTAAGTATCTAGCACTGTGGGGCATATCTGGCACATCTGGCACTGTGGGGCATATCTGGCACACCTGGCACTGTGGGGCATATCTGGCACTGTGGGGCACATCTGGCACTGTGGGGCATATCTGGCACATCTGACACTGTGGGGCACAGCTGGCACTGTGGGGCACATCTGGCACATCTGGCACTGTGGGGCATATCTGGCACATCTGGCACTGTGGGGCATATCTGGCACTGTGGGGCATATCTGGCACATCTGGCACTGTGGGGCATATCTGGCACTGTGGGGCATGTCTGGCACTGTGGGGCATATCTGGCACTGTGGGGCATATCTGGCACATCTGGCACTGTGGGGCATATCTGGCACTGTGGGGCATATCTGGCACATCTGGCACTGTGGGGCACATCTGGCACTGTGGGGGCACATCTGGCACATCTGGCACTGTGGGGCATATCTGGCACATCTGGCACTGTGGGGCATATCTGGCACATCTGGCACTGTGGGGCATATCTGGCACTGTGGGGCATATCTGGCACATCTGGCACTGTGGGGCATATCTGGCACTGTGGGGCATATCTGGCACATCTGGCACTGTGGGGCATATCTGGCACATCTGGCACTGTGGGGCATATCTGGCACATCTGGCACTGTGGGGCATATCTGGCATTGTGGGGCATATATCTGGCACTGTGGGGCATATCTGGCACTATGAGGTCTGTGTACGGGTAGAGCTGCATTTCCCACCCTAGGCTTATACTCGAGTCAATAAGTTTTCCCAGGTTTTTGTGGTAAAATTAGGTGCCTCTGCTTATATTCGGGTCGACTTATACTCGAGTATATATGGTAATAATGTGCCGACAGAGCAATACTGTGTGGTACAGTGGTTCCAAAACCTTTTGGAATCACGGCGTCCTAGAGTATCACAATTTTTTTCACGGTACCCCTAGGCCAAAAATGTCTTACTGAATCATTTAGAAAGAAATATTACATTAAGTAAATTGTATTTATTAGTCATCCTTAGGTTTAATTGTGTGGTGAGGGATGAGATTAGCTTCTGTTTGTCCACATTTTGTATGATTGGCAGCCACCAGCATTGGTTTTTCCTATTACATTGACCATAAATAATCTGACTTGGTCCTGGGCCACCAACCCAGGGCACCCCTGCAAGTAACCTGAGGCACCCCAGGGTGTTACGGCATACAGTTTGAGAACCACTGGTGTAGTATCTAAATACAACATAAATTTGCCTGAATGAATAAAGACTTTGATGAAAGGATGACAATAGCAAATCAATGTACAAGCATAAGAGTATTAGGGGCACAGGCGTGCGCAGAGACTGACTAGCGGGTGCCGCTCCGGACTCCCCCCCCCCCCCCCCTCCACGGCATTATAGTGTTCTCTCACCTCCCCTGTCCTGGATATAAACTGCTCACCTGGGCGGCCCAGGTGAGCAGTCTATATCCAGGACAGGGGAGGTGAGAGAACACTATAATGCCGTGGAGGGGGGGAAGTCCGGAGCGGCACCCGCCAGTCAGTCTCTGCGCACGCCTGTGATTAGGGGGTATTAGTGAAAAGGAATTGGCGGAAAACAGCGAAAACAGACTGTGTTTTCACTAGCGCAGGTGAGAATACGTGGATTTGCCAATCCGCATGTTTTTAGCTTCTGAATTTTCCGCCTAGGCATAACTGCAAAACAGCGAATCCCCATTTGCCCTAAAAATAGCAAAAAGTCCAGATTTTTCGCTTAGGCGAAAAAAAACGGAACTAATTGCATACCCATCCTTATCAAGGGTTTACTTTTAATTTTTTAAACTTGAAAAAACAGGAGGCAGTTACGTGACCGGCAGTCAGGAGACCGCCAGTTACAATACCAATGCTGGAATCCACGACGCCCTTACAGTCCCGACAGTTGGCATGCCAACTAACAGGGACTATTCCCACTCGTGAGTGTCCACGATACCCATATAGAGCTCGCCACCGAGCCCGCAAGGGGCTTCGCTCCACTCGCCCGCCCCCCCCCCCCCCCCCCTTTCCCGGCCAGCCATCTGAAAGCCAGGATTCCGGAAAAACCTGTTTCACACTTCTTTCCACCTCTGTAAATGTTCTTCTCTCTGCTTTGTGCACAATCCAATTTTATACTATGGGGGTCATCCAAACCCGGCCGCAGTAGCGTCCCTTAGCGCAGTTTGCCGATAGTTTCAAACTGCGGCGGCTATGCGGACACACATTGTGGTCGCATCCCTGATCAATGCGACCACAATGTCATTGACAGTAGTGGGCGAATGCGGGGCGGCGATGTGGCATTGGGGGGGGAATGGGGGGGGTCCGGGACCATTTGCGGGGTGGCTGCGTGACTTCACACAAAGAGCTGCTCTGGAAAAAAAATGGCGGCAGATTGCTTGGCTGCGCTGCCAGGGGTCAACCTTAGTTCCAGTGCATCCGCAATCTAATTTCGGACGCTTCGGGAGGCGGCCTCACATATGCTGGGCGGCTTTGCCCTGTGCTGGGTGGCCCCCAGCATGTGCAAAGATGAACGCAGATCTGGCTTCGCATGCAGTGATCTGAATGTTTTTTAATATATTCAAATGTAAAGTTGCACAGGACCAGACGTGATATACTGGTCAATATAAAAGTAGAGAAGTCCACATTAGACGCAATATAGCATGAACTATTGCTGGCACCTGAAAAAGGCTCCTATTGAGCAAGGTGTCCATTATATTAGAAACAAAGCTATCTTCTAATCTGCAGTTACTACTAGACTTTCAGTAGTATTAATTGTGTGAGAATGAAATCTATCAATATATTGACAATACCAGTAAGCAGAAGGTTACAAGGAACAAGTGCCTCTAACAATTGTAACTGTTCCTGTGAGAAGTGAGAAATGGACACATAGATAGGGTGGTATCCTATTAGCCCCAATGCCATCTTGGCCGATCAAAACAGCCAGATATCGCAATTAATGATGGATGGTCATTATTGCAGTATACAATTAGAGGCCGTTTTGATCTGCCAAAATTGGACACGCCACCACACAAAAACACATGGGCCTGATCCATTTTGGCGCTCCCTTATTGCAGATTATGCTTCAGGTGCCTGAGGCCACCATCAGGGGGAGAAGGATCCCTGCATCAGGGCTAATAACATAGCTACCGGCGAATCTATTAGCAGTGGTAAAGTGCCGCTGCAAATAGGATACTGCCCTTACCTGGAATAAGAGTATACTTTCATGGCCTAATTTAATAGTAATACCAGTACACCAATGAAAACTGCAGTGAACTGAGACTATTTATTTTTGTATTTTATTTTTAATTTGCAAGCAAATACTAGAACATGTATTTCATTGACTATTTTTGGTGTTTCTTCTCAACCAAAAAGAAAATTGTATAACAGTTAAGGGAAAGAGTAAAGTAATAAATCATGAGTTATTTCAGAATGTTTCTTCAGAAATTGCTGTGTATAGAATTTGATGTCATGGTGTAAAGGGCCCCACACACTTGTGATCCGCCGCCGAGCTGCCTGATGGCGGATACGGCCGAAGGGCGACCCGGCGGCAGGGGGGGGGGGGGGGTAGTGAGGGGGGGAGTGAAGTTTCTTCACTTCCCCCGAAACCCGGCACCATAGCAGTGCAGGCAAATATAGACGAGATCGTCCATATTGGCCTGCATGCACAAGCAACAGGCCACCAGCGATGAACGAGCACGTTGCTGCCTCCACACTGAAAGATATGAACGGTAGCTCATTCATTAATGAACGAGATCGTTCATATCTTTCAGTTTTATCGCCCAGTGTGTAGGGCGCATTAGATTATGCAACTATATAATTAATATAATTGCATAATATTATTGTGAAGGAACCCTGGAGGGTATTAAGCAGAATGAGAGTCAGGTAACTATATAGGTATATGCAATACAGTAATATATTGATGTGAGCTAATTACATTACAGAAAACATCACATACTGCATGGTACTAGTGGTTACATTATAGACATATATATTTGGGCTTACCCAAGCAAGCCCAGTGAACTAATTATAGCTTGGGTGGAGGCATCTATATATTAATCACCCATGGGTGGTGTGTGGGGGTTACATAAGTAAGAAAAACATACAATGGTGTAGTACGTCACAGATTCAGGTATAAATTCTACCTCAGTGTAATCTATTTTGATTGTAAGTAACGCATGTACATACATAAAGGTGTCTTTCAAACCACCTCACTCAAAAGGTAAAGCATACCCATCTCACAATGTGACTTGCTGATATCTGTTACGTTGCGAGTTGGGTACGCTTGTGCCCGTTTTTTGTATCAGACGTTGCCAGTACCATCTAAATACCCTCTCCATATTAAAACGCACAAATGCTGTAGCTGCAGCTGTGACATCTTATCCAGTCCTGTAGCAGAACATCAGTCTGTCAACGATGTAAGATGGTTTATTTGCCAAATAATGAATGGATGATATATAATTTTACACATCTACACAGTCATACACAGATTTAGCGTTACATTTATATTTACAGTACATTTTTCGTACAAGTTGTACATATAAATATATTAATCTTTAACCTTTGGGACTTTACCATTTATGTATTTTTTGTATTATATGTTCGGGGGAAGAGCAGCCTCCCTGCTCAGCTGCTTGGGGCAATTAGTATAGTAGCACTTCTCCTGGGGATTCTTTCTTATTGTAACAAACCCCAAACATCTTCAAGTAACACTTCTGGCCAATGCAGCTTAGGGCTTCTCATCTGCCATCACAGGACAATTTGGGGGCTGAATATACCAATTTTTGTGTTCCTACATTTTGTTACGTTTTAGCATTAGCTGTTCACCTGTTTGCCCACTGACATATTTCAGTAGAAATTAATGTTTCTATATTACCCCTTTTCCAATAAATGTATAACCAGGGTTATTGCTGGGTCAACTCCAGTCCAAGTTTGGATAACCCGGGTCGCATTACCCCTGAATCCGACCCTGTTAGCTACCAGGGAAGGACCCAGATAACGGTGCAGTGTAAACGCATGACCCAGGTTATATGGCCCAGGTCATGCTAAAAGCAAAGGGAGAGCCAGCTCACCAGCGCTGGGAGATGATGTCATCTAGCTGCAAAATTATTTTTGTATGTGGGTAAATACTGTCTGATTTTGCACGTAGCCCACAAATGCTGGACAGCTTTATTTTTACACTGCAATTTAGGGGCATATTCAAATAGCTGCAAGATTTTGGCTGCAAAAAATTATGCGGACCTCGCAACTGATTTTGAATTAGCGCAGATATGGGCACTCTTAATACCTGCAGTATTCAGTTTTAAAAAATGGCTGTGCAATTTTTGCCAACCAAAATCCTGTAGAGGAGAAAAAAAGATGCGGCCACAAAACGCCAGGCACTATTCGCTGTGTTCAGGTATCACACACACCGGGGCTGACACACACACCGGGGCTGACACTCCGGGGCTAATGGTCTCACACATTGACAGTTCTCACACACACCGGGGCTGACACACACACTGGGGCTGACACACCGGGGCTAACAGGGTGTCATATACTGGCAGGTCTCATGTACACACACACACTGACAGGGTGTCTCACACATTGACAGGTCTCTCACACACCGGGGCTGACACACACACTGGGGTTCACAGCATCTCTCACACACACACACACACACACACACACACACACGGGGTCTCACATGATGCGGGTCTCACACATGACACACATTGACACATGGCACCAGCCTGTGGAAGACTTCACGTCAGAATCTTCGGCTTAATCGAAGGAGGAGGAAAAAGCTGCTAGAAGGCACTGTAAATAATTTTGGATTTTGCTTAATTAGTAATTATGGGGGTGTTCCTGATAATAATGATTTTAGGAAGAACTGGACTTTCTCTGAAGTTGCTAAAAAAAATTGAATATCCCCAAAAACCTAATTTTTTAATATTCCCTTTAGGGATGAGTTTGGACACGCCCCTAACAAATCAAAATCTCCCTGCACGTTACACCTGCCCCACCTGCAGTGCAGCATAGTTTGTCCAGGTGCACAGTTACTTACCTGTTTTTGCTTTGCTCCCACCTCAGAATCAGCCCCAACATGCCCTTTATTATAGTTATCTCACAAAGGGGGAGATGTACTAAGCAGTGAAACAAGTGGAGAAGTTGCTCATGGTAACCAATCAGCACTGACGTAACATTTATCATTTGCATACTATAAAATTATACAGAGCAGCTGATTGGTTGCCATGGGCAACTTCTCCACTGGCTCACTTCTCCACACTTTTTACTGCTTAGTACATCTCCCCCAAATAGTTTAAAAATATAAAGTTCAAAGAAATGATAATAAGATGTGTTTAATTACACATTCAGCTATTAGCAGTAATTTATAAGCGATATAGAGATATGTGTACTGTCACTGTTTTATTTTGCAGGCAGATGGTGTTTTTTGTGACCAAACTGGCAAAAGTCTAAATTCAAAGAATTTAGAGCATCTCCGTTAACATGTACCAGATGTGACTGTGGAGAAGACATAGCTGTAGACAGAACTGATTTATTTGGCAGCATTCTTATGTGTTACCTGTGGGAAATGTGCTGCAGGCAGCTGCTTATACTAAAGGTGGATAGACACTAGGCGATGTGCTCCATGAGCGACATCGCCTAGTGTGTCCCCTTCCCGACCCGCGCGACGTGGACATACACACAGTGTGATATCGCACAGTGACTTCATGCCACGGACGTGCCGTGCATGTAACTTTGAACGACGAGTCCAAATTGAGCTGCCTGCCCAGGCGACAGTGAGCTTCGTTAACAAGGAGCAGGATGCACATCGTTCATCATTTGCTGCTTACACACTGGGCAATATAGTAAATGATATCGCTCAGGAAGGGTCACAATGAGCAATGTCGTTTACTGTGGGGGTCATTCCGAGTTGATCGTAGCTGTGCTAAATTTAGCACAGCTACAATCATCTTCCCTGACATGCGAGGGGACGCCCAGCACAGGGATAGTCCACCCCGCATGTCAGTCCGCCCCTCCCCCCCCCCCCCCGCACAATTACAAAAGCAGCACACAGCGGCGATGCCTTTGTATTTGAGGAGTAACTCCCGCCAGCGCAGCTCCTGCGGCTGGCCGGGAGATAATTGACGCAGCCGCCGCAGCCCGCCCCCCAACGGTCTGGCCACGTCTGCGTTGGCCGGACTGCTCCCCCTAAACGGCGGCTTAACACCGCCGTTCAGCCCCCTCCCTCCCAGCAACCGCCTCTATCTAAGAGGCGATCACTAGGCAATGAAAGCTGCCATGCGCCGGCGCACTGTGGCGCTGACGCATGCGCAGTTCCGACCCAATTGCTGCGCTGCAACAAACTGCAGCGAGCGATCGGGTCGGAATGACCCCCTATATCGGTAAGTGTGTATTGGCCTTAATACAGATGTGTCCTCATTCACCAGTTCTTTCAGTGCCATATGGTGTGAGACGCATGGCACCACTTAGAGCCTCTGCCATGGCTTTTTTCAGACTTTCATACCTATTTGTTAATGTAGCATCTGTGCCGCATTGTAATCCAAACTCATTTAGGATTAGGGCATTTGGGATTAGTAGTTTGGCTGCAATGCGTTTGGTAAATCACAGATTAGGTACAATGTGAAAAACTATATTCCTGTGATTATGCGCAACAACAATTAAACAAATGCAGCATGTAGATTAGAGGTGCTTCACCAAGTACTCCTCATAGTAGTTTAAAACAGAAGAAAGATAAATATACACTTGAGCAAAAATTTGTCTACATGAGATCAATACGAGATATTAAAAATAATCACCCATAAAGTGATGTCCATATATTGCTCCCAGCACGATATTGATTGCTGCAAGAACACAATGCACAGAGTGGTTTGGGAGAAAGATCCTCCAGGTAATGAATCCTCCACTTTATGACATCGCCAATGATAGGAGCATGAAAAAGATAAAAATACCAAGTAGTGCAGATACCTTTATGATAATAAAAGGTTTTTATTTTTACAAAAAATGCACTCACAAACAGAAAAGATAAGCAGGCATGTAACACAACAGCATGTGTAAGGGGCATCAAATGCTCATCAGGACCAGATCTTTATATTGGATACCACATAGAGTTCTGGATTCTCCACAGGCTTCAATATGGTCCAGAGTCACGAGTGCCCACCATTGACTGACATGTAGTCCGCACTGCTTTGCCACACCGCTTAACGCGTGTCTGACCTCTCTGGGTCCTTCCTCAGAAGCGTTTGTGGCCAAGCACCGATGTATCCCTATATATACCACATTAGGCGGTGTGGCAGAGCAGTGCAGGGTCATCTTTACCTTCTGTTTCATATCATAGTATGTACCTTGATTGTGTAGTGATCACCTCCATGTGCAGCACTGCACACGTCATCTCTTTATAAATAAAACACAATAAGAATAATAATCATCATAATCATTAATTTATTTTTTCATCTACAGTTGGAGCCACGCTCATTGAGCGTGGCTGCATCGCAGGCGGGGGCGAGCAGCGTGCCTAGGCGTGCCTGCGCATCGGCTTGCCGCTGAGCATACATAGACACTGCCATTCAAAGTGAATGGGGCGCGTGTGTGTCTACGATGCATGCGCATCCCATTTGTTCCCAGAGGTGCGCACCTAGTCGCAGATGTAGTAAGTAAATATTATTTTACAGTATTTTTCCCTATCTTTGCAGGAAACCTTCCAAATACCCCGATCCAAGGTTCCCTTCTTATCCCACTAACTGGATTTCAAGCAGTGCCTCAGTTTCCTCACAGGGCAGTGTGTCGGAGACTGGTATCAGTAAGCCTGTCAGGACTTTCTTTGTGCCATCTGCTTCAGTGGAACCTACAAAGAAGAACCTATCCTCTTCCTCTGCACTGGTACCAACTGCTCCCCGATGGAGGAATGACAGCTTCAAAAAAAGTATGAAATACTCTTTTTTTTTTTTTTACCCTTTTCCAAAGTAAACAAATTCCAAATTAATCTACAATAGCTATTGTTTAAGATCTAATACTTGTTCAGGAAATATACTGCAGACATTTTCAAAAGCCAGGACATGGTAGAAAGTATAAAAAGTGCTTTATTTCCCCCATTCTAGCAGCAATAGACATTGAAAGAGTCCTGAAGTTTTTTTCCCGGTGATCACCAGAGAACGTCCCTGCAGTGCAGAAATCATTATGAGGTCCAGTTATGTATGTGGAATATCTCCCCCATCCTTCAATAAACTCATGAGTCTACTCTTTCAATAGACAATACCCTTAGGGCCTGTTTCTCAGCTGCACGTAATTCACAGGCAATGGCAACGTCCACGTAGTTGAGCAATTTCTTGCTACCGCTCGAAAATTTTCTAAAGGCACATATGGCCCAAACGATACACAGAGTATATGCAGAAAAGTCTATGTGATAGAGACAGACAGTATCAGAAATCTGACGTCACCTGTGGTCACCAGAGAATATCAACCTGCACTGCAGATATAGAGTACTAATAGGGCTGGTCGATGAGTGAAGGCATGCAATGTGCTCAGTCTTACCCATTGGGCGGAATTCAAATGTTTGAAAAGTGAGTTGGGTGTTAGTTTTTTCCTGTCTATTAGATAAGAAAAAAACAGACACCCAACTGACTTTTCAAACTTTTGAATTCCCCCCATTGTGTCACTTACATTCTCGGAGGTTCCCTCATTCAAAACAAGGGAGTCCCCCCTTTCAACCAACGGGCCAACCAGCTCCTAACTGTCATTTTTCAAAAACAGCCATGGAACTGACATGGAAGTTAGGAGCTGATTGGTTGGTACTTTATCACCGTGCTATTTATCACTCTCTAAGGCTTGATAAATCTGGGCAAATGTGCCTCAGTAGTTATTTTCATGTATGACAAGACAATAAAACTTTAGACTACAGAAAGCATTTGGGGGTTCTAATGTCCAGCTCTCCCCCATCCTGGTATCAATAGACACTGGGATATCTATCATTTTATGCAGTATATTGCCTATGTTTCAAAATGATATTACTACACATTTATGAGATTCATTTAAATGTGTGATACAAAAAAAAAAAAAGTATTGTGTAATAAACCCTCACCTGAGGTGGCAGAATGTGTGAGGAAGCAGGGAACTGGGAGATGGAACTCTGATAATAGCGCTCCCTTTCTCCCTCATACTGTACCACACTGCACGCTCCTCAGTACAGCAGGTGATGCAGCTCATTATATTCGTATTATACAGTACACTGCCTGCTTGAGATGCAAAGTATATAATTTAATAATTTCATATGTTTATGTGTGTATACAAAATTAGGTATGTATAAAACATTTGTATTATTCTTTGTAGCAGCTGCCTGGGCCTGAGTGCTCCTAATCAAGTTATTATCTACTATTTATCTTCCATTTTTATTTCCCATTTTGAATCCAAATGATTGTGTAATGACTTTATCTTTACCATCGCCTATATGCATTAGCTTTCATTTATTTGCCATTTTATCCAAATTATTCTGTAGTGAGTTGTGTCTTTTTTTCTGTGTAACATAATCATTATAATACGTTATTTACCAGGTATGCACACTACTAATTATTACTAAGGAGACTTTGGTTTGTTGCGCATGAACACAAATATAATATATATACTGTACTTCAGACATGTAAGAATGCTGCTGCAGTATTAAAGCTGTGCTAAATGAAACTATGGGGGTAATTCAGAGTTAATCGCAGCAGCAAATTTGTTAGCAGTTGGGCAAAACCATGGTGGTCATTCCAAGTTGTTCGCTCGCTGACGATTTTCGCAGTGCAGTGATCATGTGAAAAAACGGCAAAAATGCGCATGCGCATGGTACGCAGCGCGCATGCGCTAAGTACTTTCACACAAAGCTTTGTAGATTTACACAAGCTCGAGCGACCTTTTTTCAACGCTTGAGTGATCGTAGTGTGATTGACAGGAAGTGGGTGTTTCTGGGTGGAAACTGGCCGTTTTCAGGGAGTGTGTTAAAAAACGCAGGCGTGCCAGGTAAAAACGCAGGAGTGGCTGGAGAAACGGGGGAGTGGCTGGCCGAACGCAGGGCGTGTTTGTGACGTCAAACCAGGAACTAAACTGACTGAGGTGATCGCAGTCTAGGAGTAGGTCTGGAGCTACTCAGAAACTGCAGGGAATTATTTGGTAGAGTTCTGCTAATCTTTCGTTCGCTATTCTGCTAAGCTAAGATACACTCCCAGAGGGCGGCGGCCTAGCTTTTGCAATGCTGCTAAAAGCAGCTAGCGTGCGATCAACTCGGAATGAGGGCCCATCTGCACTGCAGGTGTGGCAGATATAACATGTGCAGAGAGAGTTAGATTTGGGTGGGTTATATTGTTTCTGTGCAGGGTAAATACTGGCTGCTTTATTTTTACACTGCAATTTAGATTTCAGTTTGAACACATCCCACCCAAATCTAACTCTCTGCACATGTTATATCTGCCCCTCCCCCCCTCCCTGCAGTGCACATGGTTTTACCCAACTGCTAACAAAGTTTCTGCTATGATCAGGTCTGAATTAGGCCCATTGTCTTTCTTCTCTATTCATTTTAGTTGAATATATTTAATTTTACAACACCACTGTCATTTTAATACCTCACTCTGATTTTTGACCTCTCTATATATATATTTTGTCTAGTTATGATGCTCTGATTCTATATACCAATGTATTTATTTACAGGGCCGGATTAAGAAGGGGTGATAGGGGCGGCTGTCCCTGGGGGTGGTAGTCATGTGACCGCCGGTCGGCTGACCGACAGTCACATGACCTCCTCCGTGAGCCCGACGGCTCACTATCCCGATGGTCGGCATACCGACCAACAGGGACTATTTCCACTCGTGGGTGTCCACGACACCCATAGAGTGGGAATAGAACCCGTGGCGACCGCAGGTCGCCACCGAGCCCGCAGCGTGGCGAGCGCAGCGAGCCCGCAAGGGGCTTGTTGCACTCGCCCCTCCCCGCCGGGATCCCAGCATCGGTAAGGTGACCGGCGGTCAGGAGACCGCCGGTCACCCATACTACACCCGTCCCTGGGCCCCTAGTGTGTGCACACTTTGCATTGTTGAATCAAAGTAGTCTCCCTCCAGCAGCTCAGCTGTTCATTAACAGCGGACTTCAAGGAGCTCCTCCGTGCACAGGCAGTCTCGCGGATTGTGAGGGGGAGATTCACGAGACTTTCTGTGTTGTCTGGTGTGCTGTCCTTGCTGCTGCTCCGCTCCGGATATCCAGTGGTGGATAGATGGGTGTGTGTTTGTGTGTGTGTGTATGTATGTGAGTGTTCTCTGGTGCACTGTCCATGAGGGGGGCTTTGCCAGCAATAGTGGGGGCATCCACAACCTCCATCGCCCTTGTACCCCACTTGTTTTAATTTGCCCTGCTTATTTAACGTGGAACAGTACCAGAAGTTTAGACAAAATTAAAATATATCACATTAACTGCGCTACCAAAATCCAGTTTACAATTTGACACCTCATAAAATGTAATCAGATTAGTTTGGCACACCTGTTTGCTCATAAAACCATGATAGAGCTCTGGCAATTACTCCCTGTAATATATTTCTGATTAGCAACTCTAAGATTCCTTGGAATATTCTACCCGTGACTGATTTTAATCATTTCCAGGCAGGGATTTTGTTCTCTAAAATATTACTATTTCCTCACTTCATGCACTGTACTGTTTATGAAGGATTCCATTAAATAAAAGGAATAGTGGTCTTATTGATCTTAACTCCTTCAGCACACATGGTTGTTAGGTTACCATTTCAACCAGGTGATCTTAGTCGTATACCGTAGGCATAACTATAGGTAATAATGTGTTAAATAAAGTTTAATTATATACTTTACATTTTATTTATAATATTTGCTATTTGTGTATCTCAACTCAGATTTGAACTGGAAAGCAACATCATGAATATGGCTTAACTTTTTCTGAAATAATATAATCAAACTCCACATTACAAAAAAAAAGAGAACAACATAAGTATTTTAGTTAAATCTCATTAACCCTTCAGATGCCATTGTTGCAATTGATGTCTATTCAAAGCACTTGTACAGTAGTTCTAATTCTCCATAGAAAACCGCAATGTAATGCTAAAGCACATTTGTGGATAGCATTATGAATTTATACATCATGTAGAAATGTGACCAATATCAGCTGGTTCTGCGCACTTCCAGGAAACTTTTATCATGCTAGACGAGAGTCAAGATTTGTGAAATGAATTAGGACAGAAAGAAAGTTTTCATCCGCACCAGAGACAGTACTGTTAATTTTCACTTCAGGGAATGGTGGTCCTTTTTTGCAGGACTATGATGTCTTAATGATTTTGACCACTTTTGTGGGTGCTACCCTCCGATTACACAACAGGTTAGAAAAATGTCACAAAGAGAAAAAGAATCGGATTTGAATGGGTGCACTCCGTCCCTTTAAATTTTATTGTTTAAAATACAATTTATTTAGTTTGTTTTAAAATTTAGGTATCAACATCCCACCCTTTTCTGATGACCTGTGGGGCTTATGTGTTTGTAACTGTTCAGCCTAATTCTAGGCTGAGTAAAGCGAAGTATTTAAGAGAATAAAAAATAAAATAAAATAAAAAGAGAAAAATGTGACAAGAATTATGTGATAAAAGATATATATGGGTTGGTGAAAAAAGGTGGAATTATTGTACAGTCATAAATCTGTGTGCGCAAGAAATAACAAGCGCATACAGAGGGGATTTTGTTTGATTGAAACTTGTGTGCATAATAGGTGCTTAATAGGCTAATATAAGCACTGTATATAACACAATCATCTGAAAAACAACATTTCACTAATATTAATTTATAAGAGAGCTGTCAGTCATTCATACAGACAGCCAGTGCAGTACAGCCTCCAAATGTGTTAAGAAAGCAATGCAGGATTTCGAATCGTGGTCTTTAACACGTATACACTTAACCTGAGTATTTGCTTTCTGTAACTGAGCATCTCTTAAAATTGACACAATTATAGCTTAATGTCCCCTAGAGAGTTTATAAAGGAGAGTCAAATCACCAACAGCAAGGCATACCGTTAGATACAAAGTTCCACACATAAGCTGCATAAGCAACTATGAATACAAATGTATCAATGAGCAGGATAATATTCTGCATGTAAAGAATTGTCTCTCAGCTTCCAAGCACAAATAACAAGAGCCATAAACCATCAGGTTCCGGTATGAATGGTCGACCATGTTATGGTCGACAGTCATTAGGTCGACCACTATTGGTCGGCATTGACATGGACACATGGTCGACACATGAAAATGGTCGACACATGGAAGGTCGACATGTTAAAAGGTCGACATGAGTTTTTTTACTTTTTTTGGTGTCGTTTTTTGCGTAAAGTGACTGGGAACTCCAATTAGTGCACCGCGTCCCCTCGCATGGTGCCTTCGCTCCGCTACCGCTTCGCTTGGCACAGATTACCGTTCCAATCGTAGTCCACGTGGATCATAAAGTATGGAAAATGTCCCCAAAAGAAAAAAAAGTTAAAAAACTAATGTCGACTTTTTTATGTGTCGACCTTTCATGTGTCGACCATGTGTCCGTGTCGACCATGTCAATGTCGACCAATAGTGGTCGACCTAATGACTGTCGACCATAGCATGGTCGACCATGTGAACGGATACCAACCATCATTAGGGGATGTTATAAATTAATATCCACAAGCATGAACAGGATACAAGTAATATTTTTAAATACTTTATTCACCAACACATATATATCTTTTATCACATAATTCTTGTCACGTTTTTCTCTTTTTTATTTTTTTATTTGTTCTCTTTAATACTTCGCTTTACTCAGCCTAGTATTAGGCTGAACAGTTACAAACACATAAGCCCCACAGGTCATCAGAAAACGGTGGGATGTTGATACCTAAATTTTAAAATAAACAAAATAAATTGTATTTTAAACAATAAAATGTAAATGGACGGAGTGCACCCATTCAAATCCGATTCTTTTTCTCTTTGTGAAATTTTTCTAACCATTTGTGAAATGAACACTGTTCTGCTTTCTTGCTTCATGTTAAATTGTTGTTAAACATTATAATAGTATGGCTTGTACGCCCTGGCTATTGCGTACAGGCATAGGGCATAAAATCCAATCTAAAAGTGTAATTTTTGAAAAGCATATATCAATGACTGTTCGTTTTGTAACTGACTTTGTTAAAGTCGGTAAATCTAATGTTTCATGGCTGCTTGAAATGTGGAAGATATATAGAACAAGGAGAAAAGAAAACTCTTGACAAGAGTCTCCTTTTCTCCTTGTTCTATACAGTCTAACTACTGACTCTGGGTGCACCACCAACAAGACACTATTAAGGGTTCTTCCCCTTGACTGTCAAATTTGGTTTATATATTTATTTATGTATTTTGACCTATAGATCAGTGCGGTATTACCTGTTCTCTTAGATGTGAAATGTGGAAGATGAAATGTGGCTGGAGATCCTGCTTGCTAAAACTACAAATTACTTTATGGGGACTCTACCATCCCATATTATGGTACAGACATAACTAGTCTGCACCTTCTAGAATGCAAGACTCGCAACTCATAGCAGATTTTTCCATTTACCAAGAGTCTCCCTGCCGGTGCCAGTTTCCACAACAGGAGCATGGGTTCTTCTGAATCTCCTCTCGCTCCACTACTACTATCAAGCAGGTGGCTTCCATAGAGGTCCTCTAGCTTTCTGCCATCACCTGATTCTCTTGCTATGATATGTCTCTTTCCTGGCTAGCAACTAGAGGCCCTCACAGCCTCACCCTATTTGCCTCCATCTCCGTGCATACTCACAATGACATCCAGGGGCAAACGCTCACCCATTGTAGAACTGGCTACAATATTTGAGATATGTGATAAACAAGCAAAATCAATTCCAACTCCAGCAACCTCTTCAAACTCTGGTCCAGAATTTTCAACAGTGCATGCATAAATCAGAAAAACTACAAGAAGAACAATTGAAAAAAGTTGCTTGCAGATCTAGACTAGTTATGTTTGCTGATGTAACACATTGCTATGTTAAGGGTACTTAAAAGTTGTATAGAGGAACCAAGATGAACTTCTACAAACAGGAAATCTTCAGCAGAAAAAGTTTTGGTGAGGTTGGTAAAGTTTTATTTCTACAGGTCCTGGAAGACTTCTTCCCATTGAAGTAATTAGTAATTCAGAAAACAGTGATACTCTAACAATCAGAGTTATTCTTGAAATGGAGAAGAAATTCCAAACAGTGATGGAAACTTACAGCCTACCTTGCTTCTTGATATACTTAAAAAAAAGTGAAGTACCCCACCTGAATCTTTCTAAATGGAGACAAGTAGGCATATCGCGTCTGGGTGATATATTGGAAGGACTTTTCATGTTGCCCTTCCCAGCTTTCCAACAGAAATTCTCCCTACCTGCTTCAGAACTTTTCCACTATTTTCAGGTCGCACACTGGTGGAAATCGATCCCTACCGCCTTACTGACTCCAGACTCAACCTCACAACTGCTTTTCTCTCGTCTTTCTTTAAGTAAATCCAGGGGCGATATCTCATTTTTGTACAATCTATTGATTACCCCTGTTTCTCTCTCCAAATCTAATGCTCAGTAAAAATGGGAACTGGATTTAGGTAGAACTCTGTCACCTCACGAATGGCGGAATATCTTCCTTATCTCCCATTCCATGTCACAATGCCTGAATCACACTGAAATACACATTAAACTAATCCACAGGTTATATCTAACCCCTGACCGATTGCACAGATTTTGGCCTGCTTGTAGCAATAAATGTTGGAGACTCTGTAGATCTATAGGACATATCTACCACATATTTTGGTCCTGCCTGGTCCGAAGTGTTTGATTTGATCAATGAAGTTCTCCATACCCAACTTATCCCTGATCCAACTGTAGTGCTATTTCATATAATTCCCCCCATTGTCCCCCCCCTCCAGCAGATATGTCTTAGGCCATATCTTAATAGCTGCTCGCGCCAATCTAGCTCAGTTATGGAAGCAACCTACAGCCCCTGCTCTGCTAAAAGTTATTCACAAAACGAACCACCACTACCTCATGGAAATTGAATACATACATACCTCCAGTACTACTACCTCCCCCTTGACCCGCTGGTCCCTATGGTATGAATTTGTTACTACCGGCCAGGTTCCCAGTATTTCCATAACTCATCTTACTGTGACCCATCTCATTTTAGTCTAGTTAAACATCCTGTTAGTGAGTGATATCTCCCTCCATATAACCAGGTTATTCGTTTTTTTTTTTTTTCTCTTTCTCTTACTCTAAGAGGTCGCAAGGTTTTATATTTATCTTTGTCTCCTCTCTCTTCCTATGCTCCTGCGTCTACCTATTGAATTGTATTGAACTACAAGGTATACCTTTTAATGTATTATGTTTGATACACTTTCATAGCTCTTGTACTAATGACTTTGATATTTACCGATTTCTGTATATCCGCCACCTGCAGTTGTCCTCTTTCTTTTCTTTCACTAAGTACTCGTTTTTTCTTATGTCTGCTCCTTTTGCTCTCAAAGTACCTGTACCGTTGATCTACTGGATGCTCCCCCCCCCCCCATGTTCCCCCCTCCTCCCGCCTCTACATTGTGTTATATTGCACATTCCCCTTTTTATTTCTGTACCCCATAAAATTGTTTCTTTTCAATAAAAACTATTGAAGTAAAAAAAAAAAGTGAAGTGACTTAAATTTAAGAACTGAAATGAAACCTGATTCACTGGTATGAGAATTGGTATCCGTTTAGATGGTCGACCATATTATGGTCAACAGTCATTAGGTTGACCACTATTGGTCGACATTGACATGGTCGACATGGACACATGGTCGCCACATGAAAATGGTCGACACATGAAAGGTCGACACATGAAAAGGTCGACATGAGTTTTTTTCGTTTTTTCCTTTTGGGGAACTTTTCCATACTTTACGATCCACGTGGACTACGATTGGAACAGTAATCTGTGCCGAGCGAAGCGAGGGGACGCGGTGCACTAATTGGGGTTCCCAGTCACTTTACGCAAAAAACGACACCAAAAAAGTAAAAAAAAACTCATGTCGACCTTTTCACGTGTCGACCTTTCATGTGTCGACCATTTTCACGTGTCGACCATGTGTCCATGTCGACCATGTCAATGTCGACCAATAGTGGTCGACCTAATGACTGTCGACCATAACATGGTCGACCATTCATATCGGAACCATGAGAATTACACTCATTTAAATCCCATTGAAATTGATGGAGTATAGCAAAACTAAAGCTAGGAAAAATGGACTATTCAACCAATGAACTGTTTCTTTTCCAACATAACAGTGTTGCTTTCTGATGATGAAATAAGTAATATATATAGAAAAATTGGTATGTCTATCGCATTATATAGAACAAGTTATTGCAGCAGGTGTGTAACACGTTACCGGTGGCCAGGATCCCAGCGGTCAGCTTCCCGATGCCAAGATCCCGGTCGTAGAAAGCCGATGGGGGGGGGGGGGGGGGGCGGGAATGCAGCAAGACCCTTGCTGACTTGGTGGCGACCTGCCATAGGTTCTATCCCCACTCTATGGGTGTCCAGGAGTGGGAATAGTCCCTGTTGGTTGGCATGACGACTGTTGGGATAGTGAGGGGGCGGGATGTAGGGGGAGGTGTTGTGAGACCGCCAGTCACATAACTACAACCCATTGCAGCTATGGTAGGGGTGTCATGGCAATAATTATTAACAAATTCTTCTTCTATTAATGTGCATTCTCTGTAGTTGTCCTATACTAGACATTGGCCAATATTTACTAAGAATTCGAGTTTGTCCGATTTGTGTTTTTTTTTCTAAGTCCCAATCCGGGAATTCACTAAGCACCAATCTCGGCAGTATTTGGACTATTCGTAATGGTTTGATTAGCAAAGTTCCGAAATACGAATGAATAGACCATCGGTCAAACGCGGCTGTTATTTCATACAATACGGGCATTCACTATTCATTCGTATTTGGGTGTTAATCTCTGAGTGCTCAAGTGCGGGCCTGTTTTTTTTCGATTCGTTAAAAAAAGCAGCAAAAAAAATAGACCTGCTTTTTCCAGTCGAGTTTGGATAACTATGCACGGATCAGTGAGATCTGTGCATGGTTATCTATGGGAAAGGGTCTGTTTAGTGTTAAAACTTTAAAAAAAATTGCGTGGGGTCCCCCCTCTTAAGCATAACCAGCCTCGGGCTCTTTGAGCCGGTCCTGGTTGACAAAATATGGGAAAAAATGTCAGGGATTCCTCCATATTTCATCAACCAGCACCGGGCTCTGCGCCTGGTCCTGGTTCCAAAAATACGGGGGACAAAAAGCGTAGGGGTCCCCCGTATTTTTTAAACCAGCACCGGGCTCCACTAGCCAGGTACATAATGCCACAGCCGGGGGACACTTTTATACTGGTCCCTGCGGCCCTGGCATTACATACCCAACTAGTCACCCCTGGCCGGGGTACCCTGGAGGAGTGGGAACCCCTTAAATCAAGGGGTCCCCCCCTCCAGCCACCCAAGGGCCAGGGGTGAAGCCCGAGGCTGTCCCCCCCATCCAAGGGCGGCGGATGGGGGGCTGATAGGCATGTGTAAAAAATGTGAATATTGTTTTTATTAGCAGTACTACAAGTCCCAGCAAGCCTCCCCTGCAAGCTGGTACTTGGAGAACCACAAGTACCAGCATGCAGTTGAAAACCTGGCCCGCTGGTACCTGTAGTACTACTACTAAAAAAATACCCCCAAAAAAACAGGACACACACACTGTGAAAGTATACGTTTATTACATACATGCACACCTCCATACATACATACATACATACATACTTACCTATGTTCACACGAGGCTCTGTCCTCTTGTCCCTGTAGAATCCTTGGGGGACCTGTGAAAAAAATTATACTCACATAATCCAGTGTAGATTGTGTCCAAAGTATAATCCACGTACTTGGCAAAACAATAAAACGGAAACCCGACCACGCACTGAAAGGGGTCCCATGTTTACACATGGGACCCCTTTCCCCGACTGCCAGGACCCCCCTGACTCCTGTCAAAGAGGGTCCCTTCAGCCAATCAGGGAGCGCCACGTCGTGGCACTCTCCTGATTGGCTGTGTGCTCCTGTAGTGTCTGTGAGGCAGCACACGGCACAGATACAATGTAGCGCCTATGCGCTCCATTGTAGCCAATGGTGGGAACTTTGCGGTCAGCGGTTGACCGAAAGTAACCTCACCGCTGACCGCAAAGTTCCCACCATTGGCTACAATGGAGCGCATAGGCGCTACAGTGTATCTGTGCCATGTGCTGCCTCACAGACACTACAGGAGCACACAGCCAATCAGGAGAGTGCCACGACATGGCGCTCCCTGATTGGCTGAAGGGACCCTCTTTGACAGGAGTCAGGGGGGGGTCCTGGCAGTCGGGGAAAGGGGTCCCATGTGTAAACATGGGACCCCTTTCAGTGCGTGGTCGGGTTTCCGTTTTATTGTTTTGCCAAGTACGTGGATTATACTTTGGACACAATCTACACTGGATTATGTGAGTATAATTTTTTTCACAGGTCCCCCAAGGAATCTACAGGGACAAGAGGACAGAGCCTCGTGTGAACATAGGTAAGTATGTATGTATGGAGGTGTGCATGTATGTAATAAATTTATACTTTCACGGTGTGTGTGTCCTGTTTTTTTGGGGGTATTTTTTTAGTAGTAGTACTACAGGTACCAGCGGGCCAGGTTTTCAACCGCATGCTGGTACTTGTGGTTCTCCAAGTACCAGTTTGCGGGGGAGGCTTGCTGGGACTTGTAGTACTGCTACTAAAAACAATATTCACATTTTTTACACATGGCTATCAGCCCCCCATCCGCCGCCCTTGGATGGGGGGGACAGCCTCGGGCTTCACCCCTGACCCTTGGGTGGCTGGAGGGGGGGACCCCTTGATTTAAGGGGTTCCCACTCCTCCAGTGTACCCCCCGGCCAGGGGTGACTAGTTGGGCATGTAATGCCAGGGCCGCAGGGACCAGTATAAAAGTGTTCCCCGGCTGTGGCATTATGTACCTGGCTAGTGGAGCCCGGTGCTGGTTTCAAAAATACAGAGGATCCCTACGCTTTTTGTCCCCCGTATTTTTGGAACCAGGACCAAGCGCAGAGCCCGGTGCTGGTTGATGAAATATGGGGGAACCCCTGTCATTTTTTACCCCATATTTTGTCAACCAGGACCGGCTCAAAGAGCCCGAGGCTGGTTGTGCTTAGGAGGGGGGGGACCCCACGTAATTTTTTTTCTGATTTTTAACGACTTTAAACACCTTTTTAAGGTACACAATGAAGCCCTGCACGGATCTCACAGATCCGGCCGGGATTACTTGTGTTTTGTCAGGCAGTGTTTTACTCATCACTCCCGTAAAACACTGCCTAACATTATGAATCACATCGACATCGGAAAAAACGAATTGGGAAAAGTCGGCAGCTTAGTGAATGATCGTATCAGGATTCAAAAAGTTGCAGTAAAATGCACCCGATACCATTCGAGTTCAAACACCCTTCAAAACGGCAAAAACACGAATATTTGTAAATATACCCCATAGTTTGCAGATTTTTGCAATTCCTTTAACTTTGTGTTGCCCTTTTATGTGAACACTGAGAAAGGAGTCTGTGTCTCTGGCCTTGATAAAAACACATTTTATCGATTTTCAATCACTGAAACATCGATCTAAATCGATGTGTTTCCAGGGCTAAAACACACATTTACTAACAGACAGTGGTAAATAAAAATGGTGTTTGGGAGTTACAAATGTGTGCTGTTAAAAACAGAATTTTGCAGCAGAAAACACGCAAAAGAGAGTGTTCATCCAACACTCAAAATAAACTGACCAATGCTAAGTAAATTTTGCGTGTTTAATTCTGCGCTATACTGCTTAAACATGTAATAAAGTGCATATACAGTGGCAAACAATCATGCATAAGGACATATACACAAAAAAAACACCACATATAAAACACCATAAATAAAAAAGTACTGAGCTTTCAAAAAGATGTATTGACCACACTCTTCCCTGGATATCCCCTTAATGCATATGGAGGTTTAGAAGCGTCCTTTGTGATAGGTGGTCTGAAACAAAAACAATAGTGCTTCCCTCACAGGGATATTACCCATAATAGGAGGAACCAGCACAAAAAAAGTGAATGATAGTGCAGTATTTTGTATAAATGAAAGGTATTTAATACAAGTAGCACTTACAACAACAAGAAGTATAAAATCACATTTACGAAATCCTTTAGGCAAAGGCACAGGAACACTGCATACATGTCACGGAGTCCCACTGATGGAATAGGGCAGGATTGGCAGCCACAGTCTCCGGAATCTGTAGATGCTTTCTCCAAAGTGACAGTGCAGGGTAAACGAGTGTCCAGCCAGTAGAAGTAACACGGACCACACTTTATGCGTTTCGGACCTCGCTGGGTCCTTCGTCAGAATGTATGCAGTGTTCCTGTGCCTTTGCCTAAAGGATTTCGTAAATATGATTTTATACTTCTTGTTGTTGTAAGTGCTACTTGTATTAAATACCTTTCATTTATACAAAATACTGCACTATCATTCACTTTTTTTGTGCTGGTTCATCCTATTATGAGTAATATCCCTATGAGGGAAGCACTATTGTTTTTGTTTCAGACCACCTATCACAAAGGACGCTTCTAAACCTCTATATGCATTAAGGAGATATCCAGGGAAGAGTATGGTCAATACATCTTTTTGAAAGCTCAGTACTTTTTTTATTTATGGTGTTTTATATGTGGTGTTTTTTTGTGTATATGTCCTTATGCATAACAGACAGTGGTGCAAGTAGAATTTTTTTCTTAGTGGTCACACAAAACTAGGGGTGTGGTTACATGACATTTGGGGCAGGGCCACATTATGCCACACACCGTAATGCCCCATACACATAATGCCACACACCGTAGTGCTTATTACACATTATGACACACACCGTAATGCCCATTACACATTATGCCAGACACTGTCCGTAATGTCCACTACACATTATGCCACACCGTAATGCCTATTACATATTATAACCCACACAGTTATGCCACTGACACCATTTTATGTCACACACACAAAAATGCCCCTTACAGATTATGCCCCACAATAAGACTTCTATTTACTTGCTGCCAGGGGTTTCATGGCAAAAGATGCAGCTTTCTGTATCTTCTCCTGGCAGCGCCAGTGTTCCCGGCACCTCTGGGTAACGCTATACATGCAGTGGCATAATTATACATTTTGTGCCCCCCATGGCATTTTAGTGCTGCTTACACGCATAATGCCCCTGTAGTGCCGCTTACACGCATAATGCTCCCTGCAGTGCTGCTTACACGCATAATGTCCCTGTAGTGCTGCTTACATGCATAATGCCCCCTGTAGTGCTGCTTGCACATGCAATGCCTCCCACTGTGCTGCTTATGCTCATAATGCCCCACTAGTGTTACGTACACACATATTGCCCCATGCAGTGCCACTTACACACATAATGTCTCTGGTAGGACTTACCGCCGTACGTGTTCATTGTCAGGAGTTTCTTCACATTGCCACGGGTTGCATGCTCATTGTGGACAGAGACCCTGCGCCCTGCAGCGCCGGTGGCTGGCACCATATTTCTTAATGGTACTCCATACCACCCTACTTTCAGCACTGCTAACAGATGATTTTATTATTCACTTTAAAGTATTAGTAAATGTGTGTTTTAGCCCGGGAAATACAATATCAATTGACCTTTAGTAAATGTACCAGTTTCTAAAACCCAGTGCTTCAAATCGTGTGTATGCCCAGAAATTTAAAAGATCAATGATTTTACTAACCGTGTTTTGCTAGTAAAATCATTGCCCTTTTAAATTTTGTGAATAGACACAATTGGAAGCGTCGGGATTTAGGACCCGAGGTTTAGTAAATAAACCCCTTAGACCTTGAGCTCTGCATCCCATTATACAACAGGAAAGGTTCCTTTTATTATTTTTTATAGGGTTTTCAATAAAACATTTTTTAAAGCAGTGTAAAGATATTAAAACATTTATATTTTCTCAGATTTGACTGTTCAGAAGACTGTACAAACAAGCCCTGTATTGCAGCCAGTGCCCATCAGCAGAATACCGTCAGCCACTGTTCAGCCTCAGCAGATCTTTATTAATGCAGCAAATTCCAATGTCGGTGCCAATGCTGATACCTGGTCGAGGCCCAACTCATGGTGTGATGCGATGAGACCAATTGACTATAGGAGATACTCTGCAGCTAGTTCTATTGCTTTTGAGCCCAAAGAGTACACAGCGAAAAATTATTCACCACTGAAACAGCCAACATCTGCTCCTCCTTCTATACTGGTGAAGCCTGACACACCTAAAAGTGCTTCTGACAAGGTAATTATGACCTTTATGATGATGATGAACACTTATTTTCTCCATCAGCATGTTCTATTACAGCATATGTGGTACTTGAGATGAGATGGAAGGACCAGAAAGGATTTGACATTTAAAAAAGCCCTATATTGTTTTCACTGTAGCACTATGATGGAAAGACGTGCTCACTTTTGAACTATAGTATGGTCTTTATTTAACAAATGAAACAAACAGGGAATGGGCCTATATTACATTGTTAAATGGTTATGTTGTAGTATCCTGATTTCCAAACAGTGTATTGTGTCATTTTGGTGGGTCTTCTGACAATACCTAGTTACCACATTAAGAGGGAAGAGGAATTAAACCTTGGAGAGAGATAAAGTGATAAAGTGGAGAGAGAGAAAGTACCAACCAATCCGCTTCTAACTGTCAAACACAGTATGTTAAATGAAAGAAGCGGATTGTTGGTATTTATCTCTCTCCACATTATTTCTCTCCAAGGTTTGATACATCTCCCCCACAGTAACAAGTGATCTCACAGCACAGATAACTTAATTTCTCTGCATGTATTAAGAGCTGCCATAAGGTTTTCTGGAATAAAATGATATGTGTCATCTATTGACTGCATGAGCTGTGCTCAGTATGGGGCCCCAAATAGATATGGCTGCCACGTGTCACAGACTGAGATACTTTTTTCATCTGAAATCTTTAACTCACTATTTATATATATATATATATATATATATATATATATATATATATATATATATATATATATATATATATATATATATATTTCTTTATTTTGAATGGTCAATCAGAATAGGAATAAATCCAAAAACAAGGGTGACATGAGCCCAATAAAGACCAAGTTTTAAATGCGGTAAGAGCATAATAGAAAACAACAACAAAAAATCAGGAAACTGAGGAGTGGGGGAAGGGGAGGATAGCGTAAGAGGGGAAGGTGGGGGGGGGAGAAGTAGGGGGCCACGAAATATAATCATAAGGGTAGATACACCATGAACATCCAAAATAATAAGATTTTACTTACCGGTAAATCTATTTCTCGTAGTCCGTAGTGGATGCTGGGGACTCCGTAAGGACCATGGGGAATAGACGGGCTCCGCAGGAGACAGGGCACTTTAAGAAAGAATTTAGATTCTGGTGTGCTCTGGCTCCTCCCTCTATGTCCCTCCTTCAGACCTCAGTTAGAGAAACTGTGCCCGGAAGAGCTGACAGTACAAGGAAAGGATTTTGGTAATCCAGGGCAAGATACATACCAGCCACACCAATCACACCGTATAACTTGTAATAAACTTACCCAGTCAACAGTATGAACAACAACAGAGCATCAGTACAACCCTGATGCCACTATAACATAACCCTTATTGCAGCAATAACTATATACAAGTATTGCAGAAGAAGTCCGCACTTGGGACGGGCGCCCAGCATCCACTACGGACTACGAGAAATAGATTTACCGGTAAGTAAAATCTTATTTTCTCTAACGTCCTAGTGGATGCTGGGGACTCCGAAAGGACCATGGGGATTATACCAAAGCTCCCAAAACGGTCGGGAGAGTGCGGATAACTCTGCAGCACCGAATGAGCAAACACAAGGTCCTCCTCAGCCAGGGTATCAAACTTGTAGAACTTTGCAAAAGTGTTTGAACCCGACCAAATAGCTGCTTGGCAAAGCTGTACACCCTGATGAAAGATCTAAAATTAAATATCAAGCAGTTGTGGCATTATTTGCCTCAAAAAATAAGATTTTACTTACCGGTAAATCTATTTCTCGTAGTCCGTAGTGGATGCTGGGGACTCCGTAAGGACCATGGGGAATAGACAGGCTCCGCAGGAGACATGGGTACTTTAAGAAAGAATTTAGATTCTGGTGTGCTCTGGCTCCTCCCTCTATGTCCCTCCTCCAGACCTCAGTTAGAGAAACTGTGCCCGGAAGAGCTGACAGTACAAGGAAAGGATTTTGGTAATCCAGGGCAAGATACATACCAGCCACACCAATCACACCGTATAACTTGTGATAAACTTACCCAGTCAACAGTATGAACAACAACAGAGCATCAGTTCAACCCTGATGCAACAATAACATAGCCCTTATTGCAGCAATAACTATATACAAGTATTGCAGAAGAAGTCCGCACTTGGGATGGGCGCCCAGCATCCACTACGGACTACGAGAAATAGATTTACCGGTAAGTAAAATCTTATTTTCTCTAACGTCCTAGTGGATGCTGGGGACTCCGAAAGGACCATGGGAATTATACCAAAGCTCCCAAAACTGGCGGGAGAGTGCGGATAACTCTGCAGCACCGATTGAGCAACAATAGGTCCTCATCAACCAGGGTATCAAACTTGTAGAACTTTGCAAAAGTGTTTGAACCTGACCAAGTATCAGCTCGGCATAGTTGTAATGCCGAGACCCCTCGGGCAGCCGCCCAAGAAGAGCCCACGTTCCTAGTGGAATGGACTTTAACTGATTTTGGCAGCGGCAATCCAGCCGCAGAATGAGCCTGCTGAATCGTGTTACAGATCCAGCGAGCAATAGTTTGCTTTGAAGCAGAAGCACCCAGCTTGTTGGATGCATACAGGATAAACAGCGACTCCGTTTTCCTGACTCTAGCCGTTCTGGCTACATAAACCTTCAAAGCCCTGACCACATCCAGTAACTCGGAATCCTCCAAGTCACGAGTAGCCACAGGCACCACAATAGGTTGGTTCATATGAAAAGATGACACCACTTTTGGCAGAAATTGTGGACGGGTCCGCAATTCTGCTCTCTCCATATGGAAAACCAGATAGGGGCTTTTATGTGACAAAGCTGCTAATTCTGACCCACGCCTAGCCGAAGCCAAGGCTAATAGCATGACCACCTTCCACGTGAGATATTTTAACTCCACCGTTTTAAGTGGTTCAAACCAGTGTGATTTCAGGAAACTTAACACCACGTTAAGATCCCAAGGTGCCACTGGAGGCACAAAAGGAGGCTGAATATGCAGCACTCCCTTTACAAACGTCTGAACTTCTGGTAGAGAAGCCAACTCTTTTTGAAAGAACAAAGAAGATGTATACCAATAGGTAAAAGATCGGGCGCTGAAGGTTGCCGCACCTCTAATGCTGCTGCTAATTTTAATGGGGTAGTCACACCCAAAATGTAACAAAACACAAACAAACAGTAGCAGCACTAATTGAATTACTAACACATGAAGGATTGAGTAATAAAACTTTCTATTTAATAAAATGGCAATCTGTAGCCACAATTAAACAACACATACACACAGCTCATAAACTAAATAATTAAAATGGGTCTCAACTTATAATTGCCTCTGGTAAGCAGTCCGTTCCTATTTGGTGAACTGGATAAGCAGATGAAATGACTTAAGTGTGAAAAGAAGACTGACTGCGCAGTCTAAACATCCAACTTTACCAATGCCGCTAGAGGTGAAGTCCCTTGGAAATCTTTGATGTATATGAACGTCCAAACGGGTTCCTCAATATTTTGCGGTGTCCTTCTCCTTAAGGTGGTAAGTTGTTTGGTGTTGGAGATTATTTCCACAATCTGTCTGCAACAGTAAACGTCCAGTTCTGGTCCGGATATGAGCAATATAAAGTGGCAGATGATGACCCAAAAGATTCCTGACGCGTTTCGCTGTAAGCACTACAGCTTTTTCAAAGGATATCTCTATACTGAGCTGGTCTTATATTTATACCAATGGTAATGATCAAACAATCTACACCTGTACACTCAATCCTTCCAATATGTAAATAAGGTGTTCAAAACATATACAATTTACAATAATTATACTCTATTTATAATTCTAGGACAGACTCACATGATTAAAATCTATTATTTTTATTAAATCTTACATAATTTTAGAGTTCAAAGTATCTTATTCTAAATACTTCCGGGTAAAAACGTCACGTGACATATTATTCATAACAATACAACTGGCTATTTCATCATGATTTTTAATCTATAAGGATCTTTATTAATGCATACATAAGAATACTCAATTTCCGATTAAAATAAATCCTTTTAACACTTAATACAATTGTGTCTTGTGAATGCGTAGGCACTTCCGGGTACACTGACCCGTTACATTTCCGCTTCATGAAGCGCACCAAAAAAATGGAGCTGTTTCCTTTTCCGCTCCATGAGGCGCAGCATAATTGCCCACATAACCCCGTTCTTGGTCACCTGACTCCTTGAGTCCGATCATGTGACCCGTTTACGGAGTCCTGTAAGGGAATCTCGAAGCCTTAACTATCTTAATAGGGGACCGATCCTTTGCCGATCACGTGGTATTAGTGCTAACGGGATGTGAATTAATGATTTCACTGTGCTACAGCTTCTATTGATAGAGTTACTTATCGGACAATAAACTGTATTGCAGAAATACTTATCTGTATTGTTATTCTTATTTTTATTTTTATTTCAATGTTGGAAAAAGGGAGGATGTTTCTAAAAAAGGGATATGATAATTTACCCACATGTTAATTTAACCAATACCTCATTGGGAGTTTAATTTAGTCATTTCCCATTACCTCATATTTTATTTAAAATGCTTAGATGGACTTATCAGTATACGAAGAGAGAGAGAGAGAAGGAAGGAATTCATTTGTCCTATAATTTTAATGTATACACATATAATATTCCAAATCTAGCGTGATTTTATAGTTACTATGGGCATTGAAGTATACAATTCATTAGAGATCTCATCTATTAGTAAAGACTCCACCCAGGTCCCCAGAGGTCAAAGATGGTAAGTATTAGTAAAAGGAGGTACATATTAGTAGTAGACTAATATTAGTGGAATTGGTAAAGATTCCACCCAGGTCCCCAGAGGTCAAAGATGGTAAGTATTAGTAAAAGGAGGTACATATTAGTACAAGGCCATAGGGGATCGCTTGAAGAAACATTATATCAGTTTTCACAAGTTGATAGGACTTCTCCTATCACTATTGCCGGTAACGACCGATTATATTATATATTGAATTGTATCAGAAAATGCTATGGGTATAGATAGCACTTTATGTCCAAAAAGAAGAAACTGGAATATAAAAGATGCTTCCTCTTTGATTCACTTTTTCTATACCTGAACTTTAAATGATCGAATTAAGTTCCACTGATTCGTTTAGACCTTCAGGGAAAATACTATTCATCTGGTACATCCAGAAGACCTCCTGTCTGCATAAGTTTTTATATCTATCACCACCCCGTTTGGTTTGAGGAATAAATTCTAGACCAATAAGTTTCAAGCATTTCGGATCTCCTTTATGAATAACATCCATAGGCGTGCGCAGCACATTTTATTAGGGGGTGCACCGTCGGAGGGGTGTGTCTAGCACCGCCTTTTGGGCTTGTCTAGCACCATCTATTGACGGTCAACGCAATATAAAATATCCACCCTTGTACCAATCCTAATAAAGCAGATACATTGTCAGATGTTGTGTGCACCAAACAAACACCCCTGATGGCACTAACTGCAATTACACTGCTCCTCCTCAGCCTGGTCTGGCTCCCCCTCTCTTTCCTCTGCAAGCTGCAGCAGCTTACTTACAAGTCAGTCACTCACTGACACTGACAGTCGCAGACTAGTACTGCTGCTGCTGGAAAAACGAGTGACGTGTCAATGCTGCTGCCGACTGCCTGCCAGTATTGAACTTGTCTTCCTAAGAGGAACGCTGGCTGCATGCTGATCCTCATCAGTGGCTGGCATTGGCATAGCATAGAAGGAAAGAGGTGGGCATGTGACAGGTGGCCGTGCGAGCAGCATGACGTAATCACATCACGCTGTTTTTGTACATGGAGGTGGAGCTGGGAGTTTGAAAGCCGGTGGCAGTGGCACCCTTGATTAACCCAGGCGTCCGGTCAGTAATGCAGTCCTGACAGGGTGCAGTGCAGAGGGGACAGTAATCAGCCTGCTCGGTGATCGCTGCATCAGGCATGTGACATAGGGGTGCCGGACATTAGGGGGTGCCTGTGCGCACCAGGCACCCCCCCTGCGCACACCTATGATAACATCATAGTGTTTTGACACACTATGTGTTTGTATACGTTTGATAATATTCCGCCTATGCTCCAAAAAGCGTATCTTGAGTGCACGTGTTGTGCGCCCTATATATTTTTTCTCACACCCACACGTTAACATATATATGACGTATGATGTGTCGCAGTTAATGAAACTTCTTATTTCGAATGGTTTTTTAGTGCTTTCTATGACTACTTTTTTCACCCGATTTTCTATATAATTGCAGGTTATACATTTGTTTCTGCCACATTTGTAGCACCCCTTTATTGTCTTTGAGTATGTTTTCAACCAGACCTTCTCGCTTGCCTCAGCTGTACTGTACTCTATTTCAGTTTTGAGAAAACTGGGGGCCAACATGCTCTTAAGAGATTTGCTTTTGCGAAAAATGAACCTAGGTTTAGCATTAAGTACAGAAAGAAGTAAAGGATCTTGTCTTAGAATCCCATAATTTTTTAAGACGATTTTTTTAATCTCAGAATGGCAAGTATTATATGTAGAGATAAAGGATATCTCCTCCGTATGTACTTCTTTAGTGTCAACTTTTTTGGTTTCTAGGAGATCTTCTCTCTTTATGTTAGTCGCTTCTTCTAATGCTGAGTCAACTAATGATTTAGGATAACCCCTATTCAAAAATGCTTCTGACATCTCTTTAGCTTGCGTATTAAAGGAGATGAGGTCCGGACAGTTTCTACGGAGTCTCAATAATTGACTCTTGGGAATGCTCTTCTTCCATGGCATGTAATGACTGCTTTTAAAATGTAGATACGCGTCTGTCCCCACCTCCTTCATATGATTCTTAGTGCTAATTCTATCGTCCCTGACCTCCAGGGAGACATCCAAAAAATAAATTTTGTGAGGGTGAAAAGTATAAGTGAAACTTAAATTGAAAGAATTGGAATTCAAATAAGTGACAAATTGTGAAACCGAATTGATGTCCCCATCCCAAATAATAAATAAATCATCTATATAACGGCCATAGAGGACCAGGTTAGCACCAAACCCCCCCCCCCACACACGAGCTGATCTTCGACCTCGCCCATGTAGAGGTTGGCGTAACTTGGCGCGAACCTGGTCCCCATGGCCGTTCCCATCACCTGTAAATATACTGTGTCCAAAAATGAAAAATAATTGTGCCCTAATATGAACCTTATGGAATCCAAGATGAATTGTTGATGTGAATCAGTGAGATCGTTATCATCCTTGAGTTTTTTTGCTATCACACTAATACCCAAATCGTGCGGAATATTTGAATATAAACTTTGGACATCAAGTGTGAGAAATCCATACGAATCTCTCCACTTGATATCCTTGATTAAATTTAGAAAATGTGTTGTGTCCTTAATGTGTGATTTAAGTAAAGAAACACGTGGTTGTAAATAAATATCAACATAATGTGACAAATTAGAAGTGAGGGAACCCACACCTGAAATAATAGGTCGCCCAGGAGGTGCTTGTAGTGACTTGTGAATTTTGGGAAGGTGGTAATAAATGGGCACCAAGGGATGTGAATTATATAAAAAATTAAACTCCTCCCTGGAGATCAGACCAGCATCCATTGCAGAATCCAAAAGAGCATGAAGTTCCAATTGGAAAATGGAGGTAGGATCTTTTGGTAAGATTTTGTAGAACTCAGGATTATTAAGCTGCCTTTTCGCTTCAGTAATGTAATCGGACCTGTTTTGTATAACAAGCCCACCCCCCTTGTCTGCTTGTTTAATTATTATTGAGTTATCTTTCATTAGTTTACGAATTGCCTGTCTTTCCCACTTATTTAAATTATCATCTTTATGAGTAGAAGATGGTTTGGAGCATAGGTTCTTAAAATCCTCCAGGGTGGTTTTATAAAAACTGTCAATACTCGACCCTTTGGATTTAATCGGGTAGAATTCTGATTTATTTCTCAGTTTATCCTTACCCTTAATATCGAACAGTTTCATAGGCTTTAGATCTGCCCCAGAGTTCTCGCTCAGGAGGTCTGAGAGAGCCTCTAGGGCTCCCAGATCCTCCTGATCTAGAACTATGGGCAGTGCTTCTTCTCTACTTTTCAAGAGAGTTTGCTTAGCAAAGTATTTCTTGCGGCAAAGTGTCCTAACGAACCGGTTGAGTTCCACAAATAAACTGAAGATATTTGGTGGGGCAGACGGGGAGAATTTCAAACCCTTATTCAATAATTGTATTTCAGTCTCTGTTAACTGTCTTGAAGAGAGATTAAATATGTTCTTTTTTTGGGATGAACGTCTAATTTTCTTTAATTTCTTATATACTTCCTTCCTACCTCCTCGTCTTCCTCGAAACTGACGTTTCTTCTTTTCCCTCTTTTTTCCTTCTGCCACTCCATGTCTAGATCTTGAAATCTCCTCTTTCGCTGCTCTAAAAAACTCTCTGAAGAATTGGTGGAATTAAATTTAGGTCTTGCTCCCAGCTCGCTATTTCTAGTAGAGGAGGAAGCTGCCTTTTGAGGCTCTTTAGAGGGTAGATCTTTTTCACACCACTCCTGAGAGTCTTTCCTAGACTGGGTTCTATTTTTCTGGGTAAACCTGGGGGTACCTCCTAATGTTCTTCTCTCCTCTCTCCCTTCGAATCTCTGTCTATATCTCTCAGATCCCCGGTTATCAATATTTGATTCCCTAGGGTTCTGATTCCTATTTTGTCTATATGTCCTCACATTCTCCGTTCTATAATCTTCCACATCCCGCTGAAACTTTTTACATTTCATTTCTAGTATTGATTGTTCAAATTTATTAATTCTTTCTGTAACTCCAATATCTCTTTCTTTATACTCATTGCTCTGACTATGTATTTCCAACTTCTTTTTTAAAGATTCAATTTCTATCTCTATACTCCTTAATTTCTCTGTTCTATAGTCAATTACAATCCCCATCAGGGCCAAAGAGCATCGGTCTAATGTGGAGTCCCATTTCTTTTGGTACTCCACTCCACTTCTCTCTCTCTCTCTTCGTATACTGATAAGTCCATCTAAGCATTTTAAATAAAATATGAGGTAATGGGAAATGACTAAATTAAACTCCCAATGAGGTATTGGTTAAATTAACATGTGGGTAAATTATCATATCCCTTTTTTAGAAACATCCTCCCTTTTTCCAACATTTAAATAAAAATAAAAATAAGAATAACAATACAGATAAGTATTTCTGCAATACAGTTTATTGTCCGATAAGTAACTCTATCAATAGAAGCTGTAGCACAGTGAAATCATTAATTCACATCCCGTTAGCACTAATACCACGTGATCGGCAAAGGATCGGTCCCCTATTAAGATAGTTAAGGCTTCGAGATTCCCTTACAGGACTCCGTAAACGGGTCACATGATCGGACTCAAGGAGTCAGGTGACCAAGAACGGGGTTATGTGGGCAATTATGCTGCGCCTCATGGAGCGGAAAAGGAAACAGCTCCATTTTTTTGGTGCGCTTCATGAAGCGGAAATGTAACGGGTCAGTGTACCCGGAAGTGCCTACGCATTCACAAGACACAATTGTATTAAGTGTTAAAAGGATTTATTTTAATCGGAAATTGAGTATTCTTATGTATGCATTAATAAAGATCCTTATAGATTAAAAATCATGATGAAATAGCCAGTTGTATTGTTATGAATAATATGTCACATGACGTTTTTACCCGGAAGTATTTAGAATAAGATACTTTGAACTCTAAAATTATGTAAGATTTAATAAAAATAATAGATTTTAATCATGTGAGTCTGTCCTAGAATTATAAATAGAGTATAATTATTGTAAATTGTATATGTTTTGAACACCTTATTTACATATTGGAAGGATTGAGTGTACAGGTGTAGATTGTTTGATCATTACCATTGGTATAAATATAAGACCAGCTCAGTATAGAGATATCCTTTGAAAAAGCTGTAGTGCTTACAGCGAAACGCGTCAGGAATCTTTTGGGTCATCATCTGCCACTTTATATTGCTCATATCCGGACCAGAACTGGACGTTTACTGTTGCAGACAGATTGTGGAAATAATCTCCAACACCAAACAACTTACCACCTTAAGGAGAAGGACACCGCAAAATATTGAGGAACCCGTTTGGACGTTCATATACATCAAAGATTTCCAAGGGACTTCACCTCTAGCGGCATTGGTAAAGTTGGATGTTTAGACTGCGCAGTCAGTCTTCTTTTCACACTTAAGTCATTTCATCTGCTTATCCAGTTCACCAAATAGGAACAGACTGCTTACCAGAGGCAATTATAAGTTGAGACCCATTTTAATTATTTAGTTTATGAGCTGTGTATATGTGTTGTTTAATTGTGGCTACAGATTGCCATTTTATTAAATAGAAAGTTTTATTACTCAATCCTTCATGTGTTAGTAATTCAATTAGCGCTGCTACTGTTTGTTTGTCTTTTTGAAAGAAAATGGATAGGGCCGAAATCTGGACCTTAATGGAGCCCAATTTCAGGCCCAAATTCACTCCCGACTGTAGGAAGTGGAGGAAATGGCCCAGCTGGAATTCCTCTGTAGGAGCATTCCTGGCCTCACACCAAGAAATATATTTTCGCCATATACGGTGATAATGTTTAGCTGTCACGTCCTTCCTAGCCTTTATCAGCGTAGGAATGACCTCGTCCATAATGCCCTTTTCTGCTAGGATCCGGCGTTCAACCGCCATGCCGTCAAACGCAGCCGCGGTAAGTCTTGGAACAGACAGGGCCCCTGTTGCAACAGGTCCTGTCTTAGAGGAAGAGGCCACGGGTCCTCTGTGAGCATTTCCTGCAGATCTGGATACCAGGTCCTTCGTGGCCAATCTGGAACAATGAGGATTGTTCTCACTCCTCTTTTTCATATTAGCCTCAGCACCTTGGTATGAGAGGAAGAGGAGGAAATACATAGACCGACTGGAACACCCACGGTGTCACCAGGGCGTCTACCGCTATTGCTTGAGGGTCTCTTGACCTGGCGCAATACCTCTGTAGTTTTTTGTTGAGGTGGGATGCCATCATGTCCACCTGTGGCAGTTCCCACCGATATGTGATCTGTGTGAAGACTTCCTGATCAAGTCCCCACTCTCCCGGGTGGAGGTCGTGTCTGCTGAGGAAGTCTGCTTCCCAGTTGTCCACTCCCGGGATGAACACTGCTGACAGAGCGCTTACGTGATTCTCCGCCCAGCTAATAATTCTGGTGGCTTCTGCCATCGCCACTCTGCTCCTTGTGCCGCCTTGGCAGTTCACATGAGCCACTGCGGTGATGTTGTCTGACTGAATCAGAACCGGTTGGTCGCGAAGCAAGTGCTCCGCTTGACGTAGGGCGCTGTATACGGCCCTTAGTTCCAGGATGTTGATGTGAAGGCAAGTCTCTTGACTTGACCCCAGACCTTGGAAATTTCTTCCCTGTGTGACTGCTCCCCACCCTCGGAGGCTAGCGTCCGTGGTCACCAGGACCCAGTCCTGAATTCCGAATCTGCGTCCCTCTAGAAGGTGAGAACTCTGCAGCCACCACAGGAGTGACACCCTGTCCCTGGGGGATAGGGTGATTAACCGATGCATCTGAAGATGTGATCCGGACCACTTGTCCAGTAAGTCCCATTGGAAGGTCCTCGCATGGAACCTGCCAAAGGGAATGGCCTCGTATGATGCCACCATCCTTCCCAGGACTCAAGTGCAGTGATGCACTGACACCTGTTTTGGTTTTCATAGATTCCTGACCAGTGTCATGAGCTCCTGAGCTCTCTCTATCAGGAGATAAACCCTTTTCTGGTCTGTGTCTAGGATCATGCCTAGGAGAGGCAGATGAGCTGTAGGAACCAACTGCGACTTTGGAATATATAGAATCCAGCCGTGTTGCTGTTACACTTCCAGAGAAAGTGATACGCTGTTCAGCAACTGCTCTCTTGATCTCGCTTTTATGAGGAGATCGTCCAAGTACGGGATAATAGTGACACCTTGCTTCCGCAGGAGCACCATCATTTCCGTCATTACCATGGTGAATATTCTCGGGGCCGTGGAGAGACCAAACGGCAACGTCTGAAATTGGTAATGACAATCCCGTACCGCAATTCTGAGGTACGCCTGATGAGGTGGATAAATGGGGACATGAAGGTATGCATCCTTTATGTCCTGAGACACCATAAAATCTCCCCCTTTCAGGCTTGCGATGACCGCTCTTAGCGATTCCATCTTGAACTTGAACCTTTTCAGGTATATGTTCAGGGATTTTAAATTCAATATGGGTCTGACCGAACCGTCCGGTTTCGGGACTACAACATGGTCGAATAATAACCCCCTCCTTGTTGAAGGAGGGGAACCTTGACCACCACCTGTTGAAGATACAATTTGTGAATTGCAGTTAACACTATTTCCCTCTCGTGGGGGGAAGCCGGCAGGGCCGTCGGTGAGGGGGCATCTCCTCAAAGTCCAGCTTGTATCCCTGAGACACAATATCTATTGCCCAGGGATCCAACAGGGAGTGAACCCACTTGTGGCTGAACTTACGAAGGCGTGCCCCCACCGGGCCTAGCTCCGCCTGTGGATCCCCAGCGACATGCGGTGGATTTTGCAGAGGGCGGGGAGGACTTCTGTTCCTGGGAACTAGCTGTGTTGTGCAGCTTCTTTCCTCTGCCCCTGCCTCTAGCAAGAAAGGACGCACCTCTGACTTTCTTGTTTCTTTGTGCTCAAAAGGCTGCATTTGATAATGTCGTGCTTTACTAGGCTGTGCAGGAATATAAGGCAAAATATCAGAATTACCAGCTATAGCTGTGGAGACCAGGTCCGAGAACCCTTCTCCACACAATCCTCAGCCTTCCATATGCCTCTTAAGTCGGCATCATCTGTCCATTGCATATTCTACAGGACACGTCAAGCAGAAACCGACATAGCTTTGACTCTAGAACCCAGTAGACTAATGTCTCTTTGGGCATGTTTTATATATATATATATCTCTTAAGACAGCATCTTTAATATATATATATATATATATATCTCTATATATACATATATATATATATATATACATACTAGGGTCTCAATCTCTGCTGATAAAGTACCTGTCCACGCTGCTACAGCGCTATAAACCCATGCCGACACAATCGCCGGTCTGAGTAGTGTACCAGAATGTGCACGCTATCTGCAGGATCCCTGAGGATAGCTGTTACGTCAGGGCTACCTTTTGGGCAAACGTGACACCCTAGGGGAAGATTCCCATCGTATCCTAGTAGGGAAAGGATACTCCCTGAGAATTCTTTGTGGGAAACTGCAGTCTCTTGTCTGGAGATTCCCGCTCTTTTTCATCACGAGAGGAGGGAAATTTACCTCAGCTTTCTTCCCCTTAAACATGTGTACCCTTGTGTCAGGGACAGATGAGTCATCAGTGATATGCAAATCAATAATCATATATTGAATACTTTTCTGCCATTTTGGCTGTAACTTTGCATTATCGTAGTCGACACTGGAGTCAGACTCCGTGTCGATATCAGTGTCTATTATTTTGGATAGTGATCATTGAGAGACTCTGAAGGTCTCTGCGACATAGGGACAGACATGGGTAGATTCCCTGTCTGTTCTCTAATCTTTTGTGCAATAAATTCACCTTAGCACTTAATTACACATATCCAAACAGGTGTCGGCGT
Source organism: Pseudophryne corroboree (assembly GCF_028390025.1). NCBI lineage: Eukaryota > Metazoa > Chordata > Amphibia > Anura > Myobatrachidae > Pseudophryne > Pseudophryne corroboree. Next base: position 625,177,129 of record NC_086449.1, on the reverse strand, counting down.
TGTCGACGGAGACACCCTCACACACACATTTGCTCCATCTCCTCCTTAAGGGAGCCTTTTACCTCAGACATGTCGACACACACGTACCGACACACCACACTCTCAGGGAATGCTCATCTGAAGACAATTCTTCCATAAGGCCCTTTGGAGAGACAGGGAGAGAGTATGCCAGCACACACCCCAGCGCTATTAACCCAAGAATAACACAGTAACTTAATGTTAACCCAGTAGCTGCTGTTTATATTGATTTTTGCGCCTAATTATGTGCCCCCCCCTCTCTTTTTACCCTCTTCTACCGTGTAACTGCAGGGGAGAGGCTGGGGAGCTTCCTCTCAGCGGAGCTGTGGAGAAAAAACATGGCGCTGGTGAGTGCTGAGGAAGAAGCCCCGCCCCCTCGATGGCGGGCTTCTGTCCCGCTTAAATATACAATTTTTGGCGGGGGCTCATACATATATACAGTGCCCAACTGTATATATGCAAACTTTTGCCAAAGAGGTCTCTAATTGCTGCCCAGGGTGCCCCCCCCCCCCCCCCCTGCGCCCTGCACCCTTACAGTGACCGGAGTATGTGAGGTGTGTGTGGGAGCAATGGCGCACAGCTGCAGTGCTGTGCGCTACCTTAGTGAAGACTGGAGTCTTCTGCCGCCGATTTCGAAGTCTTCTTGCTTCTTTCACCCGGCTTCTGTCTTCCGGCTCTGCGAGGGGGACGGCGGCGCGGCTCCGGGATCGGACGACGAGGGTGAGATCCTGTGTACGATCCCTCTGGAGCTAATGGTGTCCAGTAGCCTAAGAAGTAGGACCTATCTGCAGAGAGTAGGGCTGCTTCTCTCCCCTCAGTCCTACGATGCAGGGAGTCTGTTGCCAGCAGATCTCCCTGAAAATAAAAAAAACCTAACAAAATACTTTCTTATAGCAAGCTCAGGAGAGCTCACTGAACAGCACCCAGCTCGTCCGGGCACAGATTCAAACTGAGGTCTGGAGGAGGGACATAGAGGGAGGAGCCAGAGCACACCAGAATCTAAATTCTTTCTTAAAGTGCCTATGTCTCCTGCGGAGCCCGTCTATTCCCCATGGTCCTTACGGAGTCCCCAGCATCCACTAGGACGTTAGAGAAATAAAGAAATAAAAATACAACAGTATAGGCTGTGGAAACAAACAGTTGATGAGGAACCAACATTCGCCACCCATGGGTCCAAGCTTAATAGTAAGATTCAAGATAAAGTGGATGGTAATTTACACTCAGCAAACAACCAAGGTGCCGAAACCTGGGTGAAAACATGTCCTCAGTCATGAAGGTAATAAGTTATCTCCTCCATGGCCGCAACATGCCAAATCTGGGTCTTAAGTGCAGAAAAGACGGGGGAGAGGTCTTTTTCCAATTGAGAGCAATCAGGGATTTCGCTGCCGCTAAAATGTACGAGGCCAATTTTCTAGAAAATTTGTAGAGGGCCGGGGGTGCGTAGCAAAATAAAAATATCCAGGGGTCTTTTGATATAGGAGCCACCAGGGGAGAATTTAGGAGTCCATGAACCAAGTTCCAAAAGGGAACAATAATTGGACAAGTCCACCATATATGGACCATGGTACCCCTGCAGCCACAGCCCCACCAACAATCAAGTGAAGAGGAAGGGAACATTTTATTAAGCCTTTCAGGGGTGTAATACCCGTGATAATAAATTTTATATGCAGTCTCCTTGATTTTAGTTGCGATAGAGCTTTTGGCTATCCCCAGTCTCATGTCATCCCAAGCCTCATTATCTGGAGGATGTCCAAGATCCTATTCCCAAGCAATTTTGTGGGGTCTCAGAGAGGGCAGTGTGGCATCTAAAAGAAGCGCATAAAGCTGGGAAATTATGCCCTTAGATAAGGATTTATGTTTACACAGACTCTCAAGGGAGGTAAGGACTCGTAGAGCAGACAGTGGAGGTAGGGAGGTCAAGAAATAACAAATTTGAAGGAATTCAAAAGGGTTAAGTCTGGGATGGGGTTTTTTGTTGTGTTCTGACAGGGATAACCAGCGACCTTGGACAGAAAAATCAACGGGGAATCTAAATCCCGCGGTAGTTCAATTACGGAACCTCAAGGTGGAGGATCCCATAAGGAACAGGGGATTGTGCCAGATAAGGCTTAGGGGAGATGTTGGAGAGGTAAAGTTCATTTTGAGAGAATAGGAATCCCAGAGTCTTGTATTAAATTTAATGGTGGGGAGCGGCTTGGAAGCAAGGGGTCGATGTGCAGAGGGGTAGGCAGTGTCGGACTGGGGCATGTAGGGCCCACCGGGGGAATACAGTGGTAGGGGCCCATGTTTAGGGTGTGGCCAGTTTCTAGAGGGGGTATTCTCTGCCGCTACATTGGTTTGCTAACCATTTTGCAAGTGTTGGTCCCCTAGCTAAATACTGTATATACAGTAAATACTGTAGTGCATACATGATAATGTACTAGATTAGTAATAGCACAGTCTAGAACCTGATGCCTAGAGGAGGGGGTGGGCCCCTGGGTAGTAGGGCCCACCGGTGGTTTCCCCTGTACCCCTGTGGGCCAGTCCAACCCTGGGGGTAGGCCCCATAAGGGGGTCAGATCTGGGAGATTTACATAGGCTGATTCAATGTCGAGCCAGGAAGTAGAGGCCGGGGGAGAGTAGGAGGCAATAATAGAAGTGGGGGGCCAGATAGCAGAGTTTGATATCAGGAAGACCTCTACCATCTCCTGAAACTGCTCTCATCAGGACTTTAGCTTTAATACGTGGGGCCTATGATTCCAAACAAATCGGACAAGGGCTTTATGCACATTGTTGAGGAAGACAGCGGGAACAGCTACAGGGAGGACCTGAAAAAGGTAAAGCCATTTTGGAATAATGTTCATCTTTACATCCACAAGATAATAAGTCGAACTCACTATTTTTATCATCCTATAATGCAGACCTGTAATAGGAAAACTTTGACTATGAACCTATAGCTGTTTTACCATATTTGTGAAATAAGAGGCTGTATGCTATTACTTAAGCAGGTTTCATGGGGGTCCTGGTTATTCATTTAAAAATAATAATAAAAATTATAATAATTATCAGCAAAAACTTCACTTACACAACAACAAAGTTAAGCAATATATGTAATTAATATAGAGATGTAAATATGTGGTAAGGTATTGTGATTCAGAGTCCATTACACCAGTTCTAAGTATACTGCTGGGCAGGCCAGAGTTGTAACTACTGTAGGAGGCTTAGGCAATAGCATGGAGTTAACTTGTGTGGTCTAAAATATTGTGGCAACCCGCAGGCACTGCTACGCCACACTACTCATAAAATGAGGAGTGGGCATAGTTTTTAATATTGACCCTAGAGACGAAGGATTCCTAGATACAACCCTGGAACAAATCTTACATAATGTTACTGTACTGTATATACCTTATGTAATATTTGCAGTGCTTTGCCTTTGTAGCTGTTGTCCTATTGGAGGATAAAGTTTCATCATTTCCTCTCATTCAGCAGGTGAAGACTGTAAGGTTCATGAATTTTAGCCCACCTCCACCAAAGCGCCACAGCACTCATCTTGATGGAAAACTTGAACAGCTATCCAGCCAGATAGGTAAACCAGAAAGCTCCTTAGTAGCAGAAGCCCTACTAACCACACCACTGCGACCTCAATCCAATCAGCTGACGGAAAGCCGCAAAATACAGCAACTTAAGTCTACAAGCAATGACCTTAGCCTCCCACCACAATCAACATTGTCCTTTCCTAACAGAAGATCCCTAAATGATGACTCAAAGAGGTGGAGCGCAATATATCACACCCAAGATATCCTGTCAACCTAATGTCTCTACCGTGATTTAACTTGTGCTGAGTTTTCCTTTCCTATACTGGCACATTAAATTAGATTTTGTGTCGGAGAGCCTCTCTGTAATTTTCTCATCAATCCATTTTGTCATACAGGACAGACTTACCATGACAAAAAAAAGGATCACTGGCACCTTCAATTATAAATGTCTCTTTTACCCCTCATTCTTATTATAAAGACAGGTTTGTGTCAAGACATCCTGTCACGCTCTTTGCTACATGAAGATATATAGTGGATGTATTTGACAAGTTGACTGGGATATTTTTCTCTTTAGGAAATAAGGTCACTTACTCAACAAGGTGAAAGAAAGAAAATAGTTTGATGCCCCTTCTCTTCTCTTCTTCCAGACAGCCGAACCTGCTTTTTTTTATTTGTCTGGCAACCTTGGCACATTTTATTTTCATATATTATGCTGCTTTTTATTGAACTGCACTCATCTGAAATAAAATTCTATAATCAAATCCGTCCATTGCAGATATACAACAATTAAATGATTGAAAATGTTAACTACAATGTATATTGTTTATTATGGCTTCTGAATATGAGTGTTAAACTTTCTAAACTAGGACATTTTTGCTATCCCTTCTGTAGATACAATAAATTCTATATGTGTTTTGCTGTAATTACTGTACATACATCTTTGGGTGGAGGGGGAGAGGGGAGAGTTTGGTCAATTTTTTTTATTGAGGTTTCACATAACCATATAAAGAAAAGATTCAAAGCTACTATATTGCACAAGCATGAAAAGACATGCAAAATAGTAATAAGATGTCAGGAACGACAAATAGATATTATGACAACTTGCAGAGGAAGGGTCTAAGTGCCTAATTCAGACCTGATGGCAGCATCAACATTTTTCTATAATGGGCAAAACCATGTTAACTGCAGGTGTGGCAGATATAACATGTGCAGAGAGAGTTAGATTTGGGTGGGTTATATTTTTTCTGTGCATGGTAAATACTGGCTGCTTTATTTTTACACTGCAATTTAGATTTCAGTTTAAACACACCCCACCCAAATCTAACTCTCTCTGCACATGTTATATCTGTCCCCCCCCCCTACAGTGCACATGGTTTTGCCCATTAGAGACAAATTTTGCTGCTACGATCAGTTCTAAATTAGGCCCTAAGTGCAATAGAATTACAAACGTAGAATCTGTAGTCCCAATACTGGGACAACCACAGAAGTGAACTATATGACCTTTGATGACAGAGGGCAAAAAAACAAAGTAAGGAGAAGGGGAAAAAAAGGGAGATGACGGTGACATTAACACATGAGGAGAGGGTAACTAAGGAAGGGAAGCGTACATGAAAGTGAAAAGCATCATATGTATAAAGTTTAGTTCCATCAGATCACCTAACATTAGGTAGACAGAAGCACCTTTTATGGCAGCCTGGCAAAAATAAAAAATATATATACTGTATATACAGTGTACACTTTGGTCAGGCATTAAGCAAATGTGACTAATTGCAATCTTGGTTAGGTACATGCATCTTTAGAAAATATTTATGCAAGATGGTTCCAGAGGGGACAAGGAAGCTACAATATCTTGTGACTAGCCAATAAAGGCATTTAGGTTTCTGCCCTGTAGATGTTAGCTAATGGGCAAACCCATGTGCACTGCGGGAGGGGGGGGGGGAGCGGATATAACATGTGCAGAGAGAATTAGATTTGGGTGGGGTGTGTTCAAACTGAAATCTAAATTGCAGTGTAAAAATAAAGCAGCCAGTATTTACCCTGCGCAGAAACAAAATAACCCACTCAAATCTAACTCTCTCTACACATGTTATATCTCCCCCCACCCCCTCCAGTGCACATGGTTTTGCCCATTAGCTACCAAATTTGTTGCTGTGATCAGATCTGAATTAGGCCCAATGTGTGCCCCACATTTGTTGTTCCCGACTCCTACTCCCAATTACCACATAGAGTAGCACAATGGAGCCAACCTCTACCGAATCATAAGTACATTTTAATAGAACATAAGACCAATAATTAACTCATTTTTATCATGGACAGCATACATTACAATAAATGTGTTAAAAAGTGCAGGATATAACTCCTCCAGTTCTGCTACACTAGGCCTGGGTCTTCCTGTGTATTCCACACATCCAGGCCTGTCTACTTGGCAAACATAAGTTTTTGTGACACTTTACCAATTCAGTTATATTGTTGTTTTACATCTACAGTAATAGCAATATGGAATTTGGAGTGAATTGGTAAGATGTTTATATTCCAGGTGTTAAATATGAATGGTCCTCACCAAAGCAGAATTATGAGGTCAAGCCAAATACCTGTGAAGACATTGCGGGTGCGTGTTAGCTGCACTGTATGTCAGCCTGAACTCGCACAAAAATTGTGTGAATTTGTGCTGAGAGTGGGCAGTGAAGGGTGCAAGATGCGGTGCCGTTACCGGCATTTCAGTGCTGTGGCAACGTCAACTTACACCTTGTATTGACTCCTATATGTCAAAAGACAAGAGTATGGGGAAGGCATATTTTTAGCTAGTAAAACATTTCAGCAGATTAAAATCATAACCAAAGTCCATATACAGCAGTGCCAGATTAAGGTCCGCATGGGCCTGGAGCTGTAATTTATGAAGGGCCTATTGTGTGCCACCGCAGTGAGTGTGAGCAGCGCTGTAGGGCTGTTACTAGTGATATGGGGGTTGTAACCAATGTTGTGGAGGTGTGGTCTGCATATGAGTTGTGGCCTGTGCCAAAGGGTGTGACTAGCACCTACCTTCAAAAGCCACAACTCCCCCCCCCCCCCCCCACCAGTCCATTCTGCCTTTAATCATGTAGAAATAGCAGCTTCTGCATATTTTAAGGGCAGAATTGGTTACTAAATATGTGCCGCCAGTAAAATCCGCCACCTCAGCTCATGTCAGTGAGTTAGACGCAGTCTGTGAGACTGTACCATACTTACCGACAATCTTGCTGCCCCCTCCTGGAGGAGGCAGCCAGGTCGGAGCAGCGGGGGCATGGTGAGTGGCTGACAATGTTTAGGGGCGGGACTGGGGGGCATAACCACATGTCCACGTCATCTTGGCCCCACCCCCTGTCTAGCAACGCCGATAATATTGGCATTGCAAGGCAGGGGGCGGGGCCAGGATGATGCGAATCAACCAATATTGGCAATGGATATGCCGGATTAAGCTGTTGGGGGAAGGCTCGGAAAGGAGTAGTGGGCTATAGAGGAAAGGGAAATGGCGCCAGCCACAGCAGGGTACACAGAGGGGACTGTTACTCTAGTGTATATACCTAAATATATATCTATATAACCACACACATTCATAATATATGTGTACATCTGTACATAAACATCTACCTACATTTTATATATATATATATATATATATATATATATATATATATACACACACATATGTCCATGTCCATGCGTACAGGCAGGCGGCACTCCATCGGTCTCCATCATGGCCATTGAGCAAAAAAAAAATATATATATATAAATTATATATATATATATATAAATTATATATATATATATATATATATATATATATATATTGTTAAAAAAGCACATAAAGGGGGCGCTCCATAGTGCATAAAACTTTTAATAAAATTACATAAAATAGTATACAGTGAATTCAACTCATACCGCTCGGCTGTATTGGAGTCCTTAAGGCGGAGTCCACTGACGCTCAGGATCCCCGGGGTTGTTGAATTCAGAGACCAACGGCAGGTGTGATCCTACACGCGGCCCCTCCAGCGGCAGTGACTACGGCGGGGTGAGGACTCCAATACTGCCGAGCGGTCTTCGGTTCCAGCTTTTGCCGGGAGATTACATTGTGGAATCATGTGGTAACCAGTCCACCCTGGTTGCCTGTTGGTACGAGTTGAATTCACTGTGTACTATTTTATGTCATTTTATTAAAAGTTTTATGCACTATGGAGCGTCCCCTTTATGTGCTTTTTTAACAGATATATTACGTCCACGGGAAATTGGATCGGTTCAAGGGGAGCAGCGGTCTTATAAATACTAAGAGGACCTAGTGACTTTTTGCATTTATATAAGTGCCCTTGATTTCACAAGCACATATGTGTTTATATACACTGTGGTGATTCCATATAATTAATCAGCGCTTTTTCTGTCTATATTTGAGATATATATATATATGCTAAGATTTGGCAAAAAATGGCAAGCTTGGCAGCATTATGTTGCTATATATATATATATATATATATATATATATATAATAGTATCTTTATCTCGCGCCAACCTGGGAGCAGCACCACGGGGGAGATCTTTGTTGGGAGACCTCAAAGGCATACAGGAAAAAACAAAATTCCCAAGTGCGCTAAAGTGGAATGTAATTACGCAATCCTTCTAGTGTTCTTAGGAATGTAGACTGGAGGATGTTTAAATCTGGGGACCTGTAACAGACACCCCTCACCAAATAGTCACCCAAACAAGAGGCCAACAGGCCAATTAATAAAAAATTGTTTTAATAACATACAAACGAACATATGAATTTTTACACAGTTCAAAGTTTAAAATTGTGTCAATAAGTACAACCATAGAAATACACAACCAACACGTTTGTAGATGGACTTTAGATACTCCCTCACCTTTTACAAGGTGCAAGCTCGAATGGGAGTATCTTCACAAGTTAGGTTGCGATTTTCTGACTGACAAAACCAACGCATTTCGTCTTAACGACTTCATTAGGGGCAACTTGTTTGGGGAAAAAGAGAATGATGTTCTATTTGAGAAAAAACTGCTAATATAAATTGGAAAAATTGTATATATACACATATATATATATATATATACACAAGTACATATGTGGTATGCAATAAATACCTACCAAATATGGAGAAAAGGACTAATTTGCTCTCGAAGAGTTTATATAAAAAGGGTCATGACCTAAAAAAAATTTAATAAATGTGAAAACCCATTCTTAGGTGTGTTTTTGATGGGACTATTGGGATGTTCTTTCTTAATAGTATAGATGGTAACTAGACATACCTCAAATGTAAAGTTAAAATATCCTATATCGAGACTCAGTGGATGGAACTCTTATATCAGGGCTCATGGTTGGAGCGTATATGATGATCCTTCTTAGAAGTATATTCTGTTAAAATGGGTGTTTTTTATGCAAACTACCTAATGGGAAGGAAAGGGAAATCCAATATGGACCAATTTTTAACTAATTTTTAACAATTTTACCACCTCTTCAGTTCTATTAATTAATCATGGGAAATAACATACCTTAAAATTAATAGGACATAATTCCTTATAGAGTCACCTAGGGAAATTATTGATTATAGTCCCTTGGGAGTGTGACAACCATATGTCGGTGTTTTTGCAAACTGCCTAATATATGAGAAAGAAAAATAATATAAGTATATATGGATGAATACCTGTATATTAGAAGTGATCAAATCAAGTCTGCTATATTGAACACCACACAATAGGTATGCATATAGCGGATTTGGGAACTAAGAATGGCCCTGTAAAATTTTGTAGCAGTGGCTTGACATTGGCAGTACAAGAGATATAGCATACAGTGTAGCCATGGCAGCTTCACTGGATGGCAGAGTTGCTATACTGCAGAGATGAAAGGACAGAGGGAATGTGGACAATGCAGTGTACTGAGTGTGGTGGGGTACCTGTCATGTGGTGGGTGGGGCCACATGACAACACACAAAACAGGCCCCACAGAGACACGTTGGTCTACCAGGAATCTTGCGGATGAGCCCTATGGCCAATCCGCCCCTGGAAGCATCACATCATTAAGCTGAAGTTTACACATAACGTGCCACGTTCCCAATGTGATGATACAACTCCCATTTCAAATCTCGTATGGCTCAGTTACTAGCAAATACAGCATTCTGCACCAAGTCATAAAAAAGGAACATTATGGTTACCTGTCCCTTAAGCAGACTTGCTCCACCTTATGGTTCCACTGGCGCGCCATCATGTCTCTCTCTGTATGATTCCATCTTTCAACAAGTGCTGGTAAATTTGTGGCTGCAGAGACCACTCTTCTAGGTGCACAATGTGCCTGCTGAGGTAATCCGTTGCTGGCAAGATAAATCTTGGGGACTAGTACACGGGGCCAGTGTAAGGTTTCTCGACACCCAAGCAAAACGTCAGCCTCTTGCCCCTCAGGTGAATGTATGGAGGTAGCATCTTGGAAGGTCAAAGAAGTTCAACAGCAGCTGTCTGCATTAAGTTTAACAAGGATGCAGCTTTCAAAATGAACCTTTATTTTGTGATAAGCCTACTCAGGGCTGTCTCCCCAGATCCTGGCTCCCTAGGCAGCTGCCTAAAGCTGCCTAATAATAGAGCTGGCCCTGCCAGTACATGTTTTTGGGGCCTCCCTTCAAATCACAGCTACAGGCTGGTTGCCCACTGTCAGGATCCATCATATGATCGAATCCCAGAATATGGTATTCTTCAAATTGCATGTGGTATCAATGTATTGTCTGAGTGGTAAATGTTATGGAACTGCATTTCACTCTACAATCAACAGGTCTTCCTGCTAGGTTGTAAATGGACTGTTGACATAACTCCAAGTGGGCTAAGAGGTTATCACTCTCCAAGGAGTGCATCGGACCAGTCACAAATGTTTGGGGGTAGGAAATGTCATCCTTCATCCTCAAACAAGTCAGACCTCGCTAGCCATAGTACAATTTCTCCTCTTAAAGAGAATGGAATGTCTGTGTCCACCTCCCCAATGTATTTGCAAGACAGCTATATGAGAAAGCATATTATACCTTCTTCGAGTGTCCAGCATTGAGCTGGTTAAAAACCACAAGGGTGGGAGGGAGGGAGTGCAGCTGAGGGTATAACTATCTCTCTCCCTCAATATGTGTCATTCATTCCTTGGGGGAAATCAGCTAGCATAGGCCGGCAATGCATCATACCTCTACCCCTGTGAAATAGCCCCACAACAGAATCCTACATTTGTGTGTAAATTTAGGCTTCTGAATTACTATCTCCTATTATTTTTGTTTGAGATTGTACCCTACTCTGTGTGTATTCTTAAAATATTCCTAATAATCTTTGTAACTAAAGCTCTGAAGTGTTCTTGGAATTAAAATTTAAATTCTAGTTTCTTGTTCTGTGCTTCTAAAGACCCAAGACCTCATGTGGCCCATGTTATCAATTTTTCTAAGTATTGCAGGGTGTTTGCAGGTAAGAGCAGAAGCTTACCATGTGCTTCAGCACTAAAAGTTACTTTTACTGGTGGTAGTGAATGTGTTTGTATAACCCTGTATGTCCAAAGTGACCCCCACATCACAGGCAGCGATTCTCAGATTGGCGTATCTGGAGAAGCGAACAGCGGGTCCGTGACACACACCATCCCCATGAGTCTCTCCAGCCTCATCTCCCTCTTGTCTCTCTATCTCCAGCTTTATCCCCCCTGTGCACCATCACACACCCCTACCCTGACTTAACTGCATATCTTCAACACAAGCACCACCCCAGCCCCTGTCAATCTAGCCCAGGCCCCACACTTACCTTGTAGGCCCCACACTACCTTGTAGTGTTGCTTCTCTTCATGGCTCCTTTGCCTCCCAGAATACAAACCTTTTAAAAGTTGCTCCAACCACTTCTCCACAGCCCTGTTGAACAAGGATGGAGCTGAAATTGGCTTCAGCATAGCTCCAGCTGCTACAGTATATCAATAGACTTCTATATGTACTATCTTTAAGAGTTGTAGCAGTACGAAGAGTGGCAGCTATAGACAATTATGCTATAGTGACATCTACCTTTGATGGATTTTCCTTTTTATACATTTCATCTTTTAGGCACAATAAACGGTTAATAATCTGCATGTAACCTGAACTTTCCATTCAAGCTTAGTCCATGCCTTGCAGAACAAGTAGTCTATTTATGGAGATGAAGGTTAGTAGAGCAACTGCTTCTTATTCCTCTTAAGCATTATTTTGTCAGTTTCAGTTGACTGTTCTCCATCCTGGGTGTGCAGTGTCTGTCTCACCACCTGTGCTAAGTCAGCCACTGAATACATTCCTGTAAAATCATCAATGTCTGATTCCTCTGCCACCTCCAAGAGAGAATAACTGTAAGGCAGAAATCTGATGTTTCTGGGGTCTAGCACCAGAAGCATTATTCAGAATCTACATTAAAGAGGGCAAAAACCTGACCAGACTAGCTCCGATTTAGCCAGGTCCTGTGTACAAACCAGCTCGGCTGGTGGTGTTGCTAAATAAAATGATGGCCAAGCTCACTGAGAAACATGGGTTCTTTCCCTGCAGAGTTATCAAAAGAAAAGAGTGAAGCATTCCTTAGCTTACAGAGTATGCTCAGTAAGCTGCTTGTGTGCAGAAATAGAGTGAGCCAGGAAACTATCCCAAGATGGTTCTGCCACATACAGTAAGTGGTACAAACTGCAAGTGTGCACAAGAGTCAGCTCTCAGCCACATATGCTGTTATAAGGCGTGTCTAACTGACCTTTCAATTGTATGGTTGCCTCCTAGTTACTGACCCAAAATACCCATTGCATGGAAAGTGTGGTCCATAGACGGAGGGATCAGCCCTTTCACACAATCTCCTTTTATGCCCGTATGCCTGGCGCATACACAGTTGCCAATTTCTTCCTTTGGTGCATGCAGAGAATGCTGAGAACAGCAAGACTCAGCCACTTGCATCTGAAAAAGGACCAATGTGTTTATTTTGGTAGTCTTCAGTCAGCAAATTAAAGCCCGTCGATGAGCTAGTGCTGTTCTGCCACAAGCCCTGGGCCAATAGAGGATCACTGTGATTCCCCTCTCATTGGAACCAAGAGAGGCAAGTCACTTATATGACCATTTCCTGCAGCCAAATCTGTAATGACAAGGCGTGGTACCTGCCCCAGTAGTGAAAGTGTCCCTGTTGTGGTAGTGAGAAGCAAGTTGAGGCATCCTGATCTGGTTTTCAGGCAGCCCAGCAAGTCTTTCTGAGTGACTGCTGCAACCAACAAACAAACAAACAAATATAGATGCTACCAAAGCAATCCAGCAATGAAGTCCAAGTTCAGCAACCGTGCAGGATGACGGCCGAACTCGTACATTTTTTTAAGGGGGCAATCCTTTACAAGGCTAAACCATGCCTTGTAAATGATTGCCCCTTTAAAAAAACTCCAAGTTTGCACAGGCACTGAACTCGGACTTCATTACATCCCGGCCTATAAATACAGTGAGCTTCCTTAAGGATGTGTACATAGAAGTGCAAAAAGGTTTAACAGCATGAAGATAATTAATGTGTCAAAGGCTTTATGAGGCCTATTCAATTTAGAGATGAGCGTGTTCGGGTTTTACTCGGATTTACTCTGTTCTCAAAACGGCATCTTATTGGCTATCCAAAACAAGAGACATCCGTGAGCCAGTCAGATGCCGTTTTGAGAACCGAGTAAAACCGAACCCGCTCATCTCTAATTCAATTGTGAGCGATATTTTCTTCCCCCACAGCCAAAAGGTTTTTCCTATTCAATAGGCTGTGAGAAATTAATTGCAATAGGAATTAAAGCTGCTTATTCCTAGTCGCCAAATAGCAGGTGCAAAGTCAGATAAAATCCCTATGTTAAGTCACACAAGTCGGGAATTGCTTCAGAACCTGTTGTACCCCTCCCCCCCCTCACTCCCCCAATGACTAATAAGGCAATTTCAAGTATCCAAGTGGCTCAATTAGTCCAATACTTACATGTTATTATTGGTATGAAAAAAATGGCCTCAAATTAACCTCAAATAATTGCTTTTTATCTTTTTATTTACATTTAAAAAAATAAAAAAATAAAATTGGCTTCAAATTACCCCAAAAACACGTGTTTTTTTTCTACTTTCTATTTTTTTCACCTTTTTCTTTATTTTTTTTTGTTTGTATGTTTTCTTAAGTTTGATTTAGATAATTTTTTTACTTGGGACTGTAATAGCCTTTTATGTTACCCAATATTTTTTTCTATTTTTGGAGGGTACAAGCTGATTTCCAGTGGGTTTCTGCGGTAAAAATTACTGCAACCATTTTTTTTTTTTATTGGATAGTGCACGAGTCAGGAGCGCGCATAGCCATATTAATGACATATTATTAATTAATTAATTAACTAATTTAATTATTTTATTATGAAATTAATGATTGCGATGGCTGCAGTAAGTTTTGCTGCAAAAAATGTCATGGCAAATTGGCTATGGTGGTCATTCTGAGTTGTTCGCTCGCTAGCAGTTTTTAGCAGCCGTGCAAACGCTGTGCGCCTCCCACTGGGAGTGTATTTTAGCTTAGCGGAAGTGCGAACGAAAGGATCTCGCAGAGCGGCGACAAAGTTTTTTTGTGCAGTTTCAGAGTAGCTCAAAACCTACTCAGCGCTTGCGATCACTTCAGACTGTTCAATTCCTGTTTTGACGTCACGAACACGCCCTGCGTTCGCTCAGCCACGCCTGCGTTTTTACTGGCACACCTGCGTTTTTTTGAACACTCCCTGAAAACGGTCAGTTGACGCCCAGAAACGCCCACATCATGTCAATCACTTTGCGGCCACCAGTGTGACTGAAAAGCTTCGCTAGACCCTGTGAAAAACTACATCATTCGATATAATAGTACGTCGCGCGTGCGCATTGCGCCGCATACACATGCGCAGAAGTGAAATTTTTCCCCCTCATTGCTGCACAGCGAACGAATGCAGCTAGCGATCAACTCGGAATGACCACCTATGTCCCTATATCCCCATGGTCCAGGGTGCCCCAATTTCATGAATGAGAAATAGTGTTTGTGAGTTTGTTGTTGATAGTCTCAATTTGAATGTAATAACAAGATAATAATTTTATCTTAATAAGGTAAAAGTCCTGTCTAGATTTGAAACCCTGGTTAACTGTAATGAACCTCTGACCATTTTTTTTTAAATCACTTGTTACATGTATGAATCTACAGTATTATGGTCTTAATAATTATAAGGTGTCTGTAATACAAAGAAAAATTATATTAACAATCTGCGTAAATCAATTTCTCTTTCTCTGTATTTGTCTTTGTTTCATCTAGGTAAACAGAAAACTCAATTACCAATGTAAAGGTGGATTTTGACACCTATGCATCTATGTATCTGGTAATTTCCACTGACGGTATATATATCATATACATGTTAATACTCTTACTGTAAAGAACCCACTGAACAGTAACTCAACGTTTTGCTGGTCAGTCATGAGCAGTCTGGTGTGGTTTACCTTAATGTTCTCTCTATTTACTGTTTTCTTCACCGACATGTTATATAAAAAAGTATCCAGTATAGTCAATTTACATTAAGCTAATGATCAATATTTTCTGGCAGCTGTTTACAAAGAATGATAGAGGAAGAGAATAATAAACAGTTAATTGAGTGTTTTATTATACGTAGCAGTATCGGGCATAGGGAGATTTATTTACCACACCCTCGTTTTACAATTCTGTTTGTGTGCTTGAATTTCACTCAGCCCATTAACTCTCAGTCTAATGGTTCCCCTATGTGTCATTATTCAGTGGTCACATTCCATTGAGACTTAATGAAATTGTGAAAAAGTAAGAGGTTCTTGCTTGCTTGAAGAATTGTAATAACAGAAACATAAAGAAGATCTATGTGTGTGTGTGTTCCTGAAGCCAAATAGAGGCAAATATACTGAGACATTTAATGTCATGTTGTCCCTGATTCTACAGGTTTTATTTTTGTTAGTACCTCATTTGATTTTCCTGAATTTATGACATTGTTTGTGTGCAATGGCCCCATCTCTGTGATATCATTATTGTTATGACAGATTGATATTGCACTTTTACAGTGTGAATTTCTTGCTTTCAGCTCAAGTTAAAACTATTCTTTTTTGTAGTTTTCTTATCTTGCAGGAAATAGTAAGCATTTCCTTTTATGTGGTGTAGTATTTCAGTCCAAGGCAATTGTCTTAAAACAGACACAGCAAACTGGTGTTTAGGGGCCATATGCGGCCCTCTCCTGCATTTATTTGGGCACATGACTGCTTTTACCAATTCAGCTCAAATGTGGACCCTACCCCTTTACACTCTTCTGTAGTACATAATGGGCACACCGCCTTGCAATGACTTAAAGTTGATATAATATCTCTGACATTGTTTTTTAGTAGACAAACAGTGGTAGCTACTCAATCATTCCTGGAGATAATTATATATAAGGTGCTAGAAAGGGAGAGGGGTCGCAAACAAACAGCAGACAGAGAGGGGTGGTGCTAGTATCCCCCCAGCACACTAAAAATTACCTGTAACAATACTTGAACCTATGTGGGAATTTCAGAGAAATTGGTCACATGCGTTTGCAAAGACATGTTTAGCTGCTGGCCGCATCAAGGCTTCTCTGATATCAGCAGTCATGACACTACATAATGGCAGTGCCCACATAGGGTCATGTGATTTGTCTACAGTAAGGCCTCATGATAAAGGCTCATACTAAAACACATACAGACAGAGGGCTAGCTTACCTGGGAGCCACCATCACTAGAGTCAGCCTTAGATTCCCGGCAGCAACAGCACTGTGGAGCAGGTGCCGGGAGGAGGTGCAGGGGCATCTGTAGCAGTTTATCACTGCTGCTGGGCTGCCCCCGGGACACACATCAGTGGTTGCTGCAAAGCTGGACGAGGTACAGGGGCAGCTGTATCTGCCTGCTTCTTCATCGTCACTGCCGGCTGGGTAGGATCCCTGGCAGCAGGTGGCAGTGGAGCCGAGAGGAGGTTCAGGGGCAGCTGCGGCAATCTATCACTGCCTGGCTACCCCTGTCAACCCTGTATCAGTGGCAGCAGTGCGGTTGGAGGACCGGAACTAATGCTCCATATCCCCCCCACACCCAACCTCAGCGACAAGAAGTGGAGCTAGCGCACGGGCGCCCAGAGCCCGGCCGCTGTGTATTAGTGGGTAGTGGTATGAGTATGGAGGGACGGAGAGCGACGGGCAAGGGGGGGTATCATTGAGGAGGTGAGCAACAGCGCAGCGGGTAATGTGTGGCAGCTAAATGTCACATACAGGGCAGTGACCAGCTCCATACCCCTTGCTGTGACACCCTTGGGCACCGCTCACTGCTCTGCCCCTGTTCCCTGCACCTGCTGGAGAAGTGACAATAACAGTCATCACTGCTGGGTTTGCACCTGTCAACCCAGTATCGGCGGCAGCAGAGCAGGAGGAGGACCGGAACTGGTGCTGCATATCCCCCCCCCCTAACCCTGACTGGTACCACTGACACCCTTCCCCCATTGGCAGGGCCAGTGACAGGGGGGTCAAAGGGGACACCTGTACCAGGCCCCAAGACTCAGAGGGGCCCCAAGAATACACCACTTAGTGCCTGGCAGTGATGTGAGCCGTCTTGTCCAAATAGGGCAGTGAGCAGTAGGTGGACTGACAGGAGCCTCTCACACACAGTGACTGTGCAGCGTGAGTATACACCTGCTCTTATGGGTCCAGCTCAGTTATGGGACATGGCAGCAGCTCCCCTGGCCAGGATTCCCGTGCCCAGCGCCAGACTCTTCTGGTGGGTTGTGAGGGCTGAATGATACCTGCTGTGCGATGTTCAGGTCTATGTACTGGGGAGTGCAGTGCCGGTGAGTCTGTCCCCATGGTAAGAGTAGTTTATATATAATCTGAGGGGGCCCCAGAGATATCACTGTACCGGGCCCCAAGATTTCTGTTGCCGGCCCTGCTCATTGGCACCTATGACCCCACCATCTCACGACATCACCGTGGCAGTCCAGGTCCAGCTGGGATTGTCCAGCTACTACCACCACCCCGTTCCAGCCACAGGGTCCAGGAGCCACCTCACCACCATCCCATTCCAGCAGCAGGGTTCAGGAGCCACCTCACCACCATCCCGCTCCAGCCGCAGAGCCCAAGGGCTACCTCACCACCACCATTTCACTCCAGCCACAGGGTCTAGACACCTTCTCACCACCTCTTGGTAACTACAATAAGCTACTATTTATTTTAATTTAGTCCTGCATCCTGCACTAAAATTTCTCCCCCTACAACCGCCCCACAATGAGCGATAAGTTTAAAAAAAATGCTTTTTAAATTCCCAAACATATACATTTTGCATGGTAAAAAGAAAGCTGCCTGGGGGTGACAGGTGTATAATGTTATGTGTACAGGGGATGGGCCAGGTGTATAGTGGTATGTGTACTGGGGATCAGGTAAATGTAGAAGGGTTATGTGTATAGAGAATGAGGCAGGTGTAGAAAGGTTATGGGTATCGGGGGATGAGGCACGTGTAGAAGTGGTATGTGTATAGGAGATGGCATGGCTGTAACTAGGGGGAATGCTAAAGGGTCACGTGCCCGAGGCGCGGGAGTCGAAGGGGCGCGGGGAACTCTGCCTGGCTTCCTGACAGCTGCTCCTTTACCCCCCGCGATTGCCTCCCGCAGCCGCGAATGGTGCCGTCATGGACACGCCGCGGCTGCATCTCCGTGTCTCTCTCTGCCCGCCCACCGAGTAGCGCCTACTGCAAATCCTCCCATCTGCATCTTCACCGCCTGGCGGATGCTTCTTACGATGGACAGACACGCGGCCGTGCGCGCACCATCACCTGCCGCCACTCTGACATCTGGCACCCGCTGCAAGACCCAGACACTGGCCTCACTGCATGGAGGCTAAGGACTGAAATCTATCTACTACAGCGGTGAGTGGAGAGAGATTATATATATACTGCAGTTATTTATTCTTTTATCATATATATATATATATATATATATATATATATATTTTTTATTTTTTTTCTTGTACTGTGTGCTCGGCACTCACTCTTGTAAAGTGGTGTATGCTGCGGTGCCCTCCTGGAGGCAGGTACCTCTGGATACTGGTAGGTGAAGAAGGCGGCACTCAGGCAGACGTTTGTTGCAGTTAAAACTGTGGTCAGTTTATTCCGACATGTTTCGGGGTAATCACCCCGTCCTCATGGTAATCATAGCCCAAACTGAACCATAAGACATACATATATACACACAACAATTAACCATCAAGACTCTAATCCTACTCACCTGCTCCCCCACGCCATTCTGGTCCGCCGGACGCTCAGCAGCGCTTCCGCGTCGCACTTCAGTGACATCATTAAGCCGCACCAGGACGCGGTTCCCATAGAAACCGCCGGGCACGCTCTCTGTTCACTCTGGATGCAAGTACAGGCTTCGCGCTGCCGGCCCGTGATGACATATGGCTGCGCGGTGCAGGATGCTGTCTAGGCAACAAAAACAAACACAATTAAGGAAAACCACTAACACATACAGTGCAACATATTACCCAACCTAATCCAACCCACACTAACCATGGTTTAGACAGCAATCCTAAGGCAGTAGTGGGTAAGCTAATATGCAATAAATTAATAAATTAATAGGGGCTAAAGTGACAGTGACATGATCTCCATAAAACGTTAATGATCACGTGTGGAAGTAATTTACATGAAGCACTGCAGGCCCAGATTTTCATTAAGTCCCCGTGGTGATAGGGTTCCCAACTTAAAAATCCACCTGGATTCTCGCTGTAAAAGGACTTTATCACGATCACCCCCTCTGAGGCTTCTGGGAACGTGGTCAATTAATATGGCCCTGATACTAGGTACCCCATGTTTAAGTAACAAACAGTGTCATGCAAAGGGTTGGTCACTACTACCCTTTTCAAACGCTTTTTTTATGGCGCTTCTATGTAATGCCATACGTTCCCGAAACTGACGAACTGTTTTGCCCACATAGGCTAAGCCACATGGGCAGGTTAGTAAGTACACTACATGGGTGGATGTACAAGTTAAGCGATGGCGAATAGGTAACTTCTTACCCGTAAGGGGATGGTTAAAGGTATTGCCAGTCATTAACGTGTTGCAAGTGGCGCACCCCAAACATCTAAAACACCCCAGTTTGGTTCTTAGGAAATGGGTTTCCTGTGTACCTGTCATGCTGGAAACATCCAGTTTAACAATGTGGTCCCCTATATTACGTCCCCTAGTGTGACTAGGTAAAAGTGAGGTATTGGCTAATGATGATAGCGACCCCTTGGTCTGAATAATGGGCCATAATGCTTTAGCCCGACGTACCCTCCTGGTACTGGCTACATTATATCTATTCACCCAGGGGAGTTTGGGGCTACTATTGGAATGGCAACGATTAGAAGGGTTAAGTGCCTCAGCTCTTGTAATGCTGAGGGCCTTAATCCTGGCTTGGTGTAGTGTGCCTAATGGGTAACCCCGTTCAGCAAATTTAGCCTGCATAGCATCCAGTGCTACCTCAGTCTCCTTGGGATCTGACGTTATGCGCCGTACGCGCATAAACTGGGAAAAAGGTAGGCCCCTTTGCAATGGAGCCGGGTGAAAGCTAGAATGGTCAAGTAACATGTTCCTGTCGGTCTTTTTGATATACAAGGAAGTGGACAAATGTCCCTCCTTGGCTGTAATCGTTACATCCAAGTAATTGATGGTAAAACTATCCACTGTATATGTGAACTGTACAGGGTGTTGGGTAGCATTATGATCCTCCCACAAAGCAATCAGGTCATCTCTGGTCCCTATCCAAAGGACTATCAAGTCATCTATATACCTTCTGAAATATAGTACCCGTGACATGATTACGGGATCAAGGTAAAACATGTGCTTCTCTAGCTGATGCATGAAGGCGTTTGCGTACGACGGGGCCACTGCGGACCCCATCGCACACCCCGCCAATTGGAGCATGAAACGACCATTAAAGACAAAATAATTGTGAGTAAAGACCTTTTCCAATAATCTTAAATAAAAAGAAATCTCAGGCCCTTGATAGGAGTCATTGCCATCAAGGAGGCATCTCACTGCTTCAATGCCTGCTGCGTGAGGAATACAAGTGTACAAACTGGTAACATCGGAGCTACACAGCAACGTACCCTCAGGGATAGTACCCAAGTGTTAAAGCTGTTGCAGCAAGGATGTGGTGTCCTTGAGGTAAGAAGGAAGGGATTGGATGCAAGGGTTTAGATAGGCATCAAGACACACAGACACTGAGTGATAGAGTGACCCTCTGGCAGACACTATGGGCCTGCCAGGAGGGTCCACCAGTGTCTTGTGGACCTTGGGCACCATGTAGAATAGTGGGGCCCTAGGGTGTTCAATCGTAAGTGCTCGGACCACTTCGCTAGAGTCCATGGCAACAATTGTATCCAATGCACTGGCTGCCAGTATTTGACTGCTTACTATTGCAGCAAGTATTCGGTGTCCCCAAAAAAATTTCGCCACCTCTCTCTCTTCCTTTTTTCTTGATATATATTTCAAAGGTGGTTATAATTGTATCTGGGACATTGGATGCTATAGGCCTCTTTGTATTAACCTATGCAAAGTTCATGGAAATAACTATATCTAATATACTGGCTGCCAGTATTTGACTGTTTACTCTTGCAGCAGGTATTCTATGTCCCCAAAATTCCCCTGTTGTTTTGTTTTCTTCTTGATATATACTTTGGAGGTGGTGATAATTATATCAGGGACATTGGATGTTATAAAAACACACTCAATTGCTCTTTTTTCTGTTATTGTTGCTAGCCTTCTCATATCTTTTCCACTGATACAAACTAACATCTTATTTGAAATCTAGCACAGATAATATCCTTATTAAATGTCTATGTATTAAAAAGTATTATTCAATTAATGTCCTTATGACAGATATACTCAGTCTGCAATAACAGATATTCTTTTTTCAGATTTTGTGTTTGTTTGTTATATATGCCTTAAATCATAATAGGCTAGTTTCCTTGTTCGGCTTTACGCTATGCACAGGTAAAACAGAGGCCTGTTGTCACTAACCCCTGTTGACCATATGATTTAACCTCCGCATACCCATGTGTTTGGGCTGCCAATCGGTGCAATGAGGGTCAACTAAAATATCCCCAACGGGTTAGACAAATGTATTTTATAAAACTGGCACAATAACAAACATTTCCCATTCTGTTACATAACAGCCGCACTTGCTACTCTTTTCCATACGCAACCTACTACCATACCACACTGGATATGCCGAACCCCGTCTGATCTTGGAGGCAATACAGCGTTGGGCCTGGTCAGTACTTTAGTGGGAGACCATTTAGGAATACCAGGTGTTGTAGGTTACTGATGGCACTTAATTGGGGCTTGTGCTGACTCCACGGGAAGATGGGCTTATGCTTGTCAGACACTGAATTACCATAGTAGTAATCCATTAATATGTTCGCAGACTCATTCTTTAAGTGTGGCTCATAAAAGTTAGAGCCATCCATTTATTATTTATGCAAGTTTTTTTGCAATTCTAAATTGTGTACCCCATTTCTTATATAGACTTATTATTAAAAGTTAAGTTTTAAATACTTCATTGTTACATTATTACTCATATATACATCAAGAATTTCAAGTTACTCTTCGGGAGTGAGTGCTCCCAACCAAGGTCACTTTTTTCTAGCTTTCTCTTTCGTAATCAGATAAATTTAAGACCACGATAGCCCCTCCCTTATCAGCCTTACGTATAATAATGTCGGTACGAGCCGACAATGATTTCAGTGTGGCTAATTCAACTTTTCATAAATTATGATATACCAAATCTGACATAGGGGTAAAGTCTTCGGTCTCCAACATCCTTAAAAATGTCCGTATGGATGGGTTAAGGCTTGGGGGATCAAATTGGGATCGAGGGGCTATTCGCCGCAGCTGTACAGGAATATCGGAGGTCTGAGGTTCAGCCTTATGAGAGTTGAAATGTTCCTGCCGCCTCAGTGATCGTCCCAAGCGGTGTACCTCAACCTTCCACTCCAGAGGGTCTGCTATGATGACCTCGAGGACGGGGTGATTACCCCGAAACATGTCGGAATAAACTGACCACAGTTTTAACTGCAACAAACGTCTGCCTGAGTGCCGCCTTCTTTACCTACCAGTATCCAGAGGTACCTGCCTCCAGGAAGGCACCGCAGCATACACCACTTTACAAGAGTGAGTGCCGAGCACACAGTACAAAAAGCTATATATATATATATATTATATATATATACATACATATAGAAAATATTGAATTGTAGAAAAGCGCTGCGGCACTCATCAGACTTGGATTAACCTTTTATTAATGCCATAAAGCAGACATGTTTCGGGGCTTTATGGCATTAATAAAAGGTTAATCCAAGTCTTATAGAGTGCCGCCGCGCTTTTCTACAATTCTACATAGTGACTTTATGTCACTAGGAAGGCACCACAGCATTTCACCTTGGGGACTTTAGGAGTGCCGGGCGCTACAGTGGACTATATATATATATATATATATATATAGTCAGGAAAAAAGACTGCGGCACTCAGGGTCTTGTATTGGTATGAAGATGTATTAAAAATACATAACAGAGAACATCAACGTTTCGGGGTGTCTATCCCCGTTGTCAAGATGTGAGAGAGTATTGCTGAGGGCACCGGGGCGTTATGCTCAGAGGAGGAGTGCCGGGCCATATTTGATCTATATATATATATATATATATATATATATATATATATATATATATATCAATCCATGGCAGCCGGCACTCCTCTGCAAATAGTACAACCTCTCTCCGTGCCAGATAAAAAACTGCATAGATTCCTTGAATAACGGCACTGGAGACTGTCAGCAGACAACAAATCTTGTATTGAGAGGCACCTCTCAATACAAGATTTATTATCTGCTGACAGTCTCCAGTGCCGTTATTCAAGGAAACTATATATATATATATATATATATATATATATATATATATATATTAGTATCTGCATGGGGAGGAGGCACAGACACAGTGGGCACAGCAGAGGTACAGCACTGATATGAGTGAGAGTGCCCCCCTATCTTCCGTGCCCTGGGCCCCCGAAGGCTTAATCCGGGCCTGCCTAGCACCCCTAGGGGTGAGGCAGCAGCACTGAGTATTTCAACAGACAGCATAACTCTAGAGTTCCTGCAGAAATTTACAACAAACTTAGTACACATATGACTTTCACTGTGGAAACAAACACTGTGGGGGTCAGACACCCCTAGCGCCTCTAGGGGTGGGGCAGCAGCACAGAGTTTTTCAGCAGTCAGCATAACTCTGGAATGCCTGGAGCAATTTACACCAAACTTGCTACACATATGACTTACACTCTGGGAACAAACACTGTGAGGGTGACACACCACTAGCACCCCTAGGGGTGGGCCAGCAGCACACACTATATCAGGACATGCATGATATCAGTGATGACAGGGCTGCATGTGACAGGGCCAGTGACATGATGTGAGGAGAGGAATGGAGGCAGAGGAAGCCACAGACTAAGAGTTGTATAGTGGGAAGAGCGGGGTCCCTTGGGGGACAAAAAGGGGTGCGGCCACTACACAAAGTGCATCAGGGAAGCAAGATATACCTATATACTAGATCTCCAATCAACGTAAATGAACAAACTATCATTCTAATTTACAATCCTCATCCCGTACCAAAGCACGGGTATTCAGCTATCTACAATGTTATTTATACTGTGTGTTTAATATTTACATTTATTTTTGTAAACAGACATTCTTAAAATCCGGGGTAATGCCGGGTACTCCAGCTAGTATATACTAAATCATCTGTCACAGTAGCAATATTTTGAGCATATTGGAAGTCTCGCAACAGAACATTTATAGATGGAGTTTAAGATCATACATGTTAACATTCAACAATATGCTATGTCGGCATGCCCTCTTATGGAGTCTATGTAAGTCATTAGCAAAACCAAATGCTCCATCAGGGCTGTTTCTAACCAATTTGGCTCCCAGTGCGAGATTTCAAAATGCGCCCCCCCCCCCCCCATTGACATAAAAAAATGCGCCCCCCCATAGATATTTTTTTTTTTTAAGTGCACTCCCGACAAGGGTGTGTGGCCTCGTTAAAATGAGCGTGGTCTCATTAAAATGGGCGTGGCCTCATCTGATCTCATCATCACGCCCACCACAGGAAAAAATAAAAAATAAATAAAAAGTCCCCATTTTACACTTTACGGCAGGCAAGAGTCCCCATTTTACAAAGTACGACAGGCAAGAATCCCCATTTTACACAGTACGGCAGGCAAGAGTCCCCATTTTACACAGTACGGCAGGCAGGAGTCCCCATTTTACACAGTACGGCAGGCAAGAGTCCCCATTTTACACATTACGCAGGCAAGAGTCCCCATTTTGCACAGTATGGCGGCAAGAGTCCCCAATTTACACAGTACGGCAGGCAAGTGTCCCCAATTTACACAGTGTGGCAGGCAAGTGTCCCCAATTTACAGTACGGCAGGCAAGTGTCCCCAATTTACAGTGTGGCAGGCAAGTGTCCCCAATTTATACAGTGTGGCAGGCAAGTGTCCCCAATTTACAGTGTGGCAGGCAAGTGTCCCCAATTTACAGTGTGGCAGGCAAGTGTCCCCAATTTACAGTGTGGCAGGCAAGTGTCTCCAATTTACACAGTGTGGCAGGCAAGTGTCCCCAATTTACAGTGTGACAGGCAAGAGTCCCCAATTTATACAGTGTGGCAGGCAGTGTCCCCAATTTACACTGTGACAGCCAAGTGTCCCCAATTTATACAGTGTGTCAGGCAAGTGTCCCCAATTTACAGTGTGGCAGGCAAGTGTCCCCAATTTACAGTGTGACAGGCAAGAGTCCCCAATTTATACAGTGTGGCAGGCAAGTGTCCCCAATTTACAGTGTGACAGGCAAGAGTCCCCAATTTATACAGTGTGGCAGGCAAGTGTCCCCAATTTACACTGTGACAGCCAAGTGTCCCCAATTTATACAGTGTGACAGGCAAGTGTCCCCAATTAATACACTGTGGCAGGCAACTTTCCCCAATTTACACTGTGGCAGGCAACTGTCCCCAATTTTTACAGTGTGGCAGGCAACTGTCCCCAATTTTTACAGTGTGGCAGGCAAGTGTCCAGTGGGGGGGAAGGAAGGGAGAGGGAGAGGGGGGAGGAAGGGACAGCTTACAGATGAAGAGGATCTTCCCGCTCCTCGGGTTGGGCCGCCTCTTCTTCCTCGCGCCGGCCGCCTCCTCCTTCCAGCTTGGCTTCCCCTCCTCCGTCTTCCCGAGGGTACTCCCGCTTGGGGGGCGGAGTTTCGCGGAATGACGCGATTGCGTCGTGACGTCCCGACGCAACCGCGTCATTCTGCGAAACTCCGCCCCCCGAGCGGGAGTACTCTCGGGAAGACGGAGGAGGGGGAAAGAGGGACAAGCAAAGTGCCACGGCGGGTGCCCATGCGGTTGCACGACTCGCCCGCCGCAAGAAACTGCACTGTGCTCCATCTCCATATAGTACAGCGCAGGCACAAGGTTGTCATGCAATAAGTGATATGCCGGCCAGACTCTTATACCTAAGTTTCCTTTTGATGCTTGATCCAAATAATGTATCACTAACAATGACATTACTGTGAAGTGAAGGAGAGATGATTAGGATGGTCACCTGTAAAGGGGGGTACACACGGAGAGATCCGTGCTTAAAATCTAAGCAATCTTGCTAGATTGCTTAGATTTTAAGCACGGATCTGCCGTGTGTATGCCCTCCAGCGATAGCGATGCGCGGCCCCGCACATCGCTATCGCCGATGCTAGATTGAGCCTGCATGCAGGCTCAATCTAGCGAGTCGCTCACTTCACCGTTGTGTGAAGTGAGCGGCCCCCCGTCGGCTTTCCCCCTCGCTCAGCACATCGCGCTGTGCTGAGCGGGGTGAGAGATGTGTGCTGAGCGGTCTGTGTTAAGATCGCTCAGCACACATCTCTCCCGTGAGTACCCCCCTTAACATACATGCAATGTTTCTGTGACATGGAAAAACAATGGAAGAAATGTTATGGAGTCACCTTCATTGTTGTCCTAGTTGATAGGATAACCAGAAGAGTAGCTTTGGGTAGAGTGTCATGAGATGAAATGAAAACAAAAGTTATGTACCCTCCAGGTTCCGGTCTCAGCAGTCCGGCTGTCGGTACAATGGTGCCACAGGGCACAGCCACGCTCACTGTCCACTCAACCTCTTTCCAACAAGTCCAGCGGGTGTGAACAAGTCGAGTGGATGTCATTACCTATTCCCTGTGAATGTCACCTTGCGGGCCCGCCTTACAGGTTTATATACGCTGGTATTGAATAATACATTTCTAATGCGCCAGCAAAAAAGACAACTCTTATTTCTTCTCCTCTTTATACGCTCATGGGTTACACAGGTTCTGTGGCTGATTAAACCACTTGAGGTCAGCCAGCCACAGAACTGTCTAATTCGTGAGTTTCCTGGTTTATTGGGATAGTATAGTTAGTATAGCCATCTCTCTCTCTCTCTCTCTCTATATATATATATATATATATATATATATATACATACATACATACATACATACACACACACACACACACACACACTCACTCACTCACACACACATACATAACGGAAAATGATTAATTCAGACTCTTAGATAAAGAGCTTTATTTCCTTACAAAAATATAAGCGGTGATTTAGTCTAGAAATTCCTGTCACTTGTGTTTTCCCTTTACCTATACATTGAGTCACTCTGTACAACATTGCCTTATACTTCATTTTCTACACTAGTCTCATTTTTTAAGCTAGTAACTCATGTATATCCAGTTGTATTTGATGTAGAAAATGTATATGTAAGATAGCTGTAACTGTCGCTTTGCTGCTGGATACTGTGACATCACACCTAGCCTGTGACATCACTAGCCCATGACATCACAATGCTTCTTCCTGTAACATTCTATCTACAGCTGCTGACGTTTCCAGTTTCCATGCAGGAAGGCAGGTAGGAGGGGGTGAGTACTACATAGCAGGGTATGATGGAGGGGAGTAAGGAAGACAGAGAGCAGTATAGTCAGCTGAAAGGCAAGACAAGATAGACAGAACAGGGAATACAGGTACAAGGACACATAAATAGGAGAAGCGCAGGAAGGAACGACATATTTAGGAATAAAAATGTAGTGTTACAGGAATAAAGAGGGCAGTATGGAGGATAAGCACACATACAGGGGATGCAGATAACCTGGGTCTCTATGAGGCAGGATCGTGGCTTTGGGATGAAAATGTTAATAAAATAGATAAATGGGATATTGATAACTTTGAAAGTATCTTGTTTGGTTTAAGGAAAATTGGGAAACTGGTTGACTCATGGACATTTTATTGTAATTAAACTAGTACTATGTTAATGATTGTCTTTTGTGTTTTTTAGATCATCTGGCAAAGAGATTTGCAGAGTGTCGGGTGACCGGCAAAGAGATCTGCAAAGTGTCAGTTGAAGATGACGGGAGGGGTCGCAGAGGTGGCAACAACTGGAGTATAACATGCAGGAGGTAAGTTACCAAACTCTCTCTGCACATGTTACATCTGCCCCACCTGCAGTGCACATGGTTTTGTCTATTAGAGAACAAATTTGCTGCTGCAATCAGGTCTGAATTAGGCCCAGTGTATGATACTAACATGGTCCTAGCACTAGGGAAGATAAAACCTGGAGCAGATAGCTTGGGTCTCTGGGGTAATTCTGAGTTGATCGCAGCAGGAATTTTGTTAGCAGTTGGGCAAAACCATGTGCACTGCAGGGGAGGCCGATTTAACATGTGCTGAGAGAGTTAGATTTGGGTGTGGTGTGTTCAATCTGCAATCTAATTTGCAGTGTAAAAATAAAGCAGCCAGTATTTACCCTGCACAGAAACAAAATAACCCACCCAAATCTAACTCTTTCTGCACATGTTATATCTGCCTCCCCTGCAGTGCACATGGTTTTGCCCAACTGCTAACAAAATTCCTGCTGCGATCAACTTGGAATTACCCCCTCTATGAGAAAGGATCTAAGGTTTTGGATAAAAAGTAAATAAAATAGATAAATTGCAAATGAATAAAAATGAAAGTACATAACAAAATGTAGTAGTATAATTATACACATAGTATGTCTGACCAGTAAATTCTGGTTATTTAGATCATCATTTGGCAAAGTTCTGGCAAAGAGATTTGCAGAGTGTCGGGTGACCGGCAAAGAGATCTGCAAAGTGTCAGTTGAAGACGACGGGAGGGGTCGCAAAGGAAATAGTGACTGGAAAATAGCATGCAGGAGGTAAGTTACCATACTTGTGTAAGTGTGTGTGTGTGTGTGTGTGTGTGTGTAGGGCCGGTACTAAGGTGTTCGGCGCCCTCCTGCAAACTATAAATTTGCGCCCTCCCATACTTTAAAAGGAACACCCAAAATGGGGTGTGGTCTTGCAAGGAAGGGGCGTGACCACACAAAATGACTACCATTTCAAATTACGCCACACAGTAGTAGTGCGCTTATGCATAATGTCCCCAGTAGTAGCGTCACTTATGCATAATGTACCTAGTAGTAGTGCGCGTATGCATAATGTCCCTAGTAGTAGCGTCACTTATGCATAATGTCCCCAGTAGTAGCGTCACGTATGCATAATGTCCCTAGTAGTAGTGCGCGTATGCATGCATAATGTCCCCAGTAGTAGCGTCACGTATGCATAATGTCCCTAGTAGTAGTGCGCGTATGCATGCATAATGTCCCCAGTAGTAGCGTCACTTATGCATAATGTCCCTAGTAGTAGTGCGCGTATGCATGCATAATGTCCCCAGTAGTAGCGTCACTTATGCATAATGTCCCCAGTAGTAGCGTCACTTATGTATAATGTCCCTAGTAGTAGTGCGCGTATGCATGCATAATGTCCCCAGTAGTAGCATCACTTATGCATAATGTCCCTAGTAGTAGTGCGCGTATGCATGCATAATGTCCCCAGTAGTAGCGTCACTTATGCATAATGTCCCCAGTAGTAGCGTCACTTATGCATAATGTACCTAGTAGTAGGGCGCGTATGCATGCATAATGTCCCCAGTAGTAGCGTCACTTATGCATAATGTCCCTAGTAGTAGTGCGCGTATGCATAATGTCCCTAGTAGTAGTGCGCGTATGCATGCATAATGTCCCCAGTAGTAGCGGCTTATATGCATAATATGCACAGGGGATGTAGTTACGTGACCGGCGGTCAAGAGACCGACGGTCACATTACCTCCCCCAACATCCTGCCCCCTCACAATCCCAGCAGTCGGCATGCCGACCAAGAGGGACTATTCCCACTCGTGGGTGTCCACGACACCCATAGAGTAGGAATGGAACCTGTGGTGACCGTTGGTCGCCACTGAGCCCGCAGCGTGGGGCTAGCTGCGCTTACCACCACCCCGGCGGGATTCCGCTGCCGGAGTCCCGGCGTCGGTATGCTGACCGTCGTTTCCTGTCTGCCGCTCACGCATACTACACCCATCCACAGAAGTGCCACTTTAACCATAATGGCTAAACAGATTTTTTTTTTTCCTCCAACATCTCCCCTACTTACTGTACTGTTTCTGTATATATGCAGCCATGAGCACCCACAGAAGAGGGAGGGCTGGAAAAGAGATGCCAGGAAGACTGAGGAGGCAATCACTGACAGGCAGAGGCAGTATGAATACTGGAGTGGGAGGAGAGTAGGGTAGAGATGGGACACAGGAGAGGAGGGACCAGTCTGGATAGGAGCACAGCTTATTGGTGGCTGGTCCCAGGGGAGGGGCCAGCAACTTGTTGGGGGTTGTGCATTACACAGGAACGATCCTGAATGAAAGCCAGACAGCAGCAGCGCCTACAATCTGTACACACAGCTATATGACAGGAGCCCAATGCCCAAACACCTGCAGCTTCATCACAGGCAGCAGCAGTAGAGGAAGTAAGGAACATACTGCATATGCAGTTACCCGTCCGGCTCCGCCCCCGAAACTCCGCCCCCTCTCTACGTTCCCACTGTAGTTCACTGCAGTGTGTTAAACTTTCTGTCATCAGTGCGGCCGGGAATCGGGAGTTCACGCTGCGTGTCTGACCACTATGTACATTAAAAGCCTGGCAGCAGGGGAGACCCGCGCAGCAGCTGGGTGCAGAGCAGGGAGAGCGCCTATCGAGCCCAGCGCCTACCTGCTTTGCATCCCTTTGCTGAGCGGGTAGCGCCGGGCCTGTGTGTGTGTGTGTGGTGGGGGGGTATTGAGAGCACAGTACAAAAAATAGGGTCTATGGTGGGGGAGAACGGACAATAAAAAACATGCAGAAGGGGGCAACTTGCTATAGCACATACAGATGTGTGTGGGGCACAATACAAAAACATAGAAATTGTGGCATACTCTATAGGACATATAGAGGAAGGACATACACTTTTGGGGGCTGCGAGATGTAGTAAATACTGTAATACAGAAAAACAGGAAGTGTGGGGAGAGCATGACACAGATCATACAGATCGGGGGAGATAGTGAAATGGCTGACATTTACAGTATATCAATGAACTGGGGGCAGGTGTACAAAGCCTGGGAGAATGATAAAGTGGAGAGAGAAACTACCAACCAATCAGCTCCTAGTTGTCATTTTTTAAACACAGCCTGTAACTTGGCAGTTAGGAGCTGATTGGCTGTTACTTTACCTCTCTCCACTTTATCACTCTGCAGGGCTTAATACATCTCCCCCATAGAATAACCAAATGATGAAATGGTACAGAATGGTATAAATGATGTGAATTGGAGCTGTAACAAGTGACTGTTTCCCTATCTTTACATATAATAAAGGTGACATAGGGGGTCATTCCGAGTTGATCGTAGCTGAGCTAAATTTAGCACAGCTACGATTATGTTTCCAGACATGCGGGGGGACGCCCAGCACAGGGCTAGTCCACCCCGCATGTCAGTGCCGACCTTCCCCCTCGCACAAATACAAAAGCATCGCACAGAGGCAATGCCTTTGTATCTGTGGAGTAACTCCCGGCCAGCACAGCTCCTGTGGCTGGCCGGGAGTTGTGTACCGCTGCCGCAGCGGCTGCATGAGACGTCATGCAGCCGCCGTGCCACGCCCCCCCAACGGTTTGGCCAAGCCTGCTTAACGCCGCCATTCAACCCCCTCCCGCCCAGCGACCACCTCTGTTTCAGAGGCGATTGCTGGGCACTGACGACTGCCATGAGCCGGCGCACTGCGGCACCGGTGCATGCACAGTTCCGACCTGATCGCTGCGCGGCGACAAACTGCAGCGAGCGATCGGGTCAGAATGACCCCCATAGTCCTTTCCCTAGAGTCCTTCTCCTTACCACTCAGGGGGCCTGATTCAGATGCGGACGCAGAGCTGCTGTTGCACCAAGTGGCTCAATGCTTTTTCACTGCGCATGCGTGTAAGCTGCACTGCACACGAAATGAAATCAAGCTCACATAGAGGATCCCATCGCAAAGTGATTGACAGGAAGTCAGTGTTTGAGGTGGTAACAGGGGTGGCTAACTGTATACAGGCATGTCAGGTCCGTTCAAACACCGTTGCACATGTGCGTGCATAAATTACCCATTGCGACCTGTGTTGCTGCTGGAGAGCCCCCTGTGTCTAGGAGACTTGCTCAGCCTACGACTGCTCAGACTCACGATGCAATTGTGAATGGCAAGATTGCAGCAGCGATCACTTCAACAACCACAACTGAATCAGGCCCACAATTACACCATTATATTTTACTATTTTATCACATTTATTAACTAAGGGATCAGTTTAATTAGGTGCGAGTTTGTCTTACAACAGCCGCACTTTCCGGTAGCCCCATAGGCTGAATCTGGCCACAAAGGTTGTGAGTTTGGATGCTGTTGAAACGTTGCAGCAATGGTAACTCGTACCTAATTGGATTGACCCCTAAATGTTAGCAATTTATAGCTTTTATTATTTACTGGTCAAATTTATTTTCTGAAGGTACACACGAATTACTATAAGAGAGAACTTATCCCCCCGATGTGTGTATTGTATAAAAACAATGGGCCGTTTGGGATAATTGTCCTTATTTTAGGTATTTCCCATGTCCTCAGTAGAGTAACATATTTACATAGATAGATTTCTCTTTCTACACAACCACACCACTGTTTGCAGTTTGTCTCTCTGCTTGTTCATCCACTAACAATGATTTTTCATCTCTTCCTCTTCGTCTACACGCAGTGGGTGATCCCTGAATAGCTGCCCTGGGAGAAGAGCTGCGGACACATGCTCCAAATGTTGGGACATATGCATTATCTATTAGGAGATGCGGTAAGGATGCCGGCTGTCGGGTTTATGGCAGTCAGAATACTGACACTGGGATCCCGACACTCTTCAGAATCCCGACGTTGGAACTCCGAATGGACAAGGATACCGACACCCTAATCCCAACGATCATAGGTTTGAGGCTGGGCAAGGGGGGTTAGGTTTAGGCATCAGGCACGGGGGGAAAGGGTGTGTGTTGTTAGGCTGCGGGGGAGGGAGGGTTAGGTTTACGCGTCAGGCGGGGGGTTAGGGTTAAGCTGCAGATGGGTGGGGGGTTAGTGTTAGGCTGCGTATAGGGTGGGTTAGGCCCCTCGGGGGAGGTTTAGGCATCAGGCAGGGGGGTTAAGTTTAGGCTGCGCTTGGGGGGATCTTAGGGTTAGGCACCCCCAGGGGTGGTTAGGCTGCGGGGGAGGGAGGGTTAGGTTTAGGCGGGGGATTAGGTTTAGGCATCAGGCAGGGGGGTTAAGTTTAGGCTGTGGGTGGGGGGAGGTTAGGGTTAGGCTGCAGGTATGGTGGGTTAGGGTTAGGCACCCCTGGGGGTGGTTAGGCTGTGGGGGAGGTAGGATTAGGTTTAGGCATCAGACGGGGGTTTGGTTTAGGCGTCAGGCACTGGGTTAGGTTTAGGCTGCGTGTGGGGGGAGGTTAGCGTTAGGCTGCGGTTAGGGTGGGTAGGGTTAGGCACCCCCAGGAGTGGTTAGGCTGCGAGGGAGGGAGGGTTAGGTTTAGGCAGAAGGGACAGAGATTAGGATTAGGCACCTCCGCGGGAGGGTTAGGCACAAATGGGATAAGTTAGGGTTAGACTGCAGACAGGCGGGGTTAGGGGAATGGGGAGAGGGGAGAACACCCCTTACTCACCCCTGTCAGTCTTTTCTGTACTGGGATACCAGCATCGGTATGACAACCACCGGAATCCCATGCGCTGGGATAGCATACTGACCCCTCTATTAGTACACCTCTTAATGCCCAGAGGAAAGGGCGATCCTGAGGCCATGGTTCCCCAGAGGTTTCCCCCCAAGGGGGTTTTTCCTCTCCTGAGTGCTGAAGGATGACTCTTCATGAGTCCAGAGGTGTAACTTTAATGCCATAATGAGTACCAATCTCATGCCCGTCCCTGCAATGTATAAGAAGTAAAATAATTGCTAATGCAATCACTTTACTTCTGGATTTAGACCCCGGCTGCGCTAGTTCACATGTGCAATCGTCAGACTGCGTATGTGAGAGCAGACAGTAATGCAGAGGGATCCCAAGGATCCTTCTCCTGGGAATTATTGCATAATGTAGCCAACAGGCCACAAAAGCCATTTAGAAATGGCATTAGCTGCCGGGCCCAGCTCAGAAATGCTTTGCATTCTGGAGCTTGGTGAGTTTCAGTTTACCATCTGCCGTAGAAACTTTTGGTGGCTGCTTTTGTGTTCAAAATAGGAGGAACGCAATAGATATCTCAAATATCCATTGCAGTCCCCAATACATACATTCAGGGGCTGGTTAATATTTGTGGGCAGCCCCCAAAACCGACTGTGTTTGGAGATGTCTCACAAATATTATTTATTAAATATTCTATTTAATAAACTATTTACATTTTAACATAAACTAAAAAATGTTTTATGTATTCATTGACTGAGTCTCCCGTCTTTACTGAATGCTAATTTCACAGGGTCCGCAAATTATTACTGATATGACTGTTACTCTACTGTCCTGCTGGTGCTCCTGGCCTGCTGTATAGCAGCCAGACATATATTTTATATACAGCACTCTTGGGGAGATGTATCAAGCCTTGGAGAGAGATAAATTGCAGATGTCCAAACCACCCAATCATCTTCTGTCACTTATCTAGCACAGTACATGAAATGATACCTGTAGTTAGAAGCTTCATTTGATTTGGGCAAATACTCAACTTTATCTCTCTCCACGGCTTGATACATCTCCCAGAAAATATCATGTCTTCCTTTCACTTAATTAGCAAATTAAATTAATTAATTAATTGTCTTGGAAACAGGTTAAGAAATTCAGAGTATAAGATAATGTTCTAAAGGCTTGTCAATACATCCTGGTACATTTACATTGATTTATCATTCACATTTCTTCCATGCCAGACAGGGGCGGATTGGGAACGTAAAGTGGCATGGAAATATATGAAAAGTGGCCTCATGTAGGTTGGAGTAAGTCAGTAGGATCGTGTCACAGGAGGTGGAGATCACACCAGTAGGTGAGGCATTGCACTGGTAGGCAGTCACAGCACCAGCAGGAGGATCTTGTCACAGGAGGTGGAGATCACAACAGTAGATGAGGCATTGCACTGGTAGGCAGTCACAGCATCATTAGGAGTATCTTGTCACAGGAGGTGGAGATCACACAAGTAGGTGAGGCATTGCACTGATAGATAGTAACAACAGCACCAGCAGGAGGATTATGTCACAGGAGGTGGAGATCACACCGGTGGGTGAGGCATTGCACTGGTAGACAGTCACAGCACCAGCAGGAGGATCATGTCACAGGAGGTGGAGATCACACCAGTAGGTGAGGCATTGCACTATTAGGCAGTCACAGCATCATTAGGAGGATCTTGTCACAGGAGGTGGAGATCACACCAGTAGGTGGGGCATTGCACTGGTAGGCAGTCACAGCATCATTAGGAGGATCGTGTCACAGGAGGTGGAGATCACACCAGTAGGTGAGGCATTGCACTGGTAGGCAGTCACAGCACCAGCAGGAGGATCTTGTCACAGGAGGTGGAGATCACACCAGTAGATTAGGCATTGCACTGGTAGGCAGTCACATCACCAGCAGAAGGATCGTGTCACAGGAGGTGGAGATCACACCAGTAGGTGAGGCATTGCACTGGTAGACAGTCACAGCACCAGCAGGAGGATCATGTCACAGGAGGTGGAGATCACACCAGTAGGTGAGGCATTGCACTATTAGGCAGTCACAGCATCATTAGGAGGATCTTGTCACAGGAGGTGGAGATCACACCAGTAGGTGGGGCATTGCACTGGTAGGCAGTCACAGCATCATTAGGAGGATCGTGTCACAGGAGGTGGAGATCACACCAGTAGGTGAGGCATTGCACTGGTAGGCAGTCACAGCACCAGCAGGAGGATCTTGTCACAGGAGGTGGAGATCACACCAGTAGATTAGGCATTGCACTGGTAGGCAGTCACATCACCAGCAGAAGGATCGTGTCACAGGAGGTGGAGATCACACCAGTAGGTGAGGCATTGCACTGGTAGGCAGTCACATCACCAGCAGGAGGATCTTGTCACAGGAGGTGGAGATCACACCAGTAGGTGAGGCATTGCACTGGTAGGCAGTCACAGCACCAGCAGGAGGATCTTGTCACAGGAGGTGGAGATCACACCAGTAGATTAGGCATTGCACTGGTAGGCAGTCACATCACCAACAGAAGGATCGTGTCACAGGAGGTGGAGATCACACCAGTAGGTGAGGCATTGCACTGGTAGGCAGTCACAGCATCATTAGGAGGATCGTGTCACAGGAGGTGGAGATCACACCAGTAGGTGGGGCATTGCACTGATAGATAGTAACAACAGCACCAGCAGGAGGATTATGTCACAGGAGGTGGAGATCACACCGGTGGGTGAGGCATTGCACTGGTAGGCAGTCACAGCACCAGCAGGAGGATCATGTCACAGGAGGTGGAGATCACACCGGTGGGTGAGGCATTGCACTATTAGGCAGTCACAGCATCATTAGGAGGATCTTGTCACAGGAGGTGGAGATCACACCAGTAGGTGATGCATTGCACTGGTAGGCAGTCACAGCATCATTAGGAGGATCTTGTCACAGGAGGTGGAGATCACACCAGTAGGTGAAGCATTGCACTGGTAGGCAGTCACAGCACCAGCAGGAGGATCATGTCACAGGAGGTGGAGATCACACCAGTAGGCGATGCATTGCACTGGTAGGCAGTCACAGCACCAGCAGGAGGATCGTGTCACAGGAGGTGGAGATCACACCAGTAGGTGAGGCATTGCACTATTAGGCAGTCACAGCATCATTAGGAGGATCTTGTCACAGGAGGTGGAGATCACACCAGTAGGTGAAGCATTGCACTGGTAGGCAGTCACAGCACCAGCAGGAGGATCATGTCACAGGAGGTGGAGATCACACCAGTAGGTGATGCATTGCACTGGTAGGCAGTCACAGCACCAGCAGGAGGATCATGTCACAGGAGGTGGAGATCACACCAGTAGGTGAGGCATTGCACTGGTAGGCAGTCACAGCATCATTAGGAGGATCTTGTCACAGGAGGTGGAGATCACACCAGTAGGTGAAGCATTGCACTGGTAGGCAGTCACAGCACCAGCAGGAGGATCATGTCACAGGAGGTGGAGATCACACCAGTAGGTGATGCATTGCACTGGTAGGCAGTCACAGCACCAGCAGGAGGATCATGTCACAGGAGGTGGAGATCACACCAGTAGGTGAGGCATTGCACTATTAGGCAGTCACAGCATCATTAGGAGGATCTTGTCACAGGAGGTGGAGATCACACCAGTAGGTGAGGCATTGCACTGGTAGGCAGTCACAGCATCATTAGGAGGATCTTGTCACAGGAGGTGGAGATCACACCAGTAGGTGAAGCATTGCACTGGTAGGCAGTCACAGCACCAGCAGGAGGATCATGTCACAGGAGGTGGAGATCACACCAGTAGGTGAGGCATTGCACTATTAGGCAGTCACAGCATCATTAGGAGGATCTTGTCACAGGAGGTGGAGATCACACCAGTAGGTGAAGCATTGCACTGGTAGGCAGTCACAGCACCAGCAGGAGGATCATGTCACAGGAGGTGGAGATCACACCAGTAGGTGATGCATTGCACTGGTAGGCAGTCACAGCACCAGCAGGAGGATCATGTCACATGAGGTGGAGATCACACCAGTAGGTGAGGCATTGCACTATTAGGCAGTCACAGCATCATTAGGAGGATCTTGTCACAGGAGGTGGAGATCACACCAGTAGGTGAGGCATTGCACTGGTAGGCAGTCACAGCATCATTAGGAGGATCTTGTCACAGGAGGTGGAGATCACACCAGTAGGTGAAGCATTGCACTGGTAGGCAGTCACAGCACCAGCAGGAGGATCATGTCACAGGAGGTGGAGATCACACCAGTAGGTGAGGCATTGCACTATTAGGCAGTCACAGCATCATTAGGAGGATCTTGTCACAGGAGGTGGAGATCACACCAGTAGGTGGGGCATTGCACTGGTAGGCAGTCACAGCATCATTAGGAGGATCGTGTCACAGGAGGTGGAGATCACACCAGTAGGTGAGGCATTGCACTGGTAGGCAGTCACAGCACCAGCAGGAGGATCTTGTCACAGGAGGTGGAGATCACACCAGTAGATTAGGCATTGCACTGGTAGGCAGTCACATCACCAGCAGAAGGATCGTGTCACAGGAGGTGGAGATCACACCAGTAGGTGAGGCATTGCACTGGTAGGCAGTCACATCACCAGCAGGAGGATCTTGTCACAGGAGGTGGAGATCACACCAGTAGATTAGGCATTGCACTGGTAGGCAGTCACATCACCAACAGAAGGATCGTGTCACAGGAGGTGGAGATCACACCAGTAGGTGGGGCATTGCACTGATAGATAGTAACAACAGCACCAGCAGGAGGATTATGTCACAGGAGGTGGAGATCACACCGGTGGGTGAGGCATTGCACTGGTAGGCAGTCACAGCACCAGCAGGAGGATCATGTCACAGGAGGTGGAGATCACACCGGTGGGTGAGGCATTGCACTATTAGGCAGTCACAGCATCATTAGGAGGATCTTGTCACAGGAGGTGGAGATCACACCAGTAGGTGATGCATTGCACTGGTAGGCAGTCACAGCATCATTAGGAGGATCTTGTCACAGGAGGTGGAGATCACACCAGTAGGTGAAGCATTGCACTGGTAGGCAGTCACAGCACCAGCAGGAGGATCATGTCACAGGAGGTGGAGATCACACCAGTAGGTGATGCATTGCACTGGTAGGCAGTCACAGCACCAGCAGGAGGATCATGTCACAGGAGGTGGAGATCACACCAGTAGGTGAGGCATTGCACTGGTAGGCAGTCACAGCATCATTAGGAGGATCTTGTCACAGGAGGTGGAGATCACACCAGTAGGTGAAGCATTGCACTGGTAGGCAGTCACAGCACCAGCAGGAGGATCATGTCACAGGAGGTGGAGATCACACCAGTAGGTGATGCATTGCACTGGTAGGCAGTCACAGCACCAGCAGGAGGATCATGTCACAGGAGGTGGAGATCACACCAGTAGGTGAGGCATTGCACTATTAGGCAGTCACAGCATCATTAGGAGGATCTTGTCACAGGAGGTGGAGATCACACCAGTAGGTGAGGCATTGCACTGGTAGGCAGTCACAGCATCATTAGGAGGATCTTGTCACAGGAGGTGGAGATCACACCAGTAGGTGAAGCATTGCACTGGTAGGCAGTCACAGCACCAGCAGGAGGATCATGTCACAGGAGGTGGAGATCACACCAGTAGGTGAGGCATTGCACTATTAGGCAGTCACAGCATCATTAGGAGGATCTTGTCACAGGAGGTGGAGATCACACCAGTAGGTGAAGCATTGCACTGGTAGGCAGTCACAGCACCAGCAGGAGGATCATGTCACAGGAGGTGGAGATCACACCAGTAGGTGGGGAATTGCACTGGTAGGCAGTCACAGCACCAGCAGGAGGATCATGTCACAGGAGGTGGAGATCACACCAATAGGTGGGGCATTGCACTGGTAGGCAGTCACAGCATCATTAGGAGGATCTTGTCACAGGAGGTGGAGATCACACCAGTAGGTGAAGTATTGCACTGGTAGGCAGTCACAGCACCAGCAGGAGGATCATGTCACAGGAGGTGGAGATCACACCAGTAGGTGAGGCATTGCACTATTAGGCAGTCACAGCATCATTAGCAGGATCTTGTCACAGGAGGTGGAGATCACACCAGTAGATGAGGCATTGCACTGGTAGGCAGTCACATCACCAGCAGGAGGATCGTGTCACAGGAGGTGGAGATCACACCAGTAGGTGAGGCATTGCACTGGTAGGCAGTCACAGCATCATTAGGAGGATCGTGTCACAGGAGGTGGAGATCACACCAGTAGGTGGGGCATTGCACTGATAGATAGTAACAACAGCACCAGCAGGAGGATTATGTCACAGGAGGTGGAGATCACACCGGTAGGTGAGGCATTGCACTGGTAGGCAGTCACAGCACCAGCAGGAGGATCATGTCACAGGAGGTGGAGATCACACCAGTAGGTGAGGCATTGCACTATTAGGCAGTCACAGCATCATTAGGAGGATCTTGTCACAGGAGGTGGAGATCACACCAGTAGGTGAGGCATTGCACTGGTAGGCAGTCACAGCATCATTAGGAGGATCTTGTCACAGGAGGTGGAGATCACACCAGTAGGTGAAGCATTGCACTGGTAGGCAGTCACAGCACCAGCAGAAGGATCATGTCACAGGAGGTGGAGATCACACCAGTAGGTGGGGCATTGCACTGGTAGGCAGTCACAGCATCATTAGGAGGATCTTGTCACAGGAGGTGGAGATCACACCAGTAGGTGAAGCATTGCACTGGTAGGCAGTCACAGCACCAGCAGGAGGATCATGTCACAGGAGGTGGAGATCACACCAGTAGGTGAGGCATTGCACTATTAGGCAGTCACAGCATCATTAGGAGGATCTTGTCACAGGAGGTGGAGATCACACCAGTAGGTGGGGCATTGCACTGATAGATAGTAACAACAGCACCAGCAGGAGGATCTTGTTACAGGAGGTGGAGATCACACCAGTACGTGGGGCATTGCACTGGTAGGCAGTCACATCACCAGCAGGAGGATCGTGTCACAGGAGGTGGAGATCACACCAGTAGGTGAGGCATTGCACTGGTAGGCAGTCACAGTACCTGCAGGAGGATCATGTCACAGGAGGTGGAGATCACACCAGTAGGTGAGGCATTGCACTGGTAGGCAGTCACAGCACCAGCAGGAGGATCTTGTCACAGGAGGTGGAGATCACACCAGTAGATGAGGCATTGCACTGGTAGGCAGTCACATCACCAGCAGGAGGATCGTGTCACAGGAGGTGGAGATCACACCAGTAGGTGAGGCATTGCACTGGTAGGCAGTCACAGCATCATTAGGAGGATCGTGTCACAGGAGGTGGAGATCACACCAGTAGGTGGGGCATTGCACTGGTAGGCAGTCACAGCACCAGCAGGAGGATCATGTCACAGGAGGTGGAGATCACACCAGTAGGTGATGCATTGCACTGGTAGGCAGTCACAGCACCAGCAGGAGGATCATGTCACAGGAGGTGGAGATCACACCAGTAGGTGAGGCATTGCACTATTAGGCAGTCACAGCATCATTAGGAGGATCTTGTCACAGGAGGTGGAGATCACACCAGTAGGTGAGGCATTGCACTGGTAGGCAGTCACAGCATCATTAGGAGGATCTTGTCACAGGAGGTGGAGATCACACCAGTAGGTGGGGCATTGCACTGGTAGGCAGTCACAGCACCAGCAGGAGGATCATGTCACAGGAGGTGGAGATCACACCAATAGGTGGGGCATTGCACTGGTAGGCAGTCAGAGCATCATTAGGAGGATCTTGTCACAGGAGGTGGAGATCACACCAGTAGGTGAAGCATTGCACTGGTAGGCAGTCACAGCACCAGCAGGAGGATCATGTCACAGGAGGTGGAGATCACACCAGTAGGTGAGGCATTGCACTATTAGGCAGTCACAGCATCATTAGGAGGATCTTGTCACAGGAGGTGGAGATCACACCAGTAGATGAGGCATTGCACTGGTAGGCAGTCACATCACCAGCAGGAGGATCGTGTCACAGGATGTGGAGATCACACCAGTAGGTGAGGCATTGCACTGGTAGGCAGTCACAGCATCATTAGGAGGATCGTGTCACAGGAGGTGGAGATCACACCCGTAGGTGGGGCATTGCACTGATAGATAGTAACAACAGCACCAGCAGGAGGATTATGTCACAGGAGGTGGAGATCACACCGGTGGGTGAGGCATTGCACTGGTAGGCAGTCACAGCACCAGCAGGAGGATCATGTCACAGGAGGTGGAGATCACACCAGTAGGTGAGGCATTGCACTATTAGGCAGTCACAGCATCATTAGGAGGATCTTGTCACAGGAGGTGGAGATCACACCAGTAGGTGAGGCATTGCACTGGTAGGCAGTCACAGCATCATTAGGAGGATCTTGTCACAGGAGGTGGAGATCACACCAGTAGGTGAAGCATTGCACTGGTAGGCAGTCACAGCACCAGCAGGAGGATCATGTCACAGGAGGTGGAGATCACACCAGTAGGTGGGGCATTGCACTGGTAGGCAGTCACAGCATCATTAGGAGGATCTTGTCACAGGAGGTGGAGATCACACCAGTAGGTGAAGCATTGCACTGGTAGGCAGTCACAGCACCAGCAGGAGGATCATGTCACAGGAGGTGGAGATCACACCAGTAGGTGAGGCATTGCACTATTAGGCAGTCACAGCATCATTAGGAGGATCTTGTCACAGGAGGTGGAGATCACACCAGTAGATGAGGCATTGCACTGGTAGGCAGTCACATCACCAGCAGGAGGATCGTGTCACAGGAGGTGGAGATCACACCAGTAGGTGGGGCATTGCACTGGTAGGCAGTCACAGCATCATTAGGAGGATCGTGTCACAGGAGGTGGAG
Source organism: Pseudophryne corroboree (assembly GCF_028390025.1). Lineage (NCBI taxonomy): Eukaryota > Metazoa > Chordata > Amphibia > Anura > Myobatrachidae > Pseudophryne > Pseudophryne corroboree. The sequence continues at coordinate 625,134,525 of NC_086449.1, read as the reverse complement.
ATCACACCAGTAGGTGAGGCATTGCACTGGTAGGCAGTCACAGCATCATTAGGAGGATCGTGTCACAGGAGGTGGAGATCACACCAGTAGGTGGGGCATTGCACTTATAGATAGTAACAACAGCACCAGCAGGAGGATTATGTCACAGGAGGTGGAGATCACACCGGTGGGTGAGGCATTGCACTGGTAGGCATTCACAGCACCAGCAGGAGGATCATGTCACAGGAGGTGGAGATCACACCAGTAGGTGAGGCATTGCACTAGTAGGCAGTCACAGCATCATTAGGAGGATCGTGTCACAGGAGGTGGAGATCACACCAGTAGGTGAGGCATTGCACTGGTAGGCAGTCACAGCATCATTAGGAGGATCTTGTCACAGGAGGTGGAGATCACACCAGTAGGTGATGCATTGCACTGGTAGGCAGTCACAGCACCAGCAGGAGGATCGTGTCACAGGAGGTGGAGATCACACCAGTAGGTGAGGCATTGCACTGGTAGGCAGTCACAGCATCATTAGGAGGATCATGTCACAGGAGGTGGAGATCACACCAGTAGGTGAGGCATTGCACTGGTAGGCAGTCACAGCATCATTAGGAGGATCGTGTCACAGGAGGTGGAGATCACACCAGTAGGTGAGGCATTGCACTGGTAGGCAGTCACAGCATCATTAGGAGGATCTGGTCACAGGAGGTGGAGATCACACCAGTAGGTGAAGCATTGCACTGGTAGGCAGTCACAGCACCAGCAGGAGGATCATGTCACAGGAGGTGGAGATCACACCAGTAGGCGATGCATTGCACTGGTAGGCAGTCACAGCACCAGCAGGAGGATCGTGTCACAGGAGGTGGAGATCACACCAGTAGGTGAGGCATTGCACTATTAGGCAGTCACAGCATCATTAGGAGGATCTTGTCACAGGAGGTGGAGATAACACCAGTAGGTGAAGCATTGCACTGGTAGGCAGTCACAGCACCAGCAGGAGGATCATGTCACAGGAGGTGGAGATCACACCAGTAGGTGATGCATTGCACTGGTAGGCAGTCACAGCACCAGCAGGAGGATCATGTCACAGGAGGTGGAGATTACACCAGTAGGTGAGGCATTGCACTGGTAGGCAGTCACAGCATCATTAGGAGGATCTTGTCACAGGAGGTGGAGATCACACCAGTAGGTGAAGCATTGCACTGGTAGGCAGTCACAGCACCAGCAGGAGGATCATGTCACAGGAGGTAGAGATCACACCAGTAGGCGATGCATTGCACTGGTAGGCAGTCACAGCACCAGCAGGAGGATCGTGTCACAGGAGGTGGAGATCACACCAGTAGGTGAGGCATTGCACTATTAGGCAGTCACAGCATCATTAGGAGGATCTTGTCACAGGAGGTGGAGATCACACCAGTAGATGAGGCATTGCACTGGTAGGCAGTCACATCACCAGCAGGAGGATCGTGTCACAGGAGGTGGAGATCACACCAGTAGGTGAGGCATTGCACTGGTAGGCAGTCACAGCATCATTAGGAGGATCGTGTCACAGGAGGTGGAGATCACACCAGTAGGTGGGGCATTGCACTGATAGATAGTAACAACAGCACCAGCAGGAGGATTATGTCACAGGAGGTGGAGATCACACCGGTAGGTGAGGCATTGCACTGGTAGGCATTCACAGCACCAGCAGGAGGATCATGTCACAGGAGGTGGAGATCACACCAGTAGGTGAGGCATTGCACTATTAGGCAGTCACAGCATCATTAGGAGGATCTTGTCACAGGAGGTGGAGATCACACCAGTAGGTGAGGCATTGCACTGGTAGGCAGTCACAGCATCATTAGGAGGATCTTGTCACAGGAGGTGGAGATCACACCAGTAGGTGATGCATTGCACTGGTAGGCAGTCACAGCACCAGCAGGAGGATCATGTCACAGGAGGTGGAGATCACACCAGTAGGTGAGGCATTGCACTGGTAGGCAGTCACAGCATCATTAGGAGGATCGTGTCACAGGAGGTGGAGATCACACCAGTAGGTGAGGCATTGCACTGGTAGGCAGTCACAGCATCATTAGGAGGATCATGTCACAGGAGGTGGAGATCACACCAGTAGGTGAAGCATTGCACTGGTAGGCAGTCACAGCACCAGCAGGAGGATCATGTCACAGGAGGTGGAGATCACACCAGTAGGTGAAGCATTGCACTGGGAGGCAGTCACAGCACCAGCAGGAGGATCATGTCACAGTAGGTGGAGATCACACCAGTAGGTGAGGCATTGCACTATTAGGCAGTCACAGCATCATTAGGAGGATCTTGTCACAGGAGGTGGAGATCACACCAGTAGGTGGGGCATTGCACTGGTAGGCAGTCACAGCATCATTAGGATGATCTTGTCACAGGAGGTGGAGATCACACCAGTAGGTGAAGCATTGCACTGGTAGGCAGTCACAGCACCAGCAGGAGGATCATGTCACAGGAGGTGGAGATCACACCAGTAGGTGAGGCATTGCACTATTAGGCAGTCACAGCATCATTAGGAGGATCTTGTCACAGGAGGTGGAGATCACACCAGTAGGTGGGGCATTGCACTGATAGATAGTAACAACAGCACCAGCAGGAGGATCTTGTTACAGGAGGTGGAGATCACACCAGTAGGTGGGGCATTGCACTGGTAGGCAGTCACAGCACCAACAGGAGGATCGTGTCACAGGAGGTGGAGATCACACCAGTAGGTGAGGCATTGCACTGGTAGGCAGTCACAGTACCTGCAGGAGGATCATGTCACAGGAGGTGGAGATCACACCAGTAGGTGAGGCATTGCACTGGTAGGCAGTCACAGCACCAGCAGGAGGATCTTGTCACAGGAGGTGGAGAGCACACCAGTAGATGAGGCATTGCACTGGTAGGCAGTCACATCACCAGCAGGAGGATCGTGTCACAGGAGGTGGAGATCACACTAGTAGGTGAGGCATTGCACTGGTAGGCAGTCACAGCATCATTAGCAGGATCGTGTCACAGGAGGTGGAGATCACACCAGTAGGTGATGCATTGCACTGGTAGGCAGTCACAGCACCAGCAGGAGGATCATGTCACAGGAGGTGGAGATCACACCAGTAGGTGATGCATTGCACTGGTAGGCAGTCACAGCACCAGCAGGAGGAACATGTCACAGGAGGTGGAGATCACACCAGTAGGTGAGGCATTGCACTATTAGGCAGTCACAGCATCATTAGGAGGATCTTGTCACAGGAGGTGGAGATCACACCAGTAGGTGAGGCATTGCACTGGTAGGCAGTCACAGCATCATTAGGAGGATCTTGTCACAGGACGTGGAGATCACACCTGTAGGTGAAGCATTGCACTGGTAGGCAGTCACAGCACCAGCAGGAGGATCATGTCACAGGAGGTGGAGATCACACCAGTAGGTGAGGCATTGCACTATTAGGCAGTCACAGCATCATTAGGAGGATCTTGTCACAGGAGGTGGAGATCACACCAGTAGGTGAAGCATTGCACTGGTAGGCAGTCACAGCACCAGCAGGAGGATCATGTCACAGGAGGTGGAGATCACACCAGTAGGTGGGGCATTGCACTGGTAGGCAGTCACAGCATCATTAGGAGGATCTTGTCACAGGAGGTGGAGATCACACCAGTAGATGAGGCATTGCACTGGTAGGCAGTCACAGCACCAACAGGAGGATCGTGTCACAGGAGGTGGAGATCACACCAGTAGGTGAGGCATTGCACTGGTAGGCAGTCACAGTACCTGCAGAAGGATCATGTCACAGGAGGTGGAGATCACACCAGTAGGTGAGGCATTGCACTGGTAGGCAGTCACAGCACCAGCAGGAGGATCGTGTCACAGGAGGTGGAGATCACACCAGTAGGTGAGGCATTGCACTGGTAGGCAGTCACAGCATCATTAGGAGGATCTTGTCACAGGAGGTGGAGATCACACCAGTAGGTGGGGCATTGCACTGATAGATAGTAACAACAGCACCAGCAGGAGGATCTTGTTACAGGAGGTGGAGATCACACCAGTAGGTGGGGCATTGCACTGGTAGGCAGTCACAGCACCAACAGGAGGATCGTGTCACAGGAGGTGGAGATCACACCAGTAGGTGAGGCATTGCACTGGTAGGCAGTCACAGTACCTGCAGGAGGATCATGTCACAGGAGGTGGAGATCACACCAGTAGGTGAGGCATTGCACTGGTAGGCAGTCACAGCACCAGCAGGAGGATCTTGTCACAGGAGGTGGAGATCACACCAGTAGATGAGGCATTGCACTGGTAGGCAGTCACATCACCAGCAGGAGGATCGTGTCACAGGAGGTGGAGATCACACCAGTAGGTGAGGCATTGCACTGGTAGGCAGTCACAGCATCATTAGGAGGATCGTGTCACAGGAGGTGGAGATCACACCAGTAGGTGATGCATTGCACTGGTAGGCAGTCACAGCACCAGCAGGAGGATCATGTCACAGGAGGTGGAGATCACACCAGTAGGTGATGCATTGCACTGGTAGGCAGTCACAGCACCAGCAGGAGGATCATGTCACAGGAGGTGGAGATCACACCAGTAGGTGAGGCATTGCACTATTAGGCAGTCACAGCATCATTAGGAGGATCTTGTCACAGGAGGTGGAGATCACACCAGTAGGTGAAACATTGCACTGGTAGGCAGTCACAGCACCAGCAGGAGGATCATGTCACAGGAGGTGGAGATCACACCAGTAGGTGGGGCATTGCACTGGTAGGCAGTCACAGCATCATTAGGAGGATCTTGTCACAGGAGGTGGAGATCACACCAGTAGATGAGGCATTGCACTGGTAGGCAGTCACATCACCAGCAGGAGGATCGTGTCACAGGAGGTGGAGATCACACCAGTAGGTGAGGCATTGCACTGGTAGGCAGTCACAGCATCACTAGGAGGATCGTGTCACAGGAGGTGGAGATCACACCAGTAGGTGGGGCATTGCACTGATAGATAGTAACAACAGCACCAGCAGGAGGATTATGTCACAGGAGGTGGAGATCACACCGGTGGGTGAGGCATTGCACTGGTAGGCAGTCACAGCACCAGCAGGAGGATCATGTCACAGGAGGTGGAGATCACACCAGTAGGTGAGGCATTGCACTATTAGGCAGTCACAGCATCATTAGGAGGATCTTGTCACAGGAGGTGGAGATCACACCAGTAGGTGAGGCATTGCACTGGTAGGCAGTCACAGCATCATTAGGAGGATCTTGTCACAGGAGGTGGAGATCACACCTGTAGGTGAAGCATTGCACTGGTAGGCAGTCACAGCACCAGCAGGAGGATCATGTCACAGGAGGTGGAGATCACACCAGTAGGTGAGGCATTGCACTATTAGGCAGTCACAGCATCATTAGGAGGATCTTGTCACAGGAGGTGGAGATCACACCAGTAGGTGAAGCATTGTACTGGTAGGCAGTCACAGCACCAGCAGGAGGATCATCTCACAGGAGGTGGAGATCACACCAGTAGGTGGGGCATTGCACTGGTAGGCAGTCACAGCATCATTAGGAGGATCTTGTCACAGGAGGTGGAGATCACACCAGTAGATGAGGCATTGCACTGGTAGGCAGTCACATCACCAGCAGGAGGATCGTGTCACAGGAGGTGGAGATCACACCAGTAGGTGAGGCATTGCACTGGTAGGCAGTCACAGCATCATTAGGAGGATCGTGTCACAGGAGGTGGAGATCACACCAGTAGGTGGGGCATTGCACTGATAGATAGTAACAACAGCACCAGCAGGAGGATTATGTCACAGGAGGTGGAGATCACACCGGTGGGTGAGGCATTGCACTGGTAGGCAGTCACAGCACCAGCAGGAGGATCATGTCACAGGAGGTGGAGATCACACCAGTAGGTGAGGCATTGCACTATTAGGCAGTCACAGCATCATTAGGAGGATCTTGTCACAGGAGGTGGAGATCACACCAGTAGGTGAGGCATTGCACTGGTAGGCAGTCACAGCATCATTAGGAGGATCGTGTCACAGGAGGTGGAGATCACACCAGTAGGTGAGGCATTGCACTGGTAGGCAGTCACAGCATCATTAGGAGGATCGTGTCACAGGAGGTGGAGATCACACCAGTAGGTGGGGCATTGCACTGATAGATAGTAACAACAGCACCAGCAGGAGGATTATGTCACAGGAGGTGGAGATTACACCGGTGGGTGAGGCAGTGCACTGGTAGGCATTCACAGCACCAGTAGCAGGATCATGTCACAGGAGGTGGAGATCACACCAGTAGGTGAGGCATTGCACTATTAGGCAGTCACAGCATCATTAGGAGGATCTTGTCACAGGAGGTGGAGATCACACCAGTAGATGAGGCATTGCACTGGTAGGCAGTCACAGCATCATTAGGAGGATCTTGTCACAGGAGGTGGAGATCCCACCAGTAGGTGATTCATTGCACTGGTAGGCAGTCACAGCACCAGCAGGAGGATCATGTCACAGGAGGTGGAGATCACACCAGTAGGTGAGGCATTGCACTGGTAGGCAGTCACAGCATCATTAGGAGGATCGTGTCACAGGAGGTGGAGATCACACCAGTAGGTGAGGCGTTGCACTGGTAGGCAGTCACAGCATCATTAGGAGGATCGTGTCACAGGAGGTGGAGATCACACCAGTAGGTGGGGCATTGCACTGATAGATAGTAACAACAGCACCAGCAGGAGGATTATGTCACAGGAGGTGGAGATCACACCGGTGGGTGAGGCATTGCACTGGTAGGCATTCACAGCACCAGCAGGAGGATCATGTCACAGGAGGTGGAGATCACACCAGTAGGTGAGGCATTGCACTATTAGGCAGTCACAGCATCATTAGGAGGATCTTGTCACAGGAGGTGGAGATCACACCAGTAGGTGAGGCATTGCAGTGGTAGGCAGTCACAGCATCATTAGGAGGATCTTGTCACAGGAGGTGGAGATCACACCAGTAGGTGATGCATTGCACTGGTAGGCAGTCACAGCACCAGCAGGAGGATCATGTCACAGGAGGTGGAGATCACACCAGTAGGTGGGGCATTGCACTATTAGGCAGTCACAGCATCATTAGGAGGATCTTGTCACAGGAGGTGGAGATCACACCAGTAGGCGGGGCATTGCACTGGTAGGCAGTCACAGCACCAGCAGGAGGATCATGTCACAGGAGGTGGAGATCACACCAGTAGGTGGGGCATTGCACTGGTAGGCAGTCACAGCATCATTAGGAGGATCTTGTCACAGGAGGTGGAGATCACACCAGTAGGTGAAGCATTGCACTGGTAGGCAGTCACAGCACCAGCAGGAGGATCATGTCACAGAAGGTGGAGATCACACCAGTAGGTGAGGCATTGCACTATTAGGCAGTCACAGCATCATTAGGAGGATCTTGTCACAGGAGGTGGAGATCACACCAGTAGATGAGGCATTGCACTGGTAGGCAGTCACATCACCAGCAGGAGGATCGTGTCACAGCAGGTGGAGATCACACCAGTATGTGAGGCATTGCACTGGTAGGCAGTCACAGCATCATTAGGAGGATCGTGTCACAGGAGGTGGAGATCACACCAGTAGGTGAGGCGTTGCACTGGTAGGCAGTCACAGCATCATTAGGAGGATCGTGTCACAGGAGGTGGAGATCACACCAGTAGGTGGGGCATTGCACTGATAGATAGTAACAACAGCACCAGCAGGAGGATTATGTCACAGGAGGTGGAGATCACACCAGTAGGTGAAGCATTGTACTGGTAGGCATTCACAGCACCAGCAGGAGGATCATCTCACAGGAGGTGGAGATCACACCAGTAGGTGGGGCATTGCACTGGTAGGCAGTCACAGCATCATTAGGAGGATCTTGTCACAGGAGGTGGAGATCACACCAGTAGATGAGGCATTGCACTATTAGGCAGTCACAGCATCATTAGGAGGATCTTGTCACAGGAGGTGGAGATCACACCAGTAGGTGAGGCATTGCACTGGTAGGCAGTCACAGCACCAGCAGGAGGATCATGTCACAGGAGGTGGAGATCACACCAGTAGGTGAGGCATTGCACTATTAGGCAGTCACAGCATCATTAGGAGGATCTTGTCACAGGAGGTGGAGATCACACCGGTGGGTGAGGCATTGCACTGGTAGGCATTCACAGCACCAGCAGGAGGATCATGTCACAGGAGGTGGAGATCACACCAGTAGGTGAGGCATTGCACTATTAGGCAGTCACAGCATCATTAGGAGGATCTTGTCACAGGAGGTGGAGATCACACCAGTAGGTGAGGCATTGCACTGGTAGGCAGTCACAGCATCATTAGGAGGATCTTGTCACAGGAGGTGGAGATCACACCAGTAGGTGATGCATTGCACTGGTAGGCAGTCACAGCACCAGCAGGAGGATCATGTCACAGGAGGTGGAGATCACACCAGTAGGTGAGGCATTGCACTATTAGGCAGTCACAGCATCATTAGGAGGATCTTGTCACAGGAGGTGGAGATCACACCAGTAGGTGAGGCATTGCACTGGTAGGCAGTCACAGCATCATTAGGAGGATCTTGTCACAGGAGGTGGAGATCACACCAGTAGGTGAAGCATTGCACTGTTAGGCAGTCACAGCACCAGCAGGAGGATCATGTCACAGGAGGTGGAGATCACATCAGTAGGTGAGGCATTGCACTATTAGGCAGTCACAGCATCATTAGGAGGATCTTGTCACAGGAGGTGGAGATCACACCAGTAGGTGAAGCATTGCACTGGTAGGCAGTCACAGCACCAGCAGGAGGATCATGTCACAGGAGGTGGAGATCACACCAGTAGGTGGGGCATTGCACTGGTAGGCAGTCACAGCACCAGCAGGAGGATCATGTCACAGGAGGTGGAGATCACACCAATAGGTGGGGCATTGCACTGGTAGGCAGTCACAGCATCATTAGGAGGATCTTGTCACAGGAGGTGGAGATCACACCAGTAGGTGATGCATTGCACTGGTAGGCAGTCACAGCACCAGCAGGAGGATCATGTCACAGGAGGTGGAGATCACACCAGTAGGTGAGGCATTGCACTATTAGGCAGTCACAGCATCATTAGGAGGATCTTGTCACAGGAGGTGGAGATCACACCAGTAGGTGAGGCATTGCACTGGTAGGCAGTCACAGCATCATTAGGAGGATCTTGTCACAGGAGGTGGAGATCACACCAGTAGGTGAAGCATTGCACTGTTAGGCAGTCACAGCACCAGCAGGAGGATCATGTCACAGGAGGTGGAGATCACATCAGTAGGTGAGGCATTGCACTATTAGGCAGTCACAGCATCATTAGGAGGATCTTGTCACAGGAGGTGGAGATCACACCAGTAGGTGAAGCATTGCACTGGTAGGCAGTCACAGCACCAGCAGGAGGATCATGTCACAGGAGGTGGAGATCACACCAGTAGGTGGGGCATTGCACTGGTAGGCAGTCACAGCACCAGCAGGAGGATCATGTCACAGGAGGTGGAGATCACACCAATAGGTGGGGCATTGCACTGGTAGGCAGTCACAGCATCATTAGGAGGATCTTGTCACAGGAGGTGGAGATCACACCAGTAGGTGAAGTATTGCACTGGTAGGCAGTCACAGCACCAGCAGGAGGATCATGTCACAGGAGGTGGAGATCACACCAGTAGGTGAGGCATTGCACTATTAGGCAGTCACAGCATCATTAGGAGGATCTTGTCACAGGAGGTGGAGATCACACCAGTAGATGAGGCATTGCACTGGTAGGCAGTCACATCACCAGCAGGAGGATCGTGTCACAGGAGGTGGAGATCACACCAGTAGGTGAGGCATTGCACTGGTAGGCAGTCACAGCATCATTAGGAGGATCGTGTCACAGGAGGTGGAGATCACACCAGTAGGTGGGGCATTGCACTGATAGATAGTAACAACAGCACCAGCAGGAGGATTATGTCACAGGAGGTGGAGATCACACCAGTAGGTGAGGCATTGCACTGGTAGGCAGTCACAGTACCTGCAGGAGGATCATGTCACAGGAGGTGGAGATCACACCAGTAGGTGAGGCATTGCACTGGTAGGCAGTCACAGCACCAGCAGGAGGATCATGTCACAGGAGGTGGAGATCATACCAGTAGGTGAGGCATTGCACTATTAGGCAGTCACAGCATCATTAGGAGGATCTTGTCACAGGAGGTGGAGATCACACCAGTAGGTGAGGCATTGCACTGGTAGGCAGTCACAGCATCATTAGGAGGATCTTGTCACAGGAGGTGGAGATCACACCAGTAGGTGAAGCATTGCACTGGTAGGCAGTCACAGCACCAGCAGGAGGATCATGTCACAGGAGGTGGAGATCACACCAGTAGGTGGGGCATTGCACTGGTAGGCAGTCACAGCATCATTAGGAGGATCTTGTCACAGGAGGTGGAGATCACACCAGTAGGTGAAGCATTGCACTGGTAGGCAGTCACAGCACCAGCAAGAGGATCATGTCACAGGAGGTGGAGATCACACCAGTAGGTGAGGCATTGCACTATTAGGCAGTCACAGCATCATTAGGAGGATCTTGTCACAGGAGGTGGAGATCACACCAGTAGATGAGGCATTGCACTGGTAGGCAGTCACATCACCAGCAGGAGGATCGTGTCACAGGAGGTGGAGATCACACCAGTAGGTGAGGCATTGCACTGGTAGGCAGTCACAGCATCATTAGGAGGATCATGTCACAGGAGGTGGAGATCACACCAGTAGGTGAGGCATTGCACTGGTAGGCAGTCACAGCATCATTAGGAGGATCGTGTCACAGGAGGTGGAGATCACACCAGTAGGTGGGGCATTGCACTGATAGATAGTAACAACAGCACCAGCAGGAGGATTATGTCACAGGAGGTGGAGATCACACCGGTGGGTGAGGCATTGCACTGGTAGGCATTCACAGCACCAGCAGGAGGATCATGTCACAGGAGGTGGAGATCACACCAGTAGGTGAGGCATTGCACTGGTAGGCAGTCACAGCGTCATTAGGAGGATCGTGTCACAGGAGGTGGAGATCACACCAGTAGGTGAGGCATTGCACTGATAGGCAGTCACAGCATCATTAGGAGGATCTGGTCACAGGAGGTGGAGATTACACCAGTAGGTGAAGCATTGCACTGGTAGGCAGTCACAGCACCAGCAGGAGGATCATGTCACAGGAGGTGGAGATCACACCAGTAGGCGATGCATTGCACTGGTAGGCAGTCACAGCACCAGCAGGAGGATCGTGTCACAGGAGGTGGAGATCACACCAGTAGGTGATGCATTGCACTGGTAGGCAGTCACAGCACCAGCAGGAGGATCATGTCACAGGAGGTGGAGATCACACCAGTAGGTGAGGCATTGCACTGGTAGGCAGTCACAGCATCATTAGGAGGATCGTGTCACAGGAGGTGGAGATCACACCAGTAGGTGAGGCATTGCACTGGTAGGCAGTCACAGCATCATTAGGAGGATCTGGTCACAGGAGGTGGAGATCACACCAGTAGGTGAAGCATTGCACTGGTAGGCAGTCACAGCACCAGCAGGAGGATCATGTCACAGGAGGTGGAGATCACACCAGTAGGCGATGCATTGCACTGGTAGGCAGTCACAGCACCAGCAGGAGGATCGTGTCACAGGAGGTGGAGATCACACCAGTTGGTGATGCATTGCACTGGTAGGCAGTCACAGCACCAGCAGGAGGATCATGTCACAGGAGGTGGAGATCACACCAGTAGGTGAGGCATTGCACTGGTAGGCAGTCACAGCATCATTAGGAGGATCTTGTCACAGGAGGTGGAGATCACACCAGTAGGTGAAGCATTGCACTGGTAGGCAGTCACAGCACCAGCAGGAGGATCATGTCACAGTAGGTGGAGATCACACCAGTAGGTGAGGCATTGCACTATGAGGCAGTCACAGCATCATTAGGAGGATCTTGTCACAGGAGGTGGAGATCACACCAGTAGGTGGGGCATTGCACTGGTAGGCAGTCACAGCATCATTAGGAGGATCTTGTCACAGGAGGTGGAGATCACACCAGTAGGTGAAGCATTGCACTGGTAGGCAGTCACAGCACCAGCAGGAGGATCATGTCACAGGAGGTGGAGATCACACCAGTAGGTGAGGCATTGCACTATTAGGCAGTCACAGCATCATTAGGAGGATCTTGTCACAGGAGGTGGAGATCACACCAGTAGGTGGGGCATTGCACTGATAGATAGTAACAACAGCACCAGCAGGAGGATCTTGTTACAGGAGGTGGATATCACACCAGTACATGGGGCATTGCACTGGTAGGCAGTCACATCACCAGCAGGAGGATCGTGTCACAGGAGGTGGAGATCACACCAGTAGGTGAGGCATTGCACTGGTAGGCAGTCACAGTACCTGCAGGAGGATCATGTCACAGGAGGTGGAGATCACACCAGTAGGTGAGGCATTGCACTGGTAGGCAGTCACATCACCAGCAGGAGGATCGTGTCACAGGAGGTGGAGATCACACCAGTAGGTGAGGCATTGCACTGGTAGGCAGTCACAGCATCATTAGGAGGATCGTGTCACAGGAGGTGGAGATCACACCAGTAGGTGGGGCATTGCACTGGTAGGCAGTCACAGCACCAGCAGGAGGATCATGTCACAGGAGGTGGAGATCACACCAGTAGGTGATGCATTGCACTGGTAGGCAGTCACAGCACCAGCAGGAGGATCATGTCACAGGAGGTGGAGATCACACCAGTAGGTGAGGCATTGCACTATTAGGCAGTCACAGCATCATTAGGAGGATCTTGTCACAGGAGGTGGAGATCACACCAGTAGGTGAGGCATTGCACTGGTAGGCAGTCACAGCATCATTAGGAGGATCTTGTCACAGGAGGTGGAGATCACACCAGTAGGTGAAGCATTGCACTGGTAGGCAGTCACAGCACCAGCAGGAGGATCATGTCACAGGAGGTGGAGATCACACCAGTAGGTGAGGCATTGCACTATTAGGCAGTCACAGCATCATTAGGAGGATCTTGTCACAGGAGGTGGAGATCACACCAGTAGGTGAAGCATTGCACTGGTAGGCAGTCACAGCACCAGCAGGAGTATCATGTCACAGGAGGTGGAGATCACACCAGTAGGTGGGGCATTGCACTGGTAGGCAGTCACAGCACCAGCAGGAGGATCATGTCACAGGAGGTGGAGATCACACCAATAGGTGGGGCATTGCACTGATAGGCAGTCAGAGCATCATTAGGAGGATCTTGTCACAGGAGGTGGAGATCACACCAGTAGGTGAAGCATTGCACTGGTAGGCAGTCACAGCACCAGCAGGAGGATCATGTCACAGGAGGTGGAGATCACACCAGTAGGTGAGGCATTGCACTATTAGGCAGTCACAGCATCATTAGGAGGATCTTGTCACAGGAGGTGGAGATCACACCAGTAGATGAGGCATTGCACTGGTAGGCAGTCATATCACCAGCAGGAGGATCGTGTCACAGGATGTGGAGATCACACCAGTAGGTGAGGCATTGCACTGGTAGGCAGTCACAGCATCATTAGGAGGATCGTGTCACAGGAGGTGGAGATCACACCAGTAGGTGGGGCATTGCACTGATAGATAGTAACAACAGCACCAGCAGGAGGATTATGTCACAGGAGGTGGAGATCACACCGGTGGGTGAGGCATTGCACTGATAGGCAGTCACAGCACCAGCAGGAGGATCATGTCACAGGAGGTGGAGATCACACCAGTAGGTGAGGCATTGCACTATTAGGCAGTCACAGCATCATTAGGAGGATCTTGTCACAGGAGGTGGAGATCACACCAGTAGGTGAGGCATTGCACTGGTAGGCAGTCACAGCATCATTAGGAGGATCTTGTCACAGGAGGTGGAGATCACACCAGTAGGTGAAGCATTGCACTGGTAGGCAGTCACAGCACCAGCAGGAGGATCATGTCACAGGAGGTGGAGATCACACCAGTAGGTGGGGCATTGCACTGGTAGGCAGTCACAGCATCATTAGGAGGATCTTGTCACAGGAGGTGGAGATCACACCAGTAGGTGAAGCATTGCACTGGTAGGCAGTCACAGCACCAGCAGGAGGATCATGTCACAGGAGGTGGAGATCACACCAGTAGGTGAGGCATTGCACTATTAGGCAGTCACAGCATCATTAGGAGGATCTTGTCACAGGAGGTGGAGATCACACCAGTAGATGAGGCATTGCACTGGTAGGCAGTCACATCACCAGCAGGAGGATCGTGTCACAGGAGGTGGAGATCACACCAGTAGGTGAGGCATTGCACTGGTAGGCAGTCACAGCATCATTAGGAGGATCGTGTCACAGGAGGTGGAGATCACACCAGTAGGTGAGGCATTGCACTGGTAGGCAGTCACAGCATCATTAGGAGGATCGTGTCACAGGAGGTGGAGATCACACCAGTAGGTGGGGCATTGCACTGATAGATAGTAACAACAGCACCAGCAGGAGGATTATGTCACAGGAGGTGGAGATCACACCGGTGGGTGAGGCATTGCACTGGTAGGCATTCACAGCACCAGCAGGAGGATCATGTCACAGGAGGTGGAGATCACACCAGTAGGTGAGGCATTGCACTATTAGGCAGTCACAGCATCATTAGGAGGATCTTGTCACAGGAGGTGGAGATCACACCAGTAGGTGAGGCATTGCACTGGTAGGCAGTCACAGCATCATTAGGAGGATCGTGTCACAGGAGGTGGAGATCACACCAGTAGGTGAGGCATTGCACTGGTAGGCAGTCACAGCATCATTAGGAGGATCTGGTCACAGGAGGTGGAGATCACACCAGTAGGTGAAGCATTGCACTGGTAGGCAGTCACAGCACCAGCAGGAGGATCATGTCACAGGAGGTGGAGATCACACCAGTAGGCGATGCATTGCACTGGTAGGCAGTCACAGCACCAGCAGGAGGATCGTGTCACAGGAGGTGGAGATCACACCAGTAGGTGAAGCATTGCACTGGTAGGCAGTCACAGCACCAGCAGGAGGATCATGTCACAGGAGGTGGAGATCACACCAGTAGGTGATGCATTGCACTGGTAGGCAGTCACAGCACCAGCAGGAGGATCATGTCACAGGAGGTGGAGATTACACCAGTAGGTGAGGCATTGCACTGGTAGGCAGTCACAGCATCATTAGGAGGATCTTGTCACAGGAGGTGGAGATCACACCAGTAGGTGAAGCATTGCACTGGTAGGCAGTCACAGCACCAGCAGGAGGATCATGTCACAGGAGGTGGAGATCACACCAGTAGGCGATGCATTGCACTGGTAGGCAGTCACAGCACCAGCAGGAGGATCGTGTCACAGGAGGTGGAGATCACACCAGTAGGTGAGGCATTGCACTATTAGGCAGTCACAGCATCATTAGGAGGATCTTGTCACAGGAGGTGGAGATCACACCAGTAGATGAGGCATTGCACTGGTAGGCAGTCACATCACCAGCAGGAGGATCGTGTCACAGGAGGTGGAGATCACACCAGTAGGTGAGGCATTGCACTGGTAGGCAGTCACAGCATCATTAGGAGGATCGTGTCACAGGAGGTGGAGATCACACCAGTAGGTGAGGCATTGCACTGGTAGGCAGTCACAGCATCATTAGGAGGATCGTGTCACAGGAGGTGGAGATCACACCAGTAGATGAGGCATTGCACTGGTAGGCAGTCACATCACCAGCAGGAGGATCGTGTCACAGGAGGTGGAGATCACACCAGTAGGTGAGGCATTGCACTGGTAGGCAGTCACAGCATCATTAGGAGGATCGTGTCACAGGAGGTGGAGATCACACCAGTAGGTGGGGCATTGCACTGATAGATAGTAACAACAGCACCAGCAGGAGGATTATGTCACAGGAGGTGGAGATCACACCGGTGGGTGAGGCATTGCACTGGTAGGCAGTCACAGCACCAGCAGGAGGATCATGTCACAGGAGGTGGAGATCACACCAGTAGGTGAGGCATTGCACTATTAGGCAGTCACAGCATCATTAGGAGGATCTTGTCACAGGAGGTGGAGATCACACCAGTAGGTGAGGCATTGCACTGGTAGGCAGTCACAGCATCATTAGGAGGATCTTGTCACAGGAGGTGGAGATCACACCTGTAGGTGAAGCATTGCACTGGTAGGCAGTCACAGCACCAGCAGGAGGATCATGTCACAGGAGGTGGAGATCACACCAGTAGGTGAGGCATTGCACTATTAGGCAGTCACAGCATCATTAGGAGGATCTTGTCACAGGAGGTGGAGATCACACCAGTAGGCGAAGCATTGCACTGGTAGGCAGTCACAGCACCAGCAGGAGGATCATGTCACAGGAGGTGGAGATCACACCAGTAGGTGGGGCATTGCACTGGTAGGCAGTCACAGCATCATTAGGAGGATCTTGTCACAGGAGTTGGAGATCACACCAGTAGATGAGGCATTGCACTGGTAGGCAGTCACATCACCAGCAGGAGGATCGTGTCACAGGAGGTGGAGATCACACCAGTAGGTGAGGCATTGCACTGGTAGGCAGTCACAGCATCATTAGGAGGATCGTGTCACAGGAGGTGGAGATCACACCAGTAGGTGGGGCATTGCACTGATAGATAGTAACAACAGCACCAGCAGCAGGAGGATTATGTCACAGGAGGTGGAGATCACACCGGTGGGTGAGGCATTGCACTGGTAGGAAGTCACAGCACCAGCAGGAGGATCATGTCACAGGAGGTGGAGATCACACCAGTAGGTGATGCATTGCACTATTAGGCAGTCACAGCATCATTAGGAGGATCTTGTCACAGGAGGTGGAGATCACACCAGTAGGTGAGGCATTGCACTGGTAGGCAGTCACAGCATCATTAGGAGGATCGTGTCACAGGAGGTGGAGATCACACCAGTAGGTGAGGCATTGCACTGGTAGGCAGTCACAGCATCATTAGGAGGATCGTGTCACAGGAGGTGGAGATCACACCAGTAGGTGGGGCATTGCACTGGTAGATAGTAACAACAGCACCAGCAGGAGGATTATGTCACAGGAGGTGGAGATCACACCGGTGGGTGAGGCATTGCACTGGTAGGCATTCACAGCACCAGCAGGAGGATCATGTCACAGGAGGTGGAGATCACACCAGTAGGTGAGGCATTGCACTATTAGGCAGTCACAGCATCATTAGGAGGATCTTGTCACAGGAGGTGGAGATCACACCAGTAGATGAGGCATTGCACTGGTAGGCAGTCACAGCATCATTAGGAGGATCTTGTCACAGGAGGTGGAGATCACACCAGTAGGTGATGCATTGCACTGGTAGGCAGTCACAGCACCAGCAGGAGGATCATGTCACAGGAGGTGGAGATCACACCAGTAGGTGAGGCATTGCACTGGTAGGCAGTCACAGCATCATTAGGAGGATCGTGTCACAGGAGGTGGAGATCACACCAGTAGGTGAGGCGTTGCACTGGTAGGCAGTCACAGCATCATTAGGAGGATCGTGTCACAGGAGGTGGAGATCACACCAGTAGGTGGGGCATTGCACTGATAGATAGTAACAACAGCACCAGCAGGAGGATTATGTCACAGGAGGTGGAGATCACACCGGTGGGTGAGGCATTGCACTGGTAGGCATTCACAGCACCAGCAGGAGGATCATGTCACAGGAGGTGGAGATCACACCAGTAGGTGGGGCATTGCACTATTAGGCAGTCACAGCATCATTAGGAGGATCTTGTCACAGGAGGTGGAGATCACACCAGTAGGCGGGGCATTGCACTGGTAGGCAGTCACAGCACCAGCAGGAGGATCATGTCACAGGAGGTGGAGATCACACCAGTAGGTGGGGCATTGCACTGGTAGGCAGTCACAGCATCATTAGGAGGATCTTGTCACAGGAGGTGGAGATCACACCAGTAGGTGAAGCATTGCACTGGTAGGCAGTCACAGCACCAGCAGGAGGATCATGTCACAGAAGGTGGAGATCACACCAGTAGGTGAGGCATTGCACTATTAGGCAGTCACAGCATCATTAGGAGGATCTTGTCACAGGAGGTGGAGATCACACCAGTAGATGAGGCATTGCACTGGTAGGCAGTCACATCACCAGCAGGAGGATCGTGTCACAGCATGTGGAGATCACACCAGTAGGTGAGGCATTGCACTGGTAGGCAGTCACAGCATCATTAGGAGGATCGTGTCACAGGAGGTGGAGATCACACGAGTAGGTGAGGCATTGCACTGGTAGGCAGTCACAGCATCATTAGGAGGATCGTGTCACAGGAGGTGGAGATCACACCAGTAGGTGGGGCATTGCACTGATAGATAGTAACAACAGCACCAGCAGGAGGATTATGTCACAGGAGGTGGATATCACACCGGTGGGTGAGGCATTGCACTGGTAGGCAGTCACAGCACCAGCAGGAGGATCATGTCACAGGAGGTGGAGATCACACCAGTAGGTGAGGCATTGCACTATTAGGCAGTCACAGCATCATTAGGAGGATCTTGTCACAGGAGGTGGAGATCACACCAGTAGGTGAGGCATTGCACTGGTAGGCAGTCACAGCATCATTAGGAGGATCTTGTCACAGGAGGTGGAGATCACACCTGTAGGTGAAGCATTGCACTGGTAGGCAGTCACAGCACCAGCAGGAGGATCATGTCACAGGAGGTGGAGATCACACCAGTAGGTGAGGCATTGCACTATTAGGCAGTCACAGCATCATTAGGAGGATCTTGTCACAGGAGGTGGAGATCACACCAGTAGGTGGGGCATTGCACTGGTAGATAGTAACAACAGCACCAGCAGGAGGATTATGTCACAGGAGGTGGAGATCACACCGGTGGGTGAGGCATTGCACTGGTAGGCATTCACAGCACCAGCAGGAGGATCATGTCACAGGAGGTGGAGATCACACCAGTAGGTGAGGCATTGCACTATTAGGCAGTCACAGCATCATTAGGAGGATCTTGTCACAGGAGGTGGAGATCACACCAGTAGGTGAGGCATTGCACTGGTAGGCAGTCACAGCATCATTAGGAGGATCGTGTCACAGGAGGTGGAGATCACACCAGTAGGTGAGGCATTGCACTGGTAGGCAGTCACAGCATCATTAGGAGGATCTGGTCACAGGAGGTGGAGATCACACCAGTAGGTGAAGCATTGCACTGGTAGGCAGTCACAGCACCAGCAGGAGGATCATGTCACAGGAGGTGGAGATCACACCAGTAGGCGATGCATTGCACTGGTAGGCAGTCACAGCACCAGCAGGAGGATCGTGTCACAGGAGGTGGAGATCACACCAGTAGGTGAAGCATTGCACTGGTAGGCAGTCACAGCACCAGCAGGAGGATCATGTCACAGGAGGTGGAGATCACACCAGTAGGTGATGCATTGCACTGGTAGGCAGTCACAGCACCAGCAGGAGGATCATGTCACAGGAGGTGGAGATTACACCAGTAGGTGAGGCATTGCACTGGTAGGCAGTCACAGCATCATTAGGAGGATCTTGTCACAGGAGGTGGAGATCACACCAGTAGGTGAAGCATTGCACTGGTAGGCAGTCACAGCACCAGCAGGAGGATCATGTCACAGGAGGTGGAGATCACACCAGTAGGCGATGCATTGCACTGGTAGGCAGTCACAGCACCAGCAGGAGGATCGTGTCACAGGAGGTGGAGATCACACCAGTAGGTGAGGCATTGCACTATTAGGCAGTCACAGCATCATTAGGAGGATCTTGTCACAGGAGGTGGAGATCACACCAGTAGATGAGGCATTGCACTGGTAGGCAGTCACATCACCAGCAGGAGGATCGTGTCACAGGAGGTGGAGATCACACCAGTAGGTGAGGCATTGCACTGGTAGGCAGTCACAGCATCATTAGGAGGATCGTGTCACAGGAGGTGGAGATCACACCAGTAGGTGAGGCATTGCACTGGTAGGCAGTCACAGCATCATTAGGAGGATCGTGTCACAGGAGGTGGAGATCACACCAGTAGATGAGGCATTGCACTGGTAGGCAGTCACATCACCAGCAGGAGGATCGTGTCACAGGAGGTGGAGATCACACCAGTAGGTGAGGCATTGCACTGGTAGGCAGTCACAGCATCATTAGGAGGATCGTGTCACAGGAGGTGGAGATCACACCAGTAGGTGGGGCATTGCACTGATAGATAGTAACAACAGCACCAGCAGGAGGATTATGTCACAGGAGGTGGAGATCACACCGGTGGGTGAGGCATTGCACTGGTAGGCAGTCACAGCACCAGCAGGAGGATCATGTCACAGGAGGTGGAGATCACACCAGTAGGTGAGGCATTGCACTATTAGGCAGTCACAGCATCATTAGGAGGATCTTGTCACAGGAGGTGGAGATCACACCAGTAGGTGAGGCATTGCACTGGTAGGCAGTCACAGCATCATTAGGAGGATCTTGTCACAGGAGGTGGAGATCACACCTGTAGGTGAAGCATTGCACTGGTAGGCAGTCACAGCACCAGCAGGAGGATCATGTCACAGGAGGTGGAGATCACACCAGTAGGTGAGGCATTGCACTATTAGGCAGTCACAGCATCATTAGGAGGATCTTGTCACAGGAGGTGGAGATCACACCAGTAGGCGAAGCATTGCACTGGTAGGCAGTCACAGCACCAGCAGGAGGATCATGTCACAGGAGGTGGAGATCACACCAGTAGGTGGGGCATTGCACTGGTAGGCAGTCACAGCATCATTAGGAGGATCTTGTCACAGGAGTTGGAGATCACACCAGTAGATGAGGCATTGCACTGGTAGGCAGTCACATCACCAGCAGGAGGATCGTGTCACAGGAGGTGGAGATCACACCAGTAGGTGAGGCATTGCACTGGTAGGCAGTCACAGCATCATTAGGAGGATCGTGTCACAGGAGGTGGAGATCACACCAGTAGGTGGGGCATTGCACTGATAGATAGTAACAACAGCACCAGCAGCAGGAGGATTATGTCACAGGAGGTGGAGATCACACCGGTGGGTGAGGCATTGCACTGGTAGGAAGTCACAGCACCAGCAGGAGGATCATGTCACAGGAGGTGGAGATCACACCAGTAGGTGATGCATTGCACTATTAGGCAGTCACAGCATCATTAGGAGGATCTTGTCACAGGAGGTGGAGATCACACCAGTAGGTGAGGCATTGCACTGGTAGGCAGTCACAGCATCATTAGGAGGATCGTGTCACAGGAGGTGGAGATCACACCAGTAGGTGAGGCATTGCACTGGTAGGCAGTCACAGCATCATTAGGAGGATCGTGTCACAGGAGGTGGAGATCACACCAGTAGGTGGGGCATTGCACTGGTAGATAGTAACAACAGCACCAGCAGGAGGATTATGTCACAGGAGGTGGAGATCACACCGGTGGGTGAGGCATTGCACTGGTAGGCATTCACAGCACCAGCAGGAGGATCATGTCACAGGAGGTGGAGATCACACCAGTAGGTGAGGCATTGCACTATTAGGCAGTCACAGCATCATTAGGAGGATCTTGTCACAGGAGGTGGAGATCACACCAGTAGATGAGGCATTGCACTGGTAGGCAGTCACAGCATCATTAGGAGGATCTTGTCACAGGAGGTGGAGATCACACCAGTAGGTGATGCATTGCACTGGTAGGCAGTCACAGCACCAGCAGGAGGATCATGTCACAGGAGGTGGAGATCACACCAGTAGGTGAGGCATTGCACTGGTAGGCAGTCACAGCATCATTAGGAGGATCGTGTCACAGGAGGTGGAGATCACACCAGTAGGTGAGGCGTTGCACTGGTAGGCAGTCACAGCATCATTAGGAGGATCGTGTCACAGGAGGTGGAGATCACACCAGTAGGTGGGGCATTGCACTGATAGATAGTAACAACAGCACCAGCAGGAGGATTATGTCACAGGAGGTGGAGATCACACCGGTGGGTGAGGCATTGCACTGGTAGGCATTCACAGCACCAGCAGGAGGATCATGTCACAGGAGGTGGAGATCACACCAGTAGGTGGGGCATTGCACTATTAGGCAGTCACAGCATCATTAGGAGGATCTTGTCACAGGAGGTGGAGATCACACCAGTAGGCGGGGCATTGCACTGGTAGGCAGTCACAGCACCAGCAGGAGGATCATGTCACAGGAGGTGGAGATCACACCAGTAGGTGGGGCATTGCACTGGTAGGCAGTCACAGCATCATTAGGAGGATCTTGTCACAGGAGGTGGAGATCACACCAGTAGGTGAAGCATTGCACTGGTAGGCAGTCACAGCACCAGCAGGAGGATCATGTCACAGAAGGTGGAGATCACACCAGTAGGTGAGGCATTGCACTATTAGGCAGTCACAGCATCATTAGGAGGATCTTGTCACAGGAGGTGGAGATCACACCAGTAGATGAGGCATTGCACTGGTAGGCAGTCACATCACCAGCAGGAGGATCGTGTCACAGCATGTGGAGATCACACCAGTAGGTGAGGCATTGCACTGGTAGGCAGTCACAGCATCATTAGGAGGATCGTGTCACAGGAGGTGGAGATCACACGAGTAGGTGAGGCATTGCACTGGTAGGCAGTCACAGCATCATTAGGAGGATCGTGTCACAGGAGGTGGAGATCACACCAGTAGGTGGGGCATTGCACTGATAGATAGTAACAACAGCACCAGCAGGAGGATTATGTCACAGGAGGTGGATATCACACCGGTGGGTGAGGCATTGCACTGGTAGGCAGTCACAGCACCAGCAGGAGGATCATGTCACAGGAGGTGGAGATCACACCAGTAGGTGAGGCATTGCACTATTAGGCAGTCACAGCATCATTAGGAGGATCTTGTCACAGGAGGTGGAGATCACACCAGTAGGTGAGGCATTGCACTGGTAGGCAGTCACAGCATCATTAGGAGGATCTTGTCACAGGAGGTGGAGATCACACCTGTAGGTGAAGCATTGCACTGGTAGGCAGTCACAGCACCAGCAGGAGGATCATGTCACAGGAGGTGGAGATCACACCAGTAGGTGAGGCATTGCACTATTAGGCAGTCACAGCATCATTAGGAGGATCTTGTCACAGGAGGTGGAGATCACACCAGTAGGTGGGGCATTGCACTGGTAGATAGTAACAACAGCACCAGCAGGAGGATTATGTCACAGGAGGTGGAGATCACACCGGTGGGTGAGGCATTGCACTGGTAGGCATTCACAGCACCAGCAGGAGGATCATGTCACAGGAGGTGGAGATCACACCAGTAGGTGAGGCATTGCACTATTAGGCAGTCACAGCATCATTAGGAGGATCTTGTCACAGGAGGTGGAGATCACACCAGTAGGTGAGGCATTGCACTGGTAGGCAGTCACAGCATCATTAGGAGGATCGTGTCACAGGAGGTGGAGATCACACCAGTAGGTGAGGCATTGCACTGGTAGGCAGTCACAGCATCATTAGGAGGATCTGGTCACAGGAGGTGGAGATCACACCAGTAGGTGAAGCATTGCACTGGTAGGCAGTCACAGCACCAGCAGGAGGATCATGTCACAGGAGGTGGAGATCACACCAGTAGGCGATGCATTGCACTGGTAGGCAGTCACAGCACCAGCAGGAGGATCGTGTCACAGGAGGTGGAGATCACACCAGTAGGTGAAGCATTGCACTGGTAGGCAGTCACAGCACCAGCAGGAGGATCATGTCACAGGAGGTGGAGATCACACCAGTAGGTGATGCATTGCACTGGTAGGCAGTCACAGCACCAGCAGGAGGATCATGTCACAGGAGGTGGAGATTACACCAGTAGGTGAGGCATTGCACTGGTAGGCAGTCACAGCATCATTAGGAGGATCTTGTCACAGGAGGTGGAGATCACACCAGTAGGTGAAGCATTGCACTGGTAGGCAGTCACAGCACCAGCAGGAGGATCATGTCACAGGAGGTGGAGATCACACCAGTAGGCGATGCATTGCACTGGTAGGCAGTCACAGCACCAGCAGGAGGATCGTGTCACAGGAGGTGGAGATCACACCAGTAGGTGAGGCATTGCACTATTAGGCAGTCACAGCATCATTAGGAGGATCTTGTCACAGGAGGTGGAGATCACACCAGTAGATGAGGCATTGCACTGGTAGGCAGTCACATCACCAGCAGGAGGATCGTGTCACAGGAGGTGGAGATCACACCAGTAGGTGAGGCATTGCACTGGTAGGCAGTCACAGCATCATTAGGAGGATCGTGTCACAGGAGGTGGAGATCACACCAGTAGGTGAGGCATTGCACTGGTAGGCAGTCACAGCATCATTAGGAGGATCGTGTCACAGGAGGTGGAGATCACACCAGTAGATGAGGCATTGCACTGGTAGGCAGTCACATCACCAGCAGGAGGATCGTGTCACAGGAGGTGGAGATCACACCAGTAGGTGAGGCATTGCACTGGTAGGCAGTCACAGCATCATTAGGAGGATCGTGTCACAGGAGGTGGAGATCACACCAGTAGGTGGGGCATTGCACTGATAGATAGTAACAACAGCACCAGCAGGAGGATTATGTCACAGGAGGTGGAGATCACACCGGTGGGTGAGGCATTGCACTGGTAGGCAGTCACAGCACCAGCAGGAGGATCATGTCACAGGAGGCGGAGATCACACCAGTAGGTGAGGCATTGCACTATTAGGCAGTCACAGCATCATTAGGAGGATCTTGTCACAGGAGGTGGAGATCACACCAGTAGGTGAAGCATTGCACTGGTAGGCAGTCACAGCACCAGCAGGAGGATCATGTCACAGGAGGTGGAGATCACACCAGTAGGTGAGGCATTGCACTATTAGGCAGTCACAGCATCATTAGGAGGATCTTGTCACAGGAGGTGGAGATCACACCAGTAGGCGAAGCATTGCACTGGTAGGCAGTCACAGCACCAGCAGGAGGATCATGTCACAGGAGGTGGAGATCACACCAGTAGGTGGGGCATTGCACTGGTAGGCAGTCACAGCATCATTAGGAGGATCTTGTCACAGGAGTTGGAGATCACACCAGTAGATGAGGCATTGCACTGCTAGGCAGTCACATCACCAGCAGGAGGATCGTGTCACAGGAGGTGGAGATCACACCAGTAGGTGAGGCATTGCACTGGTAGGCAGTCACAGCATCATTAGGAGGATCGTGTCACAGGAGGTGGAGATCACACCAGTAGGTGGGGCATTGCACTGATAGATAGTAACAACAGCACCAGCAGCAGGAGGATTATGTCACAGGAGGTGGAGATCACACCGGTGGGTGAGGCATTGCACTGGTAGGAAGTCACAGCACCAGCAGGAGGATCATGTCACAGGAGGTGGAGATCACACCAGTAGGTGATGCATTGCACTATTAGGCAGTCACAGCATCATTAGGAGGATCTTGTCACAGGAGGTGGAGATCACACCAGTAGGTGAGGCATTGCACTGGTAGGCAGTCACAGCATCATTAGGAGGATCGTGTCACAGGAGGTGGAGATCACACCAGTAGGTGAGGCATTGCACTGGTAGGCAGTCACAGCATCATTAGGAGGATCGTGTCACAGGAGGTGGAGATCACACCAGTAGGTGGGGCATTGCACTGGTAGATAGTAACAACAGCACCAGCAGGAGGATTATGTCACAGGAGGTGGAGATCACACCGGTGGGTGAGGCATTGCACTGGTAGGCATTCACAGCACCAGCAGGAGGATCATGTCACAGGAGGTGGAGATCACACCAGTAGGTGAGGCATTGCACTATTAGGCAGTCACAGCATCATTAGGAGGATCTTGTCACAGGAGGTGGAGATCACACCAGTAGATGAGGCATTGCACTGGTAGGCAGTCACAGCATCATTAGGAGGATCTTGTCACAGGAGGTGGAGATCACACCAGTAGGTGATGCATTGCACTGGTAGGCAGTCACAGCACCAGCAGGAGGATCATGTCACAGGAGGTGGAGATCACACCAGTAGGTGAGGCATTGCACTGGTAGGCAGTCACAGCATCATTAGGAGGATCGTGTCACAGGAGGTGGAGATCACACCAGTAGGTGAGGCGTTGCACTGGTAGGCAGTCACAGCATCATTAGGAGGATCGTGTCACAGGAGGTGGAGATCACACCAGTAGGTGGGGCATTGCACTGATAGATAGTAACAACAGCACCAGCAGGAGGATTATGTCACAGGAGGTGGAGATCACACCGGTGGGTGAGGCATTGCACTGGTAGGCATTCACAGCACCAGCAGGAGGATCATGTCACAGGAGGTGGAGATCACACCAGTAGGTGGGGCATTGCACTATTAGGCAGTCACAGCATCATTAGGAGGATCTTGTCACAGGAGGTGGAGATCACACCAGTAGGCGGGGCATTGCACTGGTAGGCAGTCACAGCACCAGCAGGAGGATCATGTCACAGGAGGTGGAGATCACACCAGTAGGTGGGGCATTGCACTGGTAGGCAGTCACAGCATCATTAGGAGGATCTTGTCACAGGAGGTGGAGATCACACCAGTAGGTGAAGCATTGCACTGGTAGGCAGTCACAGCACCAGCAGGAGGATCATGTCACAGAAGGTGGAGATCACACCAGTAGGTGAGGCATTGCACGATTAGGCAGTCACAGCATCATTAGGAGGATCTTGTCACAGGAGGTGGAGATCACACCAGTAGATGAGGCATTGCACTGGTAGGCAGTCACATCACCAGCAGGAGGATCGTGTCACAGCATGTGGAGATCACACCAGTAGGTGAGGCATTGCACTGGTAGGCAGTCACAGCATCATTAGGAGGATCGTGTCACAGGAGGTGGAGATCACACGAGTAGGTGAGGCATTGCACTGGTAGGCAGTCACAGCATCATTAGGAGGATCGTGTCACAGGAGGTGGAGATCACACCAGTAGGTGGGGCATTGCACTGATAGATAGTAACAACAGCACCAGCAGGAGGATTATGTCACAGGAGGTGGATATCACACCGGTGGGTGAGGCATTGCACTGGTAGGCAGTCACAGCACCAGCAGGAGGATCATGTCACAGGAGGTGGAGATCACACCAGTAGGTGAGGCATTGCACTATTAGGCAGTCACAGCATCATTAGGAGGATCTTGTCACAGGAGGTGGAGATCACACCAGTAGGTGAGGCATTGCACTGGTAGGCAGTCACAGCATCATTAGGAGGATCTTGTCACAGGAGGTGGAGATCACACCTGTAGGTGAAGCATTGCACTGGTAGGCAGTCACAGCACCAGCAGGAGGATCATGTCACAGGAGGTGGAGATCACACCAGTAGGTGAGGCATTGCACTATTAGGCAGTCACAGCATCATTAGGAGGATCTTGTCACAGGAGGTGGAGATCACACCAGTAGGTGGGGCATTGCACTGGTAGATAGTAACAACAGCACCAGCAGGAGGATTATGTCACAGGAGGTGGAGATCACACCGGTGGGTGAGGCATTGCACTGGTAGGCATTCACAGCACCAGCAGGAGGATCATGTCACAGGAGGTGGAGATCACACCAGTAGGTGAGGCATTGCACTATTAGGCAGTCACAGCATCATTAGGAGGATCTTGTCACAGGAGGTGGAGATCACACCAGTAGATGAGGCATTGCACTGGTAGGCAGTCACAGCATCATTAGGAGGATCTTGTCACAGGAGGTGGAGATCACACCAGTAGGTGATGCATTGCACTGGTAGGCAGTCACAGCACCAGCAGGAGGATCATGTCACAGGAGGTGGAGATCACACCAGTAGGTGAGGCATTGCACTGGTAGGCAGTCACAGCATCATTAGGAGGATCGTGTCACAGGAGGTGGAGATCACACCAGTAGGTGAGGCGTTGCACTGGTAGGCAGTCACAGCATCATTAGGAGGATCGTGTCACAGGAGGTGGAGATCACACCAGTAGGTGGGGCATTGCACTGATAGATAGTAACAACAGCACCAGCAGGAGGATTATGTCACAGGAGGTGGAGATCACACCGGTGGGTGAGGCATTGCACTGGTAGGCATTCACAGCACCAGCAGGAGGATCATGTCACAGGAGGTGGAGATCACACCAGTAGGTGAGGCATTGCACTATTAGGCAGTCACAGCATCATTAGGAGGATCTTGTCACAGGAGGTGGAGATCACACCAGTAGGTGAGGCATTGCAGTGGTAGGCAGTCACAGCATCATTAGGAGGATCGTGTCACAGGAGGTGGAGATCACACCAGTAGGTGATGCATTGCACTGGTAGGCAGTCACAGCACCAGCAGGAGGATCATGTCACAGGAGGTGGAGATCACACCAGTAGGTGGGGCATTGCACTATTAGGCAGTCACAGCATCATTAGGAGGATCTTGTCACAGGAGGTGGAGATCACACCAGTAGGCGGGGCATTGCACTGGTAGGCAGTCACAGCACCAGCAGGAGGATCATGTCACAGGAGGTGGAGATCACACCAGTAGGTGGGGCATTGCACTGGTAGGCAGTCACAGCATCATTAGGAGGATCTTGTCACAGGAGGTGGAGATCACACCAGTAGGTGAAGCATTGCACTGGTAGGCAGTCACAGCACCAGCAGGAGGATCATGTCACAGAAGGTGGAGATCACACCAGTAGGTGAGGCATTGCACTATTAGGCAGTCACAGCATCATTAGGAGGATCTTGTCACAGGAGGTGGAGATCACACCAGTAGGTGATGCATTGCACTGGTAGGCAGTCACAGCACCAGCAGGAGGATCATGTCACAGGAGGTGGAGATCACACCAGTAGGTGAGGCATTGCACTGGTAGGCAGTCACAGCATCATTAGGAGGATCGTGTCACAGGAGGTGGAGATCACACCAGTAGGTGAGGCGTTGCACTGGTAGGCAGTCACAGCATCATTAGGAGGATCGTGTCACAGGAGGTGGAGATCACACCAGTAGGTGGGGCATTGCACTGATAGATAGTAACAACAGCACCAGCAGGAGGATTATGTCACAGGAGGTGGAGATCACACCGGTGGGTGAGGCATTGCACTGGTAGGCATTCACAGCACCAGCAGGAGGATCATGTCACAGGAGGTGGAGATCACACCAGTAGGTGAGGCATTGCACTATTAGGCAGTCACAGCATCATTAGGAGGATCTTGTCACAGGAGGTGGAGATCACACCAGTAGGTGAGGCATTGCAGTGGTAGGCAGTCACAGCATCATTAGGAGGATCGTGTCACAGGAGGTGGAGATCACACCAGTAGGTGATGCATTGCACTGGTAGGCAGTCACAGCACCAGCAGGAGGATCATGTCACAGGAGGTGGAGATCACACCAGTAGGTGGGGCATTGCACTATTAGGCAGTCACAGCATCATTAGGAGGATCTTGTCACAGGAGGTGGAGATCACACCAGTAGGCGGGGCATTGCACTGGTAGGCAGTCACAGCACCAGCAGGAGGATCATGTCACAGGAGGTGGAGATCACACCAGTAGGTGGGGCATTGCACTGGTAGGCAGTCACAGCATCATTAGGAGGATCTTGTCACAGGAGGTGGAGATCACACCAGTAGGTGAAGCATTGCACTGGTAGGCAGTCACAGCACCAGCAGGAGGATCATGTCACAGAAGGTGGAGATCACACCAGTAGGTGAGGCATTGCACTATTAGGCAGTCACAGCATCATTAGGAGGATCTTGTCACAGGAGGTGGAGATCACACCAGTAGGTGATGCATTGCACTGGTAGGCAGTCACAGCACCAGCAGGAGGATCATGTCACAGGAGGTGGAGATCACACCAGTAGGTGAGGCATTGCACTGGTAGGCAGTCACAGCATCATTAGGAGGATCGTGTCACAGGAGGTGGAGATCACACCAGTAGGTGAGGCGTTGCACTGGTAGGCAGTCACAGCATCATTAGGAGGATCGTGTCACAGGAGGTGGAGATCACACCAGTAGGTGGGGCATTGCACTGATAGATAGTAACAACAGCACCAGCAGGAGGATTATGTCACAGGAGGTGGAGATCACACCGGTGGGTGAGGCATTGCACTGGTAGGCATTCACAGCACCAGCAGGAGGATCATGTCACAGGAGGTGGAGATCACACCAGTAGGTGAGGCATTGCACTATTAGGCAGTCACAGCATCATTAGGAGGATCTTGTCACAGGAGGTGGAGATCACACCAGTAGGTGAGGCATTGCACTGGTAGGCAGTCACAGCATCATTAGGAGGATCTTGTCACAGGAGGTGGAGATCACACCAGTAGGTGGGGCATTGCACTATTAGGCAGTCACAGCATCATTAGGAGGATCTTGTCACAGGAGGTGGAGATCACACCAGTAGGTGGGGCATTGCACTATTAGGCAGTCACAGCATCATTAGGAGGATCATGTCACAGGAGGTGGAGATCACACCAGTAGGCGGGGCATTGCACTGGTAGGCAGTCACAGCACCAGCAGGAGGATCTTGTCACAGGAGGTGGAGATCACACCAGTAGGTGGGGCATTGCACTGATAGATAGTAACAACAGCATCATTAGGAGGATCTTGTTACAGGAGGTGGAGATCACACCAGTAGGTGGGGCATTGCACTGGTAGGAAATCACAGTACCTATGGTCAGAGGCGGATTTAGACCTCATGGGGCCCTAAGCAAGATTTGGGGGCCCCCACGACCTCAATATTTCTGTTCTGATTTATGCCCCTTTTTTTCCTCCTTATATTCTATTATATTACTTTCCCCCTTCAGTGATTGCTCCATGTACCCTCCCCTCTAATTTCCATTATAACACCACTAAGAGGGTCATTCAGTTCTGATCACTGGGCTGCGTTTTTTGCTGTCCTGCGATCAGATAGTCGCCGCCTCCAGGGGGAGTGTATTTTTGCCGTGCAAGTGTGTGATGCTATGTGTACGCTGAGCTGCTAAAATTCTGTATGTGCAGTCTCTGTGCAGCCCAGGACTTACTCTTCCATTGCAATAGAATCAGGCTGATTGGGGCTAGAGCCGACGTCGGACACACTCCCTGAAAACGCTTGGACACGCCTGCGTTTTCCTGAACACTCCCATTAAACGGCCATTTACCACCCACGTACGGCCTCCTCCTGTCAATCACCTTGCGAACGCCCATGCGAACTGATTTTTCGCACCATCCCGTTGCTGACCTGCGATCCCCGTTGTTGTTGTTGTCTGACATGCGTGTGCATTGTGGTGCTTACGCATGCGCTGTTATGATCTGATCGCCCGCTGTGCGAAAACACACAGCAGCGATCAGAACTGAATGACGTCCTTAGTTACTGTATTTTAGATCAGTGCTCCGCTCACAGAATTTAGCAGGCCCCATATCCCATTATTACACCCTCACTCACTGACTGCACTGTATGAGTGCCACAGCCTTACCAATTGTAGCAAGCCTCATCGCTTCAAATAATGCTATTATCCCCAATCACTCATTGACGGCATTTTATATCACTGCCTCCCACCTTCATGGATTGTAACAGGTTCCCATATCCCTTATAATGCAAATTATTACATCCCTCAGTCAGAGACTATTAATTATACATCAGTACCCCCCTCACTAAGGGCGGGATGTACTAAGCTTAGAAAAGTGATAATTTCACTGTGATAAAGTACCAGCCAATCAGCCCCCAACTGTCATTTTTCAAACCCAGCATGTGACATGGCAGTTAGGAGCTGATTGGCTGGTACTTTATCACTGTGAAATCATCACTTTTCTAAGCTTAGTGCATCCCATTCTAATTGTAGTGCCTGCAACAGTGTGTGTGTGTGTGTGTGTGTGTGTGTGTGTGTGTGTGTGTGTGTGTGTGTTATATAATACTGTCACACTAATGGGTGTGATAAGTATTATAAGAGATGGGGATCTGCTACAATAAGTGTGTGTTTGGGTTGGGAGGGGGGTATGCACTGATATATAATGCAGTCATACTATTGGGTGTAATAATAAGAATTTTAAGGGATGGACTGTCCCCAATCCCTAATAATACCCATTATTACACCAACCACGCCTCACCCCTGCACCAAGGACAATACAGTCAGGGCAAGGTCTCCTTTCCAAGCTGCCTCCATCCCCGGTTCTCCTACATTATGACACATCCTGCATGATACAACGGGATGTATTTATGTGACCAGCAGTCAGGAGACCGCCGGTCACAATACCAATGCCTACATCCCAACCCCTCAAAATGCTGACTAACAGGGACTATTCCAACTCATGGGTGTCCACGACACCTACATATGGGGAACAGAACCTGCGCTCGCCACCGAGCCCGCATCGTGGTGAGTGCAGCAAGCCTGAAGGGGCTTCGTTTTGCTTGCCCAAACACCAGTCACTTATACCCAACCTGATGAGACACGCACGCACCTCATGTTTTTCTCTGGGCGCTTCCCGGCTCCTCTAATACACTCGAGTGCTTCCCGGGGATTAGGTAAACCTTCAATTACCCAAAAAATATACATATAAACATTGTCCCTCAATAGCACAAACACCTTCCTTTAGAGCAAATCTGAGTTTTGTAAAATGTATTTAACAGACATAAAAGAACGGGATCGGTATATTAAATCGGCATACGGGATCCCGGCCGTCAGTATACCGACAGGGGGATCTCAGCAGCGAGGCGAGCGCTATCAAACCTGTGGTGCCCGGGATTCCGGCGTCTGTATTTCACTGCTAGTCGAGATCTCGCTGTCGGTATACTGACAGCTGGGATCCCACTAGTGATACTGTAACCGCTACCCTAAAAAAACCATATCAAATGGAGTGGCGAACCAGAATTAAAAGAAATGCATTATACCTCCCCACAAATCCCTTAAATACACAACAGACCTCACCCCACATGACAGGCCACAAGTCCATAGTTAAATGCACTTCAGACATCTACACAAACATGGAGGAGCCAAAGCCTGACTCCTCCTCTCATACAGTGCATATAGGCTAAGCAATTTAGCTACTGGCCATTGGGCTCAGGGCCAGATTCTACTGATAACACAGAGCATACTGTAGAACCTGTTGCCCTCGCACCCCTTTTTTTCCAAATAAGCTCTCCCTTTGCCATAGATAGTCAACCCCTCCCAGTAGCCCCCTCTTCACCTTTCCCTCCATTGTCCCCTTCCATCAGCCCCATAGATTGAGTGAACCTCCATGTACCAGTCACACAGGCCCAGCAGATTCCCATCTGTCCACCTGTTACAGTGTCCTAGCAACTGCTGGACCCACTCCTAGACCCTGCAGCTGCCTCTTAATAGTCCCATACAAACCACCACTCTCCCCAGCTCACAGCAGCAGGCAGACTCACAGTGCTCACATGGGTTCCAAGGGGGTTGGTATCTTATTAGCTGTTGAAGTTGAACACTCACTGGTTAGGAAGGTAGATATCTGGCTAGCCTGTTGAGCTCTGCCCACTGATCGGATTCAGCCATGCTACAGGGATCCTCCCAGGGAGGATGAAGTGCAGACAATTACAGGGAAGCAAGTGCCTCAACCCCTAGTGCAGTGTTTCCCAACCTCGGTCCTCAAGGCACACTAACAGTCCTGGTTTTTGTGATATCCAGGCTTGAACACAGGTGACTTAATTAGTACCTCAGTTATTTTGATTTAACCATCTGTGCTGAAGCCTGGATATCACTAAAACCTGCACTGTTGGTGTGCCTTGAGGACCGTGGTTGGGAACGCCTGCCCTAGTGACTACTCCACAGACCTGGGAGCACAGAGAAGTGAAGTTGCAGCTGCTCGTAGGAAGCCGGTAATCTCAGCTCCCCCTGCTGGCACCTAGAGGCAAATGCTTCTCAGTGAGAAGCAGAGGAAAAGAAGACGTTGACGGTGTCTGTCTAACTTCCTCTATATTCGGAACTAGGCTCTCAGGGGTCCCGTATCGGGCCCCTTGGGACCTGCCGGGCCCTAGGCAACTGCTTAGGTTGCCTAACGGTAAATCCGCCTCTGCCTATGGTAGCTACACCCGTATATATAACACATGTACCTGTGACAGGGAAGGTGGCCTCTCTTATCTCTGGGTCCCATAGCAGCTGCACTCTCTGCACCTATGGTAGATACACCCTTTGGCGAGCCCGCATGGGGCTCTGTTGCACTCGTACCCCCACCGGCAATCTGACGGCCAGGATTCCGGCATCAGGATGCTGACCGCTGGGATCCCAACCGCCGGTTACCCGATCCCAACGCATGATATTTGCATGATATGGTACTTGCCTATTCTCCTGCAATGTCTTGGAGACTCTAGGATAGTAGGCACCAAGGTGTAGACATATCTTCAGTAAAGCCTCAGTTCCAGATGCTGATGCTCACTTCCCATGTGAAGTGACCAGTCCAGGCGAGCTGATGACGCTATTCCTGCTGAATCCCATCATCATGGCCCCTTCCCCCGCTTTACAATGATGTAATCGTGGCTTTATATACTGTGCCTTCATGATGCGATTCTGCTGTCATGCCCCTGCACTGCCCACATGGTTACGTCATACCCCTCCCAACTGGTAGCCAAGAACTTGGTAAGTGTGTGAAATCTGGGCCCTGTAGCTTGCCAGCAAAAAAGTATCTATTTTATAACCATTTCATCACCCCCACATCCACTGCATACAATGGGGTCTATGTACTAAGCCTTGGAGAGAGATAAAGTGGATGGAGATAAAGTACCAGCCAATCAGCTCCTGTCATTTTTCAAACCCAGCCCGTTAATATGACAGTTAGCAGCTGATTGGCTGGTACTTATCTCCGTCCACTTTATCTCTCTCCAGGGCTTAGTAAATAGACTCCAGTATTTGTAAGGAGCCCCAGTGCTTTAGCCTACCAAACACCCACCACCACCACCACCAATTTTGCAACTAAACACTGTAAAGCATGAGAGGACATGGGCTGTTATCCGATGTCTCCACTGTACAGCTGGCCACACGCAGGCCCATCCCGCCTCTGGAGCTGCGGACCAGGATTATTCATCAATTTGACCTCACACTTGGATGGCCAAACCTGACATGGACCAGTAAAACAGCCCCATGGGGTTTCTGGAGGATCTATGGGGCCAAATTAGACCTGATCACTCGCTAGCTGTTTTTTGCAGTCCTGCGTTCACATAGTCGCCGCCCACCGGGGAGTGTATTTTAGCTGTGCAAGTGTGCGATCGCATGTGCAGCCGAGCGGTACAAAAAGAGTTTGTGCAGTTTCTGAGTAGCCCAGGACTTACTCAGCCGCTGCGATCACTTCAACCTGTCCGGGACCAGAATTCACGTCAGACACCCGCCTTGCAAATACTTGGGAACGACTGCGTTTTTCCAATCACTCCCAGAAAACGGTCAGTTGACACCCACAAATGCCTTCTTCCTGTCAATCTCCTTGTGATCGCCCATGGGAATGGATTCTTTGCACAAATCCATCGCAGAGCACCGAACCGCTTTGTACCTGTGCGACGTGCCTGCACATTGCGGTGCATACGCATGCGCAGTTCTGACCTGATGGCAGCGCTGCAAAAAATGCTAGCGAGCTATCAGGTCTGAATTAGGCCCTATAAACACTGTGTTATGTGCACATTAAGTGGTATAAATGAAAATGTATGGAACATGAGTAATTAACATGAATTAAAAACAAATCATCACATTATAATGATGTCCAGAAAACATGACATGATGGGAGTTGTAGTGCACCAAGGTCCTCATAGACAGAGCCGGCCATGACATTCCACCATGCACTGAGCTCAGCCACCAAGCATCACTGGAACTTGTTATAAAATGTTGCCAAGTATGACAGTCACATATCAAAGTAAACTCTAAGTGTATCTACTATATAAAAGCGAAAATCCGTCCTTCTGTCTTTCTACACAAATCCACAGTTTACAAGCGACGATCGTGAAATTTTACATACGAGCGTATTAAAACACGGCGGAGGCAACTAAAACAAATAGAAATCCCTAGCACCCTTAGGGGGGCAGACAGCAGCACAGAGTATATCAGGAGACAGCATAACTCCGGAATTGCTGGAGCAATGTACTCAAAACTTGGTACACATATGCCTTACAATCTGGGAACAAACACTGTGGGAGGAAGACACCCCTAGCACCCCTAGGGGTGAGGCAGCAGCACTGAGTATTTCAGCAGACAGAATAACTCTGGAATGCCTGCAGCAATTTACAACAAACTTGGTACACATATGACTTTCACTGTGGAAACAAACACTGTGGGGGTCAGACACCACTAGCAGCCCTAGGGGTGTGACAGCAGCACAGAGTATGTCAGCAGACAGCATAACTGTGGAAAGCCTGGAGCAATTTACACCAAACTTGGTATACATCTGACTTACAATCTACAAAAAAACTCTGTGGGGGTTAGACACCCCTAAGGGTGGGACAGCAGCACAGAGTATGTCAGGAGATAGCATAACTCCCGAATGCCTGGACCAATTTACAACAAACTTGGTTCACATATGACTTGCAAGCTGGGAACAAACACTGTGGGGGTAAGACACCCCTAGCACCCCTAGGGGTGAGGCAGCAGCACAGAGTTTTTGAGCAGTCAGCATAACTCTGGAATGCCTGGAGCAATTTACACCAAACTTGCTACACATATGACTTACACTCTGGGAACAAACACTGTGAGGGTAACACACCACTAGCACCCCTAGGGGTGGGCCAGCTGCACACACTATATCAGGACATGCATGATATCTCAGTGATGACAGGGCTGCATGTGACAGGGCCAGTGACATGATGTGAGAAAGGGAATGGAGGCAGCAGGAAGCCACAGACTGAGAGTTGTATAGTGGGAAAAGCAGGGTCCCTTGGGGGACAAAAAGGGATGCGGCCACTACACAAAGTGCATCAGGGAAGCAAGATATGCCTATATACTAGATCTCCAATCAACGTAAATGAACAAACTATCATTCTAATTTACCATCCTCATTCTTTACCAAAGCACGGGTATTCAGCTATCTACAATGTTATTTATACTGTGTGTTTAATATTTACATTGATTTTTGTAAACAGACATTCTTAAAATCCGGGGCAACACCGGGTACTCCAACTAGTATATACTAAATCATCTGTCACAGTAGCAATATTCTGAGCATATTGGAAGTCTCGCAACAGAACATTTATAGATGGAGGTTAAGATCATACATGTTAACATTCAACAATATGCTATGTCGGCATGCCCTCTTATGGTGTCTATGTAAGTCATTAGCAAAACCAAATGCTCTGTCTACATACAGTACAGCGCAGGCACAAGGTTGTCATGCAATAAGTGATATGCCGGCCAGACTCTTATACCTAAGTTTCCTTTTGATGCTTGATCCAAATGATGTATCACTAACAATGACATTACTGTGAAGTGAAGGAGAGATGATTAGAATGTTCACCTGTAACATACATGCAATGTTTCTGTGACATGGAAAAACAATGGAAGAAATATTGGGGGTGATTCCAAGTTGATCGCAGCAGGAATTCTGTTAGCAATTGGGCAAAACCATGTGCACTGCAGGGGAGGCAGATATAACATGTGCAGAGAGAGTTAGATTTGGGTGTGGTGTGTTCAATCTGCAATCTAATTTGCAGTGTAAAAATAAAGCAGCCTGTATTTACCCTGCACAGAAATAAAATAACCCTCCCAAATCTAACTCTCTCTGCAAATGTTATATCTGCCACACCTGCAGTGCACATGGTTTTGCCCAAACTGCTAAAAAAAATTCCTGCTGCGATCAACTTGGAATTACCCCCATTGTCTGTGTATAATGTGCAATAAATGTTTCTAATACAGTAGCTTCTAATCTGCATCTGATTTATCTACTGAGGACAGTTTACTGGGGTTTGGGTCATTAGGTCGACCACAGTTAGGTCGACAGTCATTAGGTCATCCACTATTGGTCGACATGAGTTTTTTTGGTGTTGTTTTCTTCGGAACGTGACGGGGAACCCCAATTAGTGCACTGTGTCCCCTCGCATGGCTCGCCATGCTTCGGGCAAGGTGCCTCACTCCGCTACCGCTGCGTCCGGCACAGTTTACTTTTCCCAATTGTAGTCCACGTGGATCGTAAAGTATGAAAAAGGTCAAAAAAATTTGTTGTTGTTTTTAAAATGCATGTTGACCTAGTGACCATGTCGACCTAATGCATGTCGATCAATAGTGGTCCACCTAATGACCGTATCCCATTTACTGTAACATATAATAATCAGGGAGCCCTCTCTCTGGTAGTGAACATGTTAAATCTAACTACTAAAGATCTCTTGCCAAATATATGTTTTATGGAATAATTTACTGTGACACAAGTAAAAGCATTTTAATCATTTTTCCCCCCAGTTTTCTGGCTTATGTTTCCATGGCAACGTGATGTAGTGAGAGCGTGCCACTCAGAGCTGTTACAGTGTAGGCAATGTCACCATTGTCGAGTAGAATATGACTTAACCTTATCCAGGCATTCAACCCACCGCGCTTATGAAAGTGGTTTGGCAAAAAAATTGTATTCAGCAACGCAGGAATGTGTTCTTTGTATGTAATGCAACCATCAGATGCTAAAGGTGCATACACACGGAGCGATATAACTGAGCGATTTTGACTATATAGTCAAAATCGCTCAGAAAGTTAGTGCAGATCGCTCCGTGTGTACACAGCCAGCGATAGCGATGCGCGTCCCCGCTAGGTCGCTATCGCTGGGAAAAATAGTCAGTGCAGGCAAGTCAATTTTGGCTATGTCGCTGCAAAAGTTAGTCAAAATCGCTAACACTTTAAGAGGCCAGCGATTTTTCCCAGCGATAGCGATGTGCAGGCGGCGGTGGTGCGGGCGGCGGCGGGTTGTGGCGCGGGTTGTGGCGGCGGTGCGGGCGGCGGCGGGTTGCGGTGGCGGTGTGGGCGACGGCGGGTTGCGGCGGCGGTGTGGGCGGCGGTGGGTTGCGGTGGCGGTGTGGGCGGCGGCGGTGCGGGCGGCGGCGGGTTGCGGCAGCGGTGCGGGCGGGGGAAATTTACCTTTCTATTGCAGAGTTTGGCAGCGGAGCGGTACCAGTTTCAAAAATGGCGCCTCAGAGTCATTTTTGAAATTCAAGATGGCCACCGCGAGCCAATCACGGCTCGCCGCATCATCGCCCCGCCCACTCCCGCTGACTTATATAAGTCAGCGCGAGGCAGCGGCTGTCAGTCCGACGGCGGAGGAGGAGCGGAGAAGAGCTCCTGAAGACGCCGTGGAAGTCCTGGATGGGCGGCGGCTATGCAAAAGAGCTTAGCAGCCGCCGCCCACCAGGTGAAGACGCCGGAGCAAGACCCCAGAAGCCCTGGGGAGGTGGCGCCCCCCCAGGTGAAGACGCCGGAAGCCCTGGGAAGGCGGCGGCCATGCAAAAGAGCTTAAAGGCCGCCGCCCCCAGGTGAAGACCCAGTTTAATAAAGGATTTTTAAAAGAATGTGTTGTGTTTTTTTTTTAATATTTTCTTTACAGGTGGACTACAGGTGCCAGCGGGCCCTTTATGTCCGGGCATGCTGGCACTTGTGGTTCTCCAAGTGCCAACATGCTGGGGCAGGCTTGCTGGGACCTGTAGGCCTCCTGTAAAGAACAATATTACTATTGAAAGGCTATCAGCCTCCCATCCACCGGGCCACGGATGGGGGGGACAGCCTCGGGCTTCACCCCTGGCCCTTGGGTGGCTGGAGGGGGGGACCCCTTGATTTAAGGGGTCCTCACTCCTCCAGTGTACCCCGGCCAGGGGTGACTAGTTGGGGGGGGGGTAATGGCACGGCCGCAGGGACCAATATAAAAGTGTCCCCCGGCTGTGGCATTATCTCCCTGGCTAGTGGAGCCCGGTGCTGGTTTGGAAAATACGGGGGACCCCTATGTCTTTTGTCCCCCGTATTTTTTAAACCAGGACCGGACGCAGAGCCCGGTGCTGGTTGTCTAAATATGGGGGAACCCTACTCATTTTTTCCTCTGTATTTTAACAACCAGGACTGGCTCAAAGAGCCCGAGGCTGGTTTTACATAGGAGGGGGGACCCCACGCAAATTTTTTTTTTAACTTTCAGCTATTTAAATACCAGCCACCCTGTAAAATCGTCCTATATATGACACTCATCCCCTTATTTAAATGAGATAGTCAAAATCTCCCATAGCCAAAATCTCCCATAGCCAAAATCTCTTGCATAGTTAGACAAAATCTCTGGTAAAGTTAGTCAAAATCTCCTACTGCCAGTTCAAGGGAAAAGTTAGTCAAAATCTCTCATAGCCAAAATCTCTCCGTGTGTATGCACCTTAAGTAGGGTTCACAAATGCAGAGTGTGTATGTAAATGGTAGGCCAAGTAATGGAAACACTGAAAAATATTTAAATATTTATTAATAAGGAGTTGATCTTGGGGGTAATTCTGATCTGATTGCTGCTGTGCACTTTAGCACAGCGGGCGATCAGGTCTGCACTGTGCATGCACCGCAATGCGCAGATGCAACGGGCCGCAGCACTGAGCGATGGGGGTCATTCCGAGTTGATCATAGCCCTGCAAAATTTTGCAGGGCTACGATCATGTCCATAGATATGCGGGGGGACGCCCAGCACAGGGCTATCCCGGCCCGCATGTCAGTGCTGGCCCCTCCCCGCAGAAGTGCAAAAGCATCACACAGTGGCAATGCTTTTGCACTTTAGGAGTAGCTCCAGGCCAGCGCAGCTTTAGCGTGCTGGCCGGGAGCTACTCGTCACTCCCCGGCCCACAGCGGCTGCGTCTGATGGTACGCAGCCACTGTGCCCCCCCACACGGTCTGGCCACGTCTGCGTTGGCCGGACCGCGCCCACAAAATGGCGGCCAAACGCCGTTTCGTCAATCAGGCCGAGGCGATCGTACTGTAGCGATGGCCTTTGGCCATCTGGCATGCTGCGGCACCGGCGCATGTGCAGTTCTGACCCGATCGCACTACCGCGATAAACTGCAGCGTGCGATCGGGTCAGAATGACCCCCAGTAAGAGGCCATTTGCGGGTGGCAACTGACCGTTTTACAGGAGTGACCGGAAAAACGCAGACGGGATCTGGCGTTTTCAGGGAGGGTGTTTGACGTCAGCTTTGGCCCCGATCAGCAGGAAACAATCGCAGCGGCAGAGTAAGTCCTGGGCTGAGCAGCTCTGCTACACATGCAATCGCATACTTGCACAGCGAATTCTCCCTCCCTCTGTAAGCGGCAACTATCTGATCGCAGGGCAGCAAAAATCACTGCCTAGCGATCAGGTCTGAATTATCCCTTTATCTTTATCTGCATACAGTAACTTCCGAGCAGTTCAATTCAGACCTGATCACTAGGGTGCATTTTTTGCAGCCCTGCGATCAGGTAGTCGCCGTCTACAGGGGGAGAGTATTAGCTGTGTGAAGGTGTGCCATCGCATTTGTACCAGGACTGCACAAACATCAGCTTTTTTGCACCATCCCGTCGCTATGCACCGATGCCCGGTGCAGTCATCCGACGCTCCGGCGCATTGCAGTGTATACGCATGTGCAGTACAGACCTGATCGCCCACTGTGTGAAAATGCACAGCAGCGATCAGATCTGAATTACCCCCAGTGTTACAGAGGCTTTCAACCCAGCACTCAGGGGTCTATTCATGAAGCAGTGAAAACAGTGGAGAAACAGACCAGTGGAGAAGTTGCTCATGGCAACCAATCAGCATCTCCCTTACATTTTATAGAATGTACTTGACAAAGGTTTCCTTCAAAGCTGATTAGTTGCTATGGGTAACTTCTCCACTGGACCTTTTCTCCACTCTTTTTACTGCTTCATGAATAGACCCAGTGTCACACCGGGGCATAAAGACCCCACCGGGGGAATGTAGTGGTAGGGGCCCATGCTTATGGGTGTAGCCAGTCTCCAGAGGGTGTGTGGCCAATCACCACAGAGGCTTGGCTAACCATTAGTGAGTGCATGGTCTGGGCCCCTTGATAAATATATACAGTAAATATTGCTAATGCATGCACAATAATGTACCAGAGTAATAACAGCAATACACTGTAGAAAATACAACATAGTTCTGTGCAGTATAATGTAACATATGCATAATGTATAATAACTGCACAGTCTGAAACCTGATCCCTAGAAGAGGCGGAGGGGCCCCGGGTAGTAGGGTCCCTGGGGGTTTCCCCTGTAGCCCGTTTCTGCATCATCTCCCGTTCCCAGTGCTTTCCGACTCTAGAAGTCCTACTTGACCTCTAGCGTCTGTCTCCCTGCTCTCCTCCAGATGCTAGAAGTCAAGTAGATCCTCTAGCGTCTCTCTCCCTCCTGAGTGACG
Organism: Pseudophryne corroboree; assembly: GCF_028390025.1. Taxonomy (NCBI): domain Eukaryota; kingdom Metazoa; phylum Chordata; class Amphibia; order Anura; family Myobatrachidae; genus Pseudophryne; species Pseudophryne corroboree. Next base: position 625,092,314 of record NC_086449.1, on the reverse strand, counting down.
GCTGCAGCGGGCACCCACTCAGCCCAGGGTGCCTTCTGCAGCCAGTGTGCAGACGGGTGGCGGGCACCTTCAGGTTGACTGCGGCCACGTCCTCAGGCCGCAGCACCCCGGGTGGCCATCCTCATTTGCCCGCACCTAAAACCACTCTTGATTGGCAGAATAATTTGGAGCCAATTAGATGACTGCCTGATAGTATTGCTTGATGGATAAGTACCTGCCTGTATTTCTCAGCATTAAGGACACCATTAATTTTGACCAAAACCCCAACTCCACTTGCTGAAATACAGCCCCAAACTTGCCAGCATATGGTCTCACAAGGGGTCTGAGGATCTCATCTCGGTACCTAAAGGCAGTCAGGCTACCTCTGGCGAGCAAATGGAGGGCTGTGCGGCCCCCAAAGAAATGTTACCCCACACCATTACTGACCCACTGCTAAACCGGTCATGCTGGAGGATGTTGCAGGCAGCAGAACGTTCTATCACATGTGCTCAGTGAGAACCTGCTTTCATCTGTGAAGAGCATAGGGCGCCAGTGGCAAATTTGCCAATCTTGGTGTTCTCTGGCAAATGCCAAATGTCCTGCACAGTGTTGGGCTGTAAGCACAACCCCCACCTGTGGACGTCGGGCCCTCATATCACCCTCATGGAGTCTGTTTTGATTGTTTGAGTAGACACATGCACATTTGTGGCTTGCTGGAGGTCATTTTGCAGGGCTCTGGCAGTGCTCCTCCTGTTCCTCCTTGCACAAAGGCGGAGGTAGCGGTCCTGCTGCTGGGTTGTTGCCCTCCTACGGCCTCCTCCACGTCTCCTGATGTACTGGCCTGTCTCCTGGTAGCGCCTCCATGCTCTGGACACTACGCTGACAAACACAGCAAACCTTCTTGCCACAGCTCACATTGATGTGCCATCCTGGATGAGCTGCACTACCTGAGCCACTTGTGTGGGTTGTAGACTCCGTATCATGCTACCACTAGAGTGAAAGCACCGCCAGCTTTCAAAAGTGACCAAAACATCAGCCAGAAAGCATAGGAGCTGAGAAGTGGTCTGTGGTCACCACCTGCAGAACAACTCCTTTATTGGGGGTGTCTTGCTAATTGCCTATAATTCCCACCTGTTGTCTATTCCATTTGCACAACAGCATTTTTATAGCTTTTCCACACATCTTTAATCAAAACTCACCATATTTCCAGGAGTTTATACTGCTGCAACTGTACACAGTGTCGGACTGGGGCATGAAGGGACCACCAGGTAATGCATTGGTAGGGGGCGGGGCCCATGTTTAGGGAGTGGTCAGTCTCCAGAGGGGGTGTGGCCAGCCATTACATTGGCTTGCCTAACCATTAGTGAGTGCATGGGCTGGGCCCCTTGAAAAATATATAAATACTTCTAGTGCGTGCATGATAATGTACCAGATAAATATTGGCAATGCACTGTAGAGAATACACAAAGCCGGCCATAGGCAAACTAGGCAATTTCCTAGGGCATTTGATATGCCTAGGGGCATCAGCAGCTTCTGCTGATTAAAATGATATGTGGCATGCCTATATTCTGTGTGTAGCATTTCATATGCAGATACAGCCACAGTCTCACACAGTATATAAGCATGCTGCATATTATTTTAATCAGTAGAAGCTGCTTGTGCATCCTAGCCACATAGCAATGCAAATAAGATGCATTTTCATTAAAAAAAAAGGTGTGCCCGACGTTAGCATTGAGGCAATATTTATGAGGACACATCTGTATCCAAGCAGAGGCAGAGGTCACAGTGTTAGTGGCAGTGTGAGTGCTGTGTGCATGTGAGTGGGTTGGTTGTGCAGTAGTGTTCGGAATATGTGTAAGGAGCATTATGTGTGTCATGTAAAAATGCATTAATAATGTGCAACATATGTGTAAGGGGCACTATGTGTGTCATTATGTGTGTAAGGGCATATGTGTAACAGGGTACTACTGCATGTGTGTCATTATGTGTATAAGGGCACTAATAATGTGCAGCAAATATGTAAGGGACATTATGCGGAAAAGGGCTTTAATAAAGGTTGTCATAATGTGTAAGGCGCATTATGTTTATAAGGACATTAATAAGATGTCTCATGTGTAAGGGGCATTACTGTGTGGAATGTTTGTAAATGCATTACTAATGTGTGGCATTATGTGTATAAGGTGCTCTACAAGGTGGTGTTGCGTATAGAAAGGGCACTACTGTGTCATCTAATGTGAATAAAGAGCAATAGGGTGTGGTGTAATGTGAATAAGTAGCAATTCAGTGTGATGTAATGTGAATAAGGGGCTCTACTGTGAGGAGTAACGTTTATAAGGTAAAGTGATACTACTGTGGGATGTAATATGAATTATGGACACTATCGCATGATCATATGTGAATAAAGTTGCAGTACTGTGTGGAGTAATTGGAATTGGGGTTATTGTGTGGCCATGCCCCTTGCCAGCAAAAACACACCCCTTTTTGGGCTGTGCGCCAAATGTGCAAACTGTTCCTATTTAAAATATAGGGGGTACAAGGTCAGAGGCGGAACTAGCGGTAGTGCTAGGGGCAGCAGCTAAAACCGTGCCTAGGGCACCATACTGGTTAGGGCCGGCTCTGAGAATACATTATAGTCCTGTGCAGTATAACATATGTATAATGTATAATTCATGTGCACAGTCTGGAACCTGATCACTAGAGGAGGAGGAGGGGCCCAGGGCAGTGGGGCCCATTGGTGGTTTCCCCTGTACCCCTGTGTACCCCTGTGGGCCAGTCCCACCCTGCCTGTATATAATGCCCAGATGCACCTTTTGGCTCATATATTGCGTGTGAATATGGCTCTGGTGCTAGCAAGTGCCTACTCAGCCATTTAGCTCACCGCACGTCCCTAGATAGATAGATAGATAGATAGATAGATAGATAGATAGATAGAATATAAACAGTAGGAGACAGAAATGAGCTGTCTAAGCACATGGCACACATTCTCCTTCATATTAAACGGGTAATTCAGACCTGATCGCTGCTGTGCATTTTTGCCAGCGGGCGATCAGATCTGAACTGCACATGCGTATGAACCACAATGCGCAGGCACCGGATTGCAGCACCGGGCATCAGTGCCTAGCGACGGGATGGTGCGGAAAAAAACGACTGCACGGGCGATCGCAAGATGATTGATAGGAAGAGACCATTTTTGGATGGCAACTGACCGTTTTACAGGAGTGTCCGGAAAAACACAGGCGGGATCTGGCGTTTTCAGGGAGGGTGTCTGATGTCAGCTCTGGCCCCAATCAGCAGGAAACAATCGCAGCGGCAGAGTAAGCCCTGGGCTGTGCAGAGGCTGCACAAACTGACGTTTGTGCAGCTCTGCCAATGAAGCGAACACACACTTGCAGAGCATTATCCCCTCCCCCTGTAGGCAGCGACTATCTGATCGCAAGGCAGCAAAAAACGCACCCTAGCGATCAGGTCTGAATTTCTCTCGGTAGCCCTGGCCGCAGCTCTAGCACAGGCGTGTATAACTTGTGGTCTTCTGTATGCCGGCGGTCGGGCTCCCGGCGCTCAGTATACCGGCGCCGGGAGCCCGACAGCCGGCATACCGACACTTATTCTCCCTCGTGGGGGTCCACGACCCCCCTAGAGGGAGAATAAAATAGTGTGGCGCGCGTAGCGTGCCACCGTGCCCATAGCGAGGCGAGCGCAGCGAGGCGAGCGCAGCGAGCCCGCAAGGGGCTCATTTGCGCTCGCCACACTGTCGGTAAGCCGGCGGTCGGGCTCCCGGCGCCGGTATGCTGGTCGCCGGGAGCCCGACCGCCGACATATCGTAGTGAACCCGTATATACTGTACCGCTGTTAATGTGGTGATGATCTGAGTTGCTAACCAGGATGCAGTGGTAAATTGTTGCAACAGGAATCCCCTGCATTTGCCTATGGGTGTGGGACTTTTATTGGTTTCAATTTTAGCTGTTGTCTTTTGCTGTCATAAAGAACCATCTTTTACTCAACAAGTTTTTCAACAGATAATTTGAAGAGGAAATGTACTCTGTGCAAGCTTAGAATGTAGAATGTTGTGACAATATAACTCTATGCTCAACACAAAAATAAGTGTTCCCAAGAAGCACATCTATAAACAAGGCCACCGCCCTTAGTGACTAAGCACATGCTGAACATAAAATTGGAGAGTAATACACAGTAACACCCTGAAATCAATAAAAAAAATAGTGTAGTGTTGATGTACAGTATTACCAGTTTGGTGTCATTAAATGCAAAATACTATTGCATTAAAATTGTACCTGTATTGAGCACCAGGTATTGTTTTGGCACTGATCCCATTAATTTAAGCAAATAAAGGACTATTTAGGGGGAATAAGGGAGATTATATATATTATATATTTTATATAAACACTATATATATATATATATATATATCACAGTATATGAAAGATTACAAAAATACTTTAAAAATAAGTAACATGGCAAAGGTAACACTTATTTTTGGTTATCATTAGTGTGAGGTTAACATGAATTGTAGTATCAGTAAGGTACAGTAGACAATATAAATACTCTTCTGTGGAGTATTTTGTGTTTAGAGATTTTTATTTTTTTACAGAAGTCATGTGACTAGTTCTCTCATTAGCAGTAACACTGTAAAGTATGCAGCCAATTATCACACAGGGTCCCCTGGAAATAAGCAATGATTAATGTATACACTACAAACCATCTGCTATAATAAATATAAACAATTAAGGTTTTGCCTCACATTGATTGACATGTACAAGGAGACAGGGTAAGTCGATAATAGATGAAAAGGAGTGCATTATATCACAGGTTCTCAAACTTGGTCCTCAGGACCCCACACGGTGCATGTTTTGCAGGTCTCCTCACAAAATCACAAGTGAAATAATTAGCTCCACCTGCGGACCTTTTAAAATGTGTCAGTGAGTAATTAATACACCTGTGCACTTGCTGGGTTACCTACAAAACATGCACTGTGTGGGGTCCTGAGGACCGAGTTTGAGAACCACTGCATTATATATTATGTAAAAGCTTTGCATTAGGGCGCACATGGTGCTCCAACTGTGTCTTGTTGTGTGAGATTGTGCTAACTCCCCTTTAATCTATAAACAAAACAAACACATTGGATTTCATTTCCTGGCCAAATGACCTAGGTGCAGCCTTGTGCTTTCTGTCACATGTCATCATGCACTTTATACAGGATAAAAAGCATTATTAAGCAAATTCCTATAGATGGAATAAACACATAAAACTGTAGACATGGATAGTTATACAACTTACCAGGCACTACTTCAGGCAGCCTCTCTATAAAGGGCTCTACAGCAGGGACGTGCAGTCAGGGGAGGCAGGGGAGGCAGTGCCTCCCCTGTCATAATAATTAAAATAATAAAAAGAAGATATTTATAACAGAGTCTGTGATAAATATCTTCTTTTATTATTTTCATAATCTCTCCCCCCCCCCCGTGAAAATGTTGGGCTGGGAGGCAGCGGGAGAGGTGCCTCCCGCACCTAACATTAAAGTCCAGGCAGCGGGGGGTAGGCAGGGGGCGGGGCGCTGCAATGGGCTGTGAAAGCCCATTGAGAAAGTATAGGGAAGCGGCACCTATACTGGTGCCGCAATGACAGGGGCGTGCATTCAGCCCCGATGAATGCACGCCCCTGTCACTGCCCCAGATGTGATTGGCCCAGCGGATCCAGTGCTGGATCCGCTGTCCAATCAATAGCGAGCCCCCTTCCCGGCTGCAGCAGGCGCCGTGGGCTGTGTGGGCCAGTGGCGTGCGGTGAGGTCAGTGGCTGGTGAGGCACTGCAGCCATAATGTCCGCCAGATCCTGCTGATTACCCCTACCGCCGCCGAGCCAATGCCCACTACTGCCTCTGAGCCAATGTCTGCTGCCACCGCCAATGGCTTACAAACTTGCCTACCATCAACTGACCCAGCCCTCCGCCACTAATTTGCATCTCAGTCCGATGCCGCCAATGCCCGCTGCCTGCCTGCTCATCATACTTGTGATATATTGTACATTTTTATAGAAAAATAAATAAAAATTAGTGTTTGGGAAGGGAGTGGGAGGAGGACATGAATTCAATTTTGTTGTCCAGGGTTTCCATTAACTTAATGGAGAAGGGTCTGAATGGGTTAAAAAATGTAAAAAAAAAATGTGTGAGGTCCCCCCTCCTAAGCATAACCAGCCTCGGGCTCTTTGAGCCGGTCCTGGTTGTTTAAATACTGGGGAAAAATTGAACAGGGGTTCCCCGTATTTAGACAACCAGCACCGGGCTCTTAGACCGGTCCTGGTTCCAAAAATACGGGGGACAAAAGATGTAGGGGTCCCCCGTATTTTTAAAACCAGCACCGGGCTCCACTAGCCAGGGACATAATGCCACAGCCGGGGGACACATTTATGTAGGTCCCTGTGGCCATGGCATTACCCCCCCAACTAGTCACCCCTGGCCGGGGTTCCCTGGAGGAGTGGGGACCCCTTAAATCAAGGGGTCTCCCCCCCTCCAGGCACCCAAGGGCTAGGGGTGAAGCCCGAGGCTTTCCCCAGCACCCCTGGGCGGTGGGTGCCGGGCTGATAGCCATAAGTGTGTAAAAAAAAGAATATTGTTTTTTGTTGTGGAGCTTCAAGGCCCAGCAAGCCTCCCCCGCTTGCTGGTACTTGGAGAACCTCAAGTACCAGCATGTGGGGAAATAACGGGCCCGCTGGTACCTGTAGTTCTACAACAACAAAAAATACCCAAATAAAAACACAACACACACACCGTGAAAGTAAAAATTTATTAAAACACACTTACACACTCACACATACTTACCTACATCCCACGCCGGTCACGTCCACTTGTCTAGTAGAATCCAATAGGTGGTTCCTGTAAAAATGAGAGAGAGATTACTTACCTACATCCCACGCCGGTCACGTCCACTTGTCCAGTAGAATCCAATAGGGGGGGGCACAACTACCAGGGGTGCAGCTACGGGGGCACAATTACCAGGGGCGCAGCTATGGGGGCACAACTACCAGGGGCGCAGCTATGGGGGCACAATTACCAGGGGCGCAGCAACGGGGGCGCAACTACCAGGGGCGCAGCTACGGGGGCACAACTACCAGGGGCGCAGCTACGGGGGCACAATTACCAGGGGCGCAGCAACGGGGGCACAACTACCAGGGGCGCAGCTATGGGGGCACAATTACAAGGGGCGCAGCAACGGGGGCACAACTACAAGGGGCGCAGCTACGGGGGCACAACTACAAGGGGCGCAGCTACGGGGGCACAACTACAAGGGGCGCAGCTACGGGGGCACAACTACCAGGGGTGCAGCTACGGGGGCACAACTACAAGGGGCGCAGCTACAGGTGGCACAGCAACTGGGGACACAGCTACAAGGGGCACAGCAACTGCGGGCACAACTACAAGGGGCACAGCAACTGGGGGCACAGCTACAAGGGGCACAATTACAGGGGGCACAGCCACAAGGGGCACAACTACTGGGGGCAATGCTACAGGGGGCACAACTACTCAGGGCACTGCTACAAGGGGCACAGCTACAGGGGGCACAACTACTGGGGGCACAGCGACTGGGGGCACAACTACAGGAGTCACAACTACTCGGGGCACTGCTACAGGGGGCGTTGCAACAGTGGGGAAAGCTACTAGGGTCACAGCTAGAGGGATCACAACTACTGAGGGGCACAGCTACTGGGCTCATAACTATTGGGGGTGCCTGCTCCATCCTGCCAGCCGGCAGCAGCAACTGGGGGCACAACTACAAGGGGCACAGCTACAGGGGGCACAGCAACTGGGGACACAGCTGCAAGGGGCACAGCAACTGGGGGCACAACTACAAGGGGCACAGCTACAGGGGGCACAGCAACTGGGGGCACAGCCACAAGGGGCACAGCTACTGGGGGCAAAGCTACAGGCCAGCCGGCAGCAGCACTCTCCCCTGTCTGTGCTAACGTCTTCTCGCGTCAGCGAGTACATAATAATCATTCATTTCTCTCTCTCTCTCTCTCTCTCTCTCCTCCTTTGGATTACTTCGTTTGTAAGTATAATTTTCATTTTTACAGGTACCCCTATTGGATTCTACTGGACAAGTGGACGTGACCGGCGTGGGATGTAGGTAAGTAATCTCTCTCTCATTTTTACAGGAACCACCTATTGGATTCTACTGGACAAGTGGACGTGACCGGCGTGGGATGTAGGTAAGTATGTGTGAGTGTGTAAGTGTGTTTTAATAAATTTTTACTTTCACGGTGTGTGTGTTGTGTTTTTATTTGGGTATTTTTTTTGTTGTAGAACTACAGGTACCAGCGGGCCCGTTATTTCCCCACATGCTGGTACTTGAGGTTCTCCAAGTACCAGCAAGCGGGGGAGGCTTGCTGGGCCTTGAAGCTCCACAACAAAAAACAATATTCTTTTTTTTACACACTTATGGCTATCAGCCCGGCACCCACCGCCCAGGGGTGCTGGGGACAGCCTCGGGCTTCACCCCTAGCCCTTGGGTGCCTGGAGGGGGGGAGACCCCTTGATTTTAGGGGTCCCCACTTTTCCAGGGAACCCCGGCCAGGGGTGACTAGTTGGGGGGGTAATGTCACGGCCACAGGGACCTACATAAATGTGTCCCCCGGCTGTGGCATTATGTCCCTGGCTAGTGGAGCCCGGTGCTGGTTTTAAAAATACGGGGGACCCCTACATCTTTTGTCCCCCGTATTTTTGGAACCAGGACCGGTCTAAGAGCCCGGTGCTGGTTGTCTAAATACGGGGAACCCCTGTCCAATTTTTCCCCAGTATTTAAACAACCAGGACCGGCTCAAAGAGCCCGAGGCTGGTTATGCTTAGGAGGGGGGACCTCACACATTTTTTTTTTACATTTTTTAACCCATTCAGACTCTTCTCCATTAAGTTAATGGAAGCCCTGGACAACAAAATTGAATTCATGTCCTCCTCCCACTCCCTTCCCAAACACTAATTTTTATTTATTTTTCTATAAAAATGTACAATATATCACAAGTATGATGAGCAGGCAGGCAGCGGGCATTGGCGGCATTGGACTGAGATGCAAATTAGTGGCGGAGGGTTGGGTCAGTTGATGGTAGGCAAGTTTGTAAGCCATTGGCGGTGGCAGCAGACATTGGCTCAGAGGCAGTAGTGGGCATTGGCTCGGCGGCGGTAGGGGTAATCAGCAGGATCTGGCGGACATTATGGCTGCAGTGCCTCACCAGCCACTGACCTCACCGCACGCCACTGCCCTACAGACACGGCGATACGCCGCCGAGCTGCCCGACCGCCGACACAGCAGACGGGCGACCCGGTGGCGGGGTGGGGGATCAGTGAAGTTTCTTCACTCCCCCCGTCACATGGCTCCATACAAGTGCAGGCAAATATGGACGAGATCGTCCATATTGGCCTGCATGCACAGCCGACGGGGCACCAGCGATGAACGAGCGCGGGGCCGCGCATCGTTCATCACTGTTGCCTCCACACTGCACGATATGAACGTTATCTCGTTCATTAATGAACGAGATCGTTCATATCTTGCAGTCAGATCGCCCAGTGTGTAGGGCCTATAAGCAGCTGTTAATAGATTGGAGGTAGTCCCCCTCCAATAGAGTGACTCAATATACACAGCAAAGTAATGGCACTAAATATAATTGAACATAGTCAATATATAACCATGTGTAAAAATATACAGATTTTTAATACATATGGCAACTAAAAAAGTCACAGTAATAAATGATATAGAAAATGACACACCACAATCTCCCAGAGCCCTTGAAATTCTTGCTGTATACAGACCAAAATGGGATGGATATTTCAGTATTAAGCGGGCACTCCACTTGGTATATTACCGTATATACCTTTATTTTGTTAGGCAGCTGCCATATTTATGTACAGTGGCAAATGCAGAATTTCTAGAGGGGGGTTTCCAAATGCCATCCACAATCTCCACCCTGCAGAGCATTAGAGCAAGTGCAGCAGTCTTGGGGAGCAGCAGAAGACTCTAGTAATGACCCTGGACATTAATGTACATGTTGGTCTATTTATACACTGGACACTGTATGAAATAAAGTATTAATATTTAACACTATAGATGGTCTATAATATAGGCTGTATCAAACATATTTAAATAATATAACTAAGTGGTCAGGAAAAGGTTAAACATACTACTGTATAATAAATAAATACACAAACATAATCAGAGCCGGCCCTAACCAATATGATGCCCTAGGCAAGATTTTGGCTGGTGCCCCCTAGCACTGCCGCTAGTTCTGCAGGAGATGCCTGGCATGAGTCAGCTGGCAGCTCTGCTAACGCCGGGTGCCTTTTGTTTATGAAAATGCATCATATTATTTGCATTACTTTGTGGCTAGGATGCACAAGCAGCTTCTGCTGATTAAAATGATATGTTGCATGCCTATACTCTGTGTGCGACTGCGGCTGTATCTGCATACGAAATGCTACATTACAGTGATTTCCAGGAATACACTGCAACGTAGCATTTCGTATGCAGATACAGCCGCAGTCACACACAGAATATAGGCATGCCGCATATCATTTTAATCGGCAAAAGCTGCTGGTGCCCCTGAGCATACCAAATGCCCTAGGCATTTGCCTAGTTTGCCTATGCCTAAGGCCGGCTCTGAACATAATACAACCAGTAGGAGACAGAACAGCACTTTCTAAGCACACATTATCCCATCTCATGGTAAGGTTCCTGTCTTTTCTACCTGGTAGTTACTCTCTGGTCCAGTGCTCTGATTGAAGACTTAGATCCACACACACAGCAAACTTATCGTGTTTCCCCGATAATAAGCCCTACCCCGAAAATAAGCCCTACCCTTGCTTTTGGAAACTGGTCCAAAATAAGCCCTACCCCGAAAATAAGCCCTATCAAAATTCCCATTACCCGAATCCTTGCACTAAATTCAATGCCCCCAGCTCCACCCCCTGCTAACCCCCTTCACCGCCGCCCGGCTTGAGGGATGCTGTACAGTACTGTATCAGCCGTTGAAGACTCCAGCTTCCAGTCCCAGGGATGCATTGCGCCCTGCGCATGATGTTACCGAGCACATCACGCGGCTTCTGTACACGACGGGAGCGGAGTAGCAGCGGCGCCGGCGGAAAGCAAGAAGAAGAACTGGAAACTGGAACTGGAAAGTGCTGCAGGTGAGGAGCAGGACTGGGGACATGGTGGCTGTAAGGGGGCATGGTGGCTGTAAAAGGAGGACTGGGGGCTGTAAAAGCAGGACTGGGGGCATGGTGGCTGTAAAATAAGCCCTACCCCGAAAATAAGCCCTATGGTGTTTTTTGTTGGAAAAAAAAAATAAGATAGTGTCTTATTATCGGGGAAACACGGTAGTAGAAGAAGCTGCTACCACTGGGCATGTGCGGCAGCTCTACTCTGTCCCTTAAACTGCATGTTGTGTCGGCAGCTCTAGCAATATTATTATACACCATTGTTATTATTGTCATAATTTGAGCCACTTGCCAAGAGGATGGGTTTTCAGGGTAACCAGAAGCCCCCTTCCTGTGTTTGCCTACGATGTAGGAGTCTCAGTCCAGCTATTATGGTGTATTTACCATGCAGTGTAATCTGAGGTCTCTTAGCAAAGAGTTGAAAATGGAATATTGAATGGTCCCCTCTGTTGCACGGTGCAAGTTTGCTGGTGCTCCATGATGTAGGCCAAGGCAAGGCGGAATATCCAATAAGTCCACAATAGGTCCACAGCTGCTCTGGGGTGGGGTGGTGTAGTAGGGAAGCCCACTGACGCGTTTCACTTGCAGCTTTATGAATACAGGATATATTACTGTCTTTTTTTTATCATATACAGTATATATTCAAAGTATTTATACAGTATCTTTTACACTTGGTTATATATCGACTATGTTATTATTATTAGTATCCTTTATTTAAATGGCACCACAAGGGTTCCGCAGTGCCCAATTATGTTTTGTTTTCAATTTAAGTGCCTAGGGAACAACGTCACACTCCTCACATTAGATGATGTTGATAGGTTAGTCTGTGGAGTTGAAAGTTAGTCTGTGGGGTTGATTCAATTGCAAATGATGTTCCGTTGCAATGGCATAGAAACACCTGCAACATCACACCAAAGCATCCTGGTTATACCCCAAGTTTGATCCAAAATCGCAGACTTTTGTTTGTAGTCCCAGGGGGCTGTGTACAAAAATATGGGATCTCTGGTGCTATCATAAGTGTGACCTTTGTGCACGCTTACTCGTTGTCACTGGCAGCAGGGCCAGCAGGAGGTGGATCTCCTGGAGGTGGATGCTTCCTCAGAAGTGGTAGGAGCGGTTCTCTGTCAAAGGGCTGCAGATAATTCTTTACATCCTGGTGGATATTTTTCTAGGAAATTCTTACCTGCTGAAAAGAACTATCCGATTGGTGAACAAGAGCTCTTAGCTGTGAAACTCGCTCTGGAGGAATGGCGCTACCTTCTTGAAGGATCCCAACATCCTGTGATGATTTATACCGATCACAAAAATGTCGTTTTCCTGAAGAATCTTCACTGCCTCAATCCCAGGTTGGTTCGTTGGGTCATCTTCTTCTCACATTTTAATTTCACATTAGCATACTGTACTGGTTCTCAGAATAAAAAAGCAGATGCGTTATCTCTGTCCCTTCACTCTGGGGAGAATTTAGAAGCCCAGCCACCAAGTCCAGTGTTAAGTCCAACAGTTTTTGCCACAACTACCGTCCAACCCTTGCGGGAAAGACTTTATTACCACCTGATCTCCGTAAGAAATTTCTACTTTGGGCTCACGCTTCCCAATTTTCTGGTCATGTTGGAGTCCACAAGACTTTAGAGTTAGTGCAGCGTTCCTATTTGTGGCCCTCAATGAGGTCCAATGTGACTGATTTCATTTCTTTTTGCATCAAGTGCTTACAGCATAAAATACCCTGTCAAGCACCCGTGGGCCCACTTCGACCGCTCTCCATCCCTCTTAGTCTATAGACCCATCTATCGATGGATTTCATTACAGACTTACCTAGCTCCAAAGGTTTCACTACGATCTGGGTGATCATTGATCGCTTTTCAAAAATGGCTGTTTGTCCCCCTCAAAGGTCTCCCTTCAGCTCAAGAGTTGGCCCAAATCTTTATTTCCATCATCTTCAAGTTACATGGGTTGCCTAGAGATTATATCTGATCGCGGTGTCCAGTTTGTAGCCAAATTTTGGAAGTCCCTTTGTTCCGTGTTCCAAATCAAGTTAAAATATTCTATGACATCACCCACAAACTAACGGTCAAATGGAGAGAGTTAACCTGGACATGGAGACCTTTTTGCGGATTCATTTGTCCTCCTCACAAGATGACTGATTTTAACTACTTCCATGGGCAGAATTTGCCCCAAATAATTCTTACCATTCCTCCTCCAAGACCACTCCATTTTCCATTGTCTATGGTCTGCATCCACGAGTTCCGGAGTTTCTGAGCCTGCCTGTTCAAGATCTTCCTGCAGTCAACTCTTCTGTTCGCCAATTTGCAAAAATTTGGGGTCAAGTACATGCTGCTCTTTGTAAATCATCTAGCCTTTACAAGTTTTGGGCCGATTAAAAAGATGAGCTGTGCCCAGACTCAAAATTGGAGATCTAGTGTGGCTGTCCACACGGAACCTGAGGCTTCGAGTTCCCTCTATGAAGTTTTCTCCTCGATTTATAGGCCTGTTCCCTATTGAGAGGGTCATCAACCCAGTTGCTTTTAAACTCAAGCACCCTCCATTTTGTATGAGTTCCTAACTCCTTCCACATCTCCCTACTCAAGCCTTTAATTCTGAATCGATTCCAAAAGTCTACCATGTTCTCCCAGAGTTCTTACTGATAGAGGAGTAAAACTTGAGGTTAAGTGAATATTGGATTCCCAGAGGCATTATGGCCATCTACAATATCTGCTGGATTGGAAAGGATATGGGCCTGACGAACGGACCTGGGTCAACTCCACTGACGTACATGCTCCCGCTCTAGTTTGGAAGTTTCATATTCTGAATCCAGGGAGGCCAGGAAGGTGTCCAGAGAAGGATGGGGGGGTACTGTCACGGGCGGCAGGAGCCAGGACTTACCTGTCCATGCGCTGTGGATGGGTCACCTCCAGCGCTGCCACAGCGGATGGTGCGGGGGGCTGGCGGGTGGCAGCGGGAGTCCCAGCGGTCAGCAAGGAGGCAGTGGGCAGCAGGGAGGGACTGCTTGTGTGGGCTGTGGCTCCAGCGGTGCCGGGAACATGGCGTCCCCATCTTGATTCTGGGCACATGACCAGTGGAGCAAATCAAGAGGCAGTGTTCCAGGCAATTCCGGGATAGCCAATCTCAGGGAAGAGCAGGGGTTATCTGGGTACTGTCTGGTGCATACAGATGCCAGTGCAACTTCTGAAGCTGCTAATGCTTGTGCCCTGTACTCCCAGTTTCCGGAGTCTAGTGCTTAGAACGTGGTCCCTATCTTGTACATCTTGCAGCACCGCCTCAGGCATCCACCTGCTTGCAAAGGCAATCCTAAACCTGTGGCTAATACCATGTTCATCCAGCTGTCGTCACCGTCCTGCCGTAGTCCAGTCTAACCGTCTCATCCAATTTTGCCGGCCTGCGAGGTACCCGTCACTGCCACGGATCACGGTCTACCAGCTCCAACAACTACGCCAACCCGGAGAGGCCTAGCTCGTGTCTCAAGAGTTATCTTCTTATTCTTTAATTGTGAATCTCTTCAATCCTGAGTACTGTTCGCTACATGCGAAGGAACTTTATCCAACCAGCCTGCTTCCATCCCGAAGAGTCCAGCACTCAAACCAAACTCAGTTCGGAATTATCATCCCCAGCTAGTACAATCGTGACACTCGTAGGCATAGGCTAGCCCACAATTGGATCCATCCCTGTTTATGTTACTGATTACTTATGGCAGACTAGTAAAATGCTATTATTCAGCACAATACATAACATCATTCTAATGCTGCTCTAAACCTAACAAAATTATTCATGAAGTATCTGATATATAACCATAAACATACACAGATGCCTATAATATTGTATTGTCACATAATACACAGCTTCTTGTTTGTACAACTGCCCAAAAACTTTGTTAATGCTACTGTCAATAATGTTTGCACTGATTACTAGTATATATTAGACAGAAAAGATAATGTCCATGACCACATAGCAAAAAAGAAAGTTGCTTGATCATGTAACAGTTGTACTGGCATTCATTGTGGCTGTTGTTAGTCTTATGCTGCCACCTTGTGGCCATGGACAGCAATAAGAATATTTAATCATAGAAAGTACAGTAGGAAACTATATTAAACTTGGTCACTTCCAGTTTGCTTGCATGTGTGAGAAATGGAAAGTTTAATCTTATGGAAACAGATCATTTTTCTGATCCTACATACAGGCATTTTTACGTTTGCTTTGCCCCCATAATTGTTGCCCACAATGCTATACTGGTTATGAGCTGCTGATAATAACCTGGAAAACATGAACTGTTTGGGACCCTGTCCAAAAACCACTGATACAGTACAGTGTGTGTGTGTGTGTGTGTGTGTGTGTGTGTGTGTGTGTGTGTGTGTGTGTGTGTGT
Organism: Pseudophryne corroboree; assembly: GCF_028390025.1. Lineage (NCBI taxonomy): Eukaryota > Metazoa > Chordata > Amphibia > Anura > Myobatrachidae > Pseudophryne > Pseudophryne corroboree. Next base: position 625,076,749 of record NC_086449.1, on the reverse strand, counting down.
GTGTATGTGTGTGTATATATATATATATATATACATACACACACACAGTGGGGCAAAAAAGTATTTGGACAGCCACCGATTGTGCAAGTTGACCCACTTAAAAAATGAGAGAGGTCTGTAATTTCCATCATAGGTACACTTCAACTGTGAGAGATAGGATCTGGAGAAAAAAAAAACAGGAAATCACATTGTATGATTTTTAAACAATTTACTTGTATATTCTTGTGGAAAAAAAATATTTGGACACCTACCAAGCAGCAAGATTTCTGGCTCCCACAGACCTGTTACTTCTTCTTTAAGAAGCTCTTCTATCCTCCACTCGTTACCTGTAGTAATAGCACCTGTTTGAACTGGTTATCTGTATAAAAGACACCTGTCCACACCCTCAAACAGTCAGACTGCTACCTCTCCACCATGGCCAAGACCAGAGAGCTGCCTAAGGACACCAGGGACAAAATTGTAGAGCTGCACAAGGCTGGAATGAGCTACTCGACAATAGGCAAGCAGCTTGGTGAGAAGAGATCAACCGTTGGCGCAATTATAAAAAAATGGAAGAAATACAAGATTACTGACAATCTCCCTCAACCTGGAGCTCTATGCAAGATCTCACCTCGTAGGGTATCAATGATCTTGAGAACAGTGAGGAATCAGCCCAGAACTACACGGGGGACCTGGTCAATGACCTCAAGAGAGCTGGGACCACAGTCACAAAGGTTACCATTAGTAACACACTACATTGTCATGGATTAAAATCCTGCAGCAACCAAAAGGTCCCCCTGCTTAAAGCCAGCACTTGTCCAGGCCCATCTAAAGTTGGCCAGTGACCATCTGGATGATCCAGAGGGGGATTGGGAGAATATAATGTGGTCAGATGAGAGCAAAATCAAACTTTTTGGTATAAACTCCACTCGCCGTGTTTGGAGGGAGAAGAATGATGAATGGCATCCCAAGAACACCATACCCACTTTGAAGCATGGGGGTGGAAACATCATGCTTTGGGGCTGCTTTTCTGCAAAGAGGAAAGGATGACTGATCCCTATTAAGGAGAGGATGAATGGGGCCATGTATCGTGAGATTTTGGGCAAAAACCTCCCTCCCTCCATAAGAGCATTGAAGATGGAACGTGGCTGGGTCTTCAAGTATGACAATGACCCCAAACACACCGCCCGGGCAACTATGGAGTGGCTCCGTAAGAAGCATTTCAAGGTCCTGGAGTGGCCTAGCCAGTCTCCAGACCTCAACCCAATAGAAAATCTGTGGAGGGAGTTGAAAGTCCGTGTTGCTCGGCGACAGCCCCAAAACATCACAGATCTAGAGAAGATCTACATGGAAGAGTGGTCCAAAATACCTGCTACAGTGTGTGCAAACCTGGTCAAGAACTACAGGAAACGTATGACCTCTGTAATTGCCAACCAAGGTTATATTACAAAGTATTGAGTTAAACTTTTTGATTGTCCAAATATTTATTTTCCGCATGAATATACAAATAAATTGTTTAAAAATCATACAATGTGATTTCCTAGGTGTTTTATTCAGATCGTGTCTCTTACAGTTGAAGTGTACCTATGATGGAAATTACAGACCTCTCTCATCTTTTTAAGTGGGACAACTTGCACAATCGGTGGCTGTTCAAATGCTTTTTTGCCCCATTGTGTGTGTGTGTGTGTGTGTGTGTGTGTGTATTTATATATATATATATATATATACTGTACTAGTGGTTTTTAGACTGGTCCACAGGACCTCAAACAGTTCATGTTTTCCAGGTGACCCAGCAGCGGCACTGATACATTTAAAAAAATCCACGGGTGGAGCTAATTATTTTGTGAGGAGACCTGGATAACATGAACTGTTTGGGGTCATGAGAAGCACTGCACTGTATGGAACTTGTTGCTAAGCATTTGAAATCCTGACTGCTGTAAATGTGTAAAATGCACTGAAGTGGATATTCATTTTAATCTTTGTGGTAATTTGGTTATTTTAGTCCTTTACTACTAGGAACATTGCATTCCATCTCCTCACTTATCTCCATTTCTTATTTCAAGGTGGTTTTAATCAACATTGTACATTTGGTTGCATTTTAGATATTAATCCTTATCAAGGGAAGGTTACATCTTCCATCCATCTCTTTTACATATAGACGTGGCATTTATTCTATAGATAACTAAATATATCCCCAGTTATACTGTTTTCAGACTTATGAATACTTAAAGGGGCTTCTCATTTCCATTTTTATTTTAATTCATTAACAGTTTCTTTATTAGGGTGGAGTAAGATGTGAGATACAGGGCTGTCTTAACAGCACTGAAGGCCCTGGGCAAAGCAAAGCACTGGGGCCCTTCGACTCACCCATTCACTGGATAACAAAAAAAATAAGAATTTACTCACCGGTAATTCTATTTCTCGTAGTCCGTAGTGGATGCTGGGAACTCCGTAAGGACCATGGGGAATAGCGGGCTCCGAAGGAGGCTGGGCACTCTAGAAAGATCTTAGACTACCTGGTGTGCACTGGCCCCTCCCACTATGACCCTCCTCCAAGCCTCAGTTAGGTACTGTGCCCGGACGAGCGTACACAATAAGGAAGGCTTTTGAATCCCGGGTAAGACTCATACCAGCCACACCAATCACACCGTACAACTCGTGATATGAAACACAGTTAACAGTATGAAACAATAGAGCCTCTCAACAGATGGCTCAACAATAACCCGATTTAGTTAACCATAACTATGTACAAGTATTGCAGATAAACCGCACTTGGGATGGGCGCCCAGCATCCACTACGGACTACGAGAAATAGAATTACCGGTGAGTAAATTCTTATTTTCTCTAACGTCCTAGTGGATGCTGGGAACTCCGTAAGGACCATGGGGATTATACCAAAGCTCCCAAACGGGCGGGAGAGTGCGGATGACTCTGCAGCACTGAATGAGAGAACTCCAGGTCCTCCTCAGCCAGGGTATCAAATTTGTAGAATTTTTGCAAACGTGTTTGCCCCTGACCAAGTAACTGCTCGGCAAAGTTGTAAAGCCGAGACCTCTCGGGCAGCCGCCCAAGATGAGCCCACCTTCCTTGTGGAATGGGCATTGACAGATTTTGGCTGTGGCAGGCCTGCCACAGTATGTGCAAGCTGAATTGTACTACAAATCCAACGAGCAATAGTCTGCTTAGAAGCAGGAGCACCCAGCTTGTTAGGTGCATATAGGATAAACAGCGAGTCAGATTTTCTGACTCTAGCCGTTCTGGAAACATATATTTTCAGTGCCCTGACAACGTCTAGCAACTTGGAGTCCTCCAAGTCCCTAGTAGCCTAGGCACCACAATAGGCTGGTTCAGGTGAAACGCTGACACCACCTTTGGAAGAAACTGGGGACGAGTCCTCAATTCTGCCCTATCCATATGGAAAATCAAATAAGGGCTTTTACAAGACAAAGCCGCCAACTTTGATACTCGCCTGGCAGAAGCCAAGGCCAATAACATAACCACCTTCCACGTGAGATATTTCAGATCCACGGTTTTTAGTGGTTTAAACCAATGTGATTTTAAGAAACTCAACACCACGTTGAGATCCCAAGGTGCCACAGGAGGCACAAACGGGGGCTGACTCTGCAGCACTCCTTTTATAAATGTCTGAACTTCAGGTACTGAAGCTAGTTCTTTTTGAAAGAAAATCGACAGAGCCGAGATCTGTACCTTAATGGAACCCAATTTAAGGCCCATAGTCACTCCTGCTTGCAGGAAATGCAGAAATCGACCTAGTTGAAATTCCTCTGTTGGGGCCCTTTCGGCCTCAAACCATGCAACATATTTTCGCCATATGCGGTGATAATGAGTTGCTGTAACCTCTTTCCTGGCTTTAGTAAGCGTAGGAATGACTTCCTCCGGAATGCCCTTTTCCTTCAGGATCCGGCGTTCAACCGCCATGCCGACAAACGCAGCTGCGGTAAGTCTTGGAACAGACAGGGCCCCTGCTGCCGCAGGTCCTGTCTGAGTGGCAGAGGCCATGGGTCCTCTGATATAAATTCTTGAAGTTCTGGGTACCAAGCTCTTCTTGGCCATCCACGAGTATCGTTCTTACTCCTCGCCTTCTTATTATTCTCAGTACCTTTGGTATGAGAGGCAGAGGGAAGAACACATAAACCGACTGGTACACCCACGGTGTTACCAGAGCGTCCATAGCTATCGCCTGAGGGTCCCTTGACCCGGTGCAATATCTTTTATAGCTTTTTGTTGAGGCGGGACGCCATCATGTCCACCTGTGGCCTTTCCCAATGGTGTACAATCCTATTGGAAGACTTCTGGAGGAAGTCCCCATTCTCCCGGGTGGAGGTCGTGTCTGTTGAGAAGATCTGCTTCCCAGTTGTCCACTCCGGGAATGAACACTGCTGACAGTGCTAACACATGATTTTCCGCCTATCGGAGAATCCTTGTGGCTTCTGCCATCGCCATCCTGCTTCTTGTGCCGCCCTGTTGGTTTACATGGGCGACTGCCGTGATGTTGTCTGATTGGATCAGTACCGGCTGGTTTTGAAGCAGAGGCCTTGCCGGCCTCAGGGCATTGTAAATGGCCCTCAGGTCCAGAATATTTATGTGTAGGGAAATAACCTGACTTGACCAAAGTCCCTGGAAATTTCTTCCCTGTGTGACTGCCTCCCAGCCTCAAAGGCTGGAATCCATGGTCACTAGGACCTAGTCCTGTATGCCGAACCTGCGGCCCTCTTGAAGATGGGCACTCTGCAGCCACCACAGTAGAGATACCCTGGTCCTTGGAGACAGGGTTATCAGCCTATGCATCGGAAGATGCGATCCGGACCACTTGTCCAACAGGTCCCTCTGAAAAGTTCTTGTATGGAACCTGCCTAATGGGATTGCTTCGTAGGAAGCTACCATTTTTCCCAGGACTCACGTGCAATGATGCACCGCTACCTATTTTGGCTTCAGGAGGTCTCTGACTAGAGATGACAACTCCTTGGCTTTCTCCTCCGGGAGAAACACATTCTGGTTTATGTCCAGAACCATCCCCAGGAACAGTAGACGTGTCATAGGAACCAGCTGTGACTTTGGACTGTTTAGAATCCAACCATGCTGTTGTAGCACTTTCCAAAATAGTGCTACCCCGACTACCAACTGCTCCTTGGACTTCGCCCTTATAACGAGATTGTCCAAGTACGGGATAATTACAACTCCCTTTTTTTTGAAGGAGTATCAACATTTCGGCCATTACCTTGATAAAACACCCTCGGTGCCATGTACAGTCCAAACGGCAGTGTCTGGACTTGGTAATGGTAATCCTGTACCACAAATCTGAGGTACTCCTGGCGAGGATGGTAAATGGGGACATGCAGGTAAGCATCCTTGATGTCCCAGGATACCATGTAATCCCCCACGTCCAGGCTTGGAATAACCGCCCTGAGCGATTCCATCTTGAACTTGAATTTTTGTGTTCAAGGATTTTAAATATAAAATGGGTCAAACCGAACCATGCGGTTTCGGTACCCCAACCCGTGTGGAATAGTAACCCCGTCCTTGTTGAAGTAGGGGCACCTTGAGTATTACCTGCTGGGAATACCGCTTATTAATTGCCTCTAGCACAGCCTCCCTGCCTGAGGGAGTTGTCAGCAAGGCATATTTTAGGAAACGGCTGGGGGGAGACATCTCGAATTCCAGCTTGTACCCCTGAAATACTACTTGAAAGAAACAGGGATCCACCTGTGAGCGAGCCCACTAATTGCTGAAATTTTTGAGACGGCCCCCCACCGTACCTGGCTACACCTGTGGAGCACCCGCGTCATGGTGTGGCCTCACAGGAGGCGGGGGAAGAATCTTGATTCTGGGAACAGGCTGACTGGTGCAGCTTTTTTCCCTCTACCCTTGTCTCTGTACAGAAAGGAAGCGCCATTTGACCCGCTTGCTTTTCTGAAGCCGAAAGGACTGTACCTTTGTCTGTGAGGAAACCTGAGGTAAAATTATTTCTTCCCAGCAGTTGCTGTGGATACGAGGTCCCAGAGACCATCCCCAAATAATTCCTCACCCTTATAAGGCTCTCTATGCGCTTTTTTTTAAGTCAGCATCACCTGTCCAGTGACAGGTCTCTAATACCCTCCTGACAGAATGGACATTACATTTATTTTGGATGCCAGCCGGCAAAATATCCCTCTGTGCATCCCCCATATATAAGACGACGTCTTTAATATGTTTTTATGTTTGCCAACTAGTATCCCTGTTTGACAGGGTCACCGACCACGCTGCAGCAGCACTATCTGCAGGTCTCCATCTAGTACCTGAGTGTGTAAATACAGACTTCAGGATAGCCTCCTGTTTTTTATCAACAGGTACCTATTAAAGTGGCCGTATCCTAAGACGGCAGTGCCACCTTTTTTGACAAACGTGTGAGCGCCTTATCCACCCTAGGGGATATCTCCCAGCGTAACTTATCCACCTGGCGGGAAAGGGTACGCCATCAGTAACTTTTTATAAATTACCAGTTTCTTAACGGGGGAACCCACGCTTTCACACACTTCATTTATTCATCTGATGGGGGAACAAAACACTGCCTGTTTTTTCTCCCCAAACCTAAAACCCATTTTTAGAGGTGCTTGGGTTAAAGTCAGAAATGTATAACACATTTTTTATTGCCGGGATCACGTCACGGATGTTCCTAGTGGATTGTGTATATGTCTCCACCTTGTCGACACTGGAGTCAGACTCCGTGTCGACATCTGTGTCTGCCATCTGAGAGAGCGGGCGTTTTTGAGCCCCTGATGGCCTTTGAGACGCCTGGGCAGGCGCGGGCTGCGAAGCCGGCTGTCCCACAGCTGATACGTCATCCACCCTTTTATGTAAGGAGTTGACACTGTCGGTTAATACCTTTCACCTATCCATCCACTCTGGTGTCGGCCCCACAGGGGGCGACATCACATATATCGGCCTCTGTTCTGTCACCATATAAGCCTCCTCATTCAACATGTCGACACAGCCGTACCGACACACCGCAGACACACAGGGAATGCTCTAAACGAGGACAGGACCCACAAAAGCCCTTTGGGGGGACAGAGTAAGAGTATGCCAGCACACACCAGAGCGCTATATATATATACAGGGACTAACTGAGTTATGTCCCTAATAGCTTTTATATAATATACTGTATACAGTGCCAATTTTAATGCCCCCCCTCTCTTTTCCCTCTTACTGTGCAGGGAAGAGCCAGGGAGCTTCCCTCCAGCCGAGCTGTGAGGGAAAAATGGCGCCAGTGTGCTGAGGAGATAGGCTCCGCCCCTTTTTCGCGGCCTATTCTCCCGTTTTTTATGGAATTCTGGCAGGGGTATTTACCTCATATATAGCCCCTGGGGCCATATATTGAGGTATTTTAGCCAGCCAAGGTGTTTTTATTGCTGCCTCAGGGTGCCCCCCCCAGCGCCCTGCACCCTCAGTGACCGGAGTGTGAAGTGTGTGAGAGGAGCAATGGCGCACAGCTGCAGTGCTGTGCGCTACCTTGGTGAAGACAGAGTCTTCATGCCGCCGATTTTCCAGACCATCTTCTTGCTTCTGGCTCTGTAAGGGGGACGGCGGCGCGGCTCCGGGACCGAACATCAAGGCTGGGCCTGCGGTCGATCCCTCTGGAGCTAATGGTGTCCAGTAGCCTAAGAAGCCCAATCCGGCTGCAAGCAGGCGAGTTCGCTTCTTCTCCCCTTAGTCCCTCGCTGCAGTGAGCCTGTTGCCAGCAGGTCTCACTGAAAATAACAAATTCTAAGACTATAACTTTCTAAGAGCTCAGGAGAGCCCCTAGTGTGCATCCAACCTCGGCCGGGCACGAAATCTAACTGAGGCTTGGAGGAGGGTCATAGTGGGAGGGGCCAGTGCACACCAGGTAGTCTAAGATCTTTCTAGAGTGCCCAGCCTCCTTCGGAGCCCGCTATTCCCCATGGTCCTTACGGAGTTCCCAGCATCCACTAGGACGTTAGAGAAAATATGATAACCTACTACTTTCTGCAGTCCTGCACCATCACTCCACATGCTTCCATACAGTGAATGGCTGTCAGCACTCTGATTGCTGGATAGCTCCAACCATCCAAAATGAGCAAGCTGGCAGCCATTTTCCGTCTGGCTGAAGGCTTAAAAATTGCTCCAGCCACCCATCAATATGAAAGCCATTTGTTGTGGAGGCAGGTAGAGAATGCTGCACTTTGATTAGTGGATAGCTATAGCCATCCCCTAATCAGCAAGCAGACAGCCAGTCAATGTCTTGCTGCAGCCTGGGAGGCAGGTAGAGAATTCTGTCTGGCCACTCTGCTTGAGTGTTATTCACAATCGGAGCAGTCAGGCAGCATTGTTTACCTGTCTCTCAAGAAGCTCCGGAGGCTCCAGCCTGGGAGACAGATGCTACCCCGCACTCCCTTGCTTGAAGGCATCTGCCAAAAGTGCCTATCCTATACATTAAGATTGCCTTGGCTGGAAACCTGTTACTCCTTTATGTCTGGGAACAGAGCCCAATGCTAATTTGCACAAAGTGAGCAATATATAAATGGTATTGGTACAGAAAATAATTCAGCGATTTTTATGTTATGTCTCAGAAACTGGTAGGTGACTGTGGGCACTGAATAGACTACATCTCCGTTCTGCATGATTTGTGTCACAGATTGGGTGCTCTGATCTACACTGCATGGTTAGTTTACCACAGGCATCACAGGCTGTTCAGTCCATCTGGGAGAAACAAAGTGAAATGACTATTTTTAACCAATGGAAACCTGCCATGTCAGTAAAGGGGGGTACTCACGGAGCGATATTCTAAGCAATCTGACTAGATTGCTTAGAATATCGGCAGGATCGCTCCGTGTGTAGCCCCTTCGGCGATAGCGATGCGCGGCCCCGCACATCGCTATCGCCGCTGCTAGATTGGCCTGCATGCAGGCCAATCTAGCGGGTCGCTCACTTCACCCGCTGGGTGAAGTGAGCGGCCCCCCCGTCTCCCCCCGCACGCTCAGCACAGATCGCGCTGTGCTGAGCGGCAGGAGAGATGTGTGCTGAGCGGTTCGCTCAGCACGCATCTCTCCTTGATCGGCCCGTGAGTACTGGGCTTTACTCTGCACTTCCCGATGCAATTAGAGATACACTTACCAGACCATTACTTTATAATCAGGCCATGCTTTCTGTAATTCAACATATGAAGCTTAAACAGCACATTTAAAATAAGCTAAATGATTTTTAGTCTTAAATATGGGAAAAGCAGCTCTGTTTAATAACAGTGCCTTTACTAGCACAAATGTGAAAAAAACATCCACTTAGCAAATGTCCATCAGCAAGAAAATTATATTACCTGCCCTTGTTACTTACAATACAATGGAAATAATGCATTCTATTTTACAAACTATGCAGTGCTGTTTTTAGTAGAACCCTTACAATTTTATTGCAAACAAATGGATGTGAAGGGGTTAATTCCATTAGGAGAGAGTTGGTCCTGCAAGCCATTTTCATAGCGAATTTGCGCCACAAATTGTATAAGCCAGAGGTTCTCAAATGCGGTCCTCAAGGCACCCCAGCTGTCCAGGTTTTAAGTTTACCCATGCTTGGCCACAAGTGACGTAATAAGCGCCTCAGTCTATTTGATTTAACCATCTGTGCTGAGCCATAGATATACCTAAATCCTGGACTGTTGGGCTGCCTTGCGGCCCGCGTTTGTGACCCTCTGGTATATGCAATTCAGCTCTAAACTCACAATCCATTTTTCCAGCAAATTCACATTACTATTTTTTTTGTGAGCACCCCCTGAGTAGGAGAAAAGGGTAGGGAATAGATTTAAAGGTAAAACTGTCGGGACACAGTGCGGAACCTCTGGTACACCGCTCCCAATGAATGATCATGCACTTAGAAGACTTCTGTAGTATCATTTGGCCAATAAAAACACGTCATTTATCAGGTAAGTTTCTCTAAAGAGCAGAATAATGAGAGTAAATTATGTAAATGATGTGGGACAGGTAGGTGTATTGTTGGGAGAGGGTTTTTTTTAATTGTACATGGGAGCTAAGTGTTTTGTTTTTTTTGCCACATTTTACAATCTTGTATAAAAACTCTGAAAATCACTTTGCAGACATTTTTCTACACTCCAAAATAAAGTAAGGACAGTAATTTGCAGAAAAAAACACTTGTTGCCTATTATTTACATTTCATTTGCTCCTTTTTTACCGTATGGCCACTGACAACCAGGCCGTAACTAGGGGTGTGTAAGCAATGCTGCAGCCAGAGCATAGGGCGATGTGGGATGCCTCTTGATCCCTGCATCAGGCTACCAAGGTACCTAGAATGGCACCCTGCAGCCAGTATCGCTGCGGCAGCACTGGCCCAAGTGTCCTGTATATCAGCGTTTTCAACTGCTGTGCTGCGGCACATTAGTGTGTTGTGAGTGGTTCTGAAATGTTACACCAGAGATGCCCGATGCCGCTGCTCTCACTTTATTTTATCATTTTGGGCTCGGGCAGCGCTGGGCTCTTCCGGGTGGCTGAGATGTGGCCTGGCCCATAACCTATGAAGACTGTGACTCATAAGTCACGCACGCCACGTCGCCTGCCTGCCCAGCTGGATCTTTCTTCTACCTAGCGCTGCTCCTCGCTCCGAGTTCTCACTGCTGCACTGCTGAAAAAGAAAGATGGAAAACTGAGCTCCTTCACAGCTGCCGATCTTACCTTCTCAAGTAGGTTCTAGTATATTTTTATTCATTTTATTACTGTGCGGTCAAAGTGCGCTGTGTATAGTGTGGGGGCCAATGTGCGCTGTAATTACTGTGGGGGGGGGATGTATGCTGTTAGTACTGCGAGGGAACGATGGGGGTCATTCCGAGTTGTTCGCTCGTTATATTTTTCTCGCAACAGAGCGATTAGTCGCTAATGCGCATGCGCAATGTCCGCAGTGCGACTGCGTCAAGTAAATTTGCTATGCAGTTAGGTATTTTACTCACGGCATTACGAGGTTTTTTCTTCGTTCAGGTGATCGTAATGTGATTGACAGGAAGTGGGTGTTTCTGGGCGGAAACTGGCCGTTTTATGGGTGTGTGCGAAAAAACGCTACCGTTTCTGGGGAAAACGCGGGAGTGGCTGGAGAAACGGAGGAGTGTCTGGCAGAACGCTGGGAGTGTTTGTGACGTCAAACCAGGAACGAAACTGACTGAACTGATCGCAGTTGCCGAGTAAGTGTGGAGCTACTCAGAAACTGCTAAGAAGTGTCTATTCGCAATTCTGCTAATCTTTCGTTCGCAATTTTGATAAGCTAAGATTCACTCCCAGTAGGTGGCGGCTTAGCGTGTGCAAAGCTGCTAAAAGCAGCTTGCGAGCGAACAACTCGGAATGAGGGCCGATGTGCGCTGTAAGTACTGTGGGAGGGGAAATGTATGCTATAAGTACTGCAAGGGAACGATGTGTGCTGTAATTACTGTTGGGGACCATCTGTGATCTGAGTGTGTACACTCCTCCCCCCCACACACACCCGTGGTGGACAGTGTGTGTTTGCTCATGGGGTACTATATGTGTGATATCTTTTTCCCATGGGAGACTGATAGAATGCCTTGACAATTTTAAAACTAAGGGCCAGATGCTTCATCGCTTGGAAAGTAATAAAATGGAGAGTGAAAAACTACCAGCCAATCAGGTCCTAACTGCCATGTCACAGGCTGTGTTTGAAAAATGACAGTTAGGACCTGATTGGCTGGTAGTTTTTCACTCTCCATTTTATCACTTTCCAAGCGATGATGCATCTACCCCTTTGTTTGGTGTGCCGCGAGTTAAGAAAGGTTGAAAATCACTGCTGTAGATGCTGCAGCAGACACCCAGCAATCGCAGCAGCCCCCTGGAGCATTCGCAGGATGTTCTGGGCAGTGCTACATAGGGATGGCCGATTCCTAATCATCAATGGTTTATGGCCGATGTCGAATGCTTTTGCCATCGATGGGGAACCAGATGGTTTCCCTCCATTGATGGCACAGCATAAACAAATAATTGTTTTTTTTTGCAAGGTGCCAGAACTCGGAGCATAGTTCCACGGCCCCTGACACCCATGAAGCTCCACCCCTGGGCTGTGATTGGCCTGCTGGTAATTCACTGAAATAATAGGGATGGCCATTGATGAGTGAAACCATTGCATAGGTTTTGTTTTTACTTGCAGAAATTCAGTAACTGATGATAAATATGGTTGTGTCTATTTCCAGTTTTCTATGAAGAATATATAAAAATAAAAAAAAGAGTCATATTTGGTACCTAGGACGGAGTGCTTCATGGCCCAGGATTCTTACAACGGTTCACTTTGCTCTATTACTTATAACCTATGCATTTTCTCTGCCAACTCTAAAACCTAATTAGAGCAGTGTCAGTGAAAGCCGGGAAGAGCTTCACTAAAGTGTTGCTAATTACCCGGGGTGTCGGGAGCCTGAGCAGAACCTGTAAGGTTTCTACAGATCTTTCTTAAAGATAAAACTTGTGTTGCAGGATAAGATTAGCAAAAAGCTTAGAGTTGCACTACCACAAAATAAAGGTGTGTCGTGGTGTCGTTATGTGTTTGTAGTCTGCGGGGAGAAACCTGTGTGTTTCTGACAAATAGCTCTGTCACTTTTGTTTCTCAGCAATGGGAGAATGAGTAACCACACGGGGAAAGCTGCTGAGCCATTTCTGAGCGCTACACAAGACTTAATCAGACCCCACTGTACATGACAGCTGGACAGCACAGCCAGCGACAAACCAAGGTGACGTTTCCATGGAAACTAATTTGTCACATGGCAGCTACTAATCAAATAAATTAAAATATTTCCATTTGCAGATAAACATAGAGAACCTTTCAATGCAAATGTTTAAAGAAACAAGGTTTCTATTGATATTTCCTAGAACCTGTTCTCTTTGGAGATTTGGAACCATTTGACATTGAGGAAATGATGTGGTGTGGAGGCAGGGATTTATTTACAGTTCATGTTGGTGTAGGCCAAAGCGAGTATTACGCCCTTATACTGCATTGAATATGGCATCATAGACTTTAGGGGTCTACGTACTAAGCCTTGGAGAGAGATACAATGGACAGAGATAAAGTACTAGCCAATGAGCTCATACAGTATCTGCCATTTTTCAAATGAAGCCTGTAACAGAGACCCTTCAGTGGTAAATACCTTGCTGATATCTACAGTTGCGAAGCCGGGGGGAGATCGCACTTGCACCAGTATTTGTGGATATCTCTAATGTGTTGGCATGCTAGCACTTGCAGTTTGTAGCCAGCATGCCCGGGGCAGGGATGCTGGGACCTGTAGGCCGCCTGTAAAAAAACAATATTAACATACAATGAACCCCGCAACCATCGCCACCTGGGGTCCGGGGCATAGCACTGGGCTATCAGCCCGCACTGACTGTCCCTCCTGCTATGGCATTATCACCCTGGCTGGTTGTGCCTGGTACTGGTTATTGTTGAATGGGGAACTCCATACTTTTTTTTTTTATAAATACGAGAGGGGAGGTTTAACTTGCCAGTGCCTCCCCAGCCACTGAATTCACCGCACGTCATTGGTCTAAGACAGGGCTCGATTAAGCACCTCATGATCCTGGGGCACAAAATGTTCAAAGGCCTATTGGGCAAATCAGAAGGGGTGTGACCAGTGCTGTGTGGGCGTGGCCAGTGCCATGTAGACCCCGAATACTATCGCACCAATGTCTCCCTAAATATGTAAGCGTATAAAAATTGCATTATTTTGTGTGGAAAATAGAAATACAATTTAATGCTAATGATTTATGGCCGACTATGTGGCCAGCTGGTGGCTGCTCATCATCATGCTGTCATTATGGGCCTATTTTTATGTGGAGGCCTGGAGCTGCAGCTCCATCTGCCCCATTGTTAATATGGCCCTGGTCTAAGGGGGTATTTATCAAAGCTTTGAGAGAGATAACGTGGAGAGAAACAAAGTGGAGAGAAATAAAACACTAACCAATCAGCTCCTAACTGTAATTTTCCAAACTCTAGGGTAAGTATATGAACAATGGTTGGGGGCACAAAGCTGATGCGCTGCGTGCTCAGACGGGCATCGCTGGAGGGGGGAGTTTTGAGTCCCCTGCCCTGGCAGACAAGATGATAATACATCTTGTCGATGTCCCTTCCTGCTTTGTCTAAGTAATGAGGCGAAGCAGGAAGTGATATGGCGTCATGTTCTGTAAAATGAAAGTTAAAAGCTGATTGGTTAGTGTTTTTATCTCTCCACTTTATCTCTATCCGTGCTTTGATAAATACCCTTCTAAATGTGCCCACCCCCACCTGTTATATATTGTCCACATCTCCACAGTTAGCACCTCACCATTACTTGGTTGCTTTGTTAGCAGTGCCAGGACAAGGTGTGTTGGTAGAAAAGTCACAGATACCCAACTGCCCTCTCTGCATCATACACGGCAGGTTTAAGGGGACACAATTCTTGTCACCATCTTGGAAACACACCATACATATCCCAGCACTCTCCACAACATTGCCGTGATTATGGGGCAGAAGCGCAGAATTGGCATACATATCAGCATACATACTGAGGTGTAGAGAATTCCATCTTGTCTTTTGAGTACAAGGTAAATGTGAATATAATGAGCATAGTATGACACAAATGCAAGTGCTGTGCACATTTGGCCCAACTAACAATCACAAACCTCTATTTGCCTATCCCCAACTACTGTATATGGCGGGTCATTCCGACCCAATTGCACACTGCGCTTCTTTGCAGCCGTGCGATCGGGTCGGAAATGCGCATGCGCAGCGGCCGCATTGTGCAGGCACGTCATTGCCTGGCGATGGCTGTTGCCGGGCAGCAGTGCCGCTAACGACAAAACCGGTTGCAGTGGCGACCACAAGAAGATTGACAGGAGGAAGGCGGAACCGGGCGTCAACTCACCGTTTTCTGGGCGTGGAGATCCAAACGCAAGCGTGTCGAGGCGTTTGGAGGGCGGATGTCTGACGTCAATTCCGGGACCTGCAACGCTGGATTGATCGCACAGGGTAAGTAACTCTTACCCTGGTCTTGTTCTACACAAAACTTTTTTTGCATAGCAGGGCTGCACAAGTGATCGCAGCCTTGCTATGCAAAAATACACTCCCCCATAGCAGCGTCTAGTTGATCGCACGGGCTGCAAAATCACACTGAAATGGATCTGCCACTTATACAAAGTGGTGATATATATTTGGTGGGCTGAACTGATAAACATAATAATGCAATCAATTTACTAGGAATCAGTACCTTAGGAATATGTCAGGACGTGGGTTACTAGGAAATTTATTGGCTACATATTGGTCCAGCCCACAGCATAGATATTTGCATTGAGATTAGCACACTTTAAAGTTACATATGTTACTATATATTCACATATGCTAACAGATGGGTGGTAGCCAGTGGCGGCTACAGAGGTGGGGCTGCAGTGCAGTTCAAAATTCAAATAGGGGAGCCACACCTACTGCCAGTCCCGGTCGGGGATGTTTGGCAGCATTTGGGGTGGCAGTTGGTGTGGCTCCTCTATTGGAATTTTGGACTGTGCTGCAGCCCCGTCTCTGGAGTCGCCACTGGTGGTAGCTCTACTGGTCAACTTCTGCAACCATCTACGATCACTGGAGGAGGAAGGGATCCAACACAATGATGTGAACGAACAACCAGCTCCTGACTGCATGACTACATAGCCAGCCAAGCAGAAGTCAGCTAACATTGTAGACAGTTCCCTTCTGTGGCATTGGCAGATGTTTGCAGAAGCTGATGAGCAGAAGTCCACACTGATGGTACAGAGATGTCATTTATTTTTGTTCTATTTGGGCATCATCACAGAATGCATCTGTGCATGTTATACATGGAGCGTAAATTATCTGTATCGCATCCAAGAACAGTGAACATAAACATATCTGCCTATATAATCTAAAGGTTTACGGAAAGACAGTATCCAGAAGAAAAAAGCAGTATATTATTACAGCAAGCAAAGACCAAAACATGTGGGACGTGGACAGCCTTCTCAAGTGCAATTTTCTGCACTGTCAAATATGAAATGTTCATACTGTAATTATGCAAATTATATAAAATAAAAAAGTGCAGTAATATTATTAAACAACCCTACCCCTGTTGTCTTATTGCAACATCATGAGCCTTTATGTCAATTTCTAACATATTCAAGTGCTTGGGGAATATTCAGTAATTCTACATAAAAAGTGTTGCAAAAGGAGTTTATAAATTCAAATTAATAATATGTTCTTTAACTATTTTGGACCGTGGAGTCTTGAATCTGGATAATTAATAATAAAAAATGCACTTTATTACTTCTATCATAAACTGATGCTGTGTAGGTCATTAAATAGGCCATCTCTCTCAATGTCAATGGGCATGATTGCAGCAGAAGCTCCGCCCTATACTGTACACCTGTGAGCGCAGCCTTTCTAGCTATCAGCACTGACTGCACCAATCATGGGGGCAAAAGATAATTTCAAACATACTTGCATATTCTCTTGAATTTTCGGGAAGTCCCCTGCACCCTTGGAATAATAGGTGGATCTCCCACATCCTGCCCGCTTCCTCGTGAGTGGGCAGGATGGCACGATAATCACTGGAATTGCCGTGGGTGGGGGCAAACCACTCCCGAAGTGACCAGCAGTGGTTCCTCTCCTGGCTTCTCACGGAGAATAGACACTAAGGGATAAATTAACTAAAGGTTCTAAAATGAAAGGTGGTGCTGTTGCCCTTAGCAACCAGTCAGATTCTGTAACATAGTAACATAGTATCTGAGGTTGAAAAAAGACAATTGTCCATCGAGTTCAACCTATTTGTGGTCTCCTATGCATGATGATTTGACTAAAATTTCTGACTGATGCTGCTGTCTGCCGTTACATTTTATCCCTATTTATAGTAACTATAATGCATGACTATGCACCATACCCCTGGATATCCTTATCCATTAGGAATTTATCTAACCCATTCTTAAAGGTGTTGACAGATTCCGCCATTACAACTCCCTCGGGCAGGGAATTCCAAACATGTATTGTCCTTACCGTGAAAAAGCCTTTACGCCGTATTGTGCGGAATCTCCTCTCCTCTAACCTGAGCGAGTGTCCACGAGTCCTCTGTGTTGATCTAACCAAAAACAGGTCCCGCGCAAGCTCTGTGTATTGTCCCCTTATATATTTGTAGATGTTGATCATATCCCCTCTTAGTCTCCGCTTTTCCAATGTAAACATGCCTAGTCTTTCAAGCCTTTCCTTGTATTCCATCGTCTCCATGCCCTTAATTAGTTTGGTCGCCCTCCTCTGTACCTTTTCAAGCTCCAGGATATCCTTTTTGTAGTACGGTGCCCAGAATTGTACACAGTATTCAAGGTGTGGCCTCACTAGTGATTTATATAACGGGAGTATAATACTCTCGTCCCTAGCATCAATACCCCGTTTTATGCATGCTAATATCTTATTAGCCTTCTTTGCTGCAGTCCTACTTTGGGTACTACTGCTTAGCTTGCTATCTATGAGGACACCTAAGTCCTTTTCCAGTACAGAATCCCCTAATTTTACCCCATTTAGTAGGTAGGTGTAATTTATGTTCTTGTTACCACAGTGCATTACCTTACACTTGTCTGTGTTGAAGCGCATTCTCCATTTGGCTGCCCATGCTTCTAATTTAACTAAGTCGTTCTGAAGAGACTCGGCATCCTCCTCTGTATTTATAGCCTTACACAATTTGATATCATCTTCAAAAATTGACACCATGCTCTCTAGACCTTCTGTTAGGTCGTTAATGAAAATATTGAACAATAGCGGTCCTAATACTGAGCCTTGCGGCACACCACTTAGCACTTCAGTCCAAGTTGAAAAAGATCCATTAACCACAACGCGCTGCTTCCTATTATCTAACCAGTTTTTGACCCAAGTGCATATTGTGCTTCCTAGCCCTGATTCTTGTAGCTTGTAGATAAGTCTCATGTGTGGTACAGTATCGAACGCTTTGGAAAAGTCTAAAAAGATTACATCCACGTCTTTACCCTGATCTAGGTTTGCGCTTACTGTTTCATAAAAGCCAAGTAAGTTGGTTTGACAGGATCTGTCCTTCATAAACCCATGTTGATTCCTTTTAATGAACTTATTGGTTTCAAGGAACTTCTGAATACTATCTCTTAGAATACCTTCCAATACTTTCCCCACTATAGATGTAAGACTAACTGGTCTATAATTACCTGGTTCAGCTTTACTTCCCTTTTTGAATATAGGCACTACTTCCGCTATACGCCAGTCTTTGGGAACCATACCTGATATAACTGAATCCTTAAAGATCAAAGATAGCGGTTTTGCCAGTTCAGAGTGAAGCTCCATTAGAACCCTTGGATGAATACCATCGGGCCCTGGTGATTTATTCATCTTTAAATGTTTTAATCGGTCACAGACTACTTCCTCGCTTAAATAAGTACCTATCAGTGTGATATTCTCATTATTGAGATTGTGCGTTAGTCCCTGAATTGGGTCCTCACGAGTGAATACTGTTGAAAAAAACTCATTTAGTGTGTCCGCTATGTCATTATCATTTTTGCTTAAGACTCCCAACTTGTCTTTTAAAGAGCCTATACTCTCCTTCTTTAATCTCTTGCTATTAATGTATTTAAAGAATTTTTTGGGATTCGCTTTGCTTTCCTTTGCTACTAGTTTTTCAGTTTCTACTTTAGCCGCTCTTATTTCCTTTTTGCAAATTTTGTTACATTCCTTATAGTGCTGAAATGACTCTGCTTCCCCGTCAGATTTGTATTTTTTAAATGCTCGCCTTTTCTTGCCCATAAGTTCCTTAATCTTTTTGTTCAGCCACATCGGTTTATGATTTTTATTCCTTTTTTTGCTACTCATAGGAATACATTTGAGTGTATTTTTAGCTAGCAGGAATTTTAGTATCTCCCATTTCTCCGTAGTATTTTTTCCTAAAAAACAAACCTTCCCATTCAATATCCCTGAAAAATACCCTCATCTTTTCAAAATTTGCTTTGCTAAAGTTTAAAGTCCTAGTTGAGCCAGTATAGGGCTGTTTATAGAAACTGATATTGAATGTGACCATATTGTGGTCGCTGTTTCCTATGGGTTCCCCTACTATAATACCTGATACCAAATCCCCATTGTTTGTTAATACCAGGTCTAAGATTGCATTGTACCTAGTTGGTTCCTCAATTAGTTGGACTAAGTAGTTATCATTAAGTTTGTTTAAAAACATATTGCCCCTAGCAGTATCACATGAATCGTTTTTCCAGTTTATCTCTGGATAGTTAAAATCTCCCATCACTACTATGTCTCCTACTCCTGCTGCTCTTTCAATTTGCTTTAGTAACAATTCATCATCAGATGCGTTGATACCAGGCGGCATATAGCATACACCCAATACTAACTTTTTTATTCCTTTTTCCCCGCATGCAATTTCTACCCATAATGTCTCGACAGTGTCTACAGTCCCCTCCTGAATATCTTCCCGTATATCAGGTTTTAAAAACGGCTTTACGTAAAGACACACCCCTCCACCCTTTTTATTTAGTCTGTCTCTCCTAAACAGTGTATAGCCCTCTAGATTGACTGTCCAATCATGAGATTCATTCCACCAAGTTTCAGTAATGCCTATAATATCATACTGTTTGCTTGCTGCAAGTATTTCTAGTTCACCCTTTTTACCAGTAATGCTTCTGGCGTTTACATACATACAACTAAGATAAGTATTTTCCCTTGCGTTAGGGACATCTTTCACCTTATGTAGCAAGGATGACCTGTAATCGTCATTGGTTAGTGCTTTGGTAAAATCCCTTTTAGTACCCATGTTAGTAACCTTACCGCCTGCTCTTACCCTCCCCCCAACTTCTCCCCCATTTCGTTTACTACCGCCATCCCCACTATTCTCACTGCATTACCCGTAGTTTCTAGCTAAACCCTCCCCCCAGGCTCCTAGTTTAAAATCTCCTCCAACCTTCTAACCATCCTTCCCCCCAGCACCGCTGCCCCCTCCTCAGTCAGGTGCAATCCATCACGACAAAAGAGATGACGCCTGACTGAGAAGTCCGCCCAGTGTTCCAGGAACACAAACCCCTCTTTCCTGCACCAATCCCTAAGCCACACATTTACCTCCCTAATCTCCCTCTGCCTCCCTGGACTAGCGCGTGGCACGGGTAATAATTCCGAGAATATTACCTTAGATGTCCTTGCCTTCAGTTTCTTTCCTAAGTCCCTATAGTCTATCTTAATGACATCGCACCTTCCGCTAACTTTGTCATTGGTGCCAACGTGCACCAAGACCGCCGGGTCTTTGCCAGCCCCTCCCAATAATCTATCTACCCGGTCCGCGATGTGCCGTACCCGAGCACCCGGGAGACAACAGACTGTACGGCGATCACGGTCCCGGTAGCAGATTGCCCTATCTGCCTTCCTGATGATAGAATCCCCTACCACCACCATCTGACTAGGTACCTCTCTATCTTTTATCCCAACCGCGCCAGAGAGACCGCACCTCTGGATGCTAGAGGGAGCAGTCTCCTCCGGCACCGTCATTTCTTCACTATCATCCTCCGATTCCTCGTCCAATCGGGCAAATTTGTTCGGGTTTGATAGTTCGGAGATGTCGTGCCTCCCCCTCTTTTTCTTCCTTCTAACTGTGACCCAACTGGCTACCTGATCATCATCCTCTTCTACCAGTGACCCCTCCCGCAACTCCTCCATCGTTCTGTCTAAACTACGCTCGAGATTGTGAATCTCCCTCAGTCGCGTAACGGTTTGCTCTAGATCAGTTACCTGGGCTTCCAGGGCAACAGTTCGCACACACCTCGTGCAGATGTAATCACACTGGGCCGGTAGCTCCAGGTGTGCATACATCTTGCACGACATGCACTGAGTGAGGTCCTCAATCACAGCCCCTCCCATATTGTTTGTAAGGTCTAACTCCCCGTTACTCTCACAGAAAAAGCAGCAAAAATAAAAAGTAGAAGACAAGCAATCTCACTTATACAATAAATTAAGCTGGCTTATACTTATCTATCTTTGTGCGGTTCTTGGTCCTTCACTTTTATGCAGCCATAGTACTCTCTCCTGCGGCACCTATACTCCACTTAGCAGTTGCAGTTGTTCCAGCTCACTGCACCTCCTTTTCACTCGGCTTCCAGCTCCTGCTAATAAAAAAAGAGAAAAAAAGCAAAAAAAAAGAAAAAATAGCCCCTCACACACGCACAATCACAGGCCCTCTGCTACTCCAAGTAAGAGACCCTCTCACTCACTCACAAGGTCAGCCCCTTGCAGCCTCACCAGAAGTTTAATGGTACTGCAAATGTGTGTTCCTGATTGTGTATTATAAAACTCACCTTTTTCTGTATTCTAACTCACCTTTTTGCTGTTTAAAACTCACACTTAGAAGTCCAAGCAGCACTTGGAAGAGACAAGTCCACAGAGCCAAGACAAGTCCACAGAGCCTGTCTATAATTTCTCTATTGCATCCTAGAAAATTATATACGGAATCTGATTGGTTGCTAAGGGCAACATCACTACTTTTTTTAGAAGCTTTAGTAACTACCCCTAGAAGTAGGTAAGTATGTTTTAAAATTGGCAGACACCTCTGAATAGGCCGCATTTCCGTCAGCCCAAGACAAGTGCGATCACATTTACACTTACTTAGCTACAAGTGGAGGTCAGGCCGACTTCCATGGTATTCGGATTAGCCTAGTAATCTGTAAAACGCGAATGTCCGTATCGGAAGCCACCGCAGTGCGGAAGATCACAGATGTGGCCTTTTTGCATGTACTTATGAATCAGATCCTTAATGTGCAGGTTTCCTGCTGTTCCCGACACAACAAATTAGTGGAGGAAACATTTTAGTTTTGTTGACAAATCTTTTCTTCCACTAATTTAAGTGTATCAATTGAATGGTAAATTCTGTGAATTATAACAAAATAAAGGGTTGTGAGAGGTAACATGCACACTGCCACTCCTGCTTGGATTATATGTAGTTCCAGTACACACTGCTGAATTCATTTTTATTTGCATTCCATGAGGAACGGCATGCTACTGCAACGCTCAATTTACACAGTGATACATCTAACAGAGTGAATTACCATTCTATGCATGTCTTTCAGCCTTCCAAATCCTGCTTCTTGGCACCCTACTGTTGTAGCGCTAGACTTAAATGAGCAGTGTAACAGCCTAAACTCTGTTCTTTCTGTGTTAGGATAATGAATAAAATGACCACAATGGGAAGATACTGTGGCATAATATTAATAATCACCAATAATGTGGTGTTATGGAAACACAAATGTTGGTCAGGTTTATGAATGCTTAAAAATGTATGGAGTATAGTACACATATAGCAATGCTCATCCATCCTGCTACTCGGCTGCACTTGCACACGTGCCACGCCTAGGCATGTATTCCTATGAGCGCGCTTCCTAGTCACGGGCACACTTGCTGCACCTGCATTGCCGCGAATACACCAAGAGACAGGCTGGATGAGCGTGGCTGCATCTGTACATCTCTATTCTGTAGGTGGCAGCTATTTAAATATATTATGCAGATTTTATTCTTGTCTGTATAAGTAGACCAGCACATAGATCTATCGATTTCTAGCATGACACACTGTATGTTATTAGCTGTTTTCTAGGGAAAAGTCACATGTCACAGGCTGCATAGGTCCTTACAATAAAAACCCACTTCAATTCTCATGTTGAAGCTCCTATTGTCTTTGCAGATGCCACCCGCAGTAGGATGTGCCCCCCCCCCCCTCCCCCCCCCCCCCCCCCTCGTTACCTTCCAGCTGACAATTTGCATGTCCCATAGGACTTTCCTGTGCAAATTATAGCAATAAGACTCATTTTGGCCCTTTTTTTTCCAGGTCTTTCAGATTTACCATAAAGTGAATACAGCAGCTATGGGAGTTGCCCTTCAAAGACATGTCTCCTGGATTGTTTGCGAGCTTTGAGGCAGTGCTGGAAGTTTTGTGGTACACTATTCACAAGCATGGTTCAGAATAATTTCTGCCTGAGCTGCTCCCTTTTGTTGGCACTTTAGAAATGCAGGTAGTGGGTGACGCCAACCACACATAGGGGTACATTTACTATGCAGTGATAAGAGTGGAGAAGTGAGCCAGTGGAGATATTTCCCCATCACCCAATCAGCAGCTCTGTATCATTTTATAGCATGCAAATTATAGATGTTACTTCAGTGCTGATTGGTTGATGGGGAAATATCTCCCACTGGCTCACTTCTCTGCTCTTATCACTGCTTAGTAAATGTACCCCATAGTTACTTGGTATCAGTATCCCATGACTGTGGGAGCTGATGGTACAGTATTTTGGCAGACACACTTGAAGTCAGATCAGTAGGTACACAAGATGCCAATAACAGGGAGAATTCACCTCCCTCTTCCAGGTCATTGTCTACTGACTTAATATAACAGGGCGTTGGCTCAGAACTGAAACAATATCCCAAGCATAAGAAAGAATTTAAAAATAAGATGCTGCTACAAGAAAGCTGTGGCTACAAAGAGGTGTCTGTCCAGCCCAAGAAATGCCAACTATGTAGGCCAGCCAGGTGGAGCCCAGAGAATGTGCTGGTGCTCTTCTGGAATAAGTTTATCTGGAGACCAAAGGAGGATTAAGGTTGTAAATTCTTAAAGTGCAGACAGGATATTATATAAGGTTATATAAGAGGTTAACACGTTTGGATGGTGGCTTTTCTTAGTATCAGCCTTATAGTACTTTCATGAGTGATGACGCTTTTGCTTCTTCAGAAGCTGTTGGACACAAGACAGTTTCCCTTGGGGAAGGCACTGATGGCTGGTAACAGCTGGCTTTCTGTTCCTTCGTCATCAGTAGCTCTAATAATAATAATAATAATAATGATAATAATAATAATAATAATAATAATAATAATATTTGTATAGCACTTTTCTCCAGAAGGACTCAAGGTACTTTACAGAAACCATGAACATAATACAGAGGTATAGAGTTACTGGAAATACAGAAACAAACATAATAAATGGTTGGTGCAATCATCTTGGATAATAGATTCCAAGTATTATTTACCCTGCCCACAAATGTACCAACTGAGTCAGCCATCTTGGGCACACTACATAGGATACACTGGGCAGAACGGGCAAAGCATGAAAGAAATGACACACAATGGGGAAGCCACATAATACAAAACCAAGATGCAGGGTCCTTACAAAATCTTAAGATCCATGCACCGTTCATCCTACCAGCCGATTCAGCCATATGGGACACGCTAAGGGGGTAATTCAGAGTTGCTAAATTTAGCACATCTACTATCATTTACTCTGACATGCAGGGGGGCGCCCAGCATGAGGCTAGTCCGCCCCGCATGTCAGACCCTCCCCTCCCCCACACAAGTACAAAAGCATCGCACAGCAGCAATGCTTTTGTACTTGACAAGTAGCCCCCTACCTGCGCAACTCCTGTGTGCTGGCAGTGAGCTACTTGTCGCATCCTGGGTCGCAGCGGCTGCATATGACATCACGCAGCTGCTGCGGCCCGCCCTCTGCACGGTCCGGGCACGCCTGCGTGTCCCGGACTGCGCCCCCAAAACGGCAGCCACCGCCTCTGGCCGGCCCCCTCCCTCCCAGCAAGCGCCTCTGCCTGTCAAGCAGGCAGAGGCGATTGCTGGGCTAAGATGCCGATAGCATCTAGAGCATGCACATGTGCACTGTGGCGCATGTGCAGTTCAGACCTGATTGCCTGCTGTGCAAAAAACGCAACAGCAATCAGGTCTGAATTAGCCCCTGTATACAGTAGGTTACAGTGCTGACGAGAAGTAGTGACCACCTAGCTGAGTCCTCCGATACACCACACACTCTCTGCAGAGTTGGCTGCAAAACAAGTGAAATATGTATATGCAAAACCAGTAAATGTCCGCCACATGCAGAGATCCGACCAGTGACAGCAGTCTATGCTCCTGGTTTTGAAAGTTCACATTATTTTTTGTGCAAAAAAGGTATGTGCTATAAGACATCAATTACATATCCACGTATTACATATGCCAAAAAAAAAAGAAATACATATTCAAAGTAGCTTAAACAACAACAAGCGGTGTGCTAGTGCTGGCAAACATCGGTATCCTCATCTACCATTGTACTGCCCATGACTACAGCAAATAATATTGCTTTCCCAGGCACAGAAGTTTTTCCCTGGTCTACATGCGTTGCAATTGGCAAAAATGCTCTTACTGTACTTGTCTTGCATTACAGTGTGCATAACCCACCCATCTAGGCGGGGATAAGTGGCAGAGCTATGCAAATATGTATGTGTGTAGACGTGCACCATTGTTCTGGGCTTATGCAAGTAATGTGCGCTGTGCCAGCTAGGGCAGTACCAACTCTGCAGCAACCCTGCCTTAGCCTTTATATTATTGGGCAGGGGTCACTTTGATTCTGTAATATTGGTTCCTTCTGCAGGTGTCAGGCCTCCAGCTAGGGGCGAATCTAGGCTTTAATTTTTGAAACAAATGTCCTATCTATAAAAAGGAA
Source organism: Pseudophryne corroboree (assembly GCF_028390025.1). NCBI lineage: Eukaryota > Metazoa > Chordata > Amphibia > Anura > Myobatrachidae > Pseudophryne > Pseudophryne corroboree. Next base: position 625,051,269 of record NC_086449.1, on the reverse strand, counting down.
TCTGTGACCAGCAGTAATGCAGCTCCTCCTCTTTGATCCTCAGTGTAGTATTTAAATTCAACTTACGATATCAGAAAGAGGTAATATATGTACATTTAAAAAAATAAAAATAAATGAGGCTTATCTGATGCCATTTACATCCAAACGTTTTCTATCTCTAGAGGAGACTAAAAATTTCTAGTTTTTAATTCCAGATATTTTGAGGATGACAGTTCAATAAATTCCAGTTTTTCCTCCCCATTGGAGATATTAGAGTTTTGGGAATACAATACATAAGATAAGCCTCATTTATTTCTTTTAAAAGTCTGTATATTGCCTCTCTCATAGATCCTAAGCTGAATTTAAATACTATACTGAGTGCCTTCCTGTTTTGTTGTTGTAAGTGTGTGTGTGTGTGTGTGTGTGTGTGTGTGTGTGTGTGTGTGTGTGTGTGTGTGTGTGTGTGTATATACATACAGTATGCATATATGTATACTGTATATACACACTATTAAAATGTATTTAAAGAGCATTATTTTAATAATTTTTTTGAATTGTACTTACGCATATACTGTATGTATGTATATATATATACACACACACACACTCAAATATATGCAAGTATAATTCCAAAATACAATGATTAGAACAATGCTCTTCAAATACATTATAATAGTTTACTGGAATATGATGGGCAACACAAAATAAAATATATTCAAAATTACAAAAAAAATTATATATTTAAAATGATGCACTCTTGTATCTCATCATGATAGAAGACATCAAGCAATTACTTCCCAAATTCAAAGTTTTACTATTGTAGGTGTTCAGATTATTTCATCTAAGTGAACATCAAATGTTTGCCAAAAATAGAAAGATGCTAGACTGGCTGTAAATTACCATATGACAAACATTCCATAATTAATGTACTCTGCTCAGCCCACTGTGAGTTTCCTAGATACATAATGTCCACTTTAAACTTTGCAGCACAGACAAGTGACTCTAGCCGCAGTGATCTGTAAACTCCCCTCATTAAACAGGGATTGCAAGCCAGGGATTTGCCACCAGTTCTTGTTACTATATGCTCATTAGTCACTGTCGTTCTCTCTCCCACTTATTTAATAGATCTGAGCATACTACAGGACTAGAACCGTTTTGAGGCTGATTTAAACTAAGGTGCAAAAATTGCAGTCAAGACAATGTATGGAGTAAAAACATTGTTTTTGGAAGCAAGATAACTACTTGCAGGCTAGCACTATTTTTACATTGTATTTTGCAGTTCACCTAGAGTCCTAGACAGAAGTCAGGATGTGCTTGTTACCTTTTCTCTTGAAGAACAAAATGGTTTTTCTAGGTGCCAATCGTGCACAAAACCATGAGTGAGAGAGAGAGACAGGGCCGGCGTGTCCACTAGGCAGCTTTAGGCAGCTGCCTATGGGCGGGGGACATGAAGGGGCGGTCCGCTGACGCTGCCCTGAAGAAATAGTGGTTTATAGGTGTGCAAATGGGTGCACACTCTACTGGGAAACTAGAGCCGCCCGGTGGTTCAAGAATGCGGCTGGGTCCCCGGATCGCACACAGCGCAGCTGAAGCAAATAATTCAAAGCAGAGTATAGAGAGAGGGCGCTTCTCTCCTACCCTTCCTTCCCAGCAGCTCGTGCGGTCTGTCTGTTGGATCGCCGCTTAGTCCTCCCATGTGAAAGGCAGCCGAGACTGAGAGGAGGCTGCTGCGTTAATCATTCGGGTCACCATCCACTGACAGATTGGTATTTTGCAGTTGGGGACAGCCAGGGCTGGTGCAAGGTAATTTGGCACCCTAGGCAAAACTTATGCGCCCCCCTCCCCCCCTTACTCTGTGCCTCTCATACCCTTCGCTGTCACTCAAACAGCCCCCCCCCCCTTTATTCTGTGTCTCTCAGGAACCCCCCCCCCTCGTCTCTCAGCGACCCTCCCGCTATTCACTGGCAGCTACTCTGTCTCACGTGTGCCTGTGAGCCGTGGGCGCAGCAGTCTGTAATGTCGGCATTGCTCTCCCCGGGTCCTGGAAGCCTGCAAAGTGGGAGGCAGTGGTAATGGCGGACCGGGACCAGTGCTGCCATAAGAAATTGTGGGGCCAAGGACTGACAAAATAGGCAGGGCCCCCTTTTAGAGGGTGTGGCCTGTACCATGTGGTATGGCTAGCACCATGGAGTCTGTATTTTCCATTTTGTCTGTATGAATTCTATTGGTATCATGCCTCCTCCCCAATATGTTTTGTATTGTGCTACCCCCTCATGTGTATATTCTGTACCGTGCCTTTCGTCCTCTTCATCTGTATGTCCTGCACTGTGCAGTCTATCCCATTGTGCTGTTCACCCATCTGTATGTTCTGTATTTTCCTATCCCATCCATCTGTGTGTCCAATATTGTGCAGTCTGTCCTCATATGTATGTCCTGCATTGTGCTGTTCCCCCATCTATATTTCCTGTATTGTGCTGTCCATGCGTCCCCATATGTATTCTGTATTGTGCTGTCCATCCGTCCCGATATGTATTCTGTATTGTGCTATCCATCTGTCCCCATATATATACTATATTGTGCTGTCCATCTGTCCCCATATGTATTCTGTATTGTACTGTCCATGCGTCCCCATATATATATATTCTGTATTGTGCTGTCCATCCGTCCCGATATGTATTCTGTATTGTGCTGTCCATCCGTCCCGATATGTATTCTGTATTGTGCTGTCCATCCGTCCCGATATGTATTCTGTATTGTGCTATCCATCCGTCCCCATATGTATGCTATACTGTGATGTCCATCTGTCCCCATATGTATTCTGTATTGTGCTGTCCATGCATCCCCATATATATATTCTGTATTGTGCTGTCCATCCATCCCCATATATATGCTATATTGTGCTGTCCATCTGTCCCCATATGTATTCTGTATTGTGCTGTCCATGCGTCCCCATATATATATTCTGTATTGTGCTGTCCATCCATCCCCATATATATGCTATATTGTGCTGTCCATCTGTCCCCATATGTATTCTGTATTGTGCTGTCCATCCGTCCCCATATATATTCTGTATTGTGCTGTCCATCCATCCCCATATGTATTCTGTATTGTGATAACCATCCGTCCCCATATATATGCTATATTGTGCTGTCCATCTGTCCCCATATGTATTCTGTATTGTGCTGGGGACGGATGGACAGCACAATACAGAATATATATATGGGGACGCATGGACAGCACAATACAGATTACATATGGGGACGGATGGACAGCACAATACAGAATACATATAGGGACGGATGGACAGCACAATACAGAATACATATGGGGACGCATGGACAGTACAATACAGAATACATATGGGGACAGATGGACAGTACAATACAGAATACATATGGGGACGGATAGACAGCACAATACAGAATACATATGGGGACGGATGGACAGCACAATACAGAATACATACGGGGACAGATGGACAGCACAATATAGCATATATATGGGGATGGATGGACAGCACAATACAGAATATATATATATGGGGACGCATGGACAGTACAATACAGAATACATATGGGGACAGATGGACAGCACAATATAGAATATATATGGGGACGGATGGACAGCACAATACAGAATATATATGGGGACAGATGGACAGTACAATATAGAATACATATGGGGACGGATGGACAGCACAATACAGAATACATATGGGGACGCATGGACAGCACAATATAGAATATATGGGGACGGATGGACAGCACAATTCAGAATATATATGGGGACAGATGGACAGCACAATATAGCATATATATGGGGATGGATGGACAGCACAATACAGAATATATATATGGGGACGCATGGACAGCACAATACAGAATATATATGGGGACGGATGGTAGGCACAATACAGAATACATATCGAGACGGATGGACAGCACAATACAGAATGCATATGGGGACGGATGGACAGCACAATACAGAATACATATGGGGACAGATGGACATCACAATATAGCATATATATGGGGACGGATAGATAGCACAATACAGAATACATATCGGGAAGGATGGACAGCACAATACAGAATACATATGGGGACAGATGGACAGCACAATATAGCATATATAGGGGATGGATGGACAGCACAATACAGAATACATATGGGGACAGATGGACATCACAATATAGCATATATATGGGGACGGATGGATAGCACAATACAGAATACATATGGGGACGGATGGACAGCACAATACAGGAAATATAGATGGGGGAACAGCACAATGCAGGACATACATATGAGGACAGACTGCACAATATTGGACACACAGATGGATGGGATAGGAAAATACAGAACATACAGATGGGTGAACAGCACAATGGGATAGACTGCACAGTGCAGGACATACAGATGAAGAGGACGAAAGGCACGGTACAGAATATACACATGAGGGGGTAGCACAATACAAAACATATTGGGGAGGAGGCATGATACCAATAGAATTCATACAGACAAAATGGAAAATACAGACTCCATGGTGCTAGCCATACCACATGGTACAGGCCACACCCTCTAAAAGGGGGCCCTGCCTATTTTGTCAGTCCTTCGCCCAACAATTTCTTATGGCAGCACTGGTCCCGGTCCGCCATTACCACCACCAGGACCCGGGGAGAGCAATGCCGACATTACAGACTGCTGCGCCCACGGCTCACAGGCACACGTGAGACAGAGTAGCTGCCAGTGAATAGCGGGAGGGTCGCTGAGAGACGAGGGGGGTTCTTGAGAGACACAGAATAAAGGGGGGGCTGTTTGAGTGACAGCGAAGGGTATGAGAGACACAGAGTAAGGGGGGGGGGGCACATAAGTTTTGCCTAGGGTGCCAAATTACCTTGCACCAGCCCTGGAGAGAGAGAGAACCTATTTCATGCCAAACTGTATGAGTTGCATGCGTCACCGATTTTGGGCAGGGCTAGAACAGGGTATAGCGAATTAAATCATTATAGTTATGCAATGGAGAATCCGACTCAATGGCCCTCATTCCGAGTTGTTCGCTCGGTATTTTTCATCGCATCGCAGTGAAAATCCGCTAAGTACGCATGCGCAATGTTCGCACTGCGACTGCGCCAAGTAACTTTACTATGAAGAAAGTATTTTTACTCACGGCTTTTTCTTCGCTCCGGCGATCGTAATGTGATTGACAGGAAATGGGTGTTACTGGGCGGAAACACGGCGTTTCAGGGGCGTGTGGCTGAAAACGCTACCGTTTCCGGAAAAAACGCAGGAGTGGCCGGGGAAACGGTGGGAGTGCCTGGGCGAACGCTGGGTGTGTTTGTGACGTCAACCAGGAACGACAAGCACTGAACTGATCGCACAGGCAGAGTAAGTCTGGAGCTACTCTGAAACTGCTAAGTAGTTAGTAATCGCAATATTGCGAATACATCGGTCGCAATTTTAAGAAGCTAAGATTCACTCCCAGTAGGCGGCGGCTTAGCGTGTGTAACTCTGCTAAATTCGCCTTGCGACCGATCAACTCGGAATGAGGGCCAATGTGCGGGTTGAAAAGGATAAGTAAGGAAAATATAATGTGTATATAGATGGAGTGGTATTCTCAGGGGCATATATATCACAGAATGGAGATAGATACACTGAACTAACCAATCAGCTCCTAACTTGTGTTTTTACAAGCTGTGTTTCGAAAATGATAGGAGCTTATTTGGCTAGTGTTTTATCTCTCCCCATACTTTAATAAATACCCCTCTCCCCCTTAGTATCAGAAATTTTCTCTACCCATCCAATCTTTTCAAACATATAAACTGCGACGCATTCTGTACGGAATCATTATACGACTATATGCAGTGTGGAAAGAAAACCTGTTAGGAGAATCCCTGTCGTCAAACATTTTTTTTTTCTTTTCCCCATTTCACTTGCTCTGAGCGCTTATCCATTGTTTGTATAATTATTAAGAACATTAGAAGCGCAAAACAAACAAAACAAACCTTGTAAGGGTAAGTGGCCTGTGTGATTATTATTTCTATGATTATTTCAGTGAGGACTAGACTGTGGGTCTCAGAGTGAATTGTGAATTCACATTGCGAATGTGAGGAGGGGAATGGATGCAAGTGGTAGGTTAGAGACTTTTGTTAGTGGAAGGCATACGGTCATCCAGCACAGAGTAGTGATTTAAAGCTCTTGTCAAACCAGAGCACAATTAATATATAGATCTTTTATTATTGCCAACATCTATATCTGTAGAGGTGGAGTTATTAATTAAATAGCAAATTAATAATGTGCAAACCAAAGGTTTTCAAACACGGTCCTCGAGGCACCCTAACAGTCCAGGTTTTAAGCATATCTATGCTTGGCCACAGGTGACTTAATTAGTACCTCGGTCATTTTGATTTAACCATCTGTGCTGAGCTATAGATATACATAAAACATGGTTCATTATTAGGGTGTCTTCAGGACCGAGTTTGGAAACCTTCATTGTAATAATATATTGATGAAAACTTGGTAACTAAGCAGTGTGACTGCCGGGGAATACTGGGTGCTGTACTTCACTCCGATCATTCCATCTTTGATCTGTGAATGGATTTCTGCTATCGTACCTTATTGTATATTTCTTAATTGAATACAGCTGAGCTGTCTACTTAGGTTCACCATAAGTAGATTGGGATTTATGATTAGGTTGTATTTCTACACCATGCTTTGTATTCCTTCTATTTGGCACTCTCGGAGTTGCTTATTTATTATGAGCCCCTGGTATATCACACTGGGTATATTGTCTTGGAAGCTAAGCAGCTGTTGATCTGGCTCCGCTATGAATGGGAGCTCCATTGACACTACATGTTTCCACATTGTTACTGTTTTCCAACCTAATGTTCCAGCTCTCTTTATGAATTTGAACACTAATATAGACACTCAGCAAGTGTTTGAAGTGTGCTACAATGACCTTTGTTTGCGGATATTTATTTACACGTTGCATTTTTACCATGTCACGGTGTATGTCCATTATCACTAGTGCATTTAGCAGTTTCTGGCAACAGAGATATGACTTTTTGTGACAACTTGTACCATTGCTATGCAAGGCAGATTGGACATTATTCTGCCTTGAATGCATCACCTTTTGTTTTTGTTGTTTATAAACCCTGATCATATTTACATACTGAGCTTTTGCCCATTGCAATGTTTATACTCAATGTCATATTTTACTTACCATATATACTCGAGAAAAAGTCGACACGAATATAAGCCGAGGCACCTAATTTTACCACAAAAACCTGGGAAAACTTATTGACTCGAGTATAAGCCTAGGGTGGGAAATGCAGCTCTAGCCGTACACAGCCCTCATATTGCCAGATATGCCCTCACACTGCCAGATATGCCCCCACAGTACCAGATATGCCCTCATACTGCCAGATATGCCCCCACAGTACCAGATATGCCCTCATACTGCCAGATATGCATGCCCCCTCAGTGCCAGATATGCCCTCACACTGCCAGATATGCCCCCACACAGTGCCAGTTATACCCCCACAGTTCCAGATATGCCCTCATACTGCCAGATATGCATGTCCGCTCAGTGCCAGATATGCCCTCACACTGCCAGATATGCCCCCACACAGTGTCAGTTATACCCCCACAGTGCCAAATATGCCCTCATACTACCAGATATGCATGCCCCCTGAGTGCCACATATGCCCCCCCAAGTGCCAAATATGCTCCCCCAGTGCCTGCTATAACTTACCCTCCGCCACTCCCGCGTTGTCTTGTGAAGGAGGGATACGGAGGCCACAGTGCGCGCCTCTCCTGTGTCCCTCCTGCGTCTCCGGCGGGTCTGTTAAATTAAGTGTTGGTTCGTGAGCCAATCAGAGCTCACGAACGGGTACTTCCTTTAATAGACCCGCCGGAGACGCAGGAGGGACAAAGGAGAGGCGCGCGCTGTGCCCTCCGTGTCCCTCCTTCCCACTGCACTGCACTGCCAGCACTGACTCGAGTATAAGCCATGGGGGCTTTTTCAGCACAAAAAAAAGTGCTGAAAAAGTCGGCTTATACTCGAGTATATACGGTAATACTTATTTTGTTTTTTGTGTGTTTGTGACATCCCTGAACTTGCCATGTATATTTAAACTGTGTAACATTGGGGGTAATTCAGAGTTGATCGCAACAGCAAACTTGTTAGCAGTTGGACAAAACCATGTGCACTGCAGGTGTGGCAGATATAACATTTGCAGAGAGAGTTATATTTCGGTGTTTTTTTTTTGTTTCGGTGCAGGGTAAATACTGGCTGCTTTATTTTTTCACTGCAATTTAGATTTCAGTTTGAACACACCCCACCCAAATCTAACTCTCTCTGCACGTTATATCTGCCCCTCCCCTGCAGTGCACATGGTTTTGCCCAACTGCTAACAAATTTGCTGCTGCGATCAACTCTGAATTAAGCCCCTGTTTTTGATTATTGCTGTGAGCTCGGACCGCTGTCCCGCTGAGTTGGTTTCACACAGTGCGGCTTACACTCACTACCAGTTGGGAGGCTAGTGTCACTGCAGCGGTGAATAGACGCTGTATGCATGCGCACAGCGTCTATTCAGTGCAGACAGAAGGAGAGGGTGCATGGCAGCGGCACACGGAGCGCTGGGCATGCCCCCTCAATGACAAAAACGGGGGGGGGGCTCCCGATCGTGGGTCCTCCCGCAAAGTCTCACCCCTTTTTCATAGACCACACCCCTTTTTGCCGTACGTGTGTCCCTCTTTCGGTGAGGACAAATTTGGGAGGTACAGTATGTTATATACTGTTGGAAATGTGGTAAGTTTTGATCTGAGATGTGCAGAAAAGATAGGCAGTGCCTCACGTGATAGACATTTTACTCCAGAGTTTTGACTATAAAATAGGAATTTAATATCTACCATGAATTCCTTTTCTCCTAGTCCGTAGTGGATACTGGGGTCTTGTACTTTAGTACTATGAGGTATAGATCGGGTCCACTGGAGCCTGGCACTTTAAAACTTTTAGTGCGTGTATGTGTGTTCTGGCTCCTCCCCTCTATGCCCCTCCTACCAGACTCAGTCTAAGAAAACTGTGCCCGAGGAGACGGACATAACACGAGAGAAGAACAAAACAACAGCGGTGAGGCAACAAGCCAACACACAACCATAAACGGCAGGAGGGCGCTAACCAGAACAGAGGCTAGCAACAACAACCTACAGTATCCAGGATAGCACATCCATCCCAACAACAGAAGGGGCCGCAACACTGGTCCAAACAAATACTTACACAGGTAAGCAGGATTGAAGCACTGAGTATCCACTACGGACTAGGAGAAAATGAATTACCGGTAGGTATTAAATTCCAATTTTCTCTTACGTCCATACTGGGGTCTTGTACTTTAGTACCATGGGGAAGTCCCAAAGCTCCCAAATGGGTGGGAGGGTGCTGAGACCCCTGTAAAACTGCCTGACCAAACTGAAGGTCATCCTTGGCCAAAGTATTGAACTTATAGAACTTAACAAATGTGTTCGAACCAGACCAAGTTGCAGATCGGCACAATTGTAGGGCCGAAACACCCCGGGCAGCCGCCCAGGACGATCCCACCGACCTCGTTGAGTGGGCCTGAATTGACGTCGGCAAGGCAGAGCCTCCGAAGAATAAGCCTGCTGAAAGGTCAACCTGAGCCTGCGAGCAAGAGATTGCTTAGAAGCTGGCTGACCAATCTAGGAGGCATCATAAAGGACAACAGCAAGTCAGATGTCCGATGACGAGCCGTCCTGTTGACATAAATCTTCAGAGACCCAACCACATACAAGGACTCAGGACCAACGGAAGCGGCAGACAACACCGGAACATTATTATATATATATATATATATATATATATATATACACACTGCTCAAAAAAATAAAGGGAACACTTAAACAACACAATGTAACTCCAAGTCAATCACACTTCTGTGAAATCAAACTGTCCACTTAGGAAGCAACACTGATTAACAATCAATTTCACATGCTGTTGTGCAAATAGAATAGACAACAGGTGGGAATTATAGGCAATTAGCAAGACACCCCCAATAAAGGAGTTGTTCTGCAGGTGGTGACCACAGACCACTTCTCAGCTCCTATGCTTTCTGGCTGATGTTTTGGTCACTTTTGAAAGCTGGCGGTGCTTTCACTCTAGTGGTAGCATGAGACGGAGTCTACAACCCACAAAAGTGGCTCAGGTAGTGCAGCTCATCCAGGATGGCACATCAATGCGAGCTGTGGCAAGAAGGTTTGCTGTGTCTGTAAGCGTAGTGTCCAGAGCATGGAGGCGCTACCAGGAGACAGGCCAGTACATCAGGAGATGTGGAGGAGGCCGTAGGAGGGCAACAATCCAGCTGCAGGACCGCTACCTCCGCCTTTGTGCAAGGAGGAACAGGAGGAGCACTGCCAGAGCCCTGCAAAATGACCTCCAGCAAGCCACAAATGTGCATGTGTCTACTCAAACGATCAGAAACAGACTCCATGAGGGTGGTATGAGGGCCCGACGTCCACAGGTGGGGGTTGTGCTTACAGCCCAACACCGTGCAGGACGTTTGGCATTTTCCAGAGAACACCAAGATTGGCAAATTCGCCACTGGCGCCCTGTGCTCTTCACAGATGAAAGCAGGTGCTTACTGAGCACATGTGACAGACGTGACATAGTCTGGAGACGCCAAGGAGAACGTTCTGCTGCCTGCAACATCCTCCAGCATGACCGGTTTGGCAGTGGGTCAGTAATGGTGTGGGATGGCATTTCTTTGGGGGGCCGCACAGCCCTCCATGTGCTCACCAGAGGTAGCCTGACTGCCATTATGTACCGAGATGAGATCCTCAGACCCCTTGTGAGACCATATGCAGGTGCGGTTGGCCCTGGGTTCCTCCTAATGCAAGACAATGCTAGACCTCATGTGGCTGGAGTGTGTCAGCAGTTCCTGCAAGACAAAGGCATTGCTGCTATGGACTGGCCCGCCCGTTCCCCAGACCTGAATCCAACTGAGCACATCTGGGACATCATGTCTCGCTCCATCCACCAACGCCACGTTGCACCACAGACTGTCCAGGAGTTGGCGGATGCTTTAGTCCAGGTCTGGGAGGAGATCCCCCAGGAGACCATCCGCCACCTCATTAAGAGCATGTCCAGGCATTGTAGGGAGGTCATACAGGCACGTGGAGGCCACACACACTACTGAGCCTCATTTTGACTTGTTTTAAGGACATTACATCAAAGTTGGATCAGCCTGTAGTGTGTTTTTCCACTTTAATTTTGAGTGTGACTCCAAATCCAGACCTCCATGGGTTAATACATTTGATTTCCATTGATAATTTTTGTGTGATTTTGTTGTCAGCACATTCAACTATGTAAAGAGCAAAGTATTTAATAAGAATATTTCATTCATTCAGATCTAGGATGTGTTATTTTAGTGTTCCCTTTATTTTTTTTCAGCAGTGTGTGTGTGTGTGTGTGTGTGTGTGTGTGTGTGTGTGTATATATATATATATATATTATAAGGGCACGGTCGTGCCCTTATATTAAGGCTGAATCGAACAAACGGAATTCTCCCATAGGGAACTTCTGAGATGGGGGCATGGTGTTTGAGGGGCTACACCTCAAAACTGATTGGACGTACTGAGCTGAAATTTGGCATGGGCTTGTAGAATCGTCACCCGGTGCTGCATGCCAAATTTCAGGGCAAAATAATAAAAAATGAGGAATTGGGAGTAACCTAAAGTTCCAACTGTCAGTTTTTTTCTGTGACTTCCTTTGTGGCTTTTTGACACCGTTTTCCTATAGAGTGAATTAGATATTTTTTGGGAAGGCATAACTCCGGATAGAGGACGGATTAAGACTTGGGGTTTGTTTTACTAGATAGAGTATGCCCCAGTGTAGTGCCTTTTGGGGTTGTGGTTTTTCAGAAAGTTATAGGGTTTTTTTAATTAAGAGAAATATGCCCCATTATAGAGATAGGGCTTTTCAATTTGTTGCGGCTGCGCAGTGGCCGCCAGGAGAGCGAGAGTGAGTGAGGGAAGGGGTCTCGTGCAGGCTGAGGTTATAAAAGTAGCTGCTGGCGGCGGGAGGAGAGCCAGCGGTTCCTGGGTGTGTGCACCTGCGGTCCCTTACAGACTGCAGCGACCCATTAGGACTGTGGAGGAGAGGGGTAGCGGCATAGCAGCCGCAGGCTTACCGAAAGTGCTCACTACTGAGCAATATGGTCCCCTTACCCGAAGTGGGAGCCGCAGCGGGAGGAATAGCTGGAGTTGCGCCGCAGGAGAAAGTCAGAGGACATCCAGAAGAGACATCCGGTGCAGCGCTGACTCCTGACTGACAGCGCTTGCCTACTGAGCGGTGTGGTACCCCCACACCTGAAGCGGGTGCGGGAGCGGCAGCCGGAGAAGACAGCTGTGCTGCACGGAAGAAGTCAGGCAGCAGCAGCAGCACCAGCGGGCTGAGGTGGGGAGGATCAGTATGGTCCCTTACGTGCGGCTCACATTCAGATCCATCCGGCTCCCTTCCCCTCCTCCCCTGCACCCTTAGCAGCCTGCCCCCACATCTCATTCACCCACCGCCGCAGACTCCTCCCCCACACGGTTATTATAATAAGGCCACCCCCCTACCCCCTTCCCTCCCTGCTGTGTGTCCAGCCCCCCCCCCCTCACCTGCTGTGTGTCCGGCCTACCCCCCCCCCCTCACCTGCTGTGTGTCCAGCCCCCCCCCCCCCCTCACCTGCTGTGTGTCCGGCCTACCCCCCCCCTCCCTGCTGTGTGTCCAGCCACCACCCCCCTCACCTGCTGTGCGTCTGGCCTATCCCCCCCCCTGCTGTGTGTCCAGCCCCCCCCCCCCTCCCTGCTGTGTGTCCGGCCTACCCCCCCCCCTCCCTGCTGTTTGTCCGGCCTACCCCCCCCCCCTCCCTGCTGTGTGTCCAGACCCCCCCCCTCACCTGCTGTGTGTCCAGCCACCCCCCACCCCTCACCTGCTGTGTGTCCGGCCTACCCCCCCCTCCCTGCTGTTTGTCCGGCCACCCTCCCCTCCCCTGCTGTGTGTCCGGCGGCCTACCCCCCCCTCCCTGCTGTGTGTCCGGCCTACCCCCCCTCACCTGCTGTGTGTCCAGCCCCCCCCCCTCACCTGCTGTGTGTCCAGCCCCCCCCCTCCTCCCCTGCTGTGTGTCCAGCCCCCCCCCCCCCTCCCTGCTGTTTGTCCGGCCACCCTCCCCTCCCCTGCTGTTTGTCCGGCCACCCTCCCCTCCCCTGCTGTGTGTCCGGCCACCCTCCCCTCCCCTGCTGTGTGTCCGGCCTACCCCCCCCCTCACCTGCTGCGTGTCCAGCCCCGTGTCCAGCCCCCCCCCTCACCTGCTGCGTGTCCAGCCCCCCCCTCACCTGCTGTGTGTCCAGCCCCCCCCCTCACCTGCTGTGTGTCCAGCCCCCCCCCTCACCTGTGTGTCCAGCCCCCCCTCACCTGCTGTGTGTCCAGCCCCCCCCCTCCCCCCCCTCACCTGCTGTGTGTCCAGCCCCCCCCCCCTCACCTGCTGTGTGTCCAGCCCCCCCCCTCACCTGCTGTGTGTCCAGCCCCCCCCCCCTCACCTGCTGTGTGTCCAGCCCCCCCCCTCACCTGCTGTGTGTCCAGCCCCCCCCCTCACCTGCTGTGTGTCCAGCCCCCCCCCCCTCACCTGCTGTGTGTCCAGCCCCCCCCTCACCTGCTGTGTGTCCAGCCCCCCCCTCACCTGCTGTGTGTCCAGCCACCCCCCCTCCCCTGCTGTGTGTCCTGCCTACCCCCCCCCTCCCTGCTGTTTGTCCGGCCACCCTCCCCTCCCCTGCTGTGTGTCCTGCCTACCCCCCCTCCCTGCTGTGTGTCCAGCCACCCCCCCCTCACCTGCTGTGTGTCCGGCCTACCCTCCCCCCCCCCTCCCCTCCCCTGCTGTTTGTCTGGCCACCATCCCCTCCCCTGCTGTGTGTTCGGCAACTCCCCCCTCTTCCTGCTGTGTTCGGCCACCCCCTACCCCCTCCCGCCCTGCCGTGTGTCCGGTCACCCTCCCCTCTCTGCTGTGTGTCCAGCCACCCCCCCCCCTCTCTGCTGTGTGTCCGGCCACCCCCCCCAGACACGCAGCGCCTGACACACACAGACATGCAACGCCTGACACGCATACGCATATGCAGCGCCTGACACACACGCACACACACAGCACCTGACACACACACACACAGCACCTGACACACACGCACAAACACAGCACCTGACACACACACACACAGCACCTGACACTAACACGGACCTGACACACGCGCATACACTCACACGCAGCACCTGACACACACGCAGCACCTGACACACGCACACACAGACGCAGCACCTGACACTCACACGGACCTGACACACACGCACACACTCACACGCGGCGCCTGACGCACATAGACACGCGGCGCCTGACGCACACGCGGCGCCTGACGCACACGCGGCGCCTGACAGACACGCGGCGCCTGACAGACACGCGGCGCCTGACACACACGCACAGGCAGCGCCTGGCACACACGCACAGGCAGCGCCTGGCACACACGCACAGGCAGCGCCTGGCACACACGCACAGGCAGCGCCTGGCACACACGCAGCGCCTGATACACACAGACACGCAGCGCCTGACGCACAGGCAGCGCCTGACACACACGCACAGGCAGCGCCTGACACACGCAGCGCCTGACACACACACGCACCTGACACTCACATGCTCCTGACACACGCAGCACCTGACATACTCACACGCAGCACCTGACACACACGCAGACACGCAGCACCTGACACACACACACGCAGCACCTGACACACACACGCAGCACCTGACACACAAACACGCAGACACGCAGCGCCTGACACACAAACACGCAGACACGCAGCGCCTGACACACACGCAGACACGCAGCGCCTGACACACACGCAGCGCCTGACACACACGCAGACACGCAGCGCCTGACACACACGCAGACATGCAGCGCCTGACACACACGCAGCGCCTGACACACACGCAGACACGCAGCGCCTGACACACACGCAGCGCCTGACACACACGCAGCGCCTGACACACACGCAGCGCCTGACACACACGCAGACACGCAGCGCCTGACACACACGCAGACACGCAGCGCCTGACACACGCGCAGACACGCAGCGCCTGACACACGCGCAGACACGCAGCGCCTGACACACGCGCAGACACGCAGCGCCTGACACACGCGCAGACACGCAGCGCCTGACACACGCGCAGACACGCAGTGCCTGACAGACACGCACACACACACACAGCACCTGACACAGATATGCAGCGCCTGACACACACACGCAGACATACAGCGCCTGACACACACACACGCAGACATGCAGCACCTGACACACACATGCAGCACCTGACACACACATGCAGCACCTGACAGACACACACACCCACACACACACACACAGACATGCAGCACCTGACACACCCACACACACACACACACATCACCTGACACACCCACACACACAGACATGCATCACCTGACACACCCACACACATATACAGACATGCAGCACCTGACACACACACACACACACACACACACAGACATGCAGCGCCTGACACACACACACATACAGACATGCAGCACCTGACACACACACACACACACATACAAACATGCAGCACCTGACACACACACACACACACACGCAGCACCTGACACACATATATACATGTGGCATTTAACGCACACACGCACAGCACCTGACACACAATCATATACACTCAGAGCACCTAACACACACATACACTCGCAGCACCTCACACACACTCGTATACACACGCAGCACCTGCCACTCACACATATATACACATGCAGCACCTGCCACTCCCACATACATGAACAGCACCTGACACACACATACACGCGCAGCACCTGACAGTCACACACATACAGATGCGACAGCTGACACAAACACATACACGCTCAACACCTGACACCCACGTGGCAGCTGACGCATACAAATGCAGCACCTGAAATACACACATATACATGTGCAGCACCTGAGACACACACATACACGTACAGCACCTGAGACACACACACACACACATGTATGTACACGCGCGGCTCCAGGCACACACATACGTACGTACACACACGGCACTTGACACACACACGTACACGCGCGGCACCTGACACACACACACGTACGTACGTACGTACGTACATGTGTGGCACCTGACACACACACGTATGCACACGTGTGGCTCCTGACACACACGCGCGTTGCTCCTGACACACACACATGTACGTACGCGCTCGGCTCCTGACACACACACGTATGTATACGCGCGGCACCTGAAACCTACACGTATGTACGTATACGCGCGGCTCCTGACACCCTCACGCATGTACACGCGTGGCTCCTGGCACACACACACACACACACACGTACACGCGCGGCACCTGACACATACACGCGTGTACGTACACACATGCAAAGCACCTGACATACACACATGTAGGTACGCGCCACCTGACACACACACACACACACACACACACGTACACGCACGACACCTGACACACACGTACGTACGCGCACGGCACCTGACACACACGTACATACTAGTGATGAGTGGGTTCGGTTCGTCGGAATCCGGACCCCCCGAACTTCACCCATTTTACATGGGTCCGAGGCAGGTTCGAACCTTCCCGCCTTGCTCGGCTAACCCGAGCGCGCCCGAACGTCATCATCCCGCTGTCGGATTCCCGCGAGATTCGGATGTCTGCATTCGTGGAAAGGGGTCCCATGTGTAAACATGGGACCCCTTTCAGTCCGTCTGGTCCGGGTGTTCGGTTTGTTGTTTTGCCAAGTACGTGGAGTTAATCTGGAACCTGGATCAGGTGAGTATAATTATCTTTTATTTTCAGGTACCCGTGGATTCTACTTGGAGAAGAGGACCGACTGCTTCGTGTCAACATAGGTAAGTATGTGTGTGTCGGCAGGTGTGAAATAAAGTTATACTTTCACGGTGTCTGTGTCCTGTTTTTATTTGGGTATTTTTTCCCCAGTAGAACTACAGGTACCAGCGGGCCCGTTTTTCTCCCGCATGCTGGTACTTGTGGTTCTCAAAGTACCAGATTGCGGGGGAGGCTTGCTGGGACTTGTAGTACTACTGGAAAAAACAATATTCTTTCAATTTTCTCAAGGCTATCAGCCTCCCATCCGCAGCCCTTGGATAGGGGGGACAGCCTCGGGCTTCACCCCTGGCCCTTGGGTGGCTGGGGGGGGGACCCCTTGATTGAAGGGGTCCCCACTCCCCCAGGGTACCCCGGCCAGGGGTGACTAGTTGGATATTTAATGCCACGGCCGCAGGGCACTGTATAAAAGTGACCCCCGGCTGTGGCATTATCTGTCCAGCTAGTGGAGCCCGATGCTGGTGTAAAAATAATGGGGGACCCTACTCTTTTTGTCCCCCGTATTTTTTGCACCAGCACCAGGCGCAGAGCCCGGAGCTGGTTTTAAAAATACGGGGGATCCCCTGTCCGTTTTCCCCCCGGATTTTTAGAACCAGGACCGGCTCGAAGAGCCCGAGGCTGGTTATGCTTTGGAGGGGGGACCCCACGCAATTTTTCTTTTCCGGGTTTTTCACATTCCATTTAAAAAAAAATAATAATAATAATAATCTTTTAAAAAATATATAAATAATACTTGTGCCTCCAAAAAAGACAAACCAAGTACCTAATCCCTTCTAATATAAATAGATATGCTATTACCCCAAAAAAATATTATTTTTTATTAGATTCCGCCTGCAAAGTGTGGCGGATTGAAAATGACGAATTTACTGTTTAAAAGCACTGTTGTCGAATTTACAAACTTCAATTGAATATACTTTTGTTGAATTGCCGCATTTGTACCATTGCAGAAAAGTCGAATTTGTCAAATGTCGAATTTTAAAAAGTCGAATTTTGAAAGGATGCAAGAATAGGCCCCGCCCCCTTCTTCACATCAGCCGTCCCCTTCTACCCCTGTACCTTGCTCTCTCCTGTCTGTGCTCTCTCCCGTCTGTAGGACTAGGCCCCGCCCCCTTCTTACCCTCCAGTGACTGCTCTCTCCTGACAAGTGGACCAGGCTTGCCCCCTACACGCTGCTGGTGTCTTCATTGTTACTTGGTCTGGAGCTCCGTTGGGGAGAGAACTCACGTGAGCTCATTAAGAATGAGGAACTGGGATGTTTTAATTTTATTGTGAGTAGTGTAGTGTGGTGATGTAGTATGTTGTATGGGGGGTATAGTGTAACTATGAAGTGCAGCATATGGGAGGGCTATAGCATAGTGATGTAGTGTGGCATATGGGGGGTGGTAGCGCATAGGCGTGCGTACAGGGGGTGCCTGGTGCGCACAGGCACTCCCTAATGTCCAGCACCGCTGCACGCCACGCTTGCTGTGGCACAGTGATCGCTGAGTGTGTGATCGGTGGAGCCTAGCCTGTAGCTCATTTCCGTACCTCCCACCACCGCTGCGCCCGCCCCCCCTCTGCCTGCTGCTAATACTATGCTGAGTGCATTCGTCGGCGGCCTCACTGGGGGGACTGGTGTCACCTTGCAATGTGACGTGGTGATGTCCGCCTATGCTCTCCTCCCGCCCACCCGTGCTTTCCTCCCGCTGCGGTCTCTCAGTCCTAGTGTGCCGCGGCTGCCACACCACTGGCAGTGTTCCTCTAGGGGGGACTGGGAGCCGCCGGCAGACACATTCTGCTGAGACTTACTTGTCAGTGCGGGTTCCGGACGGCAGGCGGCGGGTGGGAGGGCAGACGGGGAGCAGGTGTCACAAGGAGTGTGTGGGTAACTAATTCACAATACTTCCGCTCAACGTGGCACTGCTGGTCCTTCATCTCCCATGTCTCTTCACCAGGTGGCGGGCGGCCCGGAAATTAAGTGATGTGTTGTGCAGCAGTCAGTGTGAAGTGACTGTGAGTAACACTGATGGTGCTGATGATGCTGCTGCAGAATCGGGAAGCAATTAATTCATAAATATAATGTACTCAGTGTATTATACATACATAAACATGTACATACGTGTATTTGTGTATACATGTATATACATGAGTGTGTGTGCATATATATATATATATACAGCCAGTTCCCAGGAACAAAAGTCCTCCCCCGCTTCCGCTAAGTCCACAGCATGACGCTGGGGCTCCACTGGTGGAGCCAGGTGCGGTGGGGGCCCGTCTCAAGTGCTTCAGCAATCAGTGGGCTTGCTCACAGGTGGATCCCTGGATTCTACAAGTAGTGTCTCAGGGATTCAAGCTGGAATTCGAGACGTCTCCCCCTCGCCGTTTCCTAAAATCTGCCTTGCCAACATCTCCCTTGGACAGGGAGGCTGTGATAGAGGCAAATTCACAAGCTGTATTTGCAGCAGGTGATAGTCAAGGTACCCCTCCTTCAACAAGGAAGGGGTTACTATTCCACAATGTTTGTGGTACCGAAACCGGACGGTTCGGTGAGACCCATTTTAAATTTTAAATCTTTGAACACGTATATAAAACGGTTCAAGTTCAAGATGGAATCGCTCAGGGCGGTTATCTCAAGCCTGGAGGAAGGGGATTACATGGTATCACTGGACATCAAGGATGCTTACCTGCATGTCCCCATTTACTCTCCTCACCAGGAGTACCTCAGATTTGTGGTACAGGACTGTCATTCTGCGGCGGGACTGCCGCATTCTAGATCAGTAAAAGCCCATTCCACGAGGAAGGTGGGCTCTTCTTGGGCGGCTGCCCGAGGGGTCTCTGCTTTACAACTTTGCCGAGCTGCTACTTGGTCGGGGTCAAACACATTTGCAAGATTTTACAAGTTTGACACCCTGGCTGAGGATGACCTAGAGTTCGCTCATTCGGTGCTGCAGAGTCATCCGCACTCTCCCTCCCGTTTGGGAGCTTTGATATAATCCCCATGGTCCTTACGGAGTCCCAGCATCCACTTAGGACGTCAGAGAAAATAAGATTTTACTCACCGGTAAATCTATTTCTCGTAGTCCGTAGTGGATGCTGGGCGCCCATCCCAAGTACTTGTACATAGTTATTGTTAACAAAAGGGTTATTGTTGAGAGCCATCTGTGCAGAGGCTCCGTTGTTGTCATACTGTTAACTGGGTATAATATCACGAGTTGTACGGTGTGATTGGTGTGGCTGGTATGAGTCTTACCCGGGATTCAAAATCCTTCCTTAGTGTCAGCTCTTCCGGGCACAGTATCCTAACTGAGGTCTGGAGGAGGGTCATAGGGGAGGAGCCAGTGCACACCAGGTAGTCCTAAAGCTCTCTTTAGTTGTGCCAAGTCTCCTGCGGAGCCGCTATTCCCCATGGTCCTTACGGAGTCCCAGCATCCACTACGGACTACGAGAAATAGATTTACCGGTGAGTAAAATCTTATTATATATATATATATATATATATATATATATATATATGACTTGGGGTTTGTTTTATTAGATAGAGCATGTCCCTGTGAAGTGCCTTTTGGGGTTGTGGTTTTTCAGAAAGTTACAGGTTTTTTTTAATTAAGAGAAATATGCCCCATTATAGAGATCGGGCATTTCAATTTGTTGCGCCTGCGCAGTGGCCGCCAGCAGGGGGTGTACTAGAGTGCCTTCTCTTGAGAGCCGCAATATGGCCGCCTTCTCCCCGGTTATTCTGTAAATAGGAAAATAACCTCACAGGTTCACATAGGGCAGAGTTGCCACTACTAGTGCAGGGCTGTAACTTACAGTACTAAGGAAAAGCCATATACTAAAGCGGCACGGTGACCTCACCCCTCTCAGAGACACCAGGGCGCAGCACACTGGTACACACACCTGTTAGCTCAGGGCAGCACCATAGGACCCTCCTGTAATGCTGTGCTGGCGGCGTGTAGTGATCAGGGCACTGGGAGACTGGCTGGCTGGTCTCCGTCTCTGCTGCCTATAGAACTTCCACCTCTGTTATATATCAGGGCTGCTCTCCTGTTATGATTCCAATACTCTGGTCTGGGGATATCTTATAGCAAGGACCTGAGTACTGGAACGTAATGCTTGGAAAGGGAGTGGGAACGGGAATAGCCCCTGGCGCCCTATCTCCGTTGTCTCGCCCGTGCTGTCAGAAATCTCTTGCGAGACTATGGTTGCTTGGGCCCATGGCAGCCGCGTTTGAAGGGCGGATTACGTCTGCCCAACTCCGATGCCCCCTCAGGTCTTAATGGGAGACAAAGAGAAATCCGAGACAGGGTGATAACAAGGGGCCCTCTACTAAACAACAAAGCCAGGGGCTCAAAACTAACTTTAAACTAGAGTATGTGCGGAAAACCGCCAGGGAAAAGGACAACCAAAATACCCACTTGTCCACTCTTCTACCCGGCACCGGCGAGTTCCGGAGAGGAGTGTGGGAGCGTAAACCTCCGCAAATGCACCAACACAGAATACAAAATAAAGCGGCCTAGGCCGCAGCACGCGGCAGAGCCGCCACTCACGAAAACCACACGAGATCCTCTAGCGACTGTTGCGGGTAAATGAGGACTGGAAGACTCCTTGGGAAGAGATGACAACACTAAGATTCAGGAACTCTGAGGACAGGAATGACCGGACACAGCAGAACTGGAACAGACGTCAGCAAACCAAAGCAGCATGCAGGAAGCTATTACCGGCGTCTGTGTGAAGCACTGAGAAGGTATTTAGCAGGGAGTCCTTCAATCAGAAGTTCAGAGCCTGATTAGCACAATGCCGTGCAGCTGCCTTGCTGCACGACCAGAAGACAAGTGTGTGTGTGTAGTTCACTTGATTGACCCTGCAAGGGGAGCGCAGTCCGTCCGTGGCGTCCCCGTTGCTAGGGTCCAGGCGGCTCAGCGCGCCCGGCGTCCTAGCGTTGCTAGGGAGCCGGCGGCTAGCACGCTCGGCGTCCCTAGTTCCTAGGCGCCGGGCCGCGAGGACATCGCGGACCACGGCGCCTAACACCTGTGTGTTCTCTTCCTCTCCTACCTCACACTGGAACTGGCCGCCCAGAGAACGAGAGGGCAGCGGCTGACATCAGAGAGGGTGCAGCAATCTGTGTGGGCAGAGCCCCTCACAGCAAGGTGTCCTTATGCTGTGCCCCGTGTAATCACTGTGATCCATACAGACTCACCCTGGTATGCTCTCTATTATTTATTTTTTTACACTGCGGCATGCTCGAGGGAAGGGAGCAGGCACCACCCCACCGCCACTACTCCTCCGCCAGCATCACTGCCGAGCCGGTCAGTGTTCCGGCGGCAATGAGCAGTAGGCAGCCACCAGCAACAACAGTCAGGAAGCTGTTACTCCCGGCAGCAGTAGCGTCAAGCTGCAATTCAGCCAGCGGCACGATGATCCGGGAGACAGTGGCAGCACAGGGAAGCAGTACCCCCTCCAATCGCAGCACCAACTAGGAGACTGAGGCAGCAACCTGCCCCCAGCAGCAGCACCACCCTGATGATAGGTAAGATGCATTTTGGTGTCACAAGAAGGTGGCCGGAGTAGTGGCTGGCTGTGGTCACACCCCGGGGAAAAGTGATAGTGATTTCAGTGTTCCCTTGCGCGGGGATTGGATGTGTAGATGTATGGAGGCTATGTATGTATAGATGTGAGCGGCAGTGTGCGGATGTATGAGAGCGGCAGTGTGCGGATGTATGAGAGCGGCAATGTACGGCTGTATAACTGCGTCGGTGTGCGGCTGTATGAGTGCGATGGTGTGCGGCTGTATGTGTGCGGCTGTAAGAGTACGGCTGTAAGAGTACGGCTGTAAGAGTACGGCTGTAAGAGTGCGGCTGTAAGAGTGCGGGGTTGTACGGATGTATGAGAGCGGGGTTGTACGGATGTATGAGAGCGGGGTTGTACGGATGTATGAGAGCGGCAGTGTATGGATGTATGAGAGCAACAGTGTACAGTTGTGTGAGAGCGGCAGTGTGCGGATGTATGAGAGTGGCGGTGTACGGATGTATGAGAGCGGCAGTGTATAGGGAGGGATGTCGGAATGCTGTTATAGGGTTCCTAATACAAAATGCCACGTTGGGCTTGATGGGCAGGTAGTGCGGCAAGCACACCCAAATTGGCATCTGACGTCGCCTGCAGTCCACACTGTTGTGAGGAGTCAGAGTTAATTTTGACTGTGTAGGGTACTCACAGAGGACCTACCGCCCGTCCCCTCCTCTCATCTGAGCAGCAGGTCAGGCTCTTATTTTCTTTTTAATCAGGAGAGGCCGAGTGAACTGTGAGCAGGGGGGCAGAGCTACATGGGACCCAGAGGGGCTGCTGTGCTGTCAGAGAGGGAGAGGAAGAGAGAGATGAAGCTACTGCAGATCCCCAGCTGATTGTGAGGTGCCGGGTTGAAGGGTGATGTGATCACCCTTCTCCCTCGCTGCCGCTGGGGACCGCATCTAGGCTTCCTCCATCGAGGGCATGCGGCGCAGCAGTGGGCAGCGTGTAATGAGTTTGTCTGACTCATTATACTGCTGCCTGTTGTGGACACCTCCGTCCGTACGGACTGGTGTACATGCCCAGCACAGAGGTGACAGTGTTGGTGGAAGTGCTGCCCAGTTCTGACCCTGCAGGCCTCCCTGATCTGACTGCGGCCGCTGCTACTGCTGCGGCCCGAAACCCCTGCCGGTCCCCTCCATAGACTTCTGCCTGTCCAGCGCTGAGGTACTAGGGGTATCCCAGCTGCGGGAAGGGTATGTCTCTGGCTTTCTCTCCGGCAGGGGAAGGTGACAGCGGCGGAGGAAGTGTTGCCCACCTCAGACACTGCAGGCCTCCCCGATCCAGCTGCGGCCACAGCTGATGCTGCCAGAACCCCCTGCTGGTCTCCTTTGTTGACTGCCGCATGGCCAGTGCTGAAGTACTGGGGGTAGGCCAGCTACGGGAAGAGTGTCTCTGCCTTGGGCTCTCTCTCTCTGTCAGGGGAAGGAAGGGCTAATTCTCTGGCACAACAGGGAGGGCTAGGCTGCAGGAACACAGCACTGGAAGAAACAGGAGGCCGAACTCATGACCAAAAAGTGAGCAGTGCAGTGATCAGCCCCCTAGTCTTTCCCTCTCTCTGGGTGCAGAGCTGTATTCTACAGAGAGAGCTGGGATGGGAAGAAGGGGAACGGCACCTGACACACACATACACGCGCAACACCTGACACACACACATACACGTGCGGCACCTGACACACACACACGTAGCATCAGACACAATAAAATAAACATGCAGCACCTGACCCACACATACACGCGCAACACCTGACACACACACATACACGTGTGGCACCTGACACACACACGTAGCATCAGACACAATAAAATAAACATGCAGCACCTGACACATGCATATACACGCAGCACCTGACACATGCATATACACGCAGCACCTGACACATGCATATACACGCAGCACCTGACACATGCATATACACACAGCACCTGACACATGCATATACACGCAGCACCTGACACATACATATACACGCACACCATCAGACACACACATACACACGCAGTGCCTTACTCACACACACATAGACACGTGCAGCACCTGAGGCACACACATGTACACGCGCAGCACCTGACGCACACACATGTACATGCGCAGCACCTGACGCACACTCATGTACACACGCAGCACCTGACGCACACTCATGTACACGCGCAGCACCTAATGCACACTCACGTACACGCGCAGCACCTGACGCACACTCATGTACACGCGCATCACCTGACACAGACATACGTATTCATGCACAGCACCAGACATACACTTGTACACACGCGGAGCACCTGATACTCACACACATATACACCCGCAACACCTGACACACACACACACACACGTGCGGCAGCTGACGCATACACACGCACCATCAGACACACTCATATATACACGCAGCACCTGACACACACATACACACAGGAGCTGACACACATATACACGCGCAGCACCTGACACACACACACATATACACGCGCAGCACCTGACACCACGCACTCACACGTACAAGCAATGCATTTCACGCCTACCTCCAGCCTCAGTTACAGGCTGCTGCCGCCTACCCCCCTCCCTGCATCAGCTGCAAAGGCAGCAAAATATTTTGACCAAAGTCTAAAGGCCCGTACACATTAAACGATGTCGCTCTGTGAGCTACATCGTCTAATGTTTCCCCTCCCGGGCCGGCCGGCGGCCGACTGTACACACTGAGCGATATGACCGCTCATATCGCTCAGTGACGTCACGCCCCCGCCAGCCCTGCATGAAGGTCGTGGACGACAGTCCACATCCTTCCTGCATGCCCTACCGACAGCGAAGATTGTTGCCGACCCGCGGGGCCGCGCATCGTTTGTCGCTGGCTGCATACACACTTAACGATAAAATGAGCGACATCGCTCATTAAATCGTTAAGTGTGTACGGACCTTAAACAATTTGGTTTGGTTAATAAAATAATTTTGCACAGAACAGTGATGTTATACGAACATTTTCATTAAACATTTAAAAAATCAAATGTTTATTCTTACAGTGAAATTTTACATTTCTGAATAAAAAAAATAAATGTAAAAAAAGCGATGAAATTCCATAGACAAAAAACCTTACGGTTTCACATGTCCCATTAAGGCTTCTTAGACATGATCGAAATTTCAGAAGCCTGTTGTAACTCTTCCACTCAAACTCCAAAAAGCAATGAAATTCCGATCATTAAGGCTGACGCCTTAATGGACGTGTTCCTTGCGCAATACAGATATGGTATGCCATCACAGCCTGTGGGTAAGTGCAGATTCAGCACTCTCACAGAGTGAGATTGCTGTCACTCACACAATGGTGGAGCTGCTAATTCACAGATTTGTGTGCTCATTGGAATACACACATGCAGTCTATGCAACTGAAGGTCTGAGCGGAAGACAAAGCTGCTCAGATGAGGTAAGAGTGTTGTTGATTGGAGGGAGGAGAGCGGTGTGGATGGGGGAACAGAAGTGTGTGGATAGAGGGAACACTAAGCAGCACTAATGGGGGGGACAGAGAAACACAGGGGGTAATTCAGACCGCAGCAGCAGCAGCGATTGCAGTCTGAATTAGTTTGTGAGGTGCGCACGTGCAATGGCCGCACTGCGCGTGCGTACCCCAGGAGCCCAGTGAGATGCTATCACCCTGCCTGATTGATAGGCAGAGGTGGTTGCGGGGAAGGAGGGGGGCGTGCAAACAGCGTTAGAATGCCATTGGCAGGGCATGGTCTGCACAACGGAGGCGTTTCCGGACCACTGGGGGGTGGGCTGTGGCGGTTATCCCCCTGCCAAGAGCGCAGGATCCACTAAATTTACCTTCAGGTTGTCAGCTACATGAATAGGGTAAGAGTGGTGTGGATAGGGGGTAGATTAAGCAGCAAGTATGGGAAGGGAGACAGAGCGGTGCAGATGGGGGAAATGGTGCAGATGGGTTGAAAACACTGGCATGGATGGGTAGAAAACTGGTGCAGATGGGAGAGAAGACAGTGTGCCATGTACTGGAGGAGGCAGAGTGACGTTGAAGAAGGAAACACTGAGCAGCACAGAGAGAAGGAAACGGTGGTACAGACAATGCACAGGTGGGGAAAGACAGATGGTACAGATAAGTTAGTACAGACTAGCACAGATGAGAGAACACAGCAGTAGGGATTGGGGAAGACCGGGCAGCATGGGGGTGTATAGGGGAAGTAAGTGTAGATGCATAGACTGTAGATGGGGTATTATAGTTTAGCAATTAACCAAGATGTTTGAGGGAGCTAAATGTGTATACTAAGTGAGATGGATGTATGGAGTTAGAAGGATGTTGTAACAAGGTGGCTTTGTTGTGTTGACTGAATGGGATGGTTGTGGGCACTGTGTGGGATGGGAGCACCACAAAACTGCTCAGACCTTCAGTTGCATAGACTGCATGTGTGTATTCCAATGAGCACACAAATCTGTGAATTAGCAGCTCCACCATTGTGTGAGTGACAGCAATCTCACTCTGTGAGAGTGCTGAATCTGCACTTACCCACAGGCTGTGATGGCATACCATATCTGTATTGCGCAAGGAACACGTCCATTAAGGCGTCAGCCTTAATGATCGGAATTTCATTGCTTTTTGGAGTTTGAGTGGAAGAGTTACAACAGGCTTCTGAAATTTCGATCATGTCTAAGAAGCCTTAATGGGACATGTGAAACCGTAAGGTTTTTTGTCTATGGATATATATATATATATATATATATATATATTGATTCACATGAAAAATTTAAACCACTTTCAGCAAAAACTGAGGACCAGTCCTAAGGTCTGCCCTGTCCGTGTGAAATATCAAATAAGAGCTCTTTCAGGATAAGGCCCCCAAGTCAGAAACACATCTGGCAGACGCCAATACTAATAACATCACCGTCTTCCAGTTGAGAAATTTGAACTCCACCCTACGTAAGGGTTCAAACCAATCCTGATTGAAAAAAGGACAGAACCACATATTGGAGGTCCCACGGAGCCGTGGGAGGCACAAAGGGAGGTTGCAGATGAAGGACTCCCTTTAGGAAAGTCTGTACTTCAGGCAACATGGCAAGTTGTTTCTTGAAAAAAAAAAGAGAGAGCGTAGAAATCTGGACTTTGATGGAGCCTAACCATTGGCCCATATCCACTCTCGCTTGCAGGAAAAGTAGAAAACGACCCATTCTAAATTCCATGGGAGAAACCTTTCTACCTTCACACCAGGAAACACACGGTTTCCAGACACGATGATAATGTTTTGACGTAACCTTCTTCCTGGCCCATGGTGGAAATGACTCGGGAGGGAAGACCCTTTCTAGCTAGAATTTCCCTCTCAACTTCCAAGCCGTCAAACACAGCCGCTGTAAGTCTGGATAAATGAACGGACGTTGCTGCAGAAGATCGTTTTGTAGCGGCAGAGGCCAGGGATCCTCCAGAGCCATGGTTAGGAGGTCCGAGTACCACGCCTGTCGAGGCCAAACCGGGGCAATTAGAATTGCCTGAACGCTTTCTCTTCTTAGTCTTTTGAGAACCCTTGGGATTAGTGGTAGAAGAGGGAACAGGAAACAAACTGGTACATCCACGGGGTCATCAGTGCGTCCACTGCAGCGGCCTGCGGATCAAGCATTCTGGAACAGTAACGGCATAGCTTCTTGTTGAGACAAGAAGCCATCAGATCTATCTGCGGACAGCCCCACCGGTGAATCAACTGTTGAAACACCTGGGGGATGTAGGGCCCATTCCCATGGATGGAGGTCATGCCTGCTGAGGAAGTCTGCTTCCCAGTTGTCCATGGGATGAATATGGCTGAGATGGCCCTTGTGTTGGCTTCCCCCCTGGAGGCGGATTTTTGACACCTCTCGCATCGCCACTCTGCTTCTTGTTCCCCCTTGTCTGTTTATGTACGCCACCGCCGTGTCATTGTCCGACTGAACCTGGATCGTCCGATTCTTCAGTAGATGAGAAGCCTGCAGAAGGGCATTGTAAAGTGCATTGAGTTTCAGGACGTTTATCGGCAGAATAGATTTACGTCTCGACCACGTCCCCTGGAACTGGGCCCCTTGGGTCACAGCCTCCCCAACCCTGGAGGCCGGCATCAGTTGTCAGCAGAATCCACGAGTGGATGTTGAAACGCCTGCCCTCTACCAGGTGAGAAACTTGTAGCCACAATAGAGAAATCCGGGCTTTTGGAGATAATGTCACTTCCTGAAGCATGTGAAGGTGAGACCCTGACCCTTTGTCCAGCCGATCCAGCTGAAATGGTCGGGCATGAAATCTGCCGTATTGGATTTCCTCGCAAGCAGCCACCATCTTGCCCAGTAATAGGATGCAAAGATGTATGGATACCCTGTGAGGACGGGTATGGGTCGACACAACTTAGGTCGACAGTCACTAGGTCGACCACTATTGGTCGACAGGGTCATTAAGTCAACATGTACAAGGTCGACAGTTCAAAAAATCGACATGAGTTTTTTTAACTTTTTTTGGTGTCGTTTTCTTCGTAGAGTGACAGGGAACCCCAATTAGTGCACCGTGTCCCCTCGCATGGCTCGCTTTGCTCGCCATGCTGCGGGCAGGTTACCGTTACCAATTGCAGTCCACGTGGATCGTAAAGTATGAAAAAGTAAAAAAAAAAAATTTTTTTAAAATGTGAAAAACTCATGTCGACCGTTTGACCTATCGACCTTGTACATGTCGATCTAATGACCATGTTGACTTAGTGACCCTATCTACCTAATGCATGTTGACCTATAGTGGATGACCTAATAACTATTGATTGACCTAAGTGGTGTCGACCTCACAACCGTATCCTGTGAGGACTGAGCACCAAGTGAACCATAGTCTGGATAGCCAAGGCCTTGTCCATCGGGAGAAAAACCTTTTGAGACACTATCCAGTATCATTCCTAGAACTGAAGACGCTGGGTCGGTTCCAGGTAAGATTTCTGAAAATTCAGGATCCACCCATGATCTGTAAGTAGGCAAGTCGTCAGGTGGATGCTGTGCAGCAGACGGTCATGGACACAGCCTTTATCAGGAGATTGTCCAAGTCGGGGACTATGTTCACTCCCATCATGCGCAGTTGTAACATCATTTCTGCCATGACTTTGGTGAAGACCCTCAGAGCTGTGGATAATCCGAAGGGTAAGTTCTGAAACTGGAAATGGTCGTCCAATATGGTGAACCTGAGGTAAGCTTGATGAGGGGCCACATGGGAATGTGTAGGTAAGCATCCTTGATGTCCAGAGAATCCAGGAACCGCCCGCAGTGATTCCATCTTGAATTTAAACACCCGCAGATACGGTTTCAAGACTTCAGGTTCAATAGGGGGGCAACGAAACAGTCTGGTTTGGGAACGACAAAAAAACTGGAGTAAAAACCGATGTTGCATAACGGAGGAGGTACTAGAACCACCATCCCTGTCTGCAAAAGTTTTCGAGAAACCTCTTGCAAGGTAACTTTTTCCGCGGGTAAAGCTGGTAAGCCCGACTTGAAAAATCTGTGAGAAGGGAGCATTTGAAATTCCAGCCGGTATCCCTGGAAAATGAGGGTCCTCACCCAAGGATCCCGGCAGGACTCCGCCCACATGTGGGCGAAGTGTTGAAGGCGAGCACCTACATGAAAGTCACCTTTAAGCTGGGGCCAACCGTCACGCGGAAGGCTTTGCGGCAGGGGATCCGGTGGTCTGGTCCAGGGAAACAGCAGGTGCAGATTTACGGGACTTACCACGAGATCCTCTGGAAGTGGTGGAGACCCCTCGGCACCTGCCTTTGAACCTAGCCACACGAAAGGACTGCAAGGAGGGTCCTGTGTAAGAACGTCTAGCAGGCAGCGCAGCCGACGGCAGATAGGTAGACTTACCGGCCGTTGCTTGGGAGATCCATTTATTTAATCTGTCTCCAAATAATGCATCACCTGTAAAGGGAAGATTTTCAACACCCTTTTTGGAATCAGCGTCTGCTGACCACTGATAATGTCAATTATTATCTTTAAACATGAAGCTATATACCAATACCGTGAAGCCGTAATGGCCGCTAGACCACGTGCACGTGCTACGCACTTGGCGTACGCACGCTGCGCTGTGTGTACGGATTACACACAGTGGGCGCACACACAGTGGTTAACCTTTTAAACCTTGCTAATGAAACACAGTGAGGATATACTTATACTCTAAACCTTAATAACTAAGTACCGAAAAGATGTAACGATTAGAACCTTCTAAGCAATGTGTATGGTGTTAAAACAATTGAGTCACTAAGAAAAGCCCTTTACAGTAACTAGTGAAAATACAAGACCTGGTTTGGATTTAAAAACCACTCCGGCTCTAACACCTTCGCGGATGATTCTTTAGAGTAAAAAGGGAAAAACAGTACAGCTTATACACTACAAAACTAACATCAAAATCTAAACAGAATTACAAGGAATAATATGAACAATAGCATACAATTACAAACACAAGCAAACAGAATGAGAATAAATGGCAAACACTAAGGATAACAAAATGGCTACAGAGAAATATACATACGTGGGGATGATTCGCAAGCGCGTCCTGGATTCCAGCCCTCAGCATTCAAAGAGAAAGCCTTTTGGAGAGAGTCTTGTGTGTCAAAGCCTGCTGCAAGCTATATTTATTCACTAGCTCAAGACATAACACAATAGACACTATGTGCTCTTCTTCCATTGGTTAGGGGATGGGACATGTCCTGCACCAGGGATCATTGGTTAGCTCAAGAAGTGGGCGATGGCTAGGACTTGTTAGTATTCTAAATTCCTCTCTGTCTGGTTATGTTGTGGAAAGCTATTGTTTCGGATCTTCCAAACAAACTCTGTTCCTAGATATTGTTCACCCTTGTTTATGTCTCTTTCAGTTGAGACAATGGCAACTCAGCACTCATTATTCTGGGGAGAAACCAGGCCCTATTCATAAACATGGGTGTATGCCCTCTTCATAGAGTCTCAAAGCTTAGTGTAAATAAGGCCATTGTATCTCAGTCTGTGGGAAATTTATGTGTGAATTCCATTCTCATCCTCTCCCCATTCGTAATATATTTTAAATACAATATTATATCTATTTTCTACTTCTGCGCATAACTATGCGCAGGAACATGCAAATATTTTCTAACTATAATAGGAATATTACCCTTAAAATACCCTACAGCTGGATACTAGACACCATCGTTCAACCTTTATCTGACCCTTCCTATCATGTAAAGAGGAATCTCTCTGTCCAAGAACCGTTTAAACTAAACATACTTGCTGACGTTGTCTAGGGGAATATTAACTATAAAACACACTATATGGGTTAAATATGCTATGATCGAGTCGCCCGCTACATGCTCACAAATTCTACCGTAAATGCGCATACCACGCGCCAAAGCGCACGGCCGTAGAAGCTCCATTACGCAAAGTGCGAATATGCGTACGCACGGCAGAGCATGTGCACGCGCAGCGGGCATGTGCATGGGGTTAGTACAAGGCATGTGAATCATGATATTTTTCGACTTTGACAGTCCACCCTTTGGCAGTCACCAATAACTGCCACTATCTAAACAATTTAAGCAGAAAAATATATAATACCATGAACTATCTTATTATGATTGGGAGTAGGGAGGAGAGGAGAAGGTGGGAAATGTATGACCTAGTGGGATAGTAAAAGCATGTATGTATGAAATTCATGTCTGAGGGGTCATGTATCATCGTGCCGTACATGTTCTAAAATAAGCTTCGAGGTATTGCAAAGTATACATTGAATCCTTCTTATCCCGTATTAAGGGTCTGTAAGTGGGCTAACAAACTCTACCGAGCTCTTTTCGGCTTTTAGTTCCAACAAATGGAGTGCACATTAGTTGATGATACATGAAGGGGGAAAATATGTGAGTGCTAATATATGTGCCTATATTACCTGTCGACTATGTGTGTCACTACCTGAAGATCGTAGAGATGAAGATAAGAAACATGCGTTATAAATGCATTCATATGATTATGTATGTGATTGTCCTTGGGCGTCTGTTGAAGTCTTGTTGATGTCTTGTCCGGATTGCTGTATCTTTGCTGTAAGTGGCAAGCAAAGTTTTTCAAGTGTCCATAGAAAGTTAAAGTCTCTAAAAGTTCATCAAATGTTTGTGAAGAAGTTCATCAATGGTCTGTATAAAGGGTCATCAAATTCTTCTTCCGAGTGAGTGTCTTTTTACCTTGGAGAAAACAAAGGAGAAACGGGTGAAAGAAACGGACCGTGGAATCACGTCTTATCACAACATTGTCTCGATTGATGGGTCATAAATTAAACCAGTTGTTGTTACAATGCCTTCGCTCCTCAAACTCATCAATTTGGTACTGCGCTTGCAATGCATTAAAATCCGAACACATCTGAATATCAAACCAATCATTATGACAACTCCTAGGATACATAAGAGAAATTTTCCTTCAGTAACGATAACATTTTGAGCCCATTCTCCTAAACCTGAGAACCACTTACGTGGGTTCAACTATGAAACCCAGCCGGTCAGTTCATCACTCACAGAAGTAAGGGTAAGGTTGTGCCTCCTTCGGAACTCCCACTTCAATTGCAAGCTATCGTCCATCTTTTGATCTATGA
This sequence comes from Pseudophryne corroboree, assembly GCF_028390025.1. NCBI lineage: Eukaryota > Metazoa > Chordata > Amphibia > Anura > Myobatrachidae > Pseudophryne > Pseudophryne corroboree. The sequence goes on along the minus strand of NC_086449.1, from coordinate 625,018,190 downwards.
CCTCGGTTGGGTCCTCAGTGCTGTTTGTGATATACGTACAGCACTTTACACCATACTGAGTTGCTAGGGTGACACAATACCCTCCTGTCACCGCTGTGATGTAATTGAGAACCATCCTGTGCTGGATCAGTTCCGTTTTGTAAGCTTGCAATTCCCTCCCAGTATACCTGAAGGTGTCATCATACATCTCGTGATATTGTCTATCAGGTTCGCTAGCGCGGTAATATACCTAAAATTTATAACTCCTCTGGCGGTACGGGTGATATCTAACGCGAGTAGGAATTGAATCCCCGTGGATTCGTGGATCAAATCAGAGGCTGCATGCTCTGTCCTATCTATAAGGTGTCTCTTTACAATGTGTTCGTAATGGGTGTGAGTGTAAGGAGCTTGAGCATTGCGGTGAACGTCTTTCATTCTATCATGGGTAATGGTCATTACTTCCGGCAACACTCTTCCAATGTAACACAATCCCTCTGAGTTTGGGGCAAGCCACTTATACGCCTTCCTCCCACATATGAAATATGCATCATCGGGGAGGACATATGGGACAGAAAATGACATCACCATCTTACAAACTTTCCAGGTGAAAAATCCTATCCCTAACTCTCTCATTTGTCTAGTACACATATAAGGTTGTATGATATGCACACAGTATCCTGGTGATACTTCTCCAACTCGCATGGGCCTACTTCCTAGAGTGTACCTATACTGAAAATATCTCCCACCGTTGGCTATTTGGCGTATAAGCTCTGAGTCTATGGGCATTCTATCGGCTCTGTGTGAGAATGTCATGGTTTGGTTGTTCCATGTCACTTCCCAATTTCCCGGCTTTCGGGGATTGGAAATGTTAAAACATATTAGGGACCTATCCACATGATATTGGTGGAGCTTCAAACTAGGAGGCCTAGAAATATTAAATTTCTTGTCCACTGTTCTCCCACCCCTTAATTCAAGTACCTCATCTATCGTTAAAGAGTATGGCACTAGTCCTAGCTTTCTATGACCTTGAGGTACTTGTGAGCACACCCAGCATTCCGTTTGGTTTAAAACCTTACCCACTAATGAGTGATAGTCACTCAATGGATGACGGTCCATGTTGATATTAAGGCTGGACTGACATCTCTGGATGCACCCGTCCTCAACTATGTTTTCACAATTCCTACAGATACAATTCTCTTCAGCTAACAATCCTTCACAATGTCTCTTAGTGTCATGGCTACCAGATCGTTTTCTGATACTCGCCTTTACTCGTGATTGTGTTGCTCTTGGAATTCTACGAATCCATCCTGGTCATCAGAACCCATTCCAGATCCTTTCTCGACCTCTCTGGTACTCTCACCGAAACAGACTGCTCTGGTCAACAACAGGGTCAACAGGAAAACACGGAATGCAGTCTCTTGGGGCAAGTCCATCTTACAGGAGGAGAAAGAAAGAGTTGTAATGGGGGAACCGAAAATAATTGAAGGGAAAGAAAATTGTTACGATAATTGTCCTATAGTCTTGTTGTTCTTCTTGCTCAGATGTCGTCTCAACAGTGCTGTCTCTCAGTCTTCCCAAAACGAACACTCCAGTGATACGATATTCTTTCCGAATCAGCGATCTTTCTGTAAGGAGCATAAATCTTGCATTACCATTTGTCTAACTGTTGTGTGACATACCATCCGTAAAACATGAAAGAACAAAAAGAGAGAGAACAATAGAAAAAAAAAACATTGTCAGATTTCCGTTCACCATCAGGCTGTCACACCAACATGTCCATCGGTATCTCTGCACAGTCTCCCCCACCAGTATTTCCACTCTCCACCCTTTGTGCGTGGCAAGGCACAATGATACTGGTAAGATATACTGGGGTTGGGTAGACCTCTGAGAAGACCAAGTAGACATGTGACGTTTGAGCTGTAGTTCTGCTGGTGAACGTCAGAGATGAAAAGGAAACATTTAAAGATAATCACAGAGTCTACCTGGCCGCCCTTGTGTCTACAAGGAATGACCTACCAATTACATCGACTGTAACCTCAGGCTTACTATCAAGGCTAACAATTAACTTCACTGGCTGCAGACTACAGGTGTGGCCCCAAATTTTTCCTATATGATCCCTGATTACAATTACGTGTGTCATACAGTGTGTCATAACTTTGCTCGTGTTTTTGTCTAGGAGGTCTGACTTTTTGTGTGCTGTTACAGTTGCTGGCATAATGCCCTTCCCTTTTACACAGATAACAAACCCTTGGCTTCCTCCATGTGTCAGGGGCCTGGGGTTTTGGTCGATTTGATGCCTCTTCTAGTGCTTGGATGCTCATCACATCAACCGCTCTCCCTGTGCTTCCCTGGTTCTTCGGATATTACGGTCATACTCGATAGCGGACTCCCTTAATGCAGCCACCGAGATACCTCTCCAGTTAGGTTGAGTGGTCTGTACCCTTGTTCTCAACACTTCTTTTAAACCTTCCATTAATACGGACACCGCTACCTCTCTATGATGCACACTTTCCTCAATGTCCACGATCCCAGTGGATCTAGCCATTTCCTCTAATGCTCGATGGAAATAATCAGAAGCAGTTTCACCTTCTTTTTGTCTAATGGAGAAAATTTTGTTCCACTTGACAACAGTTGGGAAATATACTCCTAATTGCAGGTTGATCCGTTTTACATTGTCCTGATTGTATTCCTCAGTAAGAGGTACTTATGCGTCTAACTTACAATCAGTGATGAATTTTGCAGGGTCAATATTGGAGGGTAGACATACCCTCAGCAATGTCCACCAATCTATATTATGGGGTTCGGCGGTGTTTCCTAGTTCTTTAATAAACCTTTGGCATGCGGCTAGATATTTCCTGGGATCAGGAAATTCAGACATAATTGTCCTTAATTCTGTCCGGGACCAGGGGCAATGCATTGCAATGTTCCTGACGGGAGTGACTCCCAGAGCATCCGTCTGTCCATTTGGGACTGCAATCACCCTGACAGGATTAAGTTCAACTACATCATCTTGTGTTGACTCTACAATGTGAGGTGCAATTGTCTGTGCATAATATACAATACCGTACTTACCTGTGGACACGACCTCACCTGACCCTCCGTTAGGGGGCTTAACTTCTGCCTTTACCGATTGGGCCGTGCCCACCTGGGTGTCTCGTATGGTGGCTGCTGGAGAAAGTGCCGACATCGTGCTGGGCTCACTTTCTTGCTTGTAATCCTGAGGGAAGTTTAACATGGGGTGCAACTTGCACGGGTTAGAATTTGTACATTTATCAGTTTTACTCCTATCGTCATTAACACATTTATTAGGCTTACTATTATTATCATTAATACATTTATTAAGTGCACTATTATCATCATATCCCAGTATGCTATTCTCTGTAGCCATTGTTTCTCCAGTTGCCATCAGTTTCCTGTTAGGGTTAGAACCAGCTGTGTAACCTAATTCCTTCTGTATATCACTCTCTCGTTGCCATAAATGTAAACAGTTTGTGTGTCTGATCCTTTGTTTTTGGGACTTTAACAGACAGATCCTAAGCCTTAGATTATGCAATACCTCTGAGTCAAAACTACCTGTCCCAGGAAATGGTGCTTTATCCCCCACAGTCATTCGTATCCATTCATCACAAAAGGTCTCAGTGTGGGGACCATACTTCCCCCACATTACTAACCGAGCAGACCCCCGGGGTCTGCAAATCTCTGCAGTCTGAACCCTGACTGCCAAACGTCCCTGTGTTGTGCATTTGGCTTCCATTGTGGACCTTTTTAACACAGAAAAACTTCCTAAAATGCACCAAACACAGAAGTCTACGGTGGAAATCCTTCAAGCTCTTCCACTGAACTTCTTCTGCTCCGGGTATCCCCGGTCCGCCTTTTAGCAGACTCGTGTAGCCGTTGCAGGCCCTACCTTTATTTTACACAAATCACGATTGCATGTGCTCACTACAACGCGTATGAGGATAAGATTTACGCACGACTATGCAACCTCATATCATGTTGCGTTTATTGTTTACACATACAACCATGCTGTCCAATCGTATCACTTAAAGACACTTGTTATCTATAAATGGTAGGATCATTGGAGTCTCTTCCGTCTGTGCTCCACAACAGCCGGAGTGTAATACCATGAAAACTTTATTACACTCCGTCGCACGTGTTCACCAAAACCGTGCTCGCACGTTTTCACCTAGACCGTGCTTCACCAAGCTTCACCAAGATCACCAAGCTTCACCAAGATCACCAAGCTTCACCAAGAGGGATTCAATACACTCATACCTTTTTCAGCCCACACTATCATTCTATAGTTTTCTGATCAGAAAAATCATTTCTTGTTAACTGATAGCTTTCCCCAGAGGTAATACAGAAAAAAAGGTGTTTTTAAACTAAATATTGGATACTTGATCAATTTGTGCTATTATCGCGTGGCTACCGTATCGCCTAAACTAAAATAATGCTATTGTGTGATTTGTATTTAGTGAGCGTATCCGTACGCACGTTGCGTAATATACGCCACGTGTGTAGGCCTTTGCGTTGCGTACGCAATCTCGCACGTGGTCCGAGACACGTATGCAAAGGCCGGATACGTCCGCCGCAATACAAATAACACGCTTCTATAAATGTAAACAATATTCAACTATAATCGCTTACCCACACCACACAGTATCTCCTGTATAAACCTTTATAACTGGGCCAGGCTGCGTGTGTGTTTTACATGTACTCCCTTAAATATTACTTTATATTTTTAACTAAATAGCAACAAATTTCTGAGCACGGGTCAAAATGTATCTAATAATCAATGCTAATGGCAACAAGCGAGTAGATATGCAGAATACACAAAATACAATTCTAAATTAATCTAGTAATCAATGCTTCCAATAGTATGATTCATATTGGATAGCTATCTTGCAGAACATACATTGATATAAACACACACACAGAATTATAATATTATATCTATGTACTATTCACTGGTCTCCCGAGACCCATTCACTCCTCTAATTTGCATATGAATGTGCCTTTGACTGTCTGTGAAGGTGGCCTTTCACTGCCAGAAAAAAAAACTGTTGCACAGGTTAATTTGCATTTCAATGGCTTATCTTACAACAAGCAGAGTTTAACAGAATCGTGGAGGAAAAGAAGAATAAAAAAAAAACTTTGTTTTATATCTGTGTGTCGTTCTCACATCAAATATTCATCTTACTATTAACTTTTATTAAACCCCATCTGAATCTATTTGTAATTGACTATGGCATGGGTTAAATAAATGCATTGGTAACTCATAAATGGTGATTTCTTTTTGACCAAGGACGGCTGATTATTCCTGAGCAGACTGAAAATCAGCTATTTAGAAAAAAATTGACCTTCCAAAAATGGCCCCTGCTCCTCCCCCTTCCACATCCATGAGGGTTACACAAAATGGGGGACAGACCATGCGGCTTCCTTTGTCACAAAAAAAATCACCATGCAAGCCCCTGAAGTTATTTTAGGCCTGAGTTTAAAAAAAAAAAAACAACACTATATCAAGGCTTTTGCAGCAACTTTTAAATATACTTTTAAACCTACTTAAACAGATAAGCAATCCAATCTGAATCAAACACAATATGACTCATTTGAACCTTGTTTTGCAACAATATGGTCAGATATGCAGAGTACAGGTGTATGCGTGTGTTACATGTGTTGCGTGTGCAATTTGCACCAAACAGAAATTTAAAAAAAAAACAGATTTAAAAGACAATAGCTTAACGTTCTTACCTTTCGGATCTGGATCTCACCAGCATCCCTACAAACCAAGCGGAGCAGACACTTATCTAATCAGCACTACTGTATCCCTGACCACTAAACGGCTAACAAGGGATACTACCTTCCCGCCCTTTGCTGATGGATAAAGTCTGCCTTGTCCTGCTAGGCTGTGGATATGAGGAGGCCCGGACAATTGCCCCCAATTGATAATGTCAATTATTATCTTTAAACATGACGCTATATACCAATACCGTGAAGCCGTAATGGCCGCTAGACCACGTGCACGTGCTACGCACTTGGCGTACGCACGCTGCGCTGTGTGTACGGATTACACACAGCGGGCGCACACACAGTGGTTAACCTTTTAAACCTTGCTAATGAAACACAGTGAAGATATACTTATACTCTAAACCTTAATAACTAAGTACCGAAAAGATGTAACGATTAGAACCTTCTAAGCAATGTGTATGGTGTTAAAACAATTGAGTCACTAAGAAAAGCCCTTTACAGTAACTAGTGAAAACACAAGACCTGGTTTGGATTTAAAAACCACTCCGGCTCTAACACCTTCGTGGATGATTCTTTAGAGTAAAAAGGGAAAAACAGTACAGCTTATACACTACAAAACTAACATCAAAATCTAAACAGAATAACAAGGAATAATATGAACAATAGTATACAATTACAAACACAAGCAAACAGAATGAGAATAAATGGCAAACACTAAGGATAACAAAATGGCTACAGAGAAATATACATACGTGGGGATGTTTTGCAAGCGCGTCCTGGATTCCAGCCCTCAGCATTCAAAGAGAAAGCCTTTTGGAGAGAGTCTTGTGTGTCAAAGCCTGCTGCAAGCTATATTTATTCACTAGCTCAAGACATAATACAATAGACACTATGTGCTCTTCTTCCATTGGTTAGGGGATGGGACATGTCCTGCACCAGGGGTCATTGGTTAGCTCAAGAAGTGGGCGATGGCTAGGACTTGTTAGTATTCTAAATTCCTCTCTGTCTGGTTATGTTGTGGAAAGCTATTGTTTCAGATCTTCCAAACAAACTCTGTTCCTAGATATTGTTCACCCTTGTTTATGTCTCTTTCAGTTGAGACAATGGCAACTCAGCACTCATTATTCTGGGGAGAAACCTGGCCCTATTCATAAACAAAGGTGTATGCCCTCTTCATAGAGTCTCAAAGCTTAGTGTAAATAAGGCCATTGTATCTCAGTCTGTGGGAAATTTATGTGTGAATTCCATTCTCATCCTCTCCCCATTCGTAATATATTTTAAATACAATTTTATATCTATTTTCTACTTCTGCGCATAACTATGCGCAGGAACATGCAAATCTTTCCTAACTATCATAGGAATATTACCCTTAAAATACCCTACATCTGCATACTAGACACCACCGTTCAACCTTTATCTGACCCTTCCTATCATGTAAAGAGGAATCTCTCTGTCCAAGAACCGTTTAAACTAAACATACTTGCTGACGTTGTCTAGGGGAATATTAACTATAAAACACACTATATGGGTTAAATATGCTATGATCGAGTCGCCCGCTACACGCTCATAAACTCTACCGTAAATGCGCATGCCACGCGCCAAAGCGCACTGCTGTAGAAGCTCCATTACGCAAAGTGCAAATATGCGTACGTACGGCACAGCGTGTGCACGCGCAGCGGGCATGTGCATGGGGTTAGTACAAGGCATGTGAATCATGATATTTTTGACACCACTGATGTAACAACAGAGCTCTATGTGCCGAGCAGCCACAGCAGTAGTGCAGCCATTAAGCTTACACAACGCCATTGATAAGGTCAATTATTATCTTAAAACATAAAGCTATACACTGTAACCGTGGAGCCGCTATGGCTGCTAGACTTATTACACACACAACGGACTAAGTACGCTATTTGCGTACTGAGTAATGTATTTGATACGCACTTAGCGTATCAGACGCCGTGCCGTGGGTACAACGTACACGCGGCACGTACGCACACTGATTGAAATACTGTAAACCTTATTAATGAAACAATGTAATGATATGCTTATACTTTAGACCTTAACAGCAAAGCACTGCAACAATGTTAATACCTTTAAACCTTAAGTAGTGGTGGTGATACAAAGTATCCGCAGTGCATACACCTTAACAATGCTTATACACTTTAAACAGGTTAAACTACTTTAAAAGCCCAGGCAGGAAATAGGAAACACAACACCGTTTGTTTTGGTTACAACCACAGCAGCTCTAACACCGCCATGGATTGATTCTAATAAAAGGTAAAACAATACAAGTCATACACTACAAACTAACAAGTAAATCTAAACAGAATAATGGAGAATAATGGCTACAGAGAATATACATACGTGAGAATGTTTCGCAGGCGCAACCTGAATTCAGTCCTCAGCTATCAGGGAGAAAGCCTTCAGAGTCTTGTGTGACCAAGCCTGCTGCAAGCTCTATTTATTCACTTCATACAAAACAGTACAATGGTCACTGTAATCCCTTTGTTCATTGGACACAGGGATATGTCTCTACATTACAGCAAAGGTCATAGGTGGATTTGAAAAGGTGGGCTGTGTCTTTCCCCAACTGCTCTAGTGGGTGGTATCCTCTGGATTCCCCCCCCCCTCGCATACACAATACACAGTAAACACAGTCAATGTTCATATTCTACTTTTGCACATAACTATACGCAGGAACATGCAATCTTCTCCTAACTAACACCGGAATGTTACTCTCAAAATACCCTACAGCTGTATACTAGACATCACCTTTCAACCTTTATCTGACCCTTCCTATCATGCAAAGAGGAATCTCTCTGTCCAGGAACTGTTTAAACTAATCATACTCACTGACATGGTCTAGGGGAATATTAACTACAAAATGCACTATTTGGGTTAAATCTGCTATGATCGAGTCGCACGCTACACGCTCACAAACTCCGCCGTAAATACACATCTCATGCGCACAAGACGCTAGAGCGTCCTCTACGCAACTTGCGGGTATGTGTACGCACGGGGGACCAGGTGCCCGAGCAGCGTGCATGTGCATTAGGGGTTAGTACAAAAGGATATGCATCATGATATTTTTCGACTTTGACACCTTAGAAGCTTTGATCAGAAAATTTGCAGCATCCTGTATATGTTGCAATAGAGTAACTACCTCATCCCTGTCTAAACCGTCAATAATATTATCAGACCATTTGACTATCGCCCTGGAAATTCACCCCCAAACAATTGTGGGGCGTTAAGCAGCGCCTATCGCCATATAGACTGCCTTGAGCGTGGTCTCAATCTTACGGTCAGCTGGCTCTTTCAGAGATACAGCCCCAGGCACCGGCAGTACCAATACCTTCCTGTCCTCATCAGGGAAAGGAAAAGTAGTCAATAACCTCCTAAGGAATTAAAAATTTCTTATCAGGGTTTATTGGATCTAACATTAAAGTATAACTCCTCATCTGGTTCCACCTTCTGATCCGGTATGTGGAGGACGCACTTACAGCAAAAATGAGACCCTCCAGCCAGGGGACATATCATCATCCACATCAGGCTGATCAGAAACAGAATCAGACTGGAGCACCTGTGGCAGTGAGCGTTTATGGGAAGCCACTAGAGGGGGCTGAGAAGCCTTCTTGGTATCTGCTGCTTTAGTCACACAAGCAATGGAGTGTTTTAACACCTTTTTCTTTTAGCAGCCGCTAATTCAGAATTTACAATTTGAATCATGCTCTTAAAGCTATCTAGCCAGTCAGGTGCCTGTGAGCTGGGCCCTTGCGGAGACAAGGAACATTGCCCACACATGAATGACCCTGCTGAAGACGGGGTAGAATTACAAGCAGCACATATAACCATGACCACAGACATTATACAGGAAACAATTGCGCAGCCCACTGAACACCCCCCCACACAGACCCTAGAGAGCCCCTGGAGTGACACTGAGGAGCGGACACCAGCACACAGAATACAGCAGCACAATGTGTTGAAATATGTGTGTGATAGAAGTGCAGCGGCGCTACCGCTGACGTGCTCCCCCCTGTCTATGACCCCTCTGGTACCAGTTTTTCTGTAACAGTGTGAGTCCTGGAGGAGCAGCGTGCACGCAGCCTTGGTGATCTGTAGCAGCAGTAAAATGGCGCCTTCCCGCCGCTGGTCCCGCACCGGGAAGCCCCGCCCCTTGCAATGGCGCGCGGTCCCTCACAGAGATTATACTGGCCTCAGTAGCAAAAACACATGAAAATTTATTATACAGTCCACACAAAGCCTTAGAGACAGTGAGCACTGCGGGGCAGCAGCCCTGAGCCAGTTTGTCTGCGGCGGGCACCGCAGCACCGGGCCCGTGACCAGCGCGTAACTTGCCGCCAAACTGCACCGGGGATCTGCTAACCGGGACCCCGGTGTAGCACTCACCACATCCATTAGAGGGTGGCGGCTAACTGCTGGCGTGGGCACACATACTAATGATGTGTGATCAGCACCTCAGGAGCTCAGTGTCCTGTCAGCAGGGAGTACGAACCATTAACCCTCAGGAGGTTGGTTCGGTCTCCCCTCTAAATCCCACAAAGCAGGTAGCCTGTTTGCCAAGCAGTTACCTGAACATAGTAAACTAAGATAACAATGAAGAAAAAATCTCTGGAGCTCCAGGGAAGTGCACCTGGCTCCTTGAGCACATTTTTCTAAACTGAGTCTGGTAGGAGGGGCATAGAGGGGAGGAGCCAGCACACACATGCAGACACTAAAAGTTTTAAAGTGCCAGGCTCCAGTGGACCTGATCTATACTCCATGGTACTAAAGTACAAGACCCCAGTATCCACTAGGACGTAAGAGAAAAATGATTAGAATAATACAAAGAAGACATTTTTAATATATACGTTGTATTTTTTTAATACTTCATAAAGGCACAACTCTGGCTTATACATTAGTAGGACAGGAAAGGCTCTGCCTTATCGCACATCACTGATTTTATATATATTTTTTTATCAATTAACAAAATGCAAGTGAATGACAGCAAAGAAATTTTAATCAAATCAATATTTGGTGTGACCACCCTTTGCCAGCATCAATTCTTCTAGGTACACTTGCACACACTTTTTGAAGGAACTCAGCACGAAGGTTGTTCCAAACACCCTGGAGAACTAACCACAGATCTTCTGTGGATGTAGGCTTGCTCAAATCCTTCTGTCTTCTTCATATAATCCCAGACAGACTCGATGATCTTGAGATCAGGACTCTGTGGGGGCCATATCATCACTTCCAGGACTTCTTGCTCTTCTTTAGGCTGAAGATCGTTGTTTTGCGGCAGAATAAATGTAGAGGCAATCACACGCCTCCCTGATACTGGGTACTGTATGATGATGCATATTTTACACTCTCAAAGTTCCCTTAACTGAAATGATTTGGTTACCAACAGCTTTGATTGGAAGGTAGAAATTGGGTCATTATGGATTATTCAGTTTCAGTAAAATGGCCAATCCCGGGATTGGGAGGATCCCGGGATTCCAGACTAAAATTGGCCAGGATTCAATCCCGGGATTGGAGTTCCCAATCCTGGGAATTTTCGGGATTGCCCATTACCTTAGTATTTTCTATTCCGGGCAGCATTGAGCGTCCTCAGGAGGCTCAGATGCTGCCCGGCTCCCCCTGCACAGCTCCCCCCTGCTCCAGCTGTGTGCACTGCGCAGCGTGACGTGAAGTCAGAGGTCACGCTGCACAGCCAGCAGCCCGCCCACCAGCCGGACCTCACCGCCACCCTGCACTGCCCGCCCACCCGCCGGGCCTCACAGTAAGTGGCCCACCCTCCCTCCCATCCAGATTAGAGTTAGGTATCTGGGCTGTTCCAGACAGGGGGGAGTGGGACACATTGAAAAGCAGCCAATCCCGGGACTGCTCATTTTTCAATTTAGATTCCCGGATTGAAAAAATGGCCTGGGATTGGCCACCGTGGTTGGCTTACATACTGATCCTGGTGATAAAAGGCAACTGACATGCAGTATACACTTTACTATTTCTAATTTTTTTTACTTTTTTTATTGCGACATCATGAATCAAATACATATTGGAAATTTGTACATCACAACAAAGTCATGGTATGGAGCATTTGCGAAGGGATACACAATGTAATTATTACAATCAAACAGTGGGAACCAATAGTAGAACCACTAGTATATCCAAAACACACATTGGTGTATACTGTATAACAAACAAAAGATATTATGGCAATCGCCAGGTCACACCTGAATAAAGGACCGGAAGGGAGACGCCAAAGTAATACCCTCTATTAACTAAGTGAAAGGGGTGGGTCTTGTATTGGCAGTTATGTAAGATAACAAGAAGTGTTTTTTAGGCTATGGTGGATCTGATGCCTGGTAGTAAGGGGGAGGGTACAGTATCTATGTATGACTGCCACAATGTGAAAAAGCGTTCCACCTGTTTTTCCTTTTCTACTATTGCTTCCACCCAATCCATTTTAAACAAGAAATTCCGTTTTGCCAAAAATAAAGGTATCTGTGGGTGTGTGCTGTCAATCCATCCCTGAAGGATCGTTTTCCTGCCAGCTGCACTCAGGGCTAGTAACCTTTTCTTACTCTCTGGAGTCGTGCGTTGGTTTGGGTCAAAGGCCCCTAAAATCGCTCATTCAGGAGCGAAGGGTACAAAGGTTATTAATTTGGTTTCCGCGGACTAGGTGTCAAAAATACTGGATAATTGGGCAAGCCCAAAGGCAATGGTAAGTGTCTGCATCATCCTGGTGACATTTTGGGCATGAATGAGTCTCTGAGGATCTCATTTGAAAACACCGAAGTGGGGAAAGGTAAGTGTTAAAAAAAAGTTCAAGGCACAATACTGGCTGGTAACACTTTTCCAGAGTAGGCATGGCCAGATTAGGAAAATGGGTCAACCACTTGGACATACCTCCATTTATTGTACTATGGTCTATACTTTTCCTCCAAAAAGTGTAGTGAACTGAAATGGCTTTAGATGTAGGTACTGGATATGCTAAGAGACATTCCAGTGCTCCAGTCCAGTCCAACGCTGAAAAATGCCCTATCACGTGATACATAAAATCGTGCTTGTAAGAAAGCTAGAGGGTCAGGGCTAATCATAGCGAAGTTTGAGGAAACCACCGTAAAGGTCAAAAGTCGTTTATCAGCCATATTAACTAAATGCCGAATGCTAGTAATCCCCGCCAGTCTCCACATAGTAAAGGTGTGAGCAGCCATGCCATCAAGAAAGTTGGGATTCCAAATCAAGGGCAGGTATAAAGAATGGTAGGGTTTTAAACCGACGCATGATATGCCAGATTTCTCTAGTTGTCCATAAAAGTGGGTTTAACTTTAAAGGTTTGGGTATTTCTCGATCGTGCTGGTGCAAAAAGCAAATTAGGTCCATGGTTACTATTCCTTATTAAATATATATTATGGGTGAAATTCAAATGATATATCACGCCCAATCTCATGTCTAAAATGATTCCCGTTATCGTGCATATCGCACCCATATTAATCAGGTTTAGCTGTGTAAAGGGTCGGGTGCCTTGCTACTCCAAGGGTAGCAAGCTGAAATAATAAAGCCATGCCCCCGAGAGCAGAAACAGAACGGGTGTGGAAAGGGGTGAAAAGAATTGAATCCCGCTCTATATGTCTATAGTTCAGGTTCTATTTCTCTCTCAAAAAACACATGCTGTGTCCTCATATGGCAGATGCATAGATATAATTTTCAATTTCATTCCTTCCGTTGCCTGGTTACATACGGAGGCATTCCTATAATGCTGCAGTTATTTATATAAGCAATGCATATTTACATGGTGATCGATTTAGTGCAGAAGGTGACCAGAAATAATTTGAAGGATGTCATTCAAGTGTGACACTTGTGCAGCGAAAAAGGTTTTGTGCATCCTTCATTGCTTTGAATGGAAGCTAGCTCCGTAAATATACTGTACATAAATAGTATATTGCAGCACATGTAAATGATTGTACATGGACATAACTGTTCTTATGTGTTGCTTGGGATGATGGATTGCTCATTGAACTGCATTATTTTGCTGCAGAACACATTGCATTAGAATGCTGGTTGCACAAGAGTTGGAAAAAGAGCACTTAGCAACTTTCATGCTATATTTGAAGTGCCAATCCACATAATGGAAGGCAGCTGCACAATAGCTGCTACTGTAAGCCAAAACAATCCCACCTTCTCAGTTTAGTTACTATGGTTTAGACTTGTTGCACTCAATGTTTGGAGTGGCACACATGGGGTCAGTCCCTGCCCCATGAGGCGTGCTCCTTCCCACCCAGCGATAACCTTTTGGCCTGCCATACCCTCTACAAACAAATATGGTGGTGGATGCTCAATTAGCTTAGTGATATCATTCAGGTGCTTGAAAGGGAGGGGTATTTCTAAGCAAGAAAAAAAAATTGTTTCCCCCAGCACCCTGAATTGATAGCAGTAACCGGATTTAAATCCCATACAATATCTTAGAATTCAGATATCTCGGTTACATATATCTGCGGCTACGCAAATGTATGTGTAAGATATTGTATGGGATTTAAATCCGGTTACTGCTATAAATTCAGGGTGCTGGGGGAAACAAAATCTGTTTTTTTTTTTCTTGCTTAGAAATACCTTTCAAACACCTGAATGATATCACTAAGCTAATTGAGCATCCACCACTATATTTGCTTGTTGTGAGAGGCAGAGAGGTTCCTGCATTAGGAGGAGGTGCAGGCCCTGACATGCCAGATTGAGCATTATGGGGTTGCTCCAAGCAGGGTAGCTCTTAGCTTAGAGATATTGTAGCAGGGAGCCATTATTATGTGGCTCCTTGCTGGTTAAACATAGACCCAGATTGCGGTTGTGGAGGTGTGGGATGTGGTGACCCTGAATTGGCAGAGCTGGATGGCTTTAGTGTGGCATACCCTTACATTAACACTTATCACATACTAATTTCTTTCACACTATTTCTTATTTTAATGACATCTGATTTTTGTATCGCTTTCTCTATAGCTTCAGCTTCTTAAACACTAATCTATTAACATTATAGTTTTTTCACTGGTATACTGCCCTGGGCTGTCTGGCTTATGCTGATTTTTTTTTGAGGTGCCACGCCCTGCACCTAGATATAGCCCTAGGGACCCCCTAATATATATACAGAGAGGCCTTGACACGGCTTGGGGGCTTACACATACGTCTGCGCAGATATATGTAACCGAGATACCCTCTACAAAGCAAGGAACCAAAGAGTGGCCTAGGTGATGTGAACCAGTTATTTATTTGTTAACAGTTACGTATACATATTCTGCAGCGTTTACAGAGCATTTCTGGTCAATCAGATCAGGCCCAGTCCCAGTGGACCTACATTTACACAGACTAGGGTTAATTTTGTCAGGAGCCAAATGACCTAGCAGTAGATTTTTGGATCGTGGGAGGAAACCTGAGAAATAGGTTACCCTAATGTTTTTAGACCACATCACAAAGTCCAAAAGCCTGCTGTCCCTGCTCTAAGGCTTAGCATTTGCAATTGTAAGCAATAAAAAAGATGGGTTTCACTCTATGGGGGTAATTCAATTGTAACTGAAGGTGGCGAGTTGCTGCAATACTTAAGCGGCTGTAACGTCACCCCGACTTGCACTATTCACCCAAAAGTGCTCACTAACCTATAAGGTAGCAAACACTTTTGAGTGAGATCCCGCTGCCGTAAAGTGTGCTGGTGTCGTGGAAATTCGGCCAAGTGAACGAGTCGCCAGCAATTGAATTTCCCCTTAAAGCTCTGAAAATAGGATTTTAATTACCTACCAGTAAATCCTTTTCTCGTAGTCCATAAGGGATATTGGGGAGACTTAGTACGATGGGGTATAGACGAGGTCCAAAGGAGCCGGTGCACTGGTTCCTCCACTTTATGCCCCCTCCCATAGGCAGTTATAGGTAAAACAGTACACGAAGGAGAAAGGACATATATGAGAGAAGGAACAGGACAACAAAGAAATTTACCACCAGCACACCACAAACATATAACAACCAGCAATGGCTGGTAACAATAACAGCAACATCTGAACAGGCAATGTCAAAGTCAAAAATATTACATAGAGAGACCATATAAACTGCACACATATAAGCCGCTATACTTGCAAATATGCGCAGCGAGCACAGCAAACACCAGACATCATGGAGATTTAGAATTGGCTGATGAATTGATGTCATGAATACGTATCATTTGAACAGAACCAGGTGTGCCCATCATGTTTGGTATTGAAGCAAGCAGAATGATGTGTGGGTTAGTTTGATGCTGGTTGTGAAGTTGTGGGACATTGCAGCAGATAGATATGATTATATGTATAAAAGCTAAGATCATATTGTTAGAACAATGGATGCTCAAGACAACCTTTTACTAAGTTTTCAGGGCTGAACCTGATTAGCATATACAAAGAGAATAGTGACTCAATACAAAGGAGAAAGAAAGACCCCTCCCCCAGGTACTGGTCAAACAGGAAGGTAGTGGTCAGGTGTGGCCTCAGAGAACAGATGTAATGTAGCTACACTCACACACACACACACAGCTACCTGGCACCCAGCAGCATGGCGGCTAAATCCCCAGGACATCCTCCAAACTAAAGGCTAAGTATTGAATTTCACATGGCTAGATAATGAAACAGACAGATTGCTTTCTGGTTTAAATAGGATATTGTAACTTGGTTGTGTGATTGTTGGGTGTTTGTGGATACTCTGTGAAGTCTGTGATGAATTGGAACAGTATACAATCTGTAGCATAGTATTTGTGGTATTTGTTTGCCTATGGAGATTTAAAATAGATTGTGCTGGTTAGTTATACTATATATCCTGTTAATCATAAATACCACCATGCAGTTACGTTTGTGTTAATTACATTGTGATCTGGTCTTGTGATGAATATGCTCTGGTTATTGAGATACTGAAGTTGTTTGGGATGTGAAATTATGAGATGGTTCTAGGAAGTTGGATTACATTGTGAAAGGTGTTTTAGATGGTTTGGAATTGTAAAATCAGAACATATGCATTGTTTTGAGGCTTGGACATTTTGGAATAAAATGGAGTCTTGTGTTTTCTGCTATGTGATTGTGGTGTAGTAGAGAGTGCCATGTGTTTGGACCTGCAAATCTAAAATGGCTGCTGCTGGATGTCTTCCCCTCCCCCTTTCAGGCATGTGGTGCAGTCTTTGGAATTATGGGAGTTTTCTCAAAATGGAGTCTAGCTTCCATCCCATGCTGTATTCAGCATTGACTAACTGCGCAGCGATTGTCTCTCACATGTGTAGTTTTATCTGCAACCATGTTGTCTCTTATTTAATGTTATCATGAGCCATTTCTCTCTATCTCTCTCTTCTTCTCTTCCCCTTCCATTTTCCCATAAATAGTAATTGTATTGTATTGTATTTCTTGTGTAGTTATCTGGTTAGGTAGTCTCTGTTATATTGTAGTGTATCATTTGTACTGTGATTCTCTTTTACAAGTATATTAGATATAATACAGTTAATAGGCTTTGGACCCTAAACCAGTATCTGTGTATTTTCTATAGTTTTAAGTGTTCACTTGAGCGTCGGTAACGCTCAAGCAGCTTTGTAGCTAGTCAGGTTACACAAGGTTGCACTTACACCCTGTATTCACATTAAGGTATTCTGTGTATTTCATTGATAAGGTTTAGACATAAAGGTATAGCATTGTGAGCGCCTGCGCTGCTGGTGATCTCCTCGTGGTCTCGAGCGTCCGCTACGCCATAGCGAATCATTACTCTAGTCATAGCCAATAACGTGCTGTCCTGTGATCTCTGGGCCGTGAGCGAATGTGACGCTTGAGCGTCTCGCCTACGGCTGAGCGATCGTTACGCAACTAGTGTACCCATACGGTACTTCTTAAGTAAACAGCGTACAGTGTTCTTAGACTTCATAAAGGGTTGTTTATACGACAAAAGAATTTGGCATTGTCAATTGGGGGCCGTCCAGTCCTTCACATATCTGCACTAGGTAGATCAGCAGACATTATCCCTCAGCAAAGGGTGGGAGGTTGTCTCACAGTGCTGACAGGATAAGCGTCTGCTTCGCTTAGATAAAGAGTGCTGAAGGAATCCGGGAACCGGAAGTAAGAACAAAACGCTTGTGTCTTTTAAAACTTTATTTTTCTTCTGTCTGGCGTATACACGCACGCATACATATATATCTGCATTTCTTTTTCAATTTCGTATATCACTATTCCTGTTTGCCAATTTTTATAGTTGATAGAAAGTGCTAAAAGAGATTTGCTGTTATTTCATAATAGAGGTAATAGTTAAAGTATAGACCAACACACGGCTTGTCTGGGAGATAAGGCAGTCAGTGTGGTGGGCGGTAGATGATCAGGGATCATCTACATTGATAAAAGTAGAAATTGTGTTACGGTGGATCTTTGTTTTGCGTACACGTGTCTCTAACAAAGACTAGCGTACGCAATCCAAAGGCAGACGCACGCAGCGTTCATTACGCAACGTAGCGTCCGGTTACGCCCACGTAGCTCAAGTCACGACAAAGTTGATTTTTAACGCAAACGCGATAAGTAACGCAAAGGCGATAATTAGCGCAAAGCAGTAGATAACGCAACAAGCGAGAAATAACGCAAGTCTATTTTTGGATATCCAAAATTTAAATTAACAGATCCTGCTCCTAATTGGTAACACAGCTGGGCTAAAGAAAATTTCTGCGCAGAAATAGATATAGAAACGAAAGTGTACATGTGTTGAGTGAGTGTGTTTTTGTATACAAGTTTATACAACTTAGAGGTTGAACCAAAAGAAATCGGGTAGGACACACGTGTAAGTGACATACACGGTGGCTAAGGAGGCATCCTTGGTTAAATAATATTTGAGCATTAGAGTATAGCGGACCAGTACAAGACCAGGAGGTCAGACCAGGAGGTCGTACAGACAAGACCAGGAGGTCATAAGGAGACAAAGAGGTCCGCTATAAAGGTAAGAGGCACAACCCCGGGGGTTGGTGCAAAACCCATATAGGCCATATAAGCTCTTGCTGAAGGAATCGCGGCCGGAAACATCGATTCCACTGATCTCTCAGTACATAACAGGTAGTGCTTATGTACTGAACGATTGTACCGCACGTAATTGTGTGCAGTAGTTAGTAATCTGACCTAATACCATTAGAGTAAAGTGGTCACAAACGCTATTTGTACATTCTGACGTGATTTGTGTAATTTTTTATTTTTAAAGGGAAGTTCGCTGGTCACTCAGGAACTATCTAACAACCCCACCTTTACTGGAAAGAGTAAGTGTCCTTCGGGTAACCCTCATATGTTCCAGTAAACAGAAGGTTCTTTTCTGGTAGGGCCCTGTATCGAGTACGCCAGCACCATATCGGTGTGATCAGGTCGTATTGGTCGAGGTGGGCGAGTGAGTGGGGTACTCGGTAAAGCGCCACCGCCGGCCTATTTTGAATAATTTGGTTTGCTGTAAGGGTTCGCTGAAGACCGTGATATAAAGATCAAAGGAGTAGTAAGCAACACCTGCAGATTATGGGGGCCAATTGTTCAGGTAGGGGGCGATCAACCTCGGTTCGGGTTGATTCAGAGAACCGACCAGTTGGGTCGGCAAGATACATCATGTGTGAAAAATACGGAAGTCACACAGAGGTTTTATGTGATGAATGGGAGAGAATGACTGTACAAGACAGGGACAAATTCCCAAGAATAGGTAGCTTCAGCCCAGAAGTGTTACAAAATTTAAGGAGGAGGATATGTCTCATAAAACCAACAAAGAGACGAAGTAAACATTATGATTATTTGCAGTTAGGGCAACAGGAAGGTGAATTACAAAGAGATTCAATTGACTTTTCTGACTCTTATCTTGAGAAGAGAGACATGGCATCAGGGAGGATTGTGGTTGCGGAGAAAAGCACAGGGTTGAACAATAAAAACGCTCTTAGCAACTGTAGTATAGATTATAAGAATAAGTGTAATAAATGTAACAATGATTATTGTAATACTGTTGAATGTACAACTATTAACCTATGCAAGTTGCACCCCATGTCGAACTTCCCCCAGGAATACACTCATGAAAGTGAGGCCAGAACAATGTCGGCACCTCTTCCGGAAGCCATCCTACAAGACATCCAGGTGGACGCGACCAAATTGGTAAAGGCAATAATCAAACCCCCTAACGGAGGGTCAGGTGAGGTCGTGTCCACAGGTACGTACAATGTTTTATATCACGCACAAACAAATGTACCCCATATTGTAAGACCAAAACAAGGTGATGTAATTGAGTTTAGTCTTGTCAGGGTGATCACAGTCCCCAATGGGAAGACTGACGATCAGGGAACCATTCCCGTCAAGGACAGTGCAATGCGCCATCCCTGGTCCTGGACAGAATTGAGATCAATCATGTCTGATTACCCAGATCCTAGGAAAGATCTAACTGTATGATCAAAGATTCACAGAAGGTATATCAACTCCCTAGACAACGACATTATTATGGTATCCAAGGAATCAGGTAGGTACAGGGAAAGCGGTTGATGGTGATGAGCATCCAAGCGTTTGAGGAGGCATCAAATCAGCCAAGACCCCAGTTCACTGACACTTGGAGAAAGCCAAGGATCTGTTACCATTGTAGAAGAGAAGGGCATTATGCTAGCAACTGTAACAGCCCACATAAAGTTAGACCCCCTAGACCAAGAAATGAGCAAAGTAAGGACACACCAAATTATAATCAGAGATCCGACAGGAAGAATTCCGGCCCACACTCATGATATGTAGTCAGGAAAGGTGAACATTAGAACTGATGGTAAGCCTGAGGTAACGGTTAATAAATTGGGAGGTCATTCACTGAAGACACAGGAATGACCAGGTGAAAAGTTGTAAATGTATTTGTGAAAAATGTTTTTTTTTCTCTCTCTCTCTATCCCCATCTCTGACGATTATTGGTAAGAATTCACACATTGCATATCCACTTGGTCCTTGCAGAAGTCTACCAAACCCCAGCATGACCTATCCGCCACAATGTATTTCTGGCCAGATACAAACAGTGGAGTAATGCAGGTGCTGGTGGGGAGGGACTGCTCAAGGAGACCATTAGACACGTAGATATGACAGCCTGATAATCTGACAATGTTTTTCTAATGCTAACAATGTTTTCTTAATGTTGACAATGTTTTAAAAATGCTTTGTTTCTCTTTTCCTATTGATGGTTAATGTCGAGTTATGTAATATATATATGCATATGAATTGTTCTCTATCTCTTTTGTTTTTTTTTTTTGTTTTCTCTCTCTTCTCACTCATGTTTTCATGGTTTAAAGATGGTATGTCACCCCTCAGTTGGACCAATGGTAATGCCAGATTTTTGCTCCTTACAGAAAGATCGTCGGTTGGGAAGGAATATTGCATCACCAGAATGTTCGTTTGGAAGACTGAGAGACAGCACCTTTGAGAGGACAGCAGAACAAGAAGAACAACAAGACGAGAGAACTTATTATCGTAACAAGTTCTCTCCCCCTCAAACTGTTTTTTATACCCCCTTTACAAATTTCTTCTTTTCTCCTCCTGTAAGATGGACTTGCCCCAAGAGACTGTGATATGGATTTTTCCGTTAACCATGATGTTGACCAGAGCAGTCTGTTTCGGTGAGAGTACCAGTGAGGTCGAGAAAGGATCCAGAAAGGTCCTGATGACTGAGAGGTGTAAATTTCCAATAGCAACTCAACCACCAAGCAAAGGCGAGTACCGGGCACGATCTAACAACCATGTTATCTGTAAACATTTTCTTTGAAGGATTGTTAGCTGAAGAAAACTGTATCTGCAGGCTTTGTAACAACTTGGTTGAGGATGGGTGCATAAAGAAATGCCAATCCAGTTTTAATATCCATATGGACCGGCATCCATTGAGTGACTATCACTCCTTAGTGGGTAACGTATTGAACCAAACAGATTGTTGGGTATGCTCTCAAGTACCTCAGGGTCATAGCAAATCAGGGCTAGTACCATTTCCTTTAACGATAGGGGAGGTACTTGAGTTAAATGGTGGGAGACCGGTGGACAGGAGGTTTAATATCTCCAGCCCTCCTAGTTTGAAGCTCCACCAATACCATGTGGATAGGTCCCTCTTATGTTTTAATATCTCCAATCCCCGTAAGCCGGGAAATTGGGAAGTGTCATGGAGCAACCTTACCATGACCTTTTCGCATAGAGCAGATAGAATGCCTACAGATACAGAGCTTGTACGCCACATAGCCAGTAGAGGAAAATCTTTCAGGTATAGATATACCTTAGGAAATAGGATTACTAGAGTTGGAGAAGTATCACCAGGATACTGTGCACATATCGTACAAACTGATACGTGTGTTAAGCAGATGGAAGAATTAGGGTCAGGAGATTTCACCTGGAAGGTTTGTAACATGGTCATGTCCTTCTCTGTCCCATATGTTCTCCCCGATGATGCTTATTTCATATGCGGGAGAAAGGCGTACAAGTGGCTTGCCCCAAACTCTGAAGGATTGTGTTATATTGGAAAAGTATTGCCTGAAGTGATGACTGTTACACATGACAAAATGAAGGACATACACCATGGTGCCCAAGCTCCTTATACTCACACTCATTACGAGCACCGAGTTAAAAGACAACTGTCAGAAAGGTTAGAGCATCCGGCCTCTGATCTGATCCATGAATCCACCGGGATTCAGGTTCTGGTAGCGTAAGATTTCACTCGCACCGCTCGAGGAGTGATGAATTATAGATACATTTCCGCACTCGCCAATTTGTTAGATAATATCACCGAAATGTATGATGACACGTTCAGATACACTGGAAGAGAACTTCAAGCCTACAACACAGAACTAGTTCAGCATAGGATGGTTCTTAATTATCTTACAGCAGTAACAGGCGGATATTGTGTTACATTGGCAACACAGTACGGCATAAAGTGTTGCACGTATATCACAAATAGCACCGAGGATCCGGTAGAGGTCATAGACCAAAAGATGGACGATATTCTGCAATTAAAGTGGGAATTTCGTCGAAAACACAATCTCACCCTTGCTGCTGTAGGTAATGAGCTGACTGGTTGGGTGTCATGGTTGAACCCGCGAAATTGGTTCTCCGGTTTAGGAGACTGGGCTCAAGGAGTCATAATGGATGTTGGAAAGTTTCTACTATGTATCTTGGGTGTTGTTATATCTATTGGATTGATATTTAGATGCGGGCAGGCTTTAATGAGGTGCAAACAAAGTACAAAAGTGATGAGCTTGAGGAGTGAGGAAACCGTAATTAACCTGGATTTGATTTATGACCCAATGATAGAAACCAGGATGTGATGAAAATGTGATTATACGGTCCGTTTCTTTCACCTGTTTTTCTGCTTTTCTCCAAGATAACAAGACCCCCTTGGACGAGGAAGTTGACGAGACGCTATACAGACAACGGATGGACCAAAGAAAGAGTTTTGACCACTTGAGAAATGGACACTTGATGAACTTTGCCATGGATCCCCAGTTTCCCTAGTATTTTTAAACTCACGCTAGCCCAACATTTTTTTTGTAAATCTGATGGCACTGACAAAGCTTGTTGCTCATGCCTAAGGAGCAAAACAGCGCAAAGAAGACGACTTTCAACTGACACCGAACAAAACTTCGACGACAGATGTACATTTACCTGACATAGAATATCATTGCATTTCCCATAAGTGTTCTTCATCTTCATCTCTACAACCCTCAGGTAGTAACACACATAGTATAGGGAATACAGGCACAGATATCAGCAATCACATATTCCCCCATTCATGTATCATCAACTAAAATGTGCATCCCCATTTTGTTCAAAAAAACCGAAAAGAGCTCGGTAAAGTTTGACAGCCCATCCACAGACCTGTACCACAGGATAAGAAGGAATTCAAATGTATACTTCGCAATACCTCGAAGCTTGATGTACAACACGTACGGCACGATGATACATGACCCCCCAAACATGGATTCATACACACATGCTTCTGCTATCTCACTAGGTCATACCCTCTTCACACCTTCTCCTCTCTCCTCCCTTACCCAACCATGGAAATGTATTAACCCCTGACATATATTTTTCTCTTTTTGAAATGTTTTAGGAAGTGGCAGTTATTGGTGACTGCCAAAGGGTGGACTGTCAAAGTCAAAAATATTACATAGAGAGACCATATAAACTGCACACATATAAGCCGCTATACTTGCAAATATGCGCAGCGAGCACAGCAAACACCAGACATCATGGAGATTTAGAATTGGCTGATGAATTGATGTCATGAATACGTATCATTTGAACAGAACCAGGTGTGCCCATCATGTTTGGTATTGAAGCAAGCAGAATGATGTGTGGGTTAGTTTGATGCTGGTTGTGAAGTTGTGGGACATTGCAGCAGATAGATATGATTATATGTATAAAAGCTAAGATCATATTGTTAGAACAATGGATGCTCAAGACAACCTTTTACTAAGTTTTCAGGGCTGAACCTGATTAGCATATACAAAGAGAATAGTGACTCAATACAAAGGAGAAAGAAAGACCCCTCCCCCAGGTACTGGTCAAACAGGAAGGTAGTGGTCAGGTGTGGCCTCAGAGAACAGATGTAATGTAGCTACACTCACACACACACACACACAGCTACCTGGCACCCAGCAGCATGGCGGCTAAATCCCCAGGACATCCTCCAAACTAAAGGCTAAGTATTGAATTTCACATGGCTAGATAAGGAAACAGACAGATTGCTTTCTGGTTTAAATAGGATATTGTAACTTGGTTGTGTGATTGTTGGGTGTTTGTGGATACTCTGTGAAGTCTGTGATGAATTGGAACAGTATACAATCTGTAGCATAGTATTTGTGGTATTTGTTTGCCTATGGAGATTTAAAATAGATTGTGCTGGTTAGTTATACTATATATCCTGTTAATCATAAATACCACCATGCAGTTACGTTTGTGTTAATTACATTGTGATCTGGTCTTGTGATGAATATGCTCTGGTTATTGAGATACTGAAGTTGTTTGGGATGTGAAATTATGAGATGGTTCTAGGAAGTTGGATTACATTGTGAAAGGTGTTTTAGATGGTTTGGAATTGTAAAATCAGAACATATGCATTGTTTTGAGGCTTGGACATTTTGGAATAAAATGGAGTCTTGTGTTTTCTGCTATGTGATTGTGGTGTAGTAGAGAGTGCCATGTGTTTGGACCTGCAAATCTAAAATGGCTGCTGCTGGATGTCTTCCCCTCCCCCTTTCAGGCATGTGGTGCAGTCTTTGGAATTATGGGAGTTTTCTCAAAATGGAGTCTAGCTTCCATCCCATGCTGTATTCAGCATTGACTAACTGCGCAGCGATTGTCTCTCACATGTGTAGTTTTATCTGCAACCATGTTGTCTCTTATTTAATGTTATCATGAGCCATTTCTCTCTATCTCTCTCTTCTTCTCTTCCCCTTCCATTTTCCCATAAATAGTAATTGTATTGTATTGTATTTCTTGTGTAGTTATCTGGTTAGGTAGTCTCTGTTATATTGTAGTGTATCATTTGTACTGTGATTCTCTTTTACAAGTATATTAGATATAATACAGTTAATAGGCTTTGGACCCTAAACCAGTATCTGTGTATTTTCTATAGTTTTAAGTGTTCACTTGAGCGTCGGTAACGCTCAAGCAGCTTTGTAGCTAGTCAGGTTACACAAGGTTGCACTTACACCCTGTATTCACATTAAGGTATTCTGTGTATTTCATTGATAAGGTTTAGACATAAAGGTATAGCGTTGTGAGCGCCTGCGCCGCTGGTGATCTCCTCGTGGTCTCGAGCGTCCGCTACGCCATAGCGAATCATTACTCTAGTCATAGCCAATAACGTGCTGTCCTGTGATCTCTGGGCCGTGAGCGAATGTGACGCTTGAGCGTCTCGCCTACGGCTGAGCGATCGTTACGCAACTAGTGTACCCATACGGTACTTCTTAAGTAAACAGCGTACAGTGTTCTTAGACTTCATAAAGGGTTGTTTATACGACAAAAGAATTTGGCATTGTCAGCAACCACATAACAGAGAACCTGCAGAAAAGTCAACGCAATGAGGCGGGCGCCCTATATCCCTTATGGACTACGAGAAAAGGATTTACCGGTAGATGATTAAAATCCTATGTTCTCTAGCATACATAAGGGATATTGGGGAGACTTAGTACGATGTGGACGTCCCAAAGCTTTCAGAACGGGCGGAGACTGCTGCAGCACCTCCTGCCCAAACTAGGTATCCTCTTTGGCCAGGGTATCAAACTTGTAGTACCTTACAAAGGTGGTGTTCTTCACCGACCAGGTAGCAGCTCGCCATAGTTGCAAGGCCGAGGAAGAACCCATAGATCTTGTAGACTGGGCTTTCAGAGACTTAGGAACAGGTAAGGCTGCCAACACATAGGCCTGTTGGATAGTAAGCCTAAGCCAACGAGCAATGGACTGCTTCGAAGCAGAACAACCCTTCTTCTGTGCATCATAGAGCACGAACAAGGAATCCGTCTTTCTGATTTGAGCCGTCCGCCTGACATAGATCTTCAAGGCTCGCACCACACCCAATGCCTCCGGATTAGCAGAAGTGTCAGAACTGGACAGAACTACAATAGGTTGATTCAGGTGAAACGCAACCTTCAACAGGAACTGCTGCCTAGTCCTGAGCTCTGCTCTGTCATCGTAAAAGACCGAGTATGGACTTTTACACGATAAGGCCCCCAATTCTGAGGCACGTCTAGCAGAAGCCAGGGCCAGTAACATCACCCTTCTACCATCATCAGAAGCTCAAACCAGGACTGTAGAAATTCCAACATTCAAATCCCAGGGCGCCGTAGGTGGCACAAAAGGAGGTTGTATGTGGAGTACCCCTAGCAAGAAGGTCTGAACTTCTGGCAACAGTGCCAATTTCTTCTGGAAGAAAATGGAGAGAGCTGAAATCTGGACCTTAATGGAACCCAGAGGCAAACCCTTATCCACACCAGCCTGCAGGAAACATAAGAAACTTCCCAAGTGGAACTGTTTTGACGTCACAGGTTTCCTGGCCTGAACCATGGTAGCAATAACCTTTTTGGAAAGGCTCTTGTGAGCAAGTCGCCGTAAGTCCGGGTAGACGAACGGTCCCTGTTGAAGAAGATCGCTTCTTAGTGGTAGAGGCCAAGGGTCTTCGACGGACATGTTCAGTAGATCTGCGTACCACGCCCTTCGAGGCCAATCCGGGGCAATCAGAATTGCCTGGACTCCCTGATTCGCTTGAGCACCCTTGGGAGCAACGGAAATCGGAAGAAACGGGTAGACCAGCCGGTAAGGCCAAGGCGATGTCAGTGCGTCCACTGCCCTCATCTGAGGGTCCCCTGGTTCGAGAGCAATACCAGCAAAGCTTCTTGTTGAGACGAGAAGCCATCAAGTCTATCTGCGGGAATCCCCACCGGTGGGTGAACTACTGAAACACCTGAGGGTGGAGTCCCCACTCTCCCGGGTGGAGGTCATGACGACTGAGGAAGTCCGCTTTCCAGTTGTCCACTCCTGGAATGAAGATTGCTGACATTGCTCTTGCATTTCTTTCTGCCCAGAGAACTATCCTTGGCACCTCTCGCATGCAGGCTCTGCTTTTTGTCTCTCCATGCCTATTGATGTACTGCTGTGGCGTTGTCCGACTGAATCTGGATTGCGTGATTCGCGAACAGAGGAGAGGCCTGAAGCAGAGCATTGTAGATCACCCGAAGTTCCAGAATGTTGATCGGAAGGAGGGCTTCGTGGGCTGACCACCTGCCCTGGAACTGCACCCTTTGGGTGACAGCACTACATCCTCGCAGACTCGCATCTGTTGTGAGGAGGGCTCAATCCTGAATCCCGAAACATCGGCCTTCCAGAAGATTGGAGGACTGCAGCCACCACCCTTGGGAAATCCTGGCCTGAGGCGACAGCCGAATCATCCGGTGCATCTGTAGATGTGATCCGGACCACTTGCTCAGGAGATCCAGTTGAAATGTTCTGGCATGGAGCCTCCAATATTGGATCGCCTCGTAGGAGACGACATCTTTCCCAACAATCTGAAGCAAAGATGGATGGATACACGAGCAGGTCGGAGCACCATGCAGTCCATCTCCTGAAGTGTTCTCGCCTTGTCCTCTGGGGAGGAACACCGTCTGGGTCACCGTATCCAGTAACATCCCCAAGAACAGGAGCCGCTGAGTCGGTTCCAGGTGGGAATTCTGTAGATTAAGAATCCACCCATGGCGTGACAGAAGTTGGATAGTGTGGTCGATATGGAGCAATAAAAGCTCCCTGGATCTTGCTTTTATCAGAAGATTGTCCAGGTAAGGTACAACATTGACCCCCTGGACCCGGAGTTGGAACATCATCTCTGCCATCAACTTCGTGAATACCCTTGGAGCCGTGGACAGGCCAAAGGGTAGTGCCTGGAACTGGTAGTGATCGTCCAAGTAGGGCAAACCTCAGAAAAGCCTGATGAGGTGGCCAAAATGGAATATGAAGGTAGGCTTTGGAACCACAAACAGGTTGGAGTGATAACCCATGACTCATTGTGGTATCGTTCTGGGACAAGGACCTGTGACTGGACCAACTTTCGGATGGCCTGTTGCAACGTAACCTGCATATCCTCCAAAGCTGGTAAGCTTGATTTGAAAAATCGTTGGGGAGGAGCACCGTCGAACTCCAGCTTGTAGCCCTGAGAAATGAGGTCCCTTATCCTGGCAGGAGCTTTCCCAGATGCAGCTGAAGTGACGCAGTCGGGCTCCCACCTCAAGATCTCTTCGGGGTGGGTGGGCACCGTCATGCTGAGGACTTAGTGGAAGCAGAACTGGTGCTCTGTTCCTGAGAACCGGCGGTTGCAGGTCTTTTTAACTTACCTCTGATGCCTCTATTTGCATTGGAGGCACCTCTGGCCCTAGAACGAAATCTGTTAGACCGAAAGGACTGAACAGACAGCCCCGGGTAGGAACGCCTAGCCGGCGGGGCCCCATAGGAGAAATGTGGATTTCCCAGCAGTGACTTTGGAAATCCATGTATCCAACCCAACCCCAAAGAGCCATTCCCCTGAAAAAAGGAGGGATTCCACACTGCGCTGTGATTCTGCGTCTGCTGTCCAATGACGCAACCACAAAGACCTGCGCCCTGACACTGCCATGGCAGAAGTCTTAGCATTAATATTCCCCATTTCCTTGAGCGAATCACACAGGACGCGTGGTTCCACATGCGGTGGATTTTGTAGATGCCGGGGAGGACTTCTGTTCCTGGGAACTAGCTGTGTTGTGCAGCTTCTTTCCTCTGCCCCTGCCAAGAAAGGACGTACCTCGGACTTTCTTGTTTCTTTGTGATCGAAAGGCTGCATTTGATAATGTCGTGCTTTCCTAGGCTGTGCAGGTATATAAGGCAAAAGATCAGAATTACCAGCCATAGCTGTGGAGAACAGGTCCGAGATCCCTTCTCCACAAAATCCTCAGCCTTCCATATGCCTCTTAAGTTGGCATCACCTGTCCATTGCATATCTACAGGACACGTCAAGCAGAAATCGACATAGCGTTGACTTTAGAACCCAGTAGACTAATGCCTCTTTGGGCATGTTTTATATATCTATATATATATATATATATATATATATATCTTAAGACAGCATCTTTAATATATATATCTATATATATACATATATATATATATATACATACTAGGGTCTCAATCTCTGCTCATAAGGTACCTGTCCACGCTGCTCCAGCGCTATAAACCCATGCCGACACAATCGCCGGTCTGAGTAGTGTACCAGAATGTGTACGCTATCCGCAGGATCCCTGAGGATAGCTGTTAAGTCAGGGCTACCATTTGGGCAAACGTGACAACCTAGTGGAAGATTCCCATCGTATCCTGGCCCTAGTAGGGGAAGGATATTCCCTGAGAATTCTTTGTGGGAAACTGCAGTCTCTTGTCTGGAGATTCCCGCTCTTTTTCATCATGAGAGGAGGGAAATTTACCTCAGCTTTCTTCCCCTTAAACATGTGTACCCTTGTGTCAGGGACAGATGAGTCATCAGTGATATGCAAATCATCTTTTATTACAATAATCATATATTGAATACTTTCCTGCCTTTTGGCTGTAACTTTGCATTATCGTAGTCGACACTGGAGTCAGACTCCGTGTCGATATCAGTGTCTATTATTTTGGATAGTGAGCATTGAGAGACTCTGAAGGTCTCTGCGACATAGGGACAGACATGGGTAGATTCCCTGTCTGTTCTCTAATCTTTTGTGCAATAAATTCACCTTAGCACTTAATTACACATATCCAAACAGGTGTCTGCGTTGTCGACGGAGACACCCCTCACACACACATTTGCTCCATCTCCTCCTTAGGGGAGCCTTTTACCTCAGACATGTCGACACAAACGTACCGACACACCACACACTCAGGGAATGCTCATCTGAAGACAATTCCCCCACGAGGCCCTTTGGAGAGACAGAGAGAGAGTATGCCAGCACACACCCCAGAGCTATTAACCCAGGAATAACACAGTAACTTAATGTTAACCCAGTAGCTGCTGTTTATAATGATTTTTGCGCCTAATTATTAGTGATGAGCGGGTTCGGTTCCTCGGAATCCGAACCCCCCCGAACTTCAGCCTTTTTACACGGATCCGAGGCAGACTCGGATCTTCCCGCCTTGCTCGGCTAACCCGAGCGCGCCCGAACGTCATCATCCCGCTGTCGGATTCTCGCGAGGCTCGGATTCTATCGCGAGACTCGGATTCTATCGCGAGACTCGGATTCTATATAAGGAGCCGCGCGTCGCCGCCATTTTCACACGTGCATTGAGATTCATAGGGAGAGGACGTGGCTGGCGTCCTCTCCATTTAGATTAGAAGAGAGAGAGTGAGAGTGAGACACTTGATTTACTGGAGCTTAGGAGTACTCAGAGAGTGCAGAGTTTACTAGTGACTGACCAGTGACCACCAGTGCAGTTTTATTATATTATTTAATATAATCCGTTCTCTGCCTGAAAAAAAACGATACACAGTGACACAGTAACAGTATACCATATCTGTGCTCAGCCTCAGTGTGCTGCATCATCTATGTATATCTGACTGTGCTGAGTGCTCAGTGCTCACACAGCTTAATTGTGGGGGAGACTGGGGAGCAGTAGCAGGAGTACATATTATTTAACAGTGCACACTTTTGCTGCCAGAGTGCCACTGCCAGTGTGACTGACCAGTGACCACTGTCTGACCACCAGTATATTGTGATTGTCTGCCTGAAAAAGTTAAACACTCGTCGTGTGGTGTTTTTATTCTATAAACGCATTCTGCTGACAGTGTCCAGCAGGTCCGTCATTAATTATATAATATATACCTGTCCGGCTGCAGTAGTGATATATATATATATATATTTTTTTTATATCATTATCATCCAGTCTATATTAGCAGCAGACGCAGTACGGTAGTCCACGGCTGTAGCTACCTCTGTGTCGGCAGTCGCTCGTCCATCCATAATTGTATACCACCTACCTGTGGTGTTTTGTTTTTTTTTCTATCTTCTTGATACTAGTAGCTTACTTTAGGAGTCTGCAGTGCTGACAGTGTCCAGCAGGTCCGTCATTATAATATATACCTGTCCGGCTGCAGTAGTGATATATATATTTTTTATATCATTATCATCCAGTCTATATTAGCAGCAGACGCAGTACGGTAGTCCACGGCTGTAGCTACCTCTGTGTCGGCAGTCGCTCGTCCATCCATAATTGTATACCACCTACCTGTGGTGGTTTTTTTTTTCTATCTTCTTGATACTACTAGTAGCTTACTTTAGGAGTCTGCAGTGCTGCTGACAGTGTCCAGCAGGTCCGTCATTATATAATATATACCTGTCCGGCTGCAGTAGTGATATATATATATTTTTTATATCATTATCATCCAGTCTATATTAGCAGCAGACGCAGTACGGTAGTCCACGGCTGTAGCTACCTCTGTGTCGGCAGTCGCTCGTCCATCCATAATTGTATACCACCTACCTGTGGTGTTTTTTTTTTCTATCTTCTTGATACTACTAGTAGCTTACTTTAGGAGTCTGCAGTGCTGCTGACAGTGTCCAGCAGGTCCGTCATTATATAATATATACCTGTCCGGCTGCAGTAGTGATATATATATATTTTTTATATCATTATCATCCAGTCTATATTAGCAGCAGACGCAGTACGGTAGTCCACGGCTGTAGCTACCTCTGTGTCGGCAGTCGCTCGTCCATCCATAAGTATACTAGTATCCATCCATCTCCATTGTTTACCTGAGGTGCTTTTTAGTTGTGCCTATTAAAATATGGAGAACAAAAATGTTGAGGTTCCAAAAATAGGGAAAGATCGACTTCCACCTCGTGCTGAAGCTGCTGCCACTAGTCATGGCCGAGACGATGAAATGCCAGCAACGTCGTCTGCCAAGGCCGATGCCCAATGTCATAGTACAGAGCATGTAAAATCCAAAACACCAAATATCAGTAAAAAAAGGACTCAAAAATCTAAAATAAAATTGTCAGAGGAGAAGCGTAAACTTGCCAATATGCCATTTACCACACGGAGTGGCAAGGAACGGCTGAGGCCCTGGCCTATGTTCATGGCTAGTGGTTCAGCTTCACATGAGGATGGAAGCACTCAGCCTCTCGCTAGAAAAATGAAAAGACTCAAGCTGGCAAAAGCACAGCAAAGAACTGTGCGTTCTTCGAAATCACAAATCCACAAGGAGAGTCCAATTGTGTCGTTTGTGATGCCTGACCTTCCCAACACTGGACGTGAAGAGCATGCGCCTTCCACCATTTGCACGCCCCCTGCAAGTGCTGGAAGGAGCACCCGCAGTCCAGTTCCTGATAGTCAGATTGAAGATGTCAGTGTTGAAGTACACCAGGATGAGGAGGATATGGGTGTTGCTGGCGCTGGGGAAAATTGACCAGGAGGATTCTGATGGTGAGGTGGTTTGTTTAAGTCAGGCACCCGGGGAGACACCTGTTGTCCGTGGGAGGAATAGGGCCATTGACATGCCTGGTGAAAATACCAAAAAAATCAGCTCTTCGGTGTGGAAGTATTTCAACAGAAATGCGGACAACATTTGTCAAGCCGTGTGTTGCCTTTGTCAAGCTGTAATAAGTAGGGGTAAGGACGTTAACCACCTCGGAACATCCTCCCTTATACGTCACCTGCAGCGCATTCATCATAAGTCAGTGACAAGTTTAAAAACTTTGGGCGACAGCGGAAGCAGTCCACTGACCAGTAAATCCCTTCCTCTTGTAACCAAGCTCACGCAAACCACCCCACCAACTCCCTCAGTGTCAATTTCCTCCTTCCCCAGGAATGCCAATAGTCCTGCAGGCCATGTCACTGGCAATTCTGACGAGTCCTCTCCTGCCTGGGATTCCTCCGATGCATCCTTGCGTGTAACGCCTACTGCTGCTGGCGCTGCTGTTGTTGCTGCTGCTGGGAGTCGATGGTCATCCCAGAGGGGAAGTCGTACTCGTAAGACCACTTTTACTACTTCCACCAAGCAATTGACTGTCCAACAGTCCTTTGCGAGGAAGATGAAATATCACAGCAGTCATCCTGCTGCAAAGCGGATAACTGAGGCCTTGGCATCCTGGGCGGTGAGAAACGTGGTTCCGGTATCCATCATTACTGCAGAGGCAACTAGAGACTTGTTGGAGGTACTGTGTCCCCGGTACCAAATACCATCTAGGTTCCATTTCTCTAGGCAGGCGATACCGAAAATGTACACAGACCTCAGAAAAAGACTCACCAGTGTCCTAAAAAATGCAGTTGTACCCAATGTCCACTTAACCACGGACATGTGGACAAGTGGAGCAGGGCAGGCTCAGGACTATATGACTGTGACAGCCCACTGGGTAGATGTATGGACTCCCGCCGCAAGAACAGCAGCGGCGGCACCAGTAGCAGCATCTCGCAAACGCCAACGCTTTGTATCACCGCTTTCCAGAATACGCACACAGCTAAAAACCTCTTACGGCAACTGAGGAAGATCATCGCAGAATGGCTTACCCCAATTGGACTCTCCTGTGGATTTGTGGCATCGGACAACGCCAGCAATATTGTGTGTGCATTAAATCTGGGCAAATTCCAGCACGTCCCATGTTTTGCACATACCTTGAATTTGGTGGTGCAGAATTATTTAAAAAACGAGAGGGGCGTGCAAGAGATGCTGTCGGTGGCCAGAAGAATTGCGGGACACTTTCGGCGTACAGGCACCACGTACAGAAGACTGGAGCACCACCAAAAACGCCTGAACCTGCCCTGCCATCATCTGAAGCAAGAAGTGGTAACGAGGTGGAATTCAACCCTCTATATGCTTCGGAGGTTGGAGGAGCAGCAAAAGGCCATTCAAGCCTATACAACTGAGCACGATATAGGAGGTGGAATGCACCTGTCTCAAGCGCAGTGGAGAATGATTTCAACGTTGTGCAAGGTTCTGCAACCTTTTGAACTTGCCACACGTGAAGTCAGTTCAGACATTGCCAGCCTGAGTCAGGTCATTCCCCTCATCAGGCTTTTGCAGAAGAAGCTGGAGACATTGAAGGAGGAGCTAACACAGAGCGATTCCGCTAGGCATGTGGGACTTGTGGATGGAGCCCTTAATTCGCTTAACAAGGATTCACGGGTGGTCAATCTGTTGAAATCAGAGCACTACATTTTGGCCACCGTGCTCGATCCTAGATTTAAAACCTACCTTGGATCTCTCTTTCCGGCAGGCACAAGTCTGCTGGGGTTCAAAGAACTGCTGGTGACAAAATTGTCAAGTCAAGCGGAACGCGACCTGTCAACATCTCCTCCTTCACATTCTCCCGCAACTGGGGGTGCGAGGAAAAGGCTCAGAATTCCGAGCCCACCCGCTGGCGGTGATGCAGGGCAGTCTGGAGCGACTGCTGATGCTGACATCTGGTCCGGACTGAAGGACCTGACAACGATTACGGACATGTCGTCTACTGTCACTGCATATGATTCTCTCCCCATTGAAAGAATGGTGGAGGATTATATGAGTGACCGCATCCAAGTAGGCACGTCAGACAGTCCGTACTTATACTGGCAGGAAAAAGAGGCAATTTGGAGGCCCTTGCACAAACTGGCTTTATTCTACCTAAGTTGCCCTCCCACAAGTGTGTACTCCGAAAGAGTGTTTAGTGCCGCCGCTCACCTTGTCAGCAATCGGCGTACGAGGTTACATCCAGAAAATGTGGAGAAGATGATGTTCATTAAAATGAATTATAATCAATTCCTCCGTGGAGACATTGACCAGCAGCAATTGCCTCCACAAAGTACACAGGGAGCTGAGATGGTGGATTCCAGTGGGGACGAATTGATAATCTGTGAGGAGGGGGATGTACACGGTGATATATCGGAGGATGATGATGAGGTGGACATCTTGCCTCTGTAGAGCCAGTTTGTGCAAGGAGAGATTAATTGCTTCTTTTTTGGTGGGGGTCCAAACCAACCCGTCATTTCAGTCACAGTCGTGTGGCAGACCCTGTCACTGAAATGATGGGTTGGTTAAAGTGTGCATGTCCTGTTTATACAACATAAGGGTGGGTGGGAGGGCCCAAGGACAATTCCATCTTGCACCTCTTTTTTCTTTCATTTTTCTTTGCGTCATGTGCTGTTTGGGGGGTGTTTTTTGAAAGGGCCATCCTGCGTGACACTGCAGTGCCACTCCTAGATGGGCCAGGTGTTTGTGTCGGCCACTAGGGTCGCTTAGCTTACTCACACAGCTACCTCATTGCGCCTCTTTTTTTCTTTGCGTCATGTGCTGTTTGGGGAGTGTTTTTTGGAAGGGCCATCCTGCGTGACACTGCAGTGCCACTCCTAGATGGGCCAGGTGTTTGTGTCGGCCACTAGGGTCGCTTATCTTAGTCACACAGCTACCTCATTGCGCCTCTTTTTTTTCTTCTTTGCGTCATGTGCTGCTGTTTGGGGAGTGTTTTTTGGAAGGGCCATCCTGCGTGACACTGCAGTGCCACTCCTAGATGGGCCAGGTGTTTGTGTCGGCCACTAGGGTCGCTTAGCTTACTCACACAGCTACCTCATTGCGCCTCTTTTTTTCTTTGCGTCATGTGCTGTTTGGGGAGTGTTTTTTGGAAGGGCCATCCTGCGTGACACTGCAGTGCCACTCCTAGATGGGCCAGGTGTTTGTGTCGGCCACTAGGGTCGCTTAGCTTACTCACACAGCTACCTCATTGCGCCTCTTTTTTTCTTTGCGTCATGTGCTGTTTGGGGAGTGTTTTTTGGAAGGGCCATCCTGCGTGACACTGCAGTGCCACTCCTAGATGGGCCAGGTGTTTGTGTCGGCCACTAGGGTCGCTTAGCTTAGCCATCCAGCGACCTCAGTGCAAATTTTAGGACTAAAAATAATATTGTGAGGTGTTCAGAATAGACTGAAAATGAGTGGAAATTATGCTTATTGAGGTTAATAATACTCTGGGATCAAAATGACCCCCAAATTCTATGATTTAAGCTGTTTTTTAGGGTTTTTTGAAAAAAACACCCGAATCCAAAACACACCCGAATCAGACAAAAAAAATTCGGTGAGGTTTTGCCAAAACGCGTTCGAACCCAAAACACGGCCGCGGAACCGAACCCAAAACCAAAACACAAAACCCGAAAAATTTCCGGTGCTCATTACTACTAATTATGTGCCCCCCCCCCTCTCTTTTTACCCTCTTCTACCGTGTATCTGCAGGGGAGAGGCTGGGGAGTTTCCTCTCAGCGGTGCTGTGGAGAAAAAACATGGCGCTGGTGAGTGCTGAGAAAGAAGCCCTGCCCCCTCGACGGCAGGCTTCTGTCCCGCTTAAATATACATTTTCTTGGCGGGGGCTCATACATATATACAGTGCCCATCTGTATATATGCTAAACTTTTGCCAAAGAGGTTCCAATTGCTGCCCAGGGCGCCCCCCTGCGCCCTGCACCCTTACAGTGACCGGAGTATGAGAGGTGTGTGGGAGCAATGGCGCACAGCTGCAGTGCTGTGCGCTACCTCAGTGAAGACTGGAGTCTTCTGCCGCCGATTTCGAAGTCTTCTTGCTTCTTATGCTCACCCGGCTTCTGTCTTCCGGCTCTGCGAGGGGGGCGGCGTCGCGGCTCTGGGATCGGACGACGAGGGTGAGATCCTGTGTACGATCCCTCTGGAGCTAATGGTGTCCAGTAGCCTAAGAAGCAGGACCTATCTTCAGAGAGTAGGGCTGCTTCTCTCCCCTCTGTCCCACGATGCAGGGAGTCTGTTGCCAGCAGAGCTCCCTGAAAATAAAAAACCTAACAAAATACTTTCTTACAGCAAACTCAGGAGAGCTTACTGAACAGCACCCAGCTCGTCCGGGCACAGATTCAAACTGAGGTCTGGAGGAGGGACATAGAGGGAGGAGCCAGAGCACACCAGAATCTAAATTCTTTCTTGAGGTGCCCATGTCTCCTGCGGAGCCCGTCTGTTCCCCATGGTCCTTACGGAGTCCCCAGCATCCACTAGGACGTTAAAGAAATTATTAGAATAATACAAAGAAGATATTTTTTATATATACGTTGTATTTTTTAAATACTTCATAAAGTCACAACTCTGGCTTATACATTAGTAGGACAGGAAAGGCTCTGCCTTATCACACATCACTGATTTTATATATATATTTTTATCAATTAACAAAATGCAAGTGAATGACAGCAAAGAAATTTTAATCAAATCAATATTTGGTGTGACCACCCTTTGCCAGCATCAATTCTTCTAGGTACACTTGCACACACTTTTTGAAGGAACTCAGCACGGAGGTTGTTCCAAACACCTTGGAGTACTAACCACAGATCTTCTGTGGATGTAGGCTTGCTCAAATCCTTCTGTCTTCTTCATGTAATTCCAGACAGACTCGATGATCTTGAGATCAGGACTCTGTGGAGGCCATATCATCACTTCCAGGACTTCTTGCTCTTCTTTAGGCTGAAGATCGTTGTCTTGCGGCAGAATAAATGTAGAGGCAATCACACGCCTCCTTGATACTGGGTACTGTATGATGATGCATATTTTACACACTCAAAGTTCCCTTAACTGAAATGATTGGTTCATTATGGATTATTCAGTTTCAGTAGGTTGGCCAATCCCGGGATTGAGAGGATCCCGGGATTCCAGACTAAAATTGGCCAGGATTCAATCCCGGGATTGGAGTTCCCAATCCTGGGAATTTCAGGATTGCCCACTACCTTAGTATTTTCTATTCCGGGCAGCATTGAGCGTCCTCAGGAGGCTCAGACGCTGCCCGGCTCCCCCTGCACAGCTCCCCCTCACTCCAGCTAGGTGCACTGCGCAGCGTGACGTGAAGTCAGAGGTCACGCTGCACAGCCAGCCGCCCGCCCACCAGCCGGACCTCACCGCCACCCTGCACTGCCCGCCCGCCGGGCCTCACAGTAAGTGGCCCACCCTCCCTCCCATCCAGATTAGAGTTAGTTATCTGGGCTGTACCAGACAGGGGGTGGGGTGGGGGGACACATTGAAAAGCAGCCAATCCCGGGACTGCTCATTTTTCAATCTAGATTCCCGGATTGAAAAAATGGCCCGGGATTGGCCACCGTGGTTGGCTTACAGACTGATCCTGGTGATAAAAGGCAACTGACATGCAGTATACACTTGACTATTTCTTATTTTTTTTACTTTTTTTATTGCAACATCATGAATCAAATACATATTGGAAATTTGTACATCGCAACAAAGTCATGGTACTGTATGGAGCATTTGAGAAGGGATACACAATGTAATTATTACAATCAAACAGTGGGAACCAATAGTAGAACCATTAGTATATCCAAAACACACATTGGTGTATACTGTATAACAAAGAAAAGATATTATGGCAATCGCCAGGTTACACCTGAATAAAGGACCGGAAGGGAGACGCCAAAGTAATACCCTCTATTAACTAAGTGAAAGGGGTGGGTCTTGTATTGGCAGTTATGTAAGATACCAAGAAGTGTTTTTTAGGCTATGGTGGATCTGATGCCTGGTAGTAAGGGGGAGGGTACAGTATCTATGTATGACTGCCACAACATGAAAAAGCGTTCCACCTGTTTTTCCTTTTCTACTATTGCTTCCACCCAATCCATTTTAAACAAGAAATTACGTTTTGCCAAAAATAAAGGTATTTGTGGGTGTGTGCTGTCAATCCATCCCTGAAGGATCGTTTTCCTGCCAGCTGCACTCAGGGCCAGTAACCTTTTCTTACTCTCTGGAGTCATACGTTGGTTTGGGTCAAAGGCCCCTAAAATCGCTCATTCAGGAGCGAAGGGTACAAAGGTTACTAATTTGGTCTCCGTGGACTAGGTGTCAAAAATACTGGATAATTGGGCAAGCCCAAAGGCAATGGTAAGTGTCTGCATCATCCTGGTGACATTTTGGGCATGAATGAGTCTCTGAGGATCTCATTTGAAAACACCGAAGTGGGGAAAGGTAAGTGTTAAAAAAAAGTTCAAGGCACAATACTGGCTGGTAACACTTTTCCAGAGTAGGCATGGCCAGATTAGGAAAATGGGTCAACCACTTGGACATACCTCCATTTATTGTACTATGGTCTATACCAGGCTTTTTCAACCAGTGTGCCGTGGCACACTAGTGTGCCGCGACCAGTTGCAAGGTGTGCCGCGGAGTCAGAGCAGCTTCCCTCACCTTCAGAGTGAACTGTTGGCCCGGGTTCTTGTTATAGGATCATTCATGCTCCAGCTGTGACCTGTGCCTTGATGACGCGGCAGTGTGATATCATAGGTCACGGCCACCGCGTCTCACCACCCAGCCAGCCCACCCGCCTGCATACACATCTTCCAGTTCCCGCCTGCATCCACAGCTTTCTTTGCCTACCCACATCCACACCTGGCCGACCGCCACTGAGGGACAGGGAGGACAGCTGACCGGTAGGGGCTAATATTTGTTATGTTATTTCTCCTGTGGGCAGCAATAGGATTTATGGATTTATGGGGGGGAACAATGTGAATAATTCATGTGGGGAGCAATAGGATTTATGTGGGGAGAAATGTGATTGATTTGTGTGTGAGCAACATGATTTATGTGGGGAGCAATGTGATTGTTTTTTCTGTGTAGGCCGATGTATGTGTGGGTTTTTTATTACTGTGAGGGCCAATGTGTGTTTTTTAGTTTTTATCCTGTGGGGAACGGATGGTGTTTAAAATATTGGTCGGTGTGCCGCGAGTGAAAAAAGGTTGAAAATCACTGGTCTATACTTTTCCTCCAAAAAGTGTAGTGAACTGAAATGGCTTTAGATGTAGGTACTGGATATGCTAAGAGACATTCCAGTGCTCCAGTCCAGTCCAACGCTGAAAAATGCCCTATCACGTGATACATAAAATCGTGCTTGTAAGAAAGCTAGAGGGTAAGGGCTAATCATAGCGAAGTTTGAGGAAACCGCCGTAAAGGTCAAAAGTCGTTTATCAGCCATATTAACTAAATGCCGAATGCTAGTAATCCCCGCCAGTCTCCACATAGTAAAGGGGTGAGCAGTCATGCCATCAAGAAAGTTGGGATATAAAATCAAGGGCAGGTATAAAGAATGGTAGGGTTTTAAACCGACGCATGATATGCCAGATTTCTCTAGTTGTCCATAAAAGTGGGTTTAACTTTAAAGGTTCGGGTATTTCTCGATCGTGCTGGTGCAAAAAGCAAATTAGGTCCATGGTTACTATTCCTTATTAAATATATATTATGGGTGAAATTCAAATGATATATCACGCCCAATCTCATGTCTAAAATGATCGCCGTTATCGTGCATATCACGCCCATAGTAATCAGGTTTATCTGTGTAAAGGGTCGGGTGCCTTGCTACTCCAAGGGTAGCAAGCTGAAATAATAAAGCCATGCCCCCGAGAGCAGAAACAGAACGGGTGTGGAAAGGGGTGAAAAGAATTGAATCCCGCCCTATATGTCTATAGTTCAGGTTCTATTTCTCTCTCAAAAAACACATGCTGTGTCCTCATATGGCAGATGCATAGATATAATTCTCAATTTCCTTCCATCCGTTGCCTGGTAACATACGGAGGCATTCCTATAATGCTGCAGACAGTTATTTATATAAGCAATGCATATTTACATGGTGATCGATTTAGTGCAGAAGGTGACCAGAAATAATTTGAAGGATGTCATTCAAGTGTGACACTTGTGCAGCGAAAAAGGTTTTGTGCATCCTCCATTGCTTTGAATGGAAGCTAGCTCCGTAAATATACTGTACATAAATAGTATATTGCAGCACATGTAAATGATTGTACATGGACATAACTGTTCTTATGTGTTGCTTGGGATGATGGGTTGCTCATTGAACTGCATTATTTTTCTGCAGAACACATTGCATTAGAATGCTGGTTGCACAAGAGTTGTAAAAAGAGCACTTAGCAACTTTCATGCTATATTTGAAGTGCCAATCCACATAATGGAAGGCAGCTGCACAATAGCTGCTACTGTAAGCCAAAACAATCCCACCTTCTCAGTTTAGTTACTATGGTTTAGACTCGTTACACTCAATGTTTGGAGTGGAACACATGGGGGCAGTCCCTGCCCCATGAGGCGTGCTCCTTCACACCCAGCGATAACCTTTTGGCCTGCCATACCCTCTACAAACAAATATGGTGGTGGATGCTCAATTAGCTTAGTGATATCATTCAGGTGCTTGAAAGGGAGGGGTATTTCTAGGCAAGAAAAAAAAAATGTTTCCCCCAGCACCCTGAATTGATAGCAGTAACCGGATTTAAATCCCATACAATATCTTAGAATTCAGATATCTCGGTTACATATATCTGCGGCTGCGCAAATATGTATGTATGTGTAAGATATTGTATGGGATTTAAATCCGGTTACTGCTATAAATTCAGGGTGCTGGGGGAAAAAAAAAATCTGTTTTTTTTTCTTGCTTAGAAATACCTTTCAAACACCTGAATGATATCACTAAGCTAATTGAGCACCCACCACTATATTTGCTTGTTGTGAGAGGCAGAGAGGTTCCTGCATTAGGAGGTGCAGGCCCTGACATGCCAGATTGAGCATTATGGGGTTGCTCCAAGCAGGGTAGCCCTTAGCTTAGATATATTGTAGCAGGGAGCCATTATTATGTGGCTCCTTGCTGGTTAAACATAGACCCAGATTGGGGTTGTGGAGGTGTGGGATGTGGTGACCCTGAATTAGCAGAGCTGGATGGCTTTAGTGTGGCATACCCTTACATTAACACTTATCACATACTAATTTCTTTCACACTATTTCTTATTTTAATGACATCTGATTTTTGTATCGCTTTCTCTATAGCTTCAGCTTCTTAAACACTAATCTATTAACATTATAGTTTTTTCACTGGTATACTGCCCTGGGCTGTCTGGCTTATGCTGATTTTTTTTTGAGGTGCCACGCCCTGCACCTAGATATAGCCCTAGGGACCCCCAACATATATATATATATATATATATATATATACAGAGAGGCCTTGACACGGCTTGGGGGCTTACACATACGTCTGCGCAGATATATGTAACCGAGATACCCTCTACAAAGCAAGGAACCAAAGAGTGGCCTAGGTGATGTGAACCAGTTATTAATTTGTTAACAGTTACGTATACATATTCTGCAGCGTTTACAGAGCATTTCTGGTCAATCAGATCGGGCCCAGTCCCAGTGGACCTACATTTACACAGACTAGGGTTAATTTTGTCAGGAGCCAAATGACCTAGCAGTAGATTTTTGGATCGTGGGAGGAAACCTGAGAAATAGGTTACCCTAATGTTTTTAGACCACATCACAAAGTCCAAAAGCCTGCTGTCCCTGCTCTAAGGCTTAGCATTTGCAATTGTAAGCAATAAAAAAAGATGGGTTTTCAGATCTGATGGTAAAGTCCTCTCAGCTAGATCCCCAGATGAGGCCCTTCAACTACTCCGCCACTTGAACATCTCCGGCCCCCTGTCTACCTCTCAAAGCACTCCCCCAGTCAACACCTCTCCTTCCCTCAAAGCCCCGACCCCCGATTGGAACACTGTTGGTTCTACCTCCCATACCTCTAAGGTTACATGACTCTGCACCTGGTACTGCCCTTGAGCGGGCCTTATCCCCGCAATGACTATCACCGGATTTCCGGATATCTTTTGATGCTCCATTAGTGTCTATACATTCTGCAGAC
This sequence comes from Pseudophryne corroboree, assembly GCF_028390025.1. Lineage (NCBI taxonomy): Eukaryota > Metazoa > Chordata > Amphibia > Anura > Myobatrachidae > Pseudophryne > Pseudophryne corroboree. The sequence continues at coordinate 624,975,290 of NC_086449.1, read as the reverse complement.
CACTATGTAAAGTTAATGTTTGCTGGTTTTTTGTTTGCATTTCTATGTTTGTGAGGGTTGGGCCTGTTTGGGTCCTGGGACCGGGGGCCTCCGCGGTTGGCCGCGCGGTCCCCGGCCCCGGGTGACCCGACCGGTTCACGCTCATTTTTATGTGTTCCTAAATAGCCTGAATGTTACTGTTTTGTTTTTGGTGTTTTTTTTTTTCTTTTTTTCTTCTCCTTCTCCTTTCTCCCTCCCCAGCGATTATATGCCTACCCCTCTGACCTCCATCTCTTCTAAGGTCGGGTGGTCGCCACACCATGTTTACTCCCTGCTCTTTTAGGTTTGCTCTCCCTCCTTGCATTCCCCCTCCTCTCCCCCCCCCCCCCTCCCCTTTAGCTCCTCCAGCCTTCTAACTACAATTTGCACTCCGCATGAGTATTGCCCACGCACGGGACCCGGTCCTCACAACCCTCTCCTCTGAGCGGCTGGGTTCACCCATCCCCCATTCGACCTCTACGGTCGACGTCGGACGAATTAGGCCAGTGGGCCTGTTCTTTCCCTGGGTCCGACAGGCGAGAATAGATTCTCTATGTTTGTTAATCGCAATCACTACCTTAAACCTGTTTCTTCTCTGTTCTCTTTCTACCTATCATCTTCCTTCTCAGGTCTTCTTCCCTTCTTTTCCCCCTCTCTCTTCGGGGGTTCCGCCGGTGCGCTTCAGTCTGAGTGGTGCTCCACTTTTTTACCATGGTTCTTAGAATAGTTTCCCTGAACAGGAAAGACCTGAACAGTCCACATAAACGCTCTCTTCTATTTCAGTCCCTCAAACAACTCAGGGGCGATGTTATATTCTTACAAGAGACCCACTTTTCGGGCGCATCACACCCTGAACTTAGGTCTAAGACCTTCCCGCACACTTTCCATGCTTGCGACCCTATACGCAAAAAGAAGGGGGTCTCTATACTCTTTGCTAACCACCTTACCTTCACCCCCTCCGATATAATAAGGGACCCTGAGGGCAGATATCTATTGTTAGTGGGACTGTTGAATGGGATCCCCTACACATTCCTGAATGTTTATGCTCCAAACCAACTTCAGGCCCCCATTTTCCATTCCCTGAATAGCCTCCTAGCTCTGCACAGATGCAGTAATGTGGTTTTGGGGGGGGATTTCAATGTGACCCTAGATAGCGCCCTGGACAGATCTAAACCTCTACCTAGATCGATGCGCTCCTCTCATTCACGTAACGCAGCCGCTTTGAATCTCTTGCTATCCCGACACCTTCTCTTCGACACGTGGAGAGTGAAAGAGTCGACCGCTCGGGATTACACTTACTACTCCTCTATTTATGATGTCTATACAAGACTGGACATGCTCTTTTTGAGTACAGAACCTGCCCAATGCATCCTAGACGCCTCCATTTACCCTAGCACGTGGTCAGACCACGGCCCAGTCACGGTGGACGTCCCGGGTCCACACCCTCCCGCCCGCCGCCCTACATGGCGGCTGAATGACAGAATACTTCTTAATCCCCAAACGAAAGCCCACATAGCCGCCGAAATCTCTCATTACTTTCATACGAACACATCCCCGACTGTCTCTCCTATGTTACTGTGGGATGCCCACAAGGCGGTTATACGAGGATGCCTGATTAGCGCCTCCTCTTATAACAAGAAGGCTAGAACCACCCGTATCCGGGAGCTCTCAGACTTGGTCACATCCCTTTCGCTGAAACACAAAGTGTCTGGGTCAGAAGCGGATCTTTCTGCTTTGTCCTCTGCCAAGGGCGAATTGAACATGCTCTTGACGGCTAAGGTGGAAACAAGCTTGAAATGGCTTAACCAGTCTTTTTACGAAAAGGGGGATAAGGCTGATCGGCTGCTAGTTTCTAGGCTTCGGACTAAGATGGCAAGGAACAACGTCCTGTCTATTCAGTCTTCCCCTGGTAAGAAATCTTGTGAGCCTAAACATATCACAGAGACTTTCTCTCGCTTCTACAAGAAGCTATATAATGCTTACGGACCCTCGCACTCTAGCCCGGATTTTCTTGCGGACGTGCGTGCTTTTCTGGCCCAGTGCGATCTACCTCGCCTGTCCCCAACGGTCTCCGTGGAACTAAACGCTAGGATATCCGAAGAAGAAATTGCCACCGTCGTTAAAGGTTTAAAACCAAACAAGGCTCCTGGCCCAGATAGCTTCTCAGCCGTCTACTATAAGACTTTTCTGCCCCAGCTTATGCCCCACCTTTCAACACTATTTAACGCAGTCCTGCAGGGTGACTCTTTTTCTAAATCGGCTCTGGAGGCCACGATCATAGTTATCCCCAAGGAAGGCAAAGATGCCTCTAACTGTGCTAACTATAGACCTATATCGCTGCTTAACTCCGATACTAAGATATATGCGAAAATCTTGGCCCTCCGTTTGAACAGCGTATTGCCCCACCTTGTCCATAATGACCAGGTGGGATTCATCCCTGGCCGTCAAGCCCGCGACAATACGAGACGGGTCATCAGCCTTGCTCATCATATCAACCTTACCCGCACCCCTGCTCTTTTGCTTTCTCTGGACGCGGAGAAAGCATTTGACAGGATAGGATGGCCCTTTATGTTCGAAACTCTTGCTCACTTTGGCTTTCAGGGGGAATTTCTCAGGGGGATTCAGGCTCTGTCCTCGGATCCGTCTGCACGGGTCTCCGTGAATGGAGTACTGTCGGACCCCTTGGGCATCTCCAACGGCACCAGACAGGGATGCCCACTCTCACCCCTGATATTTGCTCTAGTAATAGAGCCGTTGGCTGCACGCATCCGGGCTTCGACCGACATTGGGGGATTAGAGGTGGGGAACTCAGTTTACAAGATCTCCCTGTTTGCGGACGACGTCCTCCTTTCGCTCTCCTCACCGCACACCTCATTGCCGAACCTCCTCCATCTTCTATCAGAGTACGGACATGTATCGGGATATAAGGTCAATTGGTCCAAAACGGAAGCTCTCCCCTTCTATATCTCTGCTACCCACCTAGCTCGCATGCAATCCAACTTTAAATTTTCTTGGTGTGATTCTAAAATCCGTTACCTGGGGATCTGTATCACGCGCCGCTACGGTGACCTTTATAAGGCAAACTTCGCCCCCTTGCTTGTCAACATTAAGGCCGATCTCCATAAGTGGCAGTCTCTGATTATTTCCTGGCTGGGCCGAATCATAGCCCTGAAAATGAATATAATCCCCCGTCTACTTTATCTGTTCCAGACGTTGCCTGTGAAAGTCCCAGACTCTGTCCGGGCGCAAGTTCACTCTTGGTTTCTCCGCTTTGTTTGGAAAAATAAAGTCCCTAGGATAGGTTTCTCCACCTTACGTAAACCTGTACAGGAGGGCGGAAGAGGCTTCCCAGATATTCGCCTTTACTATCTGGCCACTCATCTTAGCCAAGCTGTCGCATGGTTTGCCCCTACTCAGAACATTCGATGGCTTCAACTAGAATCTGCACTGGGCCATATTACGTCTCTGTCATCATTACTCTTATCCTCCCCCAAAGCTAGATCCCCCCATTTGCAACTGCACCCTGTACTGGAATTCTCCTGCCAGATATGGGACTATTGTACTCGGCGCTTTCACCTCCTGTCATCTCCCTCTCCGCTTACACCTTTATGGGATAACCCTTCTTTCACCCCGGGTCAATCTCTGACTCGATCTCGTCCATGGACGGAAAAGAACATCCGCTTCGTACTGGATGTTTTAGCTGGGAGTACGTGCGCGCCTCTATCGGACATCATGACAAAATACGATTTCCCGGAGGCAAACCCTTTTACCTATTTCCAGATAAGACACTTTGTATCTTCTATATCGAATTCTACCCCATTCCAACCTTTATCCACTCTGGAGTCATATAGCTATCATAAACCGCTTGCTCGTGGAATTATCTCCCTACTATACTCTCTTCTCCAGGTAGGAGGGCAGCCGACGACCCCGGCGTATGTTCTCCAGTGGGAGCGAGACCTCGGCCCGCCGCCTGCTGACCATGATTGGTTGGATGTTTTCACTGCTGCCGCACAATCCTCCATCTCAACGCTAGTGAAGGAAAATGCTTACAAAATATTATATAGGTGGTACTTAGTCCCCTCTAGACTCCACAAGATGTTTCCTTCCTCTTCGCCCATGTGCTGGAGGGGATGCGGCGGTCATGGCTCTTTCCTCCACATCTGGTGGACGTGCCCCAAGTTCGTGATATTTTGGGACTCAATCGCGCACTTGATAAGTACAGTGCTCCAATCCCAAATATCTAGAGACCCGTGGTCTTTTCTGTTGGGCCTTCCCGTTATTAACACACCTCCAAATACCGGTAAATTACTGACTCAGATTTTAAATGCTGCTCGCTGCTCAATAGCTCTCCATTGGAAAAAGAAGGAGGCCCCCCTTATTAAGATGGTTATTGATAAAGTATGGTACTTCGCAAGCATGGAAAAAATCACTGCATACCTCCATAACAGATCCTTCCAGTTTCTTATGGTTTGGGAATTATGGTTTAACTCTCAAGCTCCAGCATGTAGAACGCGCGCCCCTAGGGGCTCCGCGACACTCCTACTGTAATTTTAGGAGTCTCGCCTCCCATAGAGTAGATTTGTGACCGTCCTTAATACCATATGTTCGTGTACCTTAAGCATTGCCTCCTAGGTTACATTGACGCTCCGAGCGGTATCGGCTGTACATAGAGGCGCACCGACGGACCCTCCGACTCTGTCTCTTTATATCCTTCTCTATACTTTCCTCGTCTTTCCTTTCTCTTCTTTTCTCGCTTTCTCTTTATTCTTCTTCTCCCCACTGATGTAACCACGAGATTGTTTTTCTTTTTTTTTTTTTTGTGTTCCTAATTAATCAAAGTGCTTTGGTCGCTATTGACGAATGCTTTATTTCCATTTCCTTTACTACCAACACGATGTTTTTTTTTTTTCCAATATGGGAACCCCACGATCTCTGTTCTTAGATTATATCTCTGCTATACAAATAATGTTTTAAGGATAAACCCTCCCCACCCATTGTGGGGGGCTAATGTAACCCTGTACAACTTGAAAATTAAATAAACAATAAAAAAAAAAAAAAAAAGGTGGGTTTCACTCTATGGGGGTAATTCAATTGTAACTGAAGGTGGTGAGTTGCTGCAATACTTAAGCGGCTGTAACGTCACCCCGACTTGCACTATTCGTCCAAAAGTGCTCACTACCCTATAAGGTAGCAAACACTTTTGAGTGAGATCCCGCTGCCGTAAAGTGTGCTGGTGTCGTGGAAATTCGGCCAATTGAACCAGTCGCCAGCAATTGAATTTCCCCTTAAAGCTCTGAAAATAGGATTTTAATTACCTACCAGTAAATCCTTTTCTCGTAGTCCATAAGGAATGTTGGGGAGACTTAGTACAATGGGGTATAGACGAGGTCCAAAGGAGCCGGTGCACTGGTTCCTCCACTTTATGCCCCCTCCCATAGGCAGTTATAGGTAAAACAGTACACGAAGGAGAAAGGACATATATGAGAGAAGGAACATGACAACAAAGAAATTTACCACCAGCACACCACAAACATAACAACCAGCAATGGCTGGTAACAATAACAGCAACATCTGAACAGGCAACCACATAACAGAGAACCTGCAGAAAAGTCAACGCAATGAGGCGGGCGCCCAATATCCCTTATGGACTACGAGAAAAGGATTTACCGATAGTTGATTAAAATCCTATGTTCTCTAGCATACATAAGGGATATTGGGGAGACTTAGTACGATGGGGACGTCCCAAAGCTTCCAGAACGGGCGGGAACGGGCGGAGACTGCTGCAGCACCGCCTGCCCAAACTAGGTATCCTCTTTGGCCAGGGTATCAAACTTGTAGAACCTCACAAAGGTGTTCTTCACCGACCAGGTAGCAGCTCGCCATAGTTGCAAGGCCGAGGAAGAACCCATAGATTTTGTAGACTGGGCTTTCAGAGACTTAGGAACAGGTAAGGCTGCCAACACATAGGCCTGTTGGATAGTAAGCCTAAGCCAACGAGCAATGGACTGCTTCGAAGCAGAACAACCGTTCTTCTGTGCATCATAGAGCACGAACAAGGAATCAGTCTTTCTGATTTGAGCCGTCCGCCTGACATAGATCTTCAAGGCTCGCACCACACCCAATGCTTCCGGATTAGTAGAAGTGTCAGAACTGGACAGAACTACAATAGGTTGATTCAGGTGAAATGCAGCCTTCAACAGGAACTGCTGCCTAGTCCTGAGCTCTGCTCTGTCATCGTAAAAGACCAAGTATGGACTTTTACACGATAAGGCCCCCAATTCTGAGGCACGTCTAGCAGAAGCCAGGGCCAGTAACATCACCCTTCTACCATCATCAGAAGCTCAAACCAGGACTGTAGAAATTCCAACATTCAAATCCCAGGGCGCCGTAGGTGGCACAAAAGGAGGTTGTATGTGGAGTACCCCTAGCAAGAAGGTCTGAACTTCTGGCAACAGTGCCAATTTCTTCTGGAAGAAAATGGAGAGAGCTGAAATCTGGACCTTAATGGAACCCAGAGGCAAACCCTTATCCACACCAGCCTGCAGGAAACATAAGAAACTTCCCAAGTGGAACTGTTTTGACGTCACAGGTTTCCTGGCCTGAACCATGGTAGCAATAACCTTTTTGGAAAGGCTCTTGTGAGCAAGTCGCCGTAAGTCCGGGTAGACGAACGGTCCCTGTTGAAGAAGATCGCTTCTTAGTGGTAGAGGCCAAGGGTCTTCGACGGACATGTTCAGTAGATCCGCGTACCACGCCCTTCGAGGCCAATCCGGGGCAATCAGAATTGCCTGGACTCCCTGACTTCTGATTCGCTCGAGCACCCTTGGGAGCAACGGAAATCGGAAGAAACGGGTAGACCAGCCGGTAAGGCCAAGGCGACATCAGTGCGTCCACTGCCCTTGCCTGAGGGTCCCTGGTTCGAGAGCAATACCAGCGAAGCTTCTTGTTGAGACGAGAAGCCATTAAGTCTATCTGCGGGAATCCCCACCGGTGGGTGATCTACTGAAACACCTGAGGGTGGAGTCCCCACTCTCCCGAGTGGAGGTCATGACGACTGAGGAAGTCCGCTTTCCAGTTGTCCACTCCCGGAATGAAGATTGCGGACATTGCTCTTGCATTTCTTTCTGCCCAGAGGACTATCCTTGGCACCTCTCGCATGCAGGCTCTGCTTTTTGTCTCTCCATGCCTATTGATGTACTGCTGTGGCGTTGTCCGACTGAATCTGGATTGCGTGATTCGCGAACAAAGGAGAGGCCTGAAGCAGAGCATTGTAGATCGCCCGAAGTTCCAGAATGTTGATCGGAAGGAGGGCTTCGTGGGCTGACCACCTTCAATGGAACAGCACCCCTTGGGTGACAGCACCACATCCTCGCAGACTCGCATCTGTTGTGAGGAGGGCTCAATCCTGAATCCCGAAACTTCGGCCTTCCAGAAGATTGGAGGACTGCAGCCACCACCCTTGGGAAATCCTGGCCTGAGGCGACAGCCGAATCATCCGGTGCATCTGTAGATGTGATCCGGACCACTTGCTCAGGAGATCCAGTTGAAATGTTCTGGCATGGAGCCTCCAATATTGGATCGCCTCGTAGGAGACGACATCTTTCCCAACAATCTGAAGCAAAGATGGATGGATACACGAGCAGGTCGGAGCACCCTGCAGTCCATCTCCTGAAGTGTTCTCGCCTTGTCCTCTGGGGAGAAACACCTTCTGGGTCACCGTATCCAGTAACATCCCCAAGAACAGGAGCCGCTGAGTCGGTTCCAGGTGGGAATTCTGTAGATTAAGAATCCACCCATGGCGTGACAGAAGTTGGATAGTGTGGTCGATATGGAGCAATAAAAGCTCCCTGGATCTTGCTTTTATCAGAAGATTGTCCAGGTAAGGTACAACATTGACCCCCCCTGGACCCGGAGTTGGAACATCATCTCTGCCATCAACTTCGTGAATACCCTCGGAGCCGTGGACAGGCCAAAGGGTAGTGCCTGGAACTGGTAGTGATCGTCCAAGTAGGGCAAACCTCAGAAAAGCCTGATGAGGTGGCCAAAATGGAATATGAAGGTAGGCTTTGGAACCACAAACAGGTTGGAGTAATAACCCATGACTCATTGTGGTATCGGTTCTGGGATAAGGACCTGTGACTGGACCAACTTTCGGATGGCCTGTTGCAACGTAACCTGCATATCCTCCAAAGCTGGTAAGCTTGATTTGAAAAATCGTTGGGGAGGAGCACCGTCGAACTCCAGCTTGTAGCCCTGAGAAGTGAGGTCCCTTATCCTGGCAGGAGCTTTCCCAGATGCAGCTGAAGTGACGCAGTCGGGCTCCACCTCAAGATCTCCTCGGGGTGGGTGGGCACCGTCATGCTGAGGACTTAATGGAAGCAGAACTGATGCTCTGTTCCTGAGAACCGGCGGTTGCGGGTCTTTTTAACTTACCTCTGATGCCTCTATTTGCATTGGAGGCACCTCTGGCCCTAGAACGAAATCTGTTAGACCGAAAGGACTGAACAGACAGCCCCGGGTAGGAACGCTTAGCCGGCGGGGCCCCATAGGAGAAATGTGGATTTCCCAGCAGTGACTTTGGAAATCCATGTATCCAACCCCAAAGAGCCATTCCCCTGAAATAAGGAGGGATTCCACACTGCGCTGTGATTCTGCGTCCGCTGTCCAATGACGCAACCACAAAGACCTGCGCCCTGACACTGCCATGGCAGAAGTCCTAGCATTAATATTCCCCATTTCCTTGAGCGAATCACACAGGACGCGTGTAGTGTCCTGAATATGCCTTAGGAGGGTCACTGTAGTGACCAGAGGCATAGCCCCGGAGACGCCCTCCTGAATTTGAGTAGCCCACGAATGAATAGCATTGGTCATCCAGCAACCCACTATGACCGGCCTTTGCAGTACACCTGCTGCCATGTAAATAGAATCGAGTGTAGCCTCTATTTTTCTGTCCCCAGGATCTTTTATAATAAAGGAGCCCGGGACCGGCAGCACCACCTTTTTGGACAGTCGAGAGACTGATACATCAACCCCTGGGGGTTCTTCCCAAAATTTCCTACCTTCAGGAGTAAATGGGAAAGTGCGCAAAAACTTTGACACTTGGAAAAAATTTTGTCTGGATTTTTCCAGGCCAACTTGAATAGGTCATCTAACGCTGCAGAATCAGGGAAGTGACATTAGGCTTGTTTTGTGTAAAGAAAAACGACTGCTGTGACGCAGCATCCTCTAGAGGGAGCTTTAACACGTCCCGTATAGCCAGTATGAGGGGTTCAATACCCTGAGCAGAATCGGAATCCCCAGTAACAGAATCCAAGTCCTCCCCATCCTCCTGTATTTCCTCATCTGAATCAGAGAGTAGAGCAGGTAAACCACGCTTCTGTGGTGCTGCATGAGAGGGGGGGGGATGAGTAACATCTGCCCTAGCAATTAAATCTGCATTAGCCTGTTGTAGTAGCTGAGTTTTCTGTACATTTGCAGTGAGCTGGGATAGCATATCAGCCATCATAGTTTTTAGCCAGGAAGGCTCTGGACCCTCTGCCCAAGCCCCTTCACTGATTTGTGAAGATTCGCTGCATTGTAAACAAGAAACAGAATCAGATAATACTGGAGAGAGTCTAGTGTGACATACACTGCACAGCTTGTGTTTACCCATGTTTCACAGTAAGCACAAGAACATACACACAGACAGTAATACTTTTCAAGCCTGCCCTTCACCAGCACACCCCTAGCTGCACAGTCCCAGTGAGGCTGACCGCTATTTATATCACAGTAACACTAATAATTTCTGTCCTGTAGAGGACTCAGATAGTTTACAATAGCGGATCTCCCCCTTTGCTACACCCTGTACCAGTTTGCCAGCGTGTCTTGTGAGGCAGAAAGCTCTGTGTGTGCTGTCTGTGGCTGCATTAAGCAGAGGAAGGCGCCAAAATGCCTCAGGTCCCGCTTTGAGGTAGCTCTGCCCCCTCCAATGGCGCCGGAGCTACAGTGATTTTTTTTATACTGGCAATGTCTCCTGTTTGCTTAAAAACATCACACAAGTGCTAGTTCAAGCTGTTTTTAGCCAATCTACACAGGTGGGGGGGGGGGCCTCTAGCGGGTCCCCCACAGGAGTGTCCCGTATGCTGAGCCGGTGTTCAACCACACCTTGAACCAGGGGGACCCGCTAGCGGCACCCCCGGTTTGTACTCACCACAGTCGTCAGCCTTCAACCATATGTTAGGGGTGTGAGGCGTGCTGCGATTGTGACAGCCAAGGCGCAGTGCCCGCTGAACAACCCCCCCCCCCTCAGGATGGTGGTCCTGCAGCGGGGAAGCGGCTCTGCACCTCTCAAGGCCGGTGACCGTACCCCCCTAACTCGCACGGTGCAGGTATGCTGTTGCCCAAACAGCATACCGAAAATAACAAACGTTTAAAAGAAATTGAAGAAAACTCTCTGGAGCTGCAGAGATATGCATCCTCTCCTGAGGGCACTTTTTTCTAAACTGTCTGTGGGAGGGGGCATAGAGTGGAGGAGCCAGCACACCCAATGAAGAAATTTAAAGTGCACCGGCTCCTTTGGACCCCATCTATACCCCATGGTACTAAGTCTCCAAAATATCCCTTATGGATGCTAGAGAAAAACTGTATCAAACAAACATCGGGGGTCATTCCAACCCGATCGCTCGTTGCAGTTTATCACAGCGCAGCGATCGGGTCAGAACAGAGCATGCGCCGGCGTTGTCTAGCGATCGCCCCTGCCTGATTGACAGGCAGAGGCGGTCGCTGGGTGGGAGGGGGCGCGGTCCGACCAACGCAGGCGTGGCGGGACCGTTGGTGGGGTGGGCTGCGGCGGCGGCTGCATGACATCACTCGCAGCCGCTGCGACCCGGGCAGCGAAGAGGTTCACCCGGCCAGCCGCAGAAGCTGCGCTGGCTGGGAGTTGCTCCTCATTTCTGCGGGGAGGGAAGGGGGGGCACCGACATGCGGGGCGGCCTAGCCCTGTGCTGGGTGTCCCCCCGCATGTCTGAGTGCCTAATCGTAGCTGTGCTAAATTTAGCACAGCTACGATCAACTCGGAATGACCCCCATCTTCTCTTAATCTTTGCAGTTTCATCCGTGATTTTCAGTCTTCTGGTACCTGCAGGCTGTGTTTAATCTCAGACCAACAGAATAAACCAAAGATGCTCAAAACTACACAATAATCCAAGAAGACTGTATTTGCATTGGCTAGAACCAAACCTGGCGGGTAACTGCATTAATTATGCCGGTATGTAAAATGCAAACTGTGATCTGATCGTGATAAAACAAAAGACATAAAATTTAAACAAGATCTGGTTTTATTTTAAATATGAGACAACAAAGCTTAATAGTTCATATGGGAAACATATTAAATTAAGAAGATTTAAAATTCTTTGTAACCTCTGCACTGTCAGTGGAGCTGGCAATGAAATCCTGTCCCTTCTAGAAACAAATGATACCTCTAACAGCAGTGGCATTAATATTGCACAATTACCAATGTTTTGGCAGGACAATTCATAAAAATACATGATTCCTATGAAAAGACTTCCTGAATATTTCTGTCTTTAGCAAAACCAGAATACTGTAATTTTCCACTGTATGAAGTGCTATGTTTATTCATTCCAACTGCTTCCATTCAGTCCACCATGTACACCAACGTGTTTCCAATGTCTGTCTTCAGGCCATTGTCTGCAATGTGCACTCTCTTCTCATTCAGGTCAATGTGGAAAGCAGCTTGCGGAGGTATCACAGTTTTACCACTTTCTTCTTTACCGAGAACCGGAACACGACGTGGCCCCAGCAGTGGGTCATCATACCGCATGAGCTTCACCTTTGTGACATCTATAAAGAATTATTGTTAAAGCACTGTCAATATAAAACTAAGAATATATACGTACAGTAATAATAGGATTTTAATTACCTAACGGTAAATCCTTTTCTCGTAATCCGTAGAAGATACTGGGGTCCACATTAGTACCATGGGGTATAGACGGGTCCACTAGGAGCCTTGGGCACATCAAGAAATCAATAGTGTGCACTGTCTCCTCCCTCTATGACCCTCCTACCAGACTCAGTCTAGAAACTGTGCCCGAGGAGATGAACATACTTTGAGAGAAGGATAGTTAAGGATAGTGGTGAGATTCCGAACCAGCACACACAACAAGAGGAAAGCCAAGCTAACCAAACTTGAAACAGGAACAGCAATGGCCGAACTAACATTACTTAACCAAGTAACCATGCAGGAAGAACGAAGCACTGGGCGTGCGCCCAGTATCCCCTACGGACTACGAGAAAAGGATTTACTGGTAGGTAATTAAAATCCTATTTTCTCTTACGTCCTAGCGGATACTAGGAATCTATTTAGTACCATGGGGAAGTACCAAAGCTCCCATACCAGGTGGGACAGTGCTGAGGTCCCTGCAGAACAGATTGGCCTCTGAGGACCTTCAGTTTGGTTAAAGTATCGAACTTGTAGAACTTACCAAACATTTTTGAACCAGACCAAGTAGCTGATCGGCGGAGCTGTAAGGCAGAGACACCCCGGGCAGCCGCCAGGAAGAACCCACCGACCTAGTCGAGTGGGCATGTACAGATCTAGGAATCGGCAAACTTGCCGTAGAGTAAGCATGCTGTATAGTAAGCTTGAACCAGTGAGCAATAGACTGCTTTGAAGCAGGACACCCAATTTTATTGGGATCATAGAGTACAAACAGCGAGTCCGATTTTCTGTAATGAGCTGTCCGTTTGACATAGACTTTCAAAGCCCGCACAACATCCAGGGACTTTGAAGTGGAAGAGGTGTCAGTAAGCACCAGAACCACAATAGGCTAGTTGATGTGAAACGCAGACACCACCTATGGAAGAAATTGCTGACGAGTTCTGAGTTCAGCTCTATCTTCATGAAAATTCGAATAGAGGCTCTTGTGAGACAATACACCCAATCAGACACACATTGCTGGTCTTAGCTTCAGCAAGACGTAACGGTCTTCCACGTAAGAAACTTTACATCAACCTCCTGTAAAGGCTCAAACCATTCAGACTGTAGAAACTGCAACACCAGGTGGAGATCCCAAGGTGTCGTGGGAGGCACAAAGGGCGGCTGGATGTGCAGAACACCTGTCAAGAACGTCTGAACCTCAGGGAGGGAAGCCAACTGTTTTCGGAAGAAAATGGACAAGGTCAAAATCTGGACTTTTATGGAGCCCAGGCGTAGGACCACATCCACACCAGACTGCGCAAAAAGCAGAAACCGACCCAGTTGAAAATCCACCGCAGGAATTTTCTTGTTTTCACACCAAGACATGTTTTCTCCAAAACCAGTGGTAATGTTTAGACGTTACCCCTTTTCTGGCTTGGATCAGGGTAGGAATTACCCTGTCCAGAATTCCTTTCCGGGCTAAAAGTTGACGCTCAGCCTCCATGCTGTCAAACGTAGCTGCGGTAAGTCTTGATAGACGAACGGCGCCTGTTGCAGAAGATCCTCTCAGAGAGGTAGAGGCCACGGATCCTCCAGAAGCATGTCCAGTAGATCCGCGTACCAAGCCCTTCTTGGCCAATCCGGAGCAATGAGAACTGCCCGAACCTTTTCCCTTTTTATTCTTTTGAGAATGTTTGGGATCAGTGGAAGTTGTGGAAACACATACACCATCTGGTAGGCCCATGGAGCCACCAGAGCGTCCACCGCCACTGCCTGTGGGTCTCTCGACCTGGAACAATACCGCCTGAGTTTCTTGTTGAGACAAGAGGTCATCATGTCAATTTGTGGAGTTCCCCACTGATGCGTCACGCACCCGAATACCTCCGGGTGAAGGCCCCACTCTCTTGGGTGGAGGTCGTGTCTGCTGAGGAAATCTGCTTCCCAGTTGTCTACTCACGGAATCAAGATCGCAGACAACACCACAGCATGTCCTTCTGCCCAGAGTAGAATCTGTGTTACCTCTGACATTGCTGCTCTGCTCTTCGTTCCGCCCTGTCGGTTTATGTACGTTACCGCCGTCACATTGTCCGACTGAACCTGGATCTCCTGATCTTGAAGAAGATGTGCGGTTTGTAGAAGGGCGTTGTATATGGCCCTTAGTTCCATTGGAAGAATGGTTTCCTGACTTGACCATTTTCCTTGGAAGTGTTTCTCCATGGGTGACTGCTCCCCAACCTCTGAGGCTTGCGTCTGTGGTTAACATAATCCAATTTTGAATCCCGAACCTTCGGCACTCGGTCAGGTGAGAAATCTGGAGCCATCACAGTAGAGAAATCCTGGCTTTTGGCGACAGACAAATCCTCTGGAGCATGTGGAGATGCGATCCGGACCATTTGTCCAACAGGTCCAGCTGGAAGGGTCTGGTGTGAAACATTCTGTACTGCAGAGCCTTGTAAGCGGCTACCATCTTTCCCAGAAGGCGAATGAAGATATGCACCGATATCCTGGTTGGTTTGAGAACATCCCGCACCATCAACCGGATCACCACTGCCTTCTCCAATGGAAGGAATACCTTCTGCACTTCCGTATCCAGTATCATCCCCAGGAATGGAAGCCTCCGTGTTGGTTCAAGGTGAGATTTCGGTAGGTTCAGAATCCACCTGTGATCCCTGAGAAGCTTAGTTGAGAGAGCAATGCTGTCCAACAACCGCTCCCTGGATGGTGCTTTTATCAGCAGATCGTCCAGGTATGGAATTATGTTCACTCCCCGTTTGCGGAGGAGGAACATCATCTCTGCCATTACCTTGGCGAACACGCTCGGAGCCGTGGAGAGGCCAAAAGGCAGAGCCTGGAACTGGTAGTGACAGTCCTGTAAGGCAAACCTGAGATAAGCCTGATGAGGCGGCCAGATCGGGATATGAAGGTATGCATCCTTGATATCCAGAGACACCAAGAATTCCCCTTCCTCCAGACTCGAGATCACCGCTCTCAGAGACTCCAACACCCGTAACTATGGGTTCAACGACTTGAGGTTTAAAATGGGTCTCACCGAACTGTTCGGTTTCGGTACCACAAACAGGTTGGAATAATACCCTCTGTTCTGTAGCTGAGGGGGAACTGGAACCTGAGTCTGTATCAGCTTTTGAATTGCATCCTGTAAATTTATACTTGCCTCCTGAGAAGCCGGTAAGCCTGGCCTGAAGTGAGGTGGGAGGTCCTGAACTCCAGTCAGTATCCCTGGGCGATGAGCTCTTTGACCCAGGGATCCTGGCATGCTGTCACCCGTAAGTGACTGAAATCTTTTAACCGGGCTCCCAGATGCCCGTCTTCCAGGCAGAGAGGTCCACCGTCATGCTGAAGACTTCGAGGAAGCAGAACTGGAGTTGCTTGTTTTCTGGGTTTACCTCTATTGCCTTTGAAGGCTGTAGAAGAACCCTTGGCTTTATTTTAAAATTTTGCGGTCCGAAAGGACTGCAGAGTTGGAGCAGAATAGGCCTTCCTAGCTGGGGGGGCTGTGGAAAGAAGATATGTAGACTTACCCACCGTAGCCTTGGATAGCCACATATCTAGTTCGTCACCAAACAGGGCCTCGCCTGTGAAAGGTAGGCTCTCCACCCCCTTTCTGGAATCCGCATCCACCGTCCACTGACGTTGCCATAGGCCCCTGCGTGAAGACACTGCCATGGCCGTGGTGCGTGCATTGAGCAATCCTATTTCTTTTATGGCTTCCACCATAAAATTTGCAGAGTCCTGTATATAGTGCAGGAGTAAAAGTATCTCACCTCTTGGTAAGGAATCTAACCCCTCAATTAGATTAGGTTACCCGACCATTTTCCAATTGCCCTAGTGATCCAAGCACAAGGTATAGTGGGTCTCTGGGCCACCCCCGCAGCTGTGTATACAGACTTGAGAGTGGTCTCAATCTTGCAGTCAGCTGCATCCTTTAAGGAGGCTGCCCCCGGGACCGGTAAGACTCTTACGGGACAATCTAGATACCGCTGTGTCAACAATTGGTGGGTTTTCCCATTTTTTCCTATCGTCCTGAGGAAAAAGGAAGGATGTCCGTAACCTTTTAGGGATCTGAAACTTCTTGACTGGATTAACCCAAGTTTCTTCAAATAGGGAATTTAATTCCTTAAATGAAGGGAAAGTAGCAGAGGATTTCTTTTTTTTTCCTTTTTTTACAGTAACATCAGATTCCTCCTCATCCTCTGTCGCTTTGTCAAGAATGTGCAGGACATCTCTAATAGCTTCTATCAGGGCCTGTATTCCCTGTGACAAAGCTGCATCCCCCCACCTCCCGAGTCCAACTCACCTCCCTGAACGTCTGATACATCATCATCAGTGTCAGTCTGCAGGATTTGGGACAGTTTACGCTTTTGTGGACAAATGGCAGGGGTCTGAGACGCCGGAATGGCCACTGAATCTCTATTCATCAGGTCATCTACCAACTGTCTTAAGTATTGCGTCTACTTCTCATTTTGGGATCATTTACGGGAAATATTCGAGATCATCCCTTTCAATGAATCTAACCATACAGGTTCAGGTCCACTAGCCTGAGAATGTGTACTATCCTGAGTACACTGCAGTGATCACTCTGAGTGAGAAAAACACTCTGCCATGCATGAGACACACTCCTTTGACATAGTAAAATGTGAAAGAACCCCCACACACACAGGACAATAGGTTAAAAGCACAGTTAACCCACACAGAGCCCCCTAGGGAGACACAGAGTAGGATGGAGCCAGCCACACCGCGCCCCTATAGCTAATTTCCAAGTTTAGCTGGGTCACAAACTAAGCACCCTTAGTAGGGGCTTAGTATACTATTATTGCTCCCCCGCCCTTGCTAGGACCCCCTGGCACCGCTGAGGTGATCTGAAGTCTTTGTGGAGGAGCAGCGCTTCCCTGTCAGCCTGTCTGTGTATAGCTGCAGAGGGAAAATGGCGCTGGTGAGCTGCTGGATCCTCTTATAGTGAAGCCCCGCCCCCTTAATGGCACGCGGTCTTCCCAGTTTTTTATACTGGCTGAGGTAATATTTCTGCTCTACAGTGGGTTAAAACCCCTGTGAAATGTACTGCCAGTGTGAGAATTACTAGTTATGGCTTCAGCTTGCCCCTCACAGCGGACCACGCAGCACCCTGCATGTTTCTGAAGCCTGGAGCCGCGGCCTGCTCGTCAGTGCTGCACTCCTACCCTTGTGCCGCCATTAAAACCAGACGCCGGCCACCTACTCACCACTCTTCTTACTTCTGGCTCTGTTAGGGTAGGCGGCGTGCTGCGGGTCTGTATGCTCGCTGTGGTGGGGCTTGCGAATAGGACCCTCGGGAGCTCAGTGTCCTGTCAGTGGGGAACGGGACCATTAACCCTAAGGTGGTTGGGCCGTTCTCAAGCCCCCCCCTGGTTAATGGAGGTTGGGCTGCCCCCCCCCCCCCTCTCCCCCTCTCCCAAAGTCCCATGAAGCAGGCAGTCTGGTGCCAACCAGACCTGCTTGAAAACAAAAAATATAAAATAGATGCAGAAAACTCTTCAGGAGCTTCCCAAACGTGACAGGTTCCTCTAGGCACATTTTCTAAACTGAGTCTGGTAGGAGGGGCATAGAGAGAGGAGCCAGTGCATACTATTGATTTCTTAAAGTGTCCAAGGCTCCTAGTGGACCCGTCTATACCCCATGGTACTAATGTGGACCCCAGTATCCTCAGGACATAAGAGAAAAGGCATTAATGAGCAGCCAAACACAAACCGCTGGGTGGAAGGGCTGTAAGAACCATGCAGGTAGGTTTTGCGTGAAAGGACGTTTCTTCATATGAAAATAATGTAGTAAGGCACATAGGATATAGATGCACCTAGTAAGCAACGTATTGCATACTGTATAAACTGGAACTTAATGGGCGCTTGCAACAAGTCATTATTAAATATTAAAAGCTGCGTATTATTTCTATGGGTTCTGTTTAGCAGTTAGACAAGTATGTCAACACGATAAGTGGACATGGTTTCAATGTTGGCATGCAGGTTTTCTTCTCCTTCAGTGACTTACCTGCCCCCTAACATAACGACAACCCTAAACATCTATTCTTGAAAAGTCGACATTATGACAATGTTTACTTTTCCCTTGTCAATATTTTGTTGACATTTTTCAGGTGTCCGCATCATCAATGCCGACATTTGCTGCTGACATGGTGACTGCTTATTGTGTCTTTTACCTGGAGTGTTTATCCTGATCTCTGACTACCTTACTCTTCTTCCTTCATTTAGGACTTTAGTAGGAGCAGACTCTCCAAGCAGCATAGAGGTTAGTGCACTTGCTTTGCATGTGTTTGATAGACAGGGCAGTTAGAGTATGTGACAGCAGCTCAGAGGACCGCATTCTCAGCTGTATCACCTTGACAGTATTAGGTTACATGAGGAAATTGTCAGTGTTGGGTGGGGGCTTCTGCCATTCATTAGTGATTGGGAAGGTAGGATTTGACTTTTTAACAGCGCTGCAATGGAAAAATATTTCCAATCCCCATGAAACATAAGGACCACCACAAAGTGAGAAGACATAATATGATGTGTGATGTCCAAATATGCGGACGTAAAAAATAAAACAGGGTTAAACAAACTAGATGAATTCATGACTTTAATCAATATCATGTGACATGGAAAGGGAAGAAACAAATTAGTGTACGTTGTGTAAAAACAGCCGTCCCGCTTCCTACCTCCCAGCATGTAAAGATGCCGTGCGCATGCGCCATTCACGCTATGGGAGAGAGCTTGGGGGAAGCCCAGCACCAACAGTGACGCCGCCGGCCGCCCACGCCTCCTGTAGTAACGTCTGCGGGCCGCACCGCCCACTTTAATGACGTTACATGGCCACACCCCCTTTTCGGCTGCACGAGCAAACATGTGCCACCGCAGTCCGGCACCCTGCCCTCTAGAGTTTCTAGAGAGAACACTAGAGTAGTGAGCTGAAATGATGATACCACGCCTGTCAGCAGAAACAGAACGGTAGTGGAAGGAGGTGAAAAGAATTGAATACCGCCCTTTGAATACTCCATTATTGGCAAGTCTTGAGATTTAGTGGGAACTGCCTCATATCCTCATTATCAAGCATATCCCTGGGTCACACAGGATGTTTTGCCTTATGCAAACTGCCTGGAATTTCAGGTTAGCATTGTTGTATTTTACATTCATCTTTCACAACTGAACATTTCAGTTCTGAGGGCTGTGTGTTCCTGTAAGAGTTCAGGCAGTTCCATACCACAAAGCTCTAATTTTGACTACTGACTAACCTGGACTCAAAATTTCAAGATAACATCAGCTGTCATGTCCCTACTGTACTTGCATCTCTAGCGATAACGGGGTGAATTCTTTACTACACAAGGCATCCTAGGAGTCTGCAGATTATTCCCTTCCAACTACATATGAGAATAAAGAACATGTTTTCCATGTTACATACAAGATGGCCAGAGGAACGGCCTGATTGCGCTTAATGGGGAGAATTCAAATGTTTGAAAAATTGGTTGGGTGTCTGTTTTTTCATGTCTATTAGACAGGAGAAAACAGACATCCAACTGACTGTTCAAACAATTGAATCTCTCCCAGTGTCTTGCACCATTAGTGCGTACAAATCTATAGATCTACAGACAGCCTTCTATTGCACACTGCTATTTTTATAGATCACCTACAAAGGTGACTTCATACACTACTGCTACCATCGCACCAAACAACTCTTCTTGGTGACCCAGGTCCAATGCGACTGGCAACATGGGCATCTTTTTCACATGAAATTCATCTTAATCACAATGCAATTCTGTGTGTGAGTCTGTATACAATGTACTACAATGCAGTGGCTGCTGCTCTTATCTTAGCCAAGTTCCGTTGTGTTGCATATAAAGGCTCAGTCACACATATATACAAGTGCTGCATACCGAATTAATCTAGAAGCGACTAAGAGACATTTTCAGGTGAAAAACGTCCGGAGATAGCAGATATGCACAGAACCTGACGGCTAACTGGCTTCAGGTGCCGCGTGGCCCACTGAGGCTAGATGTAAGAGGACACATCTGTATTGTGCATTATAACTAGATGATATGAACTTCACTTACAGTTGATAAAATCTAAATCTTTTATTTGATATAGAACAAAATAAATAAATAAATAAATAAAAAGGTAACATGAATCTAATTGTAGCTTTGGGAAATATACACTAATACCCCTTTCACATCGCCAATGCCGGCTCCCACCCCGGAATTGGAAACTGCTCCTTCACGGGTGGGATCCGGCATTGGACTCTAATAGCTGGCTTCCCGACCTGGCAATATGCCGGGCAGGTTGCCATAGCAGCGGGGACAGCGCTGGGAGATGAGCTCATCTCCGCGCCGTCTCTCCCTATGTAGTGAACGGGTCCCATCGACCCGGCAGACCATTCACACTGCCACTGACCCGGTATTCAACCCAGGAATAACACTGCTTTATTCCTGCGTTGAATTACCGGGTCAGACGACCCGGGATTTCAACCATGCCCCTTTCACACCACACATTGACCCCTGCAGACCCGGGTTATTAGTTAAAAAAATATATCAGCAGTCCAGATGCTCTCAGTGAGCTCTACAGTACCATGCAGTAAAGCAGATGTAACATGGAAATGACCTGCCCATTGGGCAGAAGAGCAGTTTATTTATGCTACATTAAGGGCCTGACTCACAGAAGTACGCAAAGCCGATTTTCCATGAAACTGATAGATTTTCGTCAGACTGTGCATGTGCTGCGTTGGCATTGCGCAAGGTGCCGCTGTGAACCCGCACGCAATGAGGATTCCATCTCAGACAGGTAGTGACCGTTTTGGGGTGTTAACGGTGAGTGATTGTAAAAACGCAGGTGTGTCATGGCCGTTTCAGGGTGTGTATCTGAAGTCAGCTGCGTGCCCTAACGTACAAACACATGGCGCCTGTGTGACTACTGCCGGATCCAGTATGCGTATCCATAGGTCTACCCTTAAGCCCGATGTTCCTTGTGCGTACAGGCTGCGTATGTGTACACAATTGCGTATGAGTTGCGGTAGCTCCGGTGGGCGCCTCTTTTCATTTCTGGGCGGCAGCTTCACTTGCTGAGATCAGCAGTTGTGTTACAAAGAAAATCGCTCTTGCAGCTGCATTAGAGTACAACTCTGTATCAGGCCCTAAGTCCCTGTTATGGAGCAGAATAGAATACACGGAGAGTAAAGGATAGAGAGCCCAATTTTCTATTATGATATTATCAAATATTTTTATACTGTACAGAACATCCAATTTAAGCAATTTTCAATACGGACGCAGATGTACTTGTCTTTTTTCTGTAAGGTACCATGGAACGTACTCAATCATAGTTTCAGCATAGTTTCAGCACTTTAAGCCCAAGGAAGAATGGATGTTGCGTTAAAGCTTTCTGTTACATATCACTACTGCTCATCATTTTATATTATCAAAGGCATTCATTGCTGGATGAGAGTTACACTGTAATTGAGAGGCAGGCTTTCTGAAAAGGGAATTATACTCTTCTGCATAAAATTAAACCTATTCTGTATGATCTTTGCAAATTACCAGGCCTCCCATTACCCACTACACAGCGCACTGCAGAGCTCTCTGGGGAATTTGGTCATCATGCATAGTTACAAGATGGTTACTGATAGAGGATGTCTTCTGCCTTTACAATACTGATCATAAAGACTGTAGTCCACTCAGACTGCAATAATTGCTCATTAAAACCATCCTTACTGCCAGTCATTTGCCAGGATCCTCAGAGACTCATAAAGAGCATCCTTCCCATCTCATCACTCTACTGCCCCCTTCCTGTCTGCAAGTTACTGTACCTTTGATCCCACGATCAAGCTTCATTAGACGTCTTATTACTGAATCTCTGCTGTCTCCCTGCCGGATCTCTATCTTCGTGGAGAAGTGGCCGTTTGCTGGCTGTGGGTTCACTAGGAACACAGGCACTCCAGGCTACACAGAATACAAAATAATACAATACATGTCTAGATAGATTTGTCAACGTGCAATTAGGCAAAGCAGATATAAGAGGGACAGGCAAGTAAAATAAATACTTTTGCTTCTGTCAAAACACAATTAGGAATAAGCACAACACTCAGGATTCATCTAGGGAAGGAGGAACAATATAGTCTCCTAAGTGTAATGGTGCCGATACACTTGTGAGATATCTGGTACAATCCTACGATTCCGACCGCATCTGTGAGATAAAACGCAGGACTGTATGCACATCTTATTGGTCGAATCTCGCGTCTCAAGATCTTATGTGCTGCACTTAATATTTATTGGATCGCACGTGCAATTGCATGCTGTTTTTACCACATTCGATTTATCACACTGCGATCTGTGAGGTATTTAGCTCACTTCCTGGACACTCCCTCCACCCATTTCTGGTCATAAGGGACATGCGATAAATCGGAAGATTGTATGCGCATCAGATGCACAAAAAAAGCACTTTAGATGCGCTTTGTCTAAATGTGAGCTTCAAGGGTAATCGGGCCCAATATCTCATCGCATGCAATTGCACAAGTGTATGGCCAGCATAAATGTATGGCAAATCATTACGCACATGGAAATGTAAACTGGAGTTTGCAGTTCAATAGCAGAGTAAAAACCTGGGTAAGACGGATATTGGGCATGGTTACAAACTTCTTACAATTTCATTAACAACAGTGTAATGAAACCTAGCTACTGTACAGTAGTGTTAGTAAAAATAAGAATTTACTCACCGGTAATTCTATTTCTCGTAGTCCGTAGTGGATGCTGGGGACTCCGTAAGGACCATGGGGAATAGACGGGCTCCGCAGGAGACTGGGCACTCTATAAGAAAGATTTGGTACTATCTGGTGTGCACTGGCTCCTCCCTCTATGCCCCTCCTCCAGACCTCAGTTAGGATACTGTGCCCGGAAGAGCTGACACAATAAGGAAGGATTTTGAATCCCGGGTAAGACTCATACCAGCCACACCAATCACACCGTATAACTCGTGATATTATACCCAGTTAACAGTATGAAATATAACTGAGCCTCTCAACAGATGGCTCAACAATAACCCTTTAGTTAGGCAATAACTATATACAAGTATTGCAGACAATCCGCACTTGGGATGGGCGCCCAGCATCCACTACGGACTACGAGAAATAGAATTACCGGTGAGTAAATTCTTATTTTCTCTGACGTCCTAGTGGATGCTGGGGACTCCGTAAGGACCATGGGGATTATACCAAAGCTCCTAAACGGGCGGGAGAGTGCAGATGACTCTGCAGCACCAAATGAGAGAACTCAAGGTCCTCCTCAGCCAGGGTATCAAATTTGTAGAATTTAGCAAACGTGTTTGCCCCTGACCAAGTTGCAGCTCGGCAAAGTTGTAAAGCCGAGACCCCTCGGGCAGCCGCCCAAGATGAGCCCACCTTCCTCGTGGAATGGGCTTTCACTGATTTAGGATGCGGCAATCCAGCCGCAGAATGCGCCAGCTGAATTGTGCTACAAATCCAGCGAGCAATAGTCTGCTTAGAAGCAGGAGCACCTATTTTGTTGGGTGCATACAGGATAAAAAGCGAGTCAGTTTTCCTGACTCCAGCCGTCCTGGAAACATAAATTTTCAAGGCCCTGACTACGTCCAGTAACTTGGAATCCTCCAAGTCCCTAGTAGCCGCAGGCACCACAATAGGTTGGTTCAAGTGAAAAGCTGATACCACCTTAGGGAGAAACTGGGGACGAGTCCTCAATTCTGCCCTATCCATATGGAAAATCAGATAAGGGCTTTTACATGACAAAGCCGCCAATTCTGACACACGCCTGGCCGAAGCCAAGGCCAATAATATGACCACTTTCCACGTGAGATATTTCAGATCCACAGTTTTAAGTGGTTCAAACCAATGTGATTTTAGGAAACTCAACACCACATTGAGATCCCAAGGTGCCACAGGAGGCACAAAAGGGGGCTGAATATGAAGCACTCCCTTTACAAAAGTCTGAACTTCAGGCAGTGAAGCCAGTTCTTTCTGGAAGAAAATCGACAGAGCCGAAATCTGGACCTTAATGGAACCCAATTTTAGGCCCATAGTCACTCCCGACTGTAGGAAGTGCAGAAAACGACCCAGCTGAAATTCCTCTGTAGGGGCCTTCCTGGCCTCACACCACGCAACATATTTTCGCCAAATGCGGTGATAATGGTTTGCGGTTACTTCTTTCCTGGCTTTTATCAGCGTAGGAATGACTTCCTCCGGAATGCCCTTTTCCTTTAGGATCCGGAATTCAACCACCATGCCGTCAAACGCAGCCGCGGTAAGTCTTGGAACAGACAGGGCCCCTGCTGTAGCAGATCCTGTCTGAGCGGTAGAGGCCATGGGTCCTCTGACAACATTTCTTAAAGTTCTGGGTACCAAGCTCTTCTTGGCCAATCCGGAACCACGAGTATCGTTCTTACTCCTCGCCTTCTTATTATTCTCAGTACTTTTGGTATGAGAGGCAGAGGAGGGAACACATAAACCGACTGGTACACCCACGGTGTCACTAGAGCGTCCACAGCTATCGCCTGAGGGTCCCTTGACCTGGCGCAATATCTCTTTAGTTTTTTGTTGAGGCGGGACGCCATCATGTCCACCTGTGGCCTTTCCCAACGGTTTACCAACAGTAGGAAGACTTCTGGATGAAGTCCCCACTCTCCCGGGTGTAGGTCGTGTCTGCTGAGGAAGTCTGCTTCCCAGTTGTCCACTCCCGGAATGAACACTGCTGACAGTGCTAGTACGTGATTTTCCGCCCATCGGAGAATCTTTGTGGCTTCTGCCATCGCCATCCTGCTTCTTGTGCCGCCCTGTCGGTTTACATGGGCGACTGCCGTGATGTTGTCTGATTGGATCAGAACCGGCTGGTTTTGAAGCAGGGGCCTTGCCTGACTTAGGGCATTGTAAATGGCCCTCAGTTCCAGAATATTTATGTGTAGGGACGACTCCTGACTTGACCAAAGTCCCTGAAAATTTCTTCCCTGTGTGACTGCGCCCCAGCCTCGAAGGCTGGCATCCGTGGTCACCAGGACCCAGTCCTGTATGCCGAATCTGCGGCCCTCTAGAAGATGAGCACTCTGCAGCCACCACAGTAGAGACACCCTGGTCCTTGGAGACAGGGTTATCAGTTGATGCATCTGAAGGTGCGATCCTGACCACTTGTCCAAGAGGTCCCACTGGAAGGTCCTTGCATGGAACCTGCCGAATGGAATTGCTTCGTATGAAGCCACCATTTTTCCCAGGACTCGTGTGCAGTGATGCACCGATACCCGTTTTGGTTTTAGAAGGTCTCTGACTAGAGATGACAGCTCCTTGGCTTTCTCCTGCGGGAGAAACACTTTTTTCTGTTCTGTGTCCAGAATCATCCCCAGGAACAGTAAGCGTGTGGAAGGAACCAGTTGTGACTTTGGAATGTTTAGAATCCAGCCATGCTGTTGTAGCACTTCCCGAGATAGTGCTACTCCGACCAGTAACTGCTCCCTGGACCTCGCCTTTATTAGGAGATCGTCCAAGTACGGGATAATTAAAACTCCCTTTTTTCGAAGGAGTATCATCATTTCTGCCATTACCTTGGTAAACACCCTCGGTGCCGTGGACAGTCCAAACGGTAGTGTCTGGAATTGGTAATGGCAATCCTGTACCACAAATCTGAGGTACTCCTGGTGAGGAAGGTAAATTGGGACATGCAGGTAAGCATCCTTGATGTCCAGGGATACCATGTAATCCCCCTCGTCCAGGCTTGCAATAACCGCCCTGAGCGATTCCATCTTGAACTTGAATCTTTTTATGTATGTGTTCAAGGATTTCCATTTTAAAATGGGTCTCACCGAACCGTCCGGTTTCGGTACCACAAACAGTGTGGAATAGTAACCCCGTCCTTGTTGAAGTAGGGGTACCTTGACTATCACCTGCTGGGAATACAGCTTGTGAATTGCCTCTAGTACAGCCTCCCTGTCCGAGGGAGTTGTCGGTAAGGCCGATTTGAGGAAACGGCGGGGGGGAGGCGCCTCGAATTCCAGCTTGTACCCCTGAGATACTACTTGAAGGATCCAGGGATCCACCCGTGAGCGAAGCCACTGATCGCTGAAATTTTTGAGGCGGCCCCCCACCGTACCTGGCTCCGCCTGTGGAGCCCCACCGTCATGCGGCGGATCTGGAAGAAGCGGGGGAGGACTTTTGTTCCTGGGAACCTGCTGCGTGTTGCAGCTTATTTCCCCTTCCTCTGCCTCTGGACAGAAAGGACCCGCCTTTTCCCCGCCTGTTTTTCTGGGGTCGAAAGGACTGTACCTGATAATACGGCGCTTTCTTAGGCTGTGAGGGGACATGGGGCAAAAATGCTGACTTCCCAGCTGTTGCTGTGGAAACAAGGTCTGAGAGACCATCCCCGAATAACTCCTCACCCTTATAAGGCAAAACTTCCACGTGCCTTTTAGAATCTGCATCTCCTGTCCACTGCCGAGTCCATAAGCCTCTCCTAGCAGAAATGGACAATGCACTTATTTTAGATGCCAGCCGGCAGATCTCCCTCTGTGCATCTCTCATGTACAAGACTGAGTCTTTTATATGCTCTACGGTTAGCAATATAGTGTCCCTGTCTAGGGTGTCAATATTTTCCGACAGGGAATCTGACCAAGCAGCAGCAGCACTGCACATCCACGCTGAAGCAATAGCTGGTCTCAGTATAACACCAGTGTGTGTATATATAGACTTTAGGATAGCCTCCTGCTTTCTATCAGCAGGTTCCTTTAGGGCGGCCGTATCCGGAGACGGTAGTGCCACCTTTTTAGACAAACGTGTGAGCGCTTTATCCACCCTAGGGGGAGTTTCCCAACGTGACCTATCCTCTGGCGAGAAAGGGAACGCCATTAGTAATTTTTTTGAAATCACCAATTTTTTAATCGGGGAAAGCCCACGCTTCTTCACACACTTCATTTAATTCTTCAGATGGGGGAAAAACTATTGGTAGTTTTTTCTCCCCAAACATAATACCCTTTTTTGAGGTACCTGGGTTTATATCAGAAATGTGTAATACCTCTTTCATTGCCTCAATCATGCAACGAATGGCCCTAGTGGACATTAAATTTGACTCATCGTCGTCGACACTGGTATCAGTATCCGTGTCGACATCTGTGTCTGCCATCTGAGGTAGTGGGCGTTTCAGAGCCCCTGATGGCCTTTGAATTGTCTGGGCAGGCACGAGCTGAGAAGCCGGCTGTCCCGCATTTGGCATGTCGTCAAATTTTTTATGTAAGGAGTCGACACTTGCAAGTAATTCCTTCCATAAGTCCATCTACTCAGGTGTCTGCCCCGCAGGGGGTGATATCACATTTATAGGCATTTGCTCCGCCTCCACATAAGCCTCCTCATCAAACATGTCGACACAGCAGTACCGACACACCGCACACACACAGGGAATGCTCTTAAAGGAGACAGGACCCCACAAAAGCCCTTTGGGGAGACAGAGAGAGCGTATACCAGCACACCAGAGCGCTATATAATGCAGGGACTAACTGAATTATGTCCCCTATAGCTGCTATAATATTTACTGCGCCTAATTTTAGTGCCCCCCCTCTCTTTTTTACCCTTTTCTGTAGTGTAGACTGCAGGGGAGAGTCAGGGAGCTTCCTTCCAGCGGAACTGTGAGGGAGAAATGGCGCCAGTGTGCTGAGGGAGATGGCTCCGCCCCTTTTTCGGCTGACTTTTCTCCCGCTTTTTTCTGTATTCTAGCAGGGGTAATTACCACATATATAGCCTCTGGGGCTATATATTGTGGTTATTTTGCCAGCCAAGGTGATTTTATTGCTGCTCAGGGCGCCCCCCCCCCAGCGCCCTGCACCCTCAGTGACCGGAGTGTGAAGTGTGTATGAGGAGCAATGGCGCACAGCTGCAGTGCTGTGCGCTACCTTGGTGAAGACTGAAGTCTTCTGCCGCCGATTTTCCGGACCATCTTCTTGCTTCTGGCTCTGTAAGGGGGACGGCGGCGCGGCTCCGGGAACGAACACCAAGGACGGGTCCTGCGGTCGATCCCTCTGGAGCTAATGGTGTCCAGTAGCCTAAGAAGCCCAAGCTACCTGCAAGCAGGTAGGTTCGCTTCTTCTCCCCTTAGTCCCTCGTTGCAGTGAGCCTGTTGCCAGCAGGTCTCACTGTAAAATAAAAAACCTAACATATACTTTCTTTCTAGGAGCTCAGGAGAGCCCCTAGTGTGCATCCAGCTCGGACGGGCACAGAAATCTAACTGAGGTCTGGAGGAGGGGCATAGAGGGAGGAGCCAGTGCACACCAGATAGTACCAAATCTTTCTTATAGAGTGCCCAGTCTCCTGCGGAGCCCGTCTATTCCCCATGGTCCTTACGGAATCCCCAGCATCCACTAGGACGTCAGAGAAATAATGGAACACAAGTCCACAAAGCCTGGCTGAGTTTATATATAAGCAGTCTCCTTTTTGCTTCAGTAGCAGTGACACTGCAGGATACTGCAAGTGTGCTGCAACCAGCATTGTCGCGTGTGAAGTCAAACACACAGCCATCTCCACTCACAAATGGAGGGAAAAAAAATAGGATTTGGGTACTTACCAGATAAATCCTTTCCTTTGAATTCATAGGGGTCACTTGAGTACTCTCGGGATATGGACGGGGCGTTAGCAGGGACAGGCACATTAAAATATTTAAATTAGTAACCCTCCAAGCCCTCCATACTCCCAAGATGCCTCAGTGTTTACTTGCTGAGCCGAACAGGAGCGAAAGAGAGGATGAACAATGGAGAATTACATATAACATAACATAATGGACAACTAGAAAGTTGACACGATAACATTCAAAAAAGCCAGTGTTAATGTGTTCCATAAAATAAACTGAACTTACCACAAGACAGGTGAACCCGCTCTGGGCGGGAGTCCAATGACCCCTATGGATTCAAAGAAAAGGATTTATCTGGCAAGTACCAAAATCCTATTTTCTTCTTCATCCACTAGGGGTCCCTGGAGTACTCTTGGGATGTACCAAAGTTTCTCCCTTGGGCGGGAGAGCTGGTTGGCACCTGTAACACTAGACGGCCAAAGCTAGTTGCTGATGCCGGAAAAGTATACATTTTGTAAAAGCGCACAAACGTGTGCACTGACGACCATGTAATTTCACGGCAAAGTTGCGTCGTGGAAGCCCTACGACCTGCTGCCCATGACGTTCCAGTGGAACGCGTTGAAATAGACGCAAGTGGTTGTAGACTAGCATGAAAAGAAGCCTGACGAATGGTCAGCCTAATCCATCTAGGCAAGGTCTGTTTGGAAGCTGGCCAACATACCTTGACGGCATCATAGAGAACAAATAATATATCTATTTTACATACGGTTGATGCTTGAGCTACATAAAACGCGAAGCGTGTGAACCACATCCAAAGATTTTTTTTAGCTAGAGTTCCTGAACCTTCTGAAAAACAGGAACTACGATTGGTTGATTTATATGAAAAGAGGATACTACCTTTGGTAGAAAAGCGGGATTCGTCTGACGTTCCGCTCTGTCATTCTGAAACACCAGATACGGTGGTTTGCATGACGCACCCAATCCTAAAACACTCCTTGCCGAAGCTAAGGCTAATAGAAAAACAGTTTTCCAAGTTAGAAACTGAACATCCACTTGTTTTAAGGGTTCAAAAATTGAGGACTGCAAAAAAATCTAAACTAGATTCAAGTCCCATGCAGTTGTAGGTGGTATAAAATGAGTTGAACTCCAAGGACACCTTGCAGGAATGTATGCACTGTTGGCAAAAGAGCCAAACGGTACTGAAAAAAAAAGTGACAAAGTAGAAACCTGCACCTTTAGTGTCGCTGAACTTAGTCCTCAATCTAAACCCATCTGTAAAAATAGCAAAAGACGGGATAACTTGAAAGAAAATGTCGGAAACATCCGAGATTCACACCAACCAATATAAGCTTGCCCAATCTTGTGATAATGAGCTGCTGTAACTGGCTTCCTAGCACGTAACCTGGTTGGTATAACTGACTCTGGAGTGTTCTCTCGTCTTGAGAGCGTGGTTTCAACAGCCACCCCGTCAAACGCAGCCGCGCTAAATCGGGGGAAAGAAACGGACCCTGTTGCAGAAAGTCTAGGCGTAGCGGAAGCGGCCACGGATCGTCTGCGAGTAGACCGCGGAGATCCGAGAAACACGCTCTCCGAGGCCAATGAGGCGCCACTAGTATGATGGTCCGAGCATCCGAGGAAGCAGCAGAAATGGTGGAAATAGATACACGAGGCTGTACGGCCACGCTATTGTGAGAGCATCCACTGCCACTGCCTTTGGATCTTACACTTACTTGGGTGTCTGATGATTTTGGCGAGATGCCATTAGATCCACCTGTGGGTAATGACGAATACTTTGTGCTTTCTCTTCTAGCGGGTAAATTTGGTAATCCACCGTATTAAGACTCATTCCTAGAAATTGATGTGAGTTTGCATCCTGGAGAGCCAGCAAAATCATGAATTCCAGTGGTTCTAAACCTGTAATCACTGACCACAGGGTTTCCATCTTGAATGTGTAGTAAGTGACGTACTGATTGAGCCCCTTTAGGTTCAATATCGGTTTGACTGAACCGTCCGGCTTTGGTACTACAAAAAGATGGGAATAAATCCCTTGACCTTGTTGGTGTACTGGTACCTGTACTAGAAACTGAATAGCGGTCTGCAGAACTGGCTTCTTGTCTGCTGACACAGACATATCTGTCTTGAAAAACCGCATTGGTGGTAGACAATCGAACTCTATTTTGTAACCTTTTGTAACTAAATTGCAGATACACCCATCTGTGGATGTCTGAAATAACACCAAGTGAAACGTGTGAAGGCCTGCTCCTACAGCTGAAGATCAGAGATGGGCTGGAAGCCCGTCATGCCACTTGTTTGTCAGCTGGCTTTGTGTCTTGACGACACTTAGTGGTTGTTGAAAACCACGTCCTCTACCACGTCTACTCTGCACGGTTGTTCCTCGAGCACTGCCTCGAAAGGACTGAGGTCTAAAAGATTTGAACGCTGGTCCAGCGTATTTCCTTTGAGCAACTGCAGCTGGCAAAGGTAGGAAAACGGACTTTCCCCCAGTAGCCTCAGAAATCCATTTGTCCAATTCAGGACCAAATAACTTATCGCCAGTATAAGGCAACGCCTCTATTCCTCGTTTTGACTTCGCCTCGGCCTACCAAGAATGCAACCCAAGCGCCCGTCGGCCCCGAAATTATTGAAGCTGAAACCGAGAACTAACTTGTCCGACATCCATAGAAGCCATACCTAAATACTCAACCGATTCACCAATGTGATCGGTAAGAAGTATAACCTGGTCTGAGGAAACTCTTGTAGGCCTAACCAGAGCTGTTTCGCCCATGCAACTACAGCCTTGTTAACCCAAACTCCAACTAAAGCAGGTCTAAGCAACAACCTTGCTGCTGTATACATAGACTTTAGCATGGCCTCCATCTTAGGCTCTGACGAGTCTTTAAGCGTTGTTGCAGCTGGGACTGGAATAGTTAACTTCTTTGAAGTGTTGAAACGGATGTGTATATATATATATATATATATATATATATATATATATATAAAATATTTATGTAATTATCTCAGTAGGGGATCCAAAAATGTGATTTTGAATTTTGGATAAGGGATACTCATCCTGTACCAACCAAGAAGCAAATTAGAGAAAGTATCAATGATTGTCCTGGATGGGAATGTGTTAGGAGAAAACAGATATTCCCGCTTTCTAAAATACTGATGAAAGAAACTCCATTTGGGCTCGTACCCATAGAAGAAACTTGTTGATTTACTTTACATCCAAAATAGTAGTGAGGGAAACCCCTCTTTTCATATGGGTTTTGGACTGCTGTAACCAAAAACCCTTAGCCATACGATTTGTGCTGTTCCAGGTCACCCTGTAAAAAGCTGAAAAAAGGTGCAAAATTGTGAGAACTGCCAACAAACAAACAAGCAGCTGTACTCCGCCATATGTACTAGATACAGCAAAAAGTGTTTGTGATTTAATGAAGCAGAACAGCCAGATGCGAGAAAAAAAACATACAAACAGAGACCTGGGAGGACACAACCAAGAACCAAAGTCCACAACAACCACACTGCAGACCAGAGCCCACAAAAAAAAAAAAATCTAAGCAAGTCAACAAACAACAAGTAGTCAACATAACAGTGCCATGAGGGCGTCCAGTGTCCCCATGGCCTCGTAGAAAGGGATTTATCAGTAAGTACCAAATTCCTGTTTTTTCCTTCCATCACTGGGGAACACTGGAGTTACACTGGTATGTCCCAAAGCTGTCCTCACGTGCGGGAAAGCACTGAGAAACCTGTCGCACCCGAAAGCCAAACCCGGCTTCGTTGGATGCAAAAATAGATAGAACTCGACAGATGTATGAACCGAAGACTGGGTAGCAGCACAACAGAGCTAAGCCGCTGAAGCCCCACACTGTGCAGTCCATGAGGCCTCAACCGACTTAGTGGACTGTGCCAAAACAGACCCAGGCGCAGACCAGCCATTAGTTACATAGGCTTGGTTAATAACCATGCAAGTTTATCCGAAAATGGTCTGCTTGTAAGCAGGCCAGTCTTCGTCCATCTAAAGCTAGGTACACACTATAAAATTATCTGTCCAATCTGGCTGGTTGGAATGAAAATCTGGTAATGTATGGGAGTGACAATCATTGGCTCCCATACACTGGAAAACTAATAAAACTAGTCATCCAGATGAACTATTTATGCAAACAGATTTACCAAATTGTCTGAACGGCTGGTTTTGTCCATTTTTCAGTGTTTGGGAGCAAATGTTCGATTGTCATTTGCATCCATACAATACTAGATTTTAATTCCAACCAGACAGATTGGACAGATAATTGTATAGTGAGTACCTAGCTTTACATTGTGAAGCAGTGCAATGCATATACACCTACAGGGCCTGTACCTTATCTAAAGAAAATAAAGAAACCTCCTCAGACAAAAGAACAGGAAGCACAATAGGCTGCTCTAAAGTGGAAATCCGAAACAACCTTGGCCAAAAAAGGAAGACTTCTTACGGAGCTCAGCCTGGTCGTCACAAATAGAAAAACCAGACAGTGAGAACAGCCCAAGCTCAGACAACCTCCACCGAGCTGATGCAAGGGCCAAGCTCAAAGCCATTTTCCAAGACAAATACTTGAGGTCCACTTCTTCCAGGAAGTCAAACACCTCCGACTACTGAAAATGTAAACCTAAGTTAAGATCCCATTGTGACACAAATGGCAGCTGAACACAAGGTCAACTGACGCTGAAAATAAACGATAAAGCAGAAACGCTGAAATAATGATAGAGCAGAAATTCACAGACTTAAAACAATAAAGTAGAAGCTGGTGGCTGTACAGAAATAGTCTGCCTCTCAATTTGTTGATAAGGCGATAACATGTTTTTCTGCCCATCTCAGAATTCAAGAGCTATTCACATATGGATAGACTACTCAGAGTTCCCCTTTGGTTATTACATAGTTACATAGTTGGTGAGGTTGAAAAAAGACAAAATGTCCATCGAGTTCAACCTGTATTATAAAATTATATTTCATTTATATGCTGTAACCTTGGATATTTCTATCAGTTAGGAATTCATTTAACCCACCGCTGTGCGTTGTATCTCAGCATATGGATGTCCTTCGAAGCGCTGACCTGCTGCATTCTACGCATTGAAGACCCAGAATATTTATCAGTAGAAGGGCCTACTGACACGACCACTGCCCCAGGAACAGAGCCTGCAGGACCATAGCTCATCAGCCCCTCAAGTGCCATTGTCACCAGGATCCCAGATCGCAAACGGATGACCCGCCCTTAGGTGTTTAACCACAAGGGAATGGGGAGAAGAGTCTGAAAGGAAATGACTGAGCCGGTCTAACTGAATGTGAAAGGGAAGAAAAACGTTCACTGCAAGGCCATGTTTAAAATCATGCCCAGGAACAGAAGCCGCAGAGACGGTACCATATGGGACGTCTTGATATTGACGATCCAGCCATGGGCAATGAAAACACAATGTGTTAAGAGTCACATTATCTCCAAGGACATCCAACCATGGTGCCTTGATAAGAAGCCTGGATCAGCAGCACTGTGTAATAAGCCTCCATGTGGCACCTCGGAGTCACTCCCATTCCAGGTTCTAGGTGTTGCACAACAGCTTAATACACACAGCACTATCGATTCCATGGATAACCAGCTAACACATATTACAAACAGCATAACATGTATGTTTATGTGCTAAGCGGCCACTCCCTGCACTGTGGGGTTGGCACTGCAGTCCATGGGCTGCAGTTGCTGCTAGTTGAGGCTACAGCTATGAGCACCCAGCATTCAGCAATGGGAGCTGGGCAGCCCGTAAACATTATATTCTCTTACTCTTCTTCAATGAGACATTATCGATGATCTAGTTTAAAGGTTGACTTGTAACTGAAATACCATGCACACACCTTTTTAAATCATAAGCTTTTTATGGAATTTATGAACACTAACAGCTATGCACCCATTCCACACCAAATACACTGGGTACCAATGATATATTTTATTGAAAGGTTTCATTTTATTACAGCATTGCTTACTGCAAACGCACAAAACAAAATTCTTTATGTGCTACATAAATTACATGTAATGGTATGATGTAAAAATAAGATTTTACTTACCGATAAATCTATTTCTCGTAGTCCGTAGTGGATGCTGGGACTCCGTAAGGACCATGGGGAATAGCGGCTCCGCAGGAGACAGGGCACAAAATAAAAGCTTGAGATATCAGGTGGTGTGCACTGGCTCCTCCCCCTATGACCCTCCTCCAAGCCAGTTAGGACACTGTGCCCGGACGAGCGTACATAATAAGGAAGGATATTGAATCCCGGGTAAGACTCATACCAGCCACACCAATCACACCGTACAACTCGTGATCTGAACCCAGTTAACAGTATGATAAATTTAAAGGAGCCTCTGAAAGGATGGCTCAACAATAATAACCCGAATTTTTTGTAACAATAACTATATACAAGTATTGCAGACAATCCGCACTAGGGATGGGTGCCCAGCATCCACTACGGACTACGAGAAATAGATTTATCGGTAAGTAAAATCTTATTTTCTCTAACGTCCTAAGTGGATGCTGGGACTCCGTAAGGACCATGGGGATTATACCAAAGCTCCCAAACGGGCGGGAGAGTGCGGATGACTCTGCAGCACCGAATGAGAGAACTCCAGGTCCTCCTCAGCCAGGGTATCAAATTTGTAGAATTTAGCAAACGTGTTTGCCCCTGACCAAGTAGCTGCTCGGCAAAGTTGTAAAGCCGAGACCCCTCGGGCAGCCGCCCAAGATGAGCCCACTTTCCTTGTGGAATGGGCTTTTACTGATTTTGGCTGTGGCAATCCTGCCACGGAATGTGCAAGCTGAATTGTACTACAAATCCAACGAGCAATCGTCTGCTTTGAAGCAGGAGCACCCAGCTTGTTGGGTGCATACAGGATAAACAGCGAGTCAGTTTTCCTGACTCCAGCCGTCCTGGAAACATATATTTTCAAGGCCCTGACAACGTCCAGCAACTTAGAGTCCTCTAAGTCCCTAGTAGCCGCAGGTACCACAATAGGTTGGTTCATGTGAAATGCAGAAACCACCTTAGGTAGAAATTGAGGACGAGTCCTCAATTCCGCCCTGTCAGAATGAAAATTTAGGTAAGGGCTTTTACATGATAAAGCCGCCAATTCTGACACACGCCTAGCTGAAGCCAAGGCCAACAGCATCGACACCTTCCACGTGAGATATTTTAAATCTACCGTAGACAATGGTTCAAACCAGTGTGATTTTAGAAATCTCAACACAACATTGAGATCCCAAGGTGCCACTGGAGGCACAAAAGGAGGCTGTATGTGCAGCACCCCTTTCACAAATGTCTGAACTTCAGGTACTGAAGCCAGTTCTTTCTGGAAGAATATCGACAGGGCCGAAATTTGAACCTTAATGGACCCTAATTTTAGGCCCATAGACAGTCCTGTTTGCAGGAAATGCAAGAAACGACCCAGTTGAAATTCCTGTGTAGGGGCCTTCTTGGCCTCACACCACGCAACATATTTACGCCAAATGCGGTGATAATGTTTTGCGGTTACTTCCTTTCTGGCTTTTACCAGAGTAGGGATGACTTCTTCTGGAATGCCCTTGTCCTTCAGGATCCGGCGTTCAACCGCCATGCCGTCAAACGCAGCCGCGGTAAGTCTTGGAACAGACAAGGCCCCTGCAGTAGCAGGTCCTGTCTTAGAGGTAGAGGCCACGGTTCGTCCGTGAGCATCTCTTGAAGTTCCGGGTACCAAGACCTTCTTGGCCAATCCGGAACCACGAGTATAGTTCTTACTCCTCTCCTTCTTATGATTCTCAATACTTTCGGTATGAGGGGCAGAGGAGGGAATACATACACTGACTGGTACACCCACGGCGTTACCAGAGCGTCCACTGCTATTGCCTGAGGGTCCCTTGACCTGGCGCAATATCTGTCCAGTTTTTTGTTTAGACGTGACGCCATCATGTCCACCTTTGGTCTTTCCCAACGGTTTACAATTTGGTGGAAGACTTCTGGGTGAAGTCCCCACTCTCCCGGGTGAAGGTCGTGTCTGCTGAGGAAGTCTGCTTCCCAGTTGTCCACTCCCGGAATGAACACTGCTGACAGTGCTATCACATGATTTTCCGCCCAGCGAAGAATCCTTGCAGTTTCTGCCATTGCCCTCCTGCTTCTCGTGCCGCCCTGTCTGTTTATGTGGGCGACTGACGTGATGTTGTCCGACTGGATCAACACCGCCTGACCCTGAAGCAGAGGTTTTGCTTGAATTAAGGCATTGTAAATGGCCCTTAGTTCTAGAATGTTTATATGAAGAGATGTTTCCATGCTTGACCACAAGCCCTGGAAATTCCTTCCCTGTGTGACTGCTCCCCAGCCTCTCAGGCTGGCATCCGTGGTTACCAGGATCCAATCCTGAATGCCAAATCTGCGGCCCTCTAGTAGATGAGCCCTCTGAAGCCACCACAGGAGAGACACCCTTGTCCTTGGCGACAGGGTTATCCGTTGATGCATCTGAAGATGCGATCCGGACCATTTTCCCAGTAGATCCCACTGAAAAGTTCTTGCATGGAATCTTCCGAATGGAATCGCTTCGTAAGAAGCCACCATTTTTCCCAGGACCCTTGTGCACTGATGCACTGAGACCTGTCCTGGTTTTAGGAGGTTCCTGACTAGCTCGGATAACTCCCTGGCCTTCTCCTCCGGGAGAAACACCTTCTTCTGGACTGTGTCCAGAATCATTCCTAAGAACAGTAGACGTGTCGTTGGAATCAGCTGCGATTTTGGAATATTTAGAATCCATCCGTGCTGACTTAGCACTACCTGAGATAGTGCCACTCCGACTTCTAACTGTTCCTTGGTTCTTGCCCTTATCAGGAGATCGTCCAAGTAAGGGATAATTAAGATGCCTTTTCTTCGTAGAAGAATCATCATTTCGGCCATTACCTTGGTAAAGACCCGAGGCGCCGTGGACAATCCAAACGGCAGCGTCTGAAACTGATAATGACAGTTTTGTACTACAAACCTGAGGTACCCTTGGTGAGAAGGATATATTGGGACGTGGAGATAAGCATCCTTGATGTCCAGCGACACCATATAGTCCCCCTCTTCCAGGTTCGCTATCACCGCTCTGAGTGACTCCATCTTGAATTTGAACCTTTTTATGTAAGTGTTCAAAGATTTTAGATTTAATATTGGTCTCACCGAGCCGTCCGGCTTCGGTACCACAAATAGTGTGGAATAATACCCCTTCCCCTGTTGTAAGAGGGGTACCTTGATTATCACCTGCTGGGAGTACAGCTTGTGAATGGCTTCCAGAACTGCCTCCCTGTCGGAGGGAGACTTTGGTAAAGCAGACTTCAGGAACCGATGAGGAGGAAACGCCTCGAATTCCAGTTTGTACCCCTGTGATACTACCTGTAGAATCCAGGGATCCACTTGCGAGTGAGCCCACTGCGCGTTGAAATACTTGAGACGGGCCCCCACCGTGTCTGAGTCTGCTTGTAAAGCCCCAGCGTCATGCTGAAGACTTGGCAGAAGCAGGGGAGGGCTTCTGCTCCTGGGAAGCGGCTGCATGGTGCTGCCTTTTTCCTCTTCCTCTGCCCTTGGGCAGAAAAGAGTGACCTTTTGCTCGCTTGTACTTATGGGAACGAAAGGACTGAGTTTGAAAAGACTGTGTCTTTTTCTGTTGATGTGAAGTAACCTGGGGTAAAAAGGTGGATTTTCCAGCCGTTGCCGTGGCCACCAGGTCTGTTAGACCAGCCCCAAATAACTCCTCCCCCTTATACGGCAATACTTCCATGTGCCGTTTGGAATCTGCGTCCCCTGACCACTGTCTGGTCCATAATGCTCTTCTGGCAGAGATGGACATTGCGCTTACTCTTGATGCCAGGGTACAAATATCCCTCTGCGCATCACGCATATATAGCAATGCATCCTTTAAATGTTCTATAGTTAACAGAATATTGTCCCTATCCAGGGTATCAATATTCTCAGTCAGGGAATCCGCCCATGCGACTCCAGCACTGCACATCCAGGCTGATGCGATTGCTGGTCGCAGTATAACACCAGTATGTGTGTATATACTTTTCAGGATATTTTCCAGCCTCCTATCAGCTGGTTCTTTGAGGGTGGCCGTATCAGGGGACGGTAACGCTACTTGTTTAGATAAACGTGTGAGCGCCTTATCTACCCTAGGGGGTGTTTCCCACCGTGCCCTAACCTCTGGCGGGAAAGGGTATAGTGCTAATAACTTATTAGAAATTAGCTGTTTTTTATCGGGGGAAACCCACGCTTTATCACACACCTCATTTATTTCCTCAGACTCAGGAAAAACTATTGGCAGTTTTTTCACACCCCACATAATACCCGCCTTTGAGGTATTTGTAGTGTCAGAAAGGTTCAATGCCTCTTTCATTGCCGTGATCATGTAACGTGTGGCCCTACTGGACATTACGTTTGTCTCGTCACCGTCGACACTAGATTCAGTATCTGTATCTGGATCCGTGTCGACCCACTGAGGTAGCGGCCGTTTTAGGGCCCCTGAGGGTGTCTGAGACGCCTGAACAGGCACTAATTGATTTGCCGGCTTTCTCATGTCGTCAACAGTTTTTTGTAAATTGCTGACATTATCACTTAATTGCTTAAACACAATCATCCAGTCAGGTGTCGACTCCCTAGGGGGTGACATCACTAACACAGGCAACTGCTCCGCCTCCACCTCATTTTCCTCCTCATACATGTCGACACACGCGTACCGACACACAGCACACACACCGGGAATGCTCTGATAGAGGACAGGACCCCACTTAGCCCTTTGGAGAGACAGAGGGAGAGTCTGCCAGCACACACCCAGCGCTATATATATATACAGGGATAACCTTATATAAGTGTTAATCCCTTATAGCTGCTGTTAATCTAGTTATTTGCTGCCAAAATGCCCCCCCTTCTCTTTTTTACCCTGAATCAGATGCAGTACTGCAGGGGAGAATCAGGGAGCCGTCCTTCCAGCGGAGCTGTGAGGGAATAATGGCGCCAGTGTGCTGAGGAGATAGGCCCCGCCCCTTCACGACGTCCTTAACTCCCGCTT
Organism: Pseudophryne corroboree; assembly: GCF_028390025.1. Lineage (NCBI taxonomy): Eukaryota > Metazoa > Chordata > Amphibia > Anura > Myobatrachidae > Pseudophryne > Pseudophryne corroboree. Next base: position 624,935,692 of record NC_086449.1, on the reverse strand, counting down.
TTTTGTGTAAAATGGCAGGGGGAAAAATACATCCATATAGCCCTGGAGCTATATGTGATGTATTCCTTTTGCCAGCTAAGGTATATGTGTGTTATATTGCGTCTCAGGGCGCTCCCCCCCAGCGCCCTGCACCCTCAGTGACCGGAGTGTGAAGTGTGCTGAGAGCAATGGCGCACAGCTGCGGTGCTGTGCGCTACCTTAGTCTTGAAGACAGGATGTCTTCTGCCGCCGCTTTCACCGGACCTTCGTCTCTTCTGGCTCTGTAAGGGGGACGGCGGCGCGGCTCCGGTGACCCATCCAGGCTGAACCTGTGATCGTCCCTCTGGAGCTAACGTCCAGTAGCCTAAGAAGCCCAATCCACTCTGCACTCAGGTGAGTTCGCTTCTTCTCCCCTTAGTCCCACGATGCAGTGAGCCTGTTGCCAGCAGGACTCACTGAAAATAAAAAAACCTAACTAAACTTTTATTCTAAGCAGCTCTGGAGAGCTACCTAGTTTGCACCCTTCTCGGCCGGGCACAAAAATCTAACTGGCTTGGAGGAGGGTCATAGGGGGAGGAGCCAGTGCACACCACCTGATATCTCAAGCTTTTATTTTGTGCCCTGTCTCCTGCGGAGCCGCTATTCCCCATGGTCCTTACGGAGTCCCAGCATCCACTTAGGACGTTAGAGAAATTATTATTATTATTATTATTATTATTACCAGTTATTTATATAGCGCACACATATTCCGCAGCGCTTTCCAGAGAATATTTGGCCATTCACATCAGTCCCTGCCCCAGTGGAGCTTACAATCTATATTCCCTACCACATGTACACGCACACACATTCATGCTAGGGTTAATTTTGTTGGGATCCAATTACCCTACCAGTATATTTTTGGATTGTGGGAGGAAACCGGAGTACCCGGAGGAAACCCACGCAAGTACGGGGAGAATATACAAACTCCACACAGTTGGGCCATGGTGGGAATCGAACCCATGACCTCAGTGCTGTGAGGCAGTAATGCTAACCATTACACCATCCGTAAAATGCAATACTCCCAGATGTGGACCTGGAACTACACTTTAATAAAATTATATGAGAGAACTGGAGACAACAAAATTAACAAAGGAAAGGCTTTATGAAGCCAACACTGTTAGTATAAGAGTTCAGGGTAAGATTTATTACACTAGGAGCCCTCTCATACGTACCTCTGTTCTAAAGACAGAAAACGGTTTCCCTGGGCAACACTCTTCCTTAATTTTATCATCTGCATCCGAAGCAAATTTCACCTCAATCAGATCCAACTAGGGAAATAAAAGACATATAGATTATACCATAAGTCTTTCCAAATAAATAATTATTTGATCAATTAAAGGTGTAAAAAAAAAAAAAACCCCAAAAAAACAGGGCATTAAACAATACATCAGGATATGAAAAAGTGGCCATTCAATCTATTTTCCCCAGTGTTGGAGAGGGTGTAATAAATGGCTATACAAGTCTTGCTGTACTGTAACCCTATGCAAAAGCTCTGACATCAGCTCACACAATCTGCTTACTTGTCCCTCATATAAGTCCATTTTTCTTCTATTACTATTGTACTTGGTTTTTACTCGGATATCATTGAAGCCATACAGGGCACAGCTACAAAATCATCAGTAGCCAAATTAAATTGAAACGCTTATTGATTCATTAAATAGTCCACAGGAGTGACTGACACAAGCTAAGATGTGGCTGCAATGTAAAGAGGCAGACATCTATGGAGAGCGACAACAAATATGCTTGTAAATATGAAATAATGAAATATAATGGAAACTAATTTGGTACACAAGATATCCTTTAATTGAGTAAATTTTTTTTTACAAATCACATTCTTTCCTGTTGTGTACACCAGGATTTTTGTGGCTTTCTGCAGATGGCAACACCACAGTTTAAGATACTGCACTTATGAATGGATAGTGACAAAAAGTATTGACTAAGATTCAGGTGAAGTGGTGCTGGGAGAACCTACATCCAGAGAGTTGGTCAGATAGACAATGTTTTCTAGAAGAACAGTTTGCTCGTCAAATTCCAGCTGTAGATCCAGAATACGGGGTCCTTTCTTTTCTAGATTTTCCTGCAAGATTAATGGGAATAAACTTAATGTATTATAATGTATTACTGTACACTGGAAAACCTACCTCAGGAGGAGAATTTCTAATCCTTCTGCATTTCATTACAAGCAAGGAACAGGAATGTGAAATTTAGCACTGGCCAGTATCCTATTAGCAGTGGTACTTTACAAGCTGCTAATAGGTTCGTCGGAGGCTAACCTACTAGCCCCGATGCCAGTATTTGCCTCAGGCATCCAATGCATAATACGTGATGATCAGGGACTTATCCCCATTCCCATGCATTATCGCGGGTCTAATATTGTCCAATAAAATGGCCTCTAACTGGATAGGCAATAATGGTCATTAATCGCCCTCCCCCATGTGTCCTTACAGTAACCGTATGGTACTTTTTTAATACAAAAAAGTTCTTAAAGAATTTTAAAGGAGGTTAAGAAACTAAGAATAGCAAGTAAATTACCATGACTGAGCACACGCAATATATATAAAACCATTACTACATTTAAAGTAATATCAGATCAACCTGCTCTGAGTGATGACCCTTCTATGACTGGGGAGGGGGGGGGGGGGGGGTGTAAAAATCAAGTAATTAAGTTATGCATACATTAGGAATTTACTCAGAATTAGGAATATTTACCAATGCATTGTAAGATTTTAAAGGGGAGATTCAAATGTTGGAATAGTCAGTTGGGAGTCTGTTTCTTCCTATTAGATAGGAAAAAACAGACTCCCAACTGACTTTTCAAACATTTGAATCTCCCCCTAAGAATGTTAAGAAACACTTGGTGACACTATGGGTTTTATGAGGCTATAAACGTATACTAATTATGTGAGGCCGCTTGGTGACCAATATCTGCAGCCCCTAACCACACAACGTTCCTGAAGTCAATGCTGGCTTAATCTATGGATCTTGGTGCAGCAAAGCCAACCAATTCAGCTATATGGTCACTCTGCTATAGAGCTCAATTAAAGAGCTATGGCTTCTGTGCAAGGAAATGGAATGCAATACTAACCACCTCATGTAACATGATAGCATATATGTGAGGGGATATATTCATGTGAGGAAATTTGTCAGTCAGGTAAGATTCTACGTCAGCATCATATAATTAGGAGACAGCCTTCATATATCGTTACACAGTGTATAAGCTTACCTTGATCATGGCAACAAATGGCATCACTCGTTTCATGTACTTCTTCAGTTCTGGTAAGCTGTTTAGCTCAGTCGCTATTATTTTGTTATCTGGGAGTTGGCCAGCATTAGCCTGATAAATACACATAAGAAAAGATCATGTGAAAACAGAAGTATCGCTGTTTGGCTTCACAATTACAATAGTTAAATTGGACTTACCAGTACCTGATACAGACTTTAATTAGATTTCAGACTGAACTAATACTTTTCTGAAACTCCAGCTTTGTCATAACATATAACACAATGGCCGTATATTCCCCTAACAATGCGGCCTGGGCTCCACTGATCCCATAACACTACACCTCACACCCAAATGTTTCCCCTTGTAACAGTTAGATATATATATCCCCTACTGCTCTCTTCACTCGCTAAAAGCCTCAAAGTAAAAGTCAAAAAATGATGTTTTTACCAGTGTTTATTTAAAGTTATCTCCATTATTACAGACTAACAAAGAAAAAAAACATGTAATAACCCATTTCTCATTATGTCTCCTCCTGCTGCAGTGGGTATAGTAAATTAGTAAAAACAGAACGTTTCCATAGCGAGCGAGGCACTGTACCTCATAATGCCTGCGGAGCGTTGATAAAGTTATGTGCTGCCACGGAGGATATGTCTTTGCCACATAGATGGTGCAATGAGACGGCTTCTGAGGTGGAACTTTGTCGCCTTTCTAAAAGACAGAATTTGGGGAAATTACTCCATATTGAAAAGTCAGCTTTCTACCCCATAGAGAAGACTTGGTTATCAGTGTGTTAGTGGCTCATATTGTACAGATTGGGTATGGAATCCCGGCAGTCGAGATCACAATGCTGAGAATGCCAACAGCTTCCAGGCAAGTATTTTACCCCTACCCCACACTTCCCACAGCCTAACCCTAACATCCCCCCCACCTCCCTCGCAGCCTAACCCAAACATCCCCCCCACCTCCCTCGCAGCCTAACCCTAACATCCCCCCCACCTCCCTCGCAACCTAACCCTAACATCCCCCCACCTCCCTCGCAGCCTGACCCTAACATCCCCCCCACCTCCCTCGCAGCCTAACCCTAACATCCCCCCCACCTCCCTCGCAGCCTAACCCTAACATCCCCCCCACCTCCCTCGCAGCCTAACCCTAACATCCCCCCCACCTCCCTCGCAGCCTAACCCTAACATCCCTCCCCACCTCCCTCCCAGCCTAACCCTAACATCCCCCCAACTCCCTCACAGCCTAACCCTCATACTAACATCAGGGATACAACCGCAGTCTCAGCATCGGGATTCCAGTGTCAGGATCCTGACCACAACCCTACTGTATTTAGAATGCCACTAAATCTATAATGAATCCTACAATGTAGTGGGCCTTATCGCATTCACAAGTATTAATGAAAAACTTGATAGAATATGGCTGAACAAAACAAACACGTAATATTAAATGTTACATTTGTCTGATTAGCTGTTTGCAGTACCTTTATAGCTGCAGACCAAAATTTGGACATGCATCTTTAGTAAATAATAAGAATTTACTTACCGATAATTCTATTTCTCGGAGTCCGTAGTGGATGCTGGGGTTCCTGAAAGGACCATGGGGAATAGCGGCTCCGCAGGAGACAGGGCACAAAAAAGTAAAGCTTTTACCAGATCAGGTGGTGTGCACTGGCTCCTCCCCCTATGACCCTCCTCCAGACTCCAGTTAGGTACTGTGCCCGGACGAGCGTACACAATAAGGGAGGCAATTTGAATCCCGGGTAAGACTCATACCAGCCACACCAATCACACCGTACAACTTGTGATCTAAACCCAGTTAACAGTATGATAACAGAAAGAGCCTCTTAAAGATGGCTCCTTAACAATATAACCCGAATTTGTTAACAATAACTATGTACAGTATTGCAGATAATCCGCACTTGGGATGGGCGCCCAGCATCCACTACGGACTCCGAGAAATAGAATTATCGGTAAGTAAATTCTTATTTTCTCTATCGTCCTAAGTGGATGCTGGGGTTCCTGAAAGGACCATGGGGATTATACCAAAGCTCCCAAACGGGCGGGAGAGTGCGGATGACTCTGCAGCACCGAATGAGAGAATTCCAAGTCCTATTTTGCCAGGGTATCAAATTTGTAGAATTTTACAAACGTGTTTTCCCCCGACCACGTAGCTGCTCGGCAGAATTGTAATGCCGAGACCCCTCGGGCAGCCGCCCAAGATGAGCCCACCTTCCTTGTGGAATGGGCCTTAACAGATTTAGGCTGTGGCAGGCCTGCCACAGAATGAGCAAGTTGAATTGTGTTACAAATCCAACGAGCAATCGTCTGCTTAGAAGCAGGGGCACCCAACTTGTTGGGTGCATATAGTATCAACAGCGAGTCAGATTTTCTGACTTCAGCCGTCCTTGAAATGTATATTTTTAAGGCTCTGACAACGTCCAACAACTTGGAGTCCTCCAAGTCGCCAGTGGCCGCAGGCACCACAATAGGTTGGTTCAGGTGAAACGCTGATACCACCTTAGGGAGAAAATGCGGACGAGTCCTCAGTTCTGCCCTATCCGAATGGAAGATTAGATAAGGGCTTTTATAAGATAAAGCCGCCAATTCCGATACTCTCCTGGCGGAAGCCAGGGCCAGTAACATAGTCACTTTCCATGTGAGATATTTAAAATCCACCTTTTTCAATGGTTCAAACCAATGGGATTTGAGGAAATCTAAAACTACATTTAGATCCCCCGGTGCCACCGGAGGCACCACAGGAGGCTGTATATGCAGTACTCCTTTAACAAAAGTCTGTACCTCAGGAACTGAGGCCAATTCTTTTTGGAAGAATATTGACAGGGCCGAAATTTGAACCTTAATAGATCTCAATTTGAGACCCATAGACAATCCTGATTGTAGGAAATGTAGGAAACGACCCATTTGAAATTCCTCCGTCGGAACACTCCGATCCTCGCACCACGCGACATATTTTCGCCAAATGCGGTGATAATGTTTCGCGGTGACTTCCTTCCTTGCCTTAATCAAGGTAGGAATGACTTCTTCTGGAATGCCTTTCCCTTTTAGGATCTGGCGTTCAACCGCCATGCCGTCAAACGCAGCCGCGGTAAGTCTTGAAAGAGACAGGGACCCTGTTGTAGCAGGTCCCTTCTCAGAAGTAGAGGGCACGGGTCGTCCGTGACCAACTCTTGAAGTTCCGGGTACCAAGTCCTTCTTGGCCAATCCGGAGCCACTAGTATTGTTCTTACTCCTCCTCACCGTATAATCTTCAATACCTTTGGTATGAGAGGCAGAGGAGGAAACACATATACTGATTTGTACACCCAAGGTGTTACCAGTGCGTCCACAGCTATTGCCTGTGGATCTCTTGACCTGGCGCAATACTTGTCCAGTTTCTTGTTGAGGCGAGACGCCATCATGTCTACCATTGGTCTTTCCCAACAGTTTATTAGCATGTGGAAGACTTCTGGATGAAGACCCCCCTCTCCCGGGTGAATATCGTGTCTGCTGAGGAAGTCTGCTTCCCAGTTGTCCACGCCCGGGAAGAACACTGCTGACAGTGCTATTACGTGATTCTCCGCCCAGCGAAGAATGTTGGCAGCTTCTGCCATTGCACTCCTGCTTCTTGTGCCGCCCTGTCTGTTTACATGGGCGACCGCCGTGATGTTGTCCGACTGAATCAACACCGGTTTTCCTTGCAGGAGTGGTTCCGCCTGGCTTAGAGCATTTTAGAATGCTCTTAGTACCAGAATGTTTATGTGAAGAGACTTTTCCAGGTTCGTCCATACCCCCTGGAAGTTTCTTCCTTGTGTGACTGCTCCCCAACCTCTCAGGCTGGCGTCCGTGGTCACCAGGAACAAATCCTGTATGCCGAATCTGCGGCCCTCCAATAGATGAGCCTTTTGCAACCACCACAGAAGATATACCCTTGTCCTTGGCGACAGGGTTATTCGCAGGTGCATCTGAGGATGCGACCCTGACCATTTGTCCAACAGATCCCTTTGGAAAATTCTTGCATGGAATCTGCCGAATGGAATTGCTTCGTAAAAAGCCACCATTTTTCCCAGGACTCTTGTGCATTGATGTACAGACACCTTTCCTGGTTTTAGGAGGTTCCTGACAGGTCGGATAACTCCTTGGCTTTTTCCTCGGGAAGAAAAACCTTTTTCTGAACCGTGTCCAGAATCATCCCTAGGAACAGCAGACGTATCGTCGGAAAACAGCTGCGATTCTTGGAATATTTAGAATCCAGTCGTGCCGTCGAAGAACTACTTTAGATAGTGCTCTTCCGACCTCCAACTGTTCTCTGGAACTTGCCCTTTTTAGGTCGTGCAAGTAAGGGATAATTTAGATGCCTTTTTTCTTTGAAGAAACATCTTTTCGGCCATTACCTTGGTAAAAAGGCCCGGGGTGCCGTGGATAATTCAAACGGCATCGTCTGAAACTGATATTGACAGTTCTGTACCACGAACCAGAGGTACCCTTGATGAGAAGGACAAAATTTGGACATGGAGGTAATCCTTGATGTCCAGGGACACCATATAGTCCCCTTTTTTCCGGTTCGCTATCACTGCTCTGAGTGACTTTATCTCGATTTGAACCTTTTATGTAAGTGTTCAAAACATTTTAGATTTAGACTATGTGTCACCAAGCCGTCTGGCTTCAGTACCACAATATAGTGTGGAAAAATAATACCCTTTTCCTTGTCGTAGGAGGGGTACTTTGATTATCACCTGCTGGATATACAGCTTGTGAATTGTTTCCAATGCTGCCTCCCTGTCGGAGGGAGCCGTTGGTAAAGCAGACTTCAGGAACCTGCGAGGAGAAGATGTCTCGACTCTCCAATCTTTACCCCTGGGATAATACTCGTACGATCTAGGGGTCAACTTGCGAGTGATCCCACTGCGCCCTGAGACTCTTGAGACTACCCCCCCACCTTGAGTCCGCTTGCACGGCCCCAGCGTCATGCTGAGGACTTGGCAGACGCGGTGGAGGGCTTCTTTTCCTGGGAAAGGGCTGCCTGCTGCAGTCTACTTCCCTTACCTCTATGTCTGGGCAGATATGACTGGCCTTTTGCCTGCATGCCCTCATGGGAAAGGAAAGATTGAGGCTGAAAAGACGGTGTCTTTTTTAGCTGAGATGTAACTTGGGGTAAAAAAGGTTGGATTTCCCAGCTGTTGCTGTGGTCCCCAGGTCCGATGGACCGACCCCCAAATAACTCCTTCCCTTTATACAGCAATACTTCCATCTGCCGTATGGGATCTGTATCACCTGACCACTGTCGTGTCCCTGACATCTTCTGGGAGATATGGACAACGCACTTATCTTGATGCCAGAGAGCAAATATCCCTCTGTGCATCTCACATACATATATATAGAATGCATCCTATTAAATGCTCTACATGAATAAAATATTTTCAGTCAGGGAATCCGACCAAGCCAACCCAGCACTGCATCTCCAGGCTGATGGCGATCGCTGGTCGCAGTATAACCACCGTATGTGTGTATATACTTTTTAGGATATTTTTCCAGCTTCCTATCAGCTGGCTCCTTGAGGGCGGCCGTATCTGGAGACGGTAACGCCACTTGATAAGCGTGTGAGCGCCTTATCACCCTAAGGGGTGTTTCCCAACGTACCCTAATTTCTGGCGGGAAAGGGTATAACGCCAATATTTGCTATCGGGGTAACCCTACGCATCATCACACACTTCATTTTATTTTATCTGATTCAGGAAAAACTACAGGTAGTTTTTTCACTCCCACATAATACCCTTTCTTGTGGTACTTGTAGTATCAGAAACACGTAACACCTCCTTCATTGCCCTTAACGTGTGGCCCTAATGAGAAATACGTTTGTTTATTCACCGTCGACACTGTATTCAGTGTCCGTGTCTGTGTCTGTGTCGACCGACTGAGGTAAATGGGCGTTTTTAAAACCCCTGACGGTGTTTCTGAGACGCCTGGACCGGTCCTAATAGATTGTCGGCCGTCTCATGTCGTCAACCGACCTTGCAGCGTGTTGACATTCTCACGTAATTCTCTAAATAAGCCATCCATTCCGGTGTCGACTCCCTAGAGAGTGACATCACCATTACAGGCAATTTCTCCGCCTCCTCACCAACATCGTCCTCATACATGTCGACACACGCGTACCGACACACAGCACACACACCGGGAATGCTCTGACAGAGGACAGGACCCACTAGCCCTTTGGGGAGACAGAGGGAGAGTCTGCCAGCACACACCAAAAACGCTATAATTATATAGGGACAACCTTATATAAGTGTTTCTCCCTTATAGCATCTTTTATATATATACAATATCGCCAAAATCAGTGCCCCCCCTCTCTGTTTTAACCCTGTTTCTGTAGTGCAGTGCAGGGGAGAGCCTGGGAGCCTTCTCTCCAGCTTTTCTGTGAGAGAAAATGGCGCTGTGTGCTGAGGAGATAGGCCCCGCCCCTTTTTCGGCGGGCTCGTCTCCCGCTATTTTTGAAATTAGGCAGGGGTTAAATATCTCCATATAGCCTCTGTGGGCTATATGTGAGGTATTTTTTTGCCTCTAATAAGGTTTTTATTTGCCTCTCAGAGCGCCCCCCCCAGCGCTCTGCACCCTCAGTGACTGTTGTGTGAAGTGTGCTGAGAGGAAAATGGCGCACAGCTGCAGTGCTGTGCGCTACCTTTATGAAGACTCAGGAGTCTTCAGCCGCCGATTTTGGACCTCTTCTCTCTTCAGCGTCTGCAAGGGGGCCGGCGGCGCGGCTCCGGTGACCATCCAGGCTGTACCTGTGATCGTCCCTCTGGAGCTAGTGTCCAGTAGCCAAGCAGCAAATCCACTCTGCACGCAGGTGAGTTCACTACTTCTCCCCTAAGTCCCTCGTTGCAGTGATCCTGTTGCCAGCAGGACTCACTGTAAAGTAAAAAACCTAAGCTAAACTTTCTCTAAGCAGCTCTTTAGGAGAGCCACCTAGATTGCACCCTTCTCGTTCGGGCACAAAATCTAACTGGAGTCTGGAGGAGGGTCATAGGGGGAGGAGCCAGTGCACACCACCTGATCTGGTAAAAGCTTTACTTTTTTGTGCCCTGTCTCCTGCGGAGCCGCTATTCCCCATGGTCCTTTCAGGAACCCCAGCATCCACTTAGGACGATAGAGAAAAAGCATTCTACCCATGTGTTTGCCCTGCACAAGCGCACACTGTTATTCACCACCATTCTTAAATCTCAAACAAATGTAGCCTTTAAATAAAAAAACCCTTTGCATTCAGATTTCTGTCATTTGTAGTTGTTAGCTTCCAGATTAGGTCTAGTAGCCCCAAGTTATCAGGAGCAAAAAATGTTCTGTCAGCGGTATGTAGTGGTCTGAAATATTAGTAATAAAATGATTGTTGAGCATATAGTACAAAGAACTAACAAAATGAGACGCTGTATCTTACCTTCCCCTTAGCCGGAGCCATGTAATTTTTAAGTCGTAGTCGTAGATCATGAGCAGTTTCCGTGAGGTATTGTGAGGAGCGGATCAGCACCTCATCCGCAGGTCCCGAAACTGGCCAAGAGGCGCTCATCAGTGAATCAGGCTGTAGTAGCAAAATACAATAACAAATAGAAGAAAAACGGACAACTGAGAGGTTTGAAGCATAATATTCAATCTACAATTCTACTCTTTCAAGACATGCATCCTCACAGTTATAGTATATTATTGTTCAGCTATGGAAAATGTATAGCCATGATTAGAAAATAATATACAAACACATTATAAAAGTTTTCTAATTAATACAATCAGCACCATGATTCTGATCGTAAAACATAAGGCCTCATTCAGAGATGTGCGCAAACCTGATGGTTTACATACATGCAGTTATAGGTAAAATAGTGCCCGAAGGAGAAAGGACATATATGAGAGAAGGAACATGACAACAAAGAGATTTACCACCAGCACACCACAAACATATAACAACCAGCAACCGCTGCTAACAATAACAGCAACAGCTGAACAGGTAACCATAGAAAAGAGAACCTGCAGAAAAGTCAACGCACTGAGGCGGGCGCCCAATATCCCTTATGGACTATGAGAAAAGGATTTACCGGTAGGTAATTACAATCCTATTTTATCTAGCATCCATAAGGGATATTGGGGAAACTTAGTACGATGGGTACGTCCCAAAGCTTCCAGAACGGGCGGGAATGTGCGGAGACTGTTGCAGCACTGCCTGCCCAAACTGGGTATCCTCTTTTGCCAGGGTATCAAACTTGTAGAACTTCACAAGGGTGTTATTCCCCGACCAGGTAGCAGCTCTGCATAGTTGCAAAGCCGAGACTCCACGGGCAGCCGCCCAGGAAGAGCCCAAAGATCTTGTAGAGTGGGCTTTCAGAGATTTAGGAACAGGTAAGGCAGCAGACACATTGGCTTAGGCTTACTATCCAGCAGGCCTATGAGCAACAGACTGCTTTGAAGCAGGACAACCCTTTTTCTGTGCATCATAGAGCATGAACACAGAATGTCTTTCTGATCTGAGCCGCCCGCTTGACATAGATCTTCAAGGCTTGCACGGCATCTAATGCCTCCGTTCCACATGAGGTACTTGTCTTCTACCGTCATCAGAGGCTCAAACCAGGAGGCTTGTAGAAATTCCAACACCATATTCAAATCCCAGTGCGCCTTAGGCGGCACAAACGGAGGTTGTATGCGGAGTACCGCTTGCAAGGTGGTCTGAACTTCTGGCAACAATACCAATTTCTACTGGAAGAAAATGGAGAGAGCTGAAATCTGGACCTTAATGGAAACCAGACGCAAGCCCTTATCCACACCAGCCCTCAGGAAACGTAAGAAACGTCCCAAGTGGAACTCTGCAGGTAGAAACGTGCGTTCCTCGCATCAAGAAACATATCTTCTCCAGATATGATGATAGTGTTTTGACGTCACAGGTTTCCTGGCCTGAACCATGGTAGCAATAACCTTTTTGGAAAGGCCCTTGTGAGCTAGGATGTTCCGCTCAACCTCCATGCTGTCAAACGAAGTCGCCGTAAGTCCCGGTAGACGAACAGTTCTTGTAGAAGAAGATCGCTTCTTAAAGGTAGAGGCCAAGGGTCTTCGACAGACATGTCCAGAAGAACCGCGTACCACGCACTCCAAGGCCAATCCGGGGCAATCAGAATTGCCTGGACTCCCTGATTTCTGATTCGCTTGAGCACCCTTGGGAGCAACAGAATTGGAGGAAACAGGTAGACCAGCCGGTAAGGCCAAGTTGACGTCAGTGCGTTCACTGCCCTCGCGAGGGTCCCTGGCTTGAGAGCAATACCAGTGAAGCTTCTTGTTGAGACGAGAAGCCATCATGTCCATCGCGGGCAGCCCCACCGGTGGGTGCTGGAACACCTGAGGGTGGAGTCCCCACTCTTCCGAGTGGAGGTCGTGACAACTGAGGAAGTCCGCTTCCCGGTTGTCCCTCCTTGCCGACTGTTATTCGCCACTGCAGTGGCGTTGTCCGACTGAACTTGGATTGCGTGAGCAGAGGAGAGGCCTGAAGCAGAGCATTGTAGATCGCCCAAAGTTCCAGAATGTTGATCGGAAGGAGGGCTTCGTGGGCTGACCACCTGCCCTGGAACTGCGCCCCTTGGATGACAGAACCCCATCCTCGCAGACTCGCATCAGTCGTGAGGAGGGTCCAATCCTGAATCCCGAAACTCCGGCCTTCCAGGAGATTGTAGGACTGCAGCCACCACAGGAGGGAAATCCTGGCCTGAGGTCACAGCAGAATCATCCGGTGCATCTGTGCATGTGATCCGGACCACTTGCTCAGGAGATCCAATTGAAATGTTCTGGCATGGAACCTCCCATATTGGATCGCCTCGGAGGCGACCATCGTCCCCAACAATCTGATGCAAGGATGGATGGATACACGAGCAGGATTGATCACCATGCGGACCATCTCCTGAAGTGTTCTTGCCTTGTCCTCCAGGAGGAACACCTTCTGGACCACCGTCCCCAGTAACATCCCCAAGAACAGGAGCCGCTGACTTGGTTCCAGGTGGGACTTCGGTAGATTGAAAATCCACCCACAGCGAGACAGAAGTTGGATAGTGTGGTCGATATGGAGCAGTAAAAGCTCCCTGGATCTTGCTTTTACCAGAAGATCATCCAGGTAAGGGACAACATTGAGCCCGTGGACCCGGAGTTGGATCATCATCTACGCCATCACCTTCGTGAACACCCTCGGAGCTGTGGACAGGCCTGGAACTGGAACACAGGTAGTGCCTGGAACTGGTAGTGATCGTCCAGTAGGGCAAACCTCAGAAAAGCCTGATGTGGTGGTCAAATTGGAATATGAAGGTAGGCGTCCTTGATATCCAGGGAAACCAGGAACTCCTGTTCTTCCAGACCCGCAATCACTGCCCTCAGGGATTCCATTTTGAACTTGAAACCCTTTAGGTAAGGATACAAGGACTTCAGATTCAAAATGGGCCGTACCTAGCCGCCCGGCTTTGGAACCACAAAAACAGGTTGGAGTTATAACCCCTGCCTCATTGTGGTATCGGTACTGGAACAATGACGTGGGACTGGACCAACTTTCGGATGGCCTGTTGTAACGTAACCTGCCTATCCTCCAAAACTGGTAAGTTTGATTTGAAAAATCGTCAGGGAGGAGCACCGTCGAACTCCAGCTTGTAGACCTGAGAAATGAGGTCCCTTACCCAGGTATCTTGGCAGGAGCATTCCCAGATGCGGTTGAAGTGACACAGTCGGGCTCCCACCTCGAAATCTCCTCTGGGTGGGTGGGCACCGTCATGCTGAGGACTTAGTGGAAGCAGAAATGGTGCTCTGTTCCTGAGAACCGGTGGTTGCAGGTCTTTTTGACTTACCTCTGGTGCCTCTATTTGCAATGGAGGTACCTCTGGCCCTAACGGAATCTGTTAGACCGAAAGGACTGAACAGATGGCCCCGGGTAGGAACACCTAGCCGGTGGGGCCCCAGCGTGGAGAAACGGTGATTTCCCAGCAGTGACTTTGGAAATCCACATATCCAACTCAACCCCAGAGAGCCTTTCCCCGAAAAGGGGAGGGATTCCACACTGAGCTTTGATTCTGCGTCCGCTATCCACAGACGCAACCACAAAGCCCTGCGTGCCGACACTGCCATGGCAGAAGTCCTAGCAATAATATTCCCCATCTCCTTGAGCGAGTCACACAGGACGCGTGTAGTGTCCTGAATGTGCTTGAGGAGAGTCACCATAGTGACCAGAGGCATAGTCCCTGAGAGGCCCTCCTGAATCTGAGTAGCCCACGTGTGAATTTCATGGGTCATCCAGCAACCTGCTATGACTGGCCTCTGCGATATACCTGTTGCCATGTAAATAGATTTGAGAGTAGTCTATCTTTCTGTCCCCAGGATCCTTCATGGTAAAGAAGCCCGGGGCAGGCAGCACCGCATTTTTCGACAGTCGAGAGACTGATACATCAACCCACGGGGGTTCTTCCCAGAATTTCCTACCTACAGGAGCAAATGGGAAAGTGCGCAAAAACTTTTTGACACTTGAATTTTTTGTCTGGATTTTTCCAGGCCAACTTAAATAGGTCATCTAACTCTGCAGAATCAGGGAAGTAACATTAGGCTTGTTTTGTGTAAAGAAAAATGACTGCTGTGACGCAGCGTCCTCTAGAGGGAGCTTTAACACGTCCCGTATAGCCCGAATGTGGAGTACAATACCCTTAGCAGAATCAGGATCCCCACTAATGGGATCTAAGTCCTCCCCATCCTCTTGTATATCCTCATCTGAAACAGAGTATGGCAGGTAAACCACGCTTCTGTGGACCTACATGAGAGATGGAGGGCTGTGTAACATCTGCCCTAGCAGCTAAATCTGCAACAGCCTGTTGTAGTAGCAGAGTCTTCTGAACATTAGCAGACAGTTGTGATGACATATCAGACATCATAGTTTTAAGAGCCCCTAGCCAGGAGGGCTCTGAACCCTCTCCCCCAGCCTCTTCACCGAGTTGTGAAGACTGGCTTCATTGTTCACATGAAACATTATCAGTAGATAAAGGAGAGAACCTAGTATGGCATACACCGCACAGCTTGTGTTTACCCATGTTTCACAGTAATCATAATAACATACACACAGACAGTTATACTGATCAAGCCTGCCCTTACTGTATGTGAGAGGAGAGAGAGAGAGAGACACCAGCACACTCCTAGCTGTATAGCCCCAGTGAGGCTGTCAGCTAATTATATTACGGTGAAACATTAGTAAATTCAGTCCTGTAGAGGACCCAGATTGTGTACAATAGCGGCTCTCCCCCTTTGCTACACCATGTACCAGTTTTCCAGCGTGTCTTGGGAGTCAGGAAGAGCTATGTGTGCTGATTGCTGCTGCAGTAAGCACAGGAAGGCGCCAAAATTCCTCTGGTCCCGCACTGAGGTAGCTCCACCCCCCAATGGCGCCGGTGCTACAGCGGTTTTTATACTGGCAGTGTCTCGAAACATGCTTAAAAATAGCGCACCAGTGCTAGTTTAAGCCATCCTGAGCCAGTTTACACGGGGGGCTCTAGTGGGTCCCCCCCAGGGGGGTCCCATATGCCGCACCCGCGTTCAGCAGCACTTTGAACTGGGGGAGCCCCCTAGTGGGGCCCCCGGCTTGTACTCACCACAGACGTCACCTTCAGGCTAGTGTTAGGGGTGTGCTGCGATTGCAACAGCTAAGGCGCAGTGCCCCGCTGAACAAACAATGGTGGTCCTGCAGCGGGGAAGCGGCTCTGCACTTCGCAAGGCCGGTGACCGTGCCCCATCCTAATTTCCCACGGTGCAGGTATGCTGTTGCTCAAACAGCATACCGAAAATAATAAAAGTTTAAAAGAAATTGAAGAAAACTCTCTGGAGCTGCAGAGATATGGGGAGCTGCAGTGTCCTCTCCTGAGGGCACTTTTTTCTTAACTGCCTGTGGGATTGGGCATAGAGGGGAGGAGCCAGCACACCCAGTGAAGAAATTTGAAGTGCACAGGCTCCTTTGGACCCTGTCTATACCCCATCGTACTAAGTTTCACCAATATCCCTTATGGATGCTAGAGAAACCATCTAAATAGAAATTCTAGCCCCAATGTAAATATCTATCACTGTGTCTTTGAGAAATTCACACACCTCACGTGTTCAAAAAATATCACCCATTCGAACTAAGAATTATGTAAAAATACTTAACTCTATACTAAGACATGCGCCATTTGAGAATTAATGTTTGATTTTAGTACTTACCGTAAAATCTCTTCCTCTTAATCCAGCTAGGGTACACAACCATCACATTGGTAAGAGGTCCTGGCTTAGTTTTATATTCTAACAAAGCCGTATGGAGTAAAAGTAACAGAAATCCTGAACCAACAGGAATAATACAAACAAAAGACCAAAGTGGCACACAAAGATCAACAGGGAGGGAGTACAGGTTCCTCTAGACATTGGCATGACATTTGTACTTCGCAAAGCAAGTCTAACAAGTGAGGGTGCCATCCAGCAAAGCTGTACGCAAAACTTTGTGTTCATACCTAGTGTCACAAGAACCGAACATACGAAACCAGTAAACTTGGTGAACATATGCACAGAGGACCAGGTTGCACCTCTGCACAGCTTTTCAACAGAAGCACTGTGGCAAACCGCATGGGAAGCCCACACAGCGCAAGTGGAATGAGCAGAAAGATAACCATAACGAATGGCTGCAGTGATCCAGCAAGCAATGGAGGCCTTAGAAGCTGGCCAACCCCACTTAGGTGCATCAATCAAGACCAAAAGAGAATCAGTCCGGTCCATTGCCTGAACCACGTTCAAAAGAGACACAAAGAAGAAATCGCCAACGTGTCAGTACCTGGAAAGGCCAGGGGGACGATATCTTGGTTAAGATGGAAATTTAAAACAACCTTCAGGATGAAACCCAATTTCATCCTAAAAAACCCCCCACCCAATCAGGATGAAAGATGACATGAGGAGGCTTACAGGACAAGGCAGCCAGCTTGGAAACCCAGCGCGTGGAAGGGATGCAATGACCAGGAGAAAAATTACCTTCAAGATTAACTACCGAAGCCCCACAGTGTCAAGTGGTTCGAAAGGAGGATATAGAAGAGCTTCCAACACCAAATTCAAATCCCACAGAGGAACAGGAGGGACATACAGATGTGTCCTCATACATCTTGCCTCAACACGCCAAACAGCGGGAGATGCCAGGCGTGAGTGATTTGACAGGTTCTGTGCAACTCTGTGTCTGGATTTTTTTTTCTTCAGAAAATGCATCTTATTCATATTGCTAACGAATAAGACACACAAGCAGACTCTGCTGATTAAAATGATATGCAGCATGCCTATATTCAAAGATGTCCGACGGCACGGGACCTGTCAGCTCACTCATGCCAGGCATCTCCCGCTGTGTGGAGTATTGAGGCTAGATGGATGAGGATACATCTGTAATTGACATCGTTTTTACAACTCACTAAAAATAGTACAGTATCTGCTGTATAGCCGAGCACTTTAGCTCCCACAGATGTTTGCAACAAAAGCTAGAACTTTCTCCAATTCAAACTGAAATTACAGACATTTGCAGCAATTTAAAGCAAAGCATCTTAAAATACTGGTATGCTCCATATTCCTATTGAATCATGTTTACATTTCCACTGCTCTAAGCATGAAGTGCTCTTGTTTTGTACAGCTGGAGGGAGGAAAATGCTTTTCAGATAGACTAAGGTGTCACAGAGAAATATTTATCTTCCTGGAAAATTGACTGAAACAGCTGAAGAGCTAAGTGTTCATGTTTTTCTCAAGTGCAGATTTCCATCCTAGGATTTATGTTTCAAAGCAATAAACAAGCATGAAATAGGACAATAATGCTGTACATACTTTTGTAGATCTATCACTGAGAAGTATTAAAACAGTCATCTCTTTAAGTGGCTAATGAAAGCAACGTACCTTCCCCAGTAGTGACCATACATATTCACCCAAGTGTGGGCAGATTGGAGCCAACAGCAGCGTCTGAGTTTCAATAAATCGAAAGACTAGATCTCGGTGCATGCCTTCAATGGCCAACTCTCTGTATTTATCCTTTGTAGCCTGCAATACAACAGTGATTAGAATTAGTGGTACAAAGTGTTTTATTTGATAGACTGCATGGCAGAAATGTGAGGAGCTGCATCTTAAGTTTGGTACACACCGGGCGATATCGGTAGACAGGTGTTTACAGATAGATCGCGTTGACACTTCAGCATAGCCGATGTCAGATATATCGGTGTATCTGGCTGTGTGTATGGGAGACATGCCGACCCCTCCTACATTGACGTCACAGCTGGAGAGGCCAATTCATTGAGCAGCCGAACTGTAAGTGTATATGCTTACCTGAACCTGACGCTGTCAGCCCGTCAGCAGGCATGCCGTCAAGGCTCTCTAGTGTGTACCCAGCATTACTGTCATTTAAAAGAACACTAAGAAGTGCAATTGTGTTCTTTGACAACATTTTGACCTCCTAACAGGACTACAAGCTCTCTAAGGACCCCATTTCCCCTCATCTCCTTTATGTCATGGAACTTAGGGATCTATTTACGAAGTCTTGCATGGCTATAAAATGGACAGAGACAAAGTACCAACCAATCAGATAACAACAGTCATTTTTCAAACCCAGCCTGTAACATCACAGTTGAGAGCTGATTGGCTGGTACTTCATCTCGGTCCACTTTATCTCCATGTAAGGCTTCGTAAATAGACCCCTTAACCTTACAGACCATGGCATCAAGAAAATAGAGGAGCAGTGCTGGCAGCATATAAATAAGTTTGACAGTTTGGGTGGTGAGACGTTATAACCGCCGTGTACTTATTTTAGAAAGTGCCAATGAAAAATATAATTGACAGTAGAAAGCTGACTTCAGTACTTCATATTATATACTGTTCCTTCCTAAAAATAAAGCTAACGCACTTGTGGCTCCTCTTCATTTAACAATTAGTCTAGAAAGGAGACAAGAAAGAAAAGGAACAGCTTAAAAATGAAATGCATTCCCTCCCAAGGAAGAATGAGTGCCAACAAATCAGAGGAACCACTGAATAGCTATGCCAGATTGCTATCTTGGTCCAGTGGAAATCAAACGTACCACATAAGTGAGAAATAGAATATTCGAGCAAAGGAACGTCTGAGTCTTAAATAGAGAGCGATGCACACACTATATACATCCTCCAAGAAGCAATGTGCTGTCTACGTAAGTTCCTAGGGTGAGGGTACAAGCCTAAAACAACCATGAGCTGTAATGAGGAAACCATGCAGGGTAATGCTTTACATTCATGAAAACCAGACATGGAGGAAATTTAAAAGCCTCAGACAGACATCAACGCGACTCGGGAGAGTCTGCTCGTTTGTAAAGTGACAATTTAAAAATGGCATATGCAACCTGGTTTTGCTTTTTAAACTATCGCCAATTTAAAAAAAAAAAGGCAAGACTAGATGCACCAATGTCTGCATCTCGGAGGCTATTACATTTTCCTCCATAGTTTTATCAGATAAAGTCTCGCAAACCCATACAAAGCTTAAAAAAAAAAAAAAAAAACACCTTTTAGTAAGAAACATAAGGGGAACAGAAGACAAGGGCTCAAAGGAGGTCTCACCTGAAACTCAAAGAATCCTGTTTTTAGCGCTTCCTTGGACATCATTTTTTCATAGTTTTGCTCAGTTTTCAGGATCCCTGCATTCATCTCACTGGAAAAAAAATTCCCGATGTTTAATTTACAGTTACAGTGTTAATATCTTACACTAAGTAAACACCAGCTTTGGAACTTTACGTTTATGCAAAAACCAGCTAATCATTTTGGATAGAAATGTACTAATCAATAATACTTTATATCTGTGAAAAAAACTGACCTAATTGAATACCCCCTAAGGCCCAAATAGTGTTTATTTGCCAAAAGGATAAAGGAAAAAGGGTCCGACTAGATTAGCCAAGAGGTTCTTATCTGCAATCAAATTCTCTGTTTCTATGTTTCCATGTAAGCTTCCCTGAATTTAAATCATTGCGTTAAAAATACAATACATATTTTCCATTAGATACAATAATCTTATAATGGATAATGCAGTCAGCAAATATTTAAGATCTACCTTTCAAACACCCGGTCATTAAATGTATGACTTGGGCCACTTCTCAGGCTATCAAAATTGGCCAGCATTTCTTTAACCCATTCCACCCAAGTGTACAATCGCAAAATGCCAGCGTCAGCCATGGCTTCAACAAAGTTGGCATCTTCCACAGTATCACCCGCATCAGCTAGCGCAAGGCGCATGCCTGGTATAAAAATAAAAACAAAACCATGAATATTCACATACAGTTTAAGTAGCAGTTTGGTTAACAAGCCATACAGATACTCTAGTTTTAGGTACACATACCATAGTTCAATTTTGTGCATGTGCATGAGTTATACATGTGTAAAACATTTTCCAGATAATACATTGTATGTAGTTAAAATCATCAAACTTTTCTATAAAATCAGGTCAGGGTGTTTTTTGGCGAAATAAATAAATAATATTGTACACACACACACACACACACACACACACACACACACACACACACACAATGGGCCTCATTTAAGAAAGCCAAGTGCCAAGTTCTATTGTACCGAACCAGGACTGAGCTGGTGGTAAGTAGGGAGAACTCCAGTTTCTATTTCTATCTGTGAGCTAGTGTCCCTAACGCACAAGTTAATTTTACACTATGGGCATAATTCTGATTTGTAAGTAAAGCACAAAAAAAAAAAAAAAAAAAAAAACTAGAAATTTTTCTGGAACAAACCATGTTGCAATGCAAGGGAAGCAAATACATTTATATTTCTCTATCGTCCTAAGTGGATGCTGGGGTTCCTGAAAGGACCATGGGGAATAGCGGCTCCGCAGGAGACAGGGCACAAAAAAGTAAAGCTTTTACCAGATCAGGTGGTGTGCACTGGCTCCTTCCCCCTATGACCCTCCTCCAGACTCCAGTTAGATTTTGTGCCCGAACGAGAAGGGTGCAATCTAGGTGGCTCTCCTAAAGAGCTGCTTAGAGAAAGTTTAGCTTAGGTTTTTTACTTTACAGTGAGTCCTGCTGGCAACAGGATCACTGCAACGAGGGACTTAGGGGAGAAGTAGTGAACTCACCTGCGTGCAGAGTGGATTTGCTGCTTGGCTACTGGACACTAGCTCCAGAGGGACGATCACAGGTACAGCCTGGATGGTCACCGGAGCCGCGCCGCCGGCCCCCTTGCAGACGCTGAAGAGAGAAGAGGTCCAAAATCGGCGGCTGAAGACTCCTGAGTCTTCATAAAGGTAGCGCACAGCACTGCAGCTGTGCGCCATTTTCCTCTCAGCACACTTCACACAACAGTCACTGAGGGTGCAGAGCGCTGGGGGGGGCGCTCTGAGAGGCAAATAAAAACCTTATTAGAGGCAAAAAATACCTCACATATAGCCCACAGAGGCTATATGGAGATATTTAACCCCTGCCTAACTTCAAAAATAGCGGGAGACGAGCCCGCCGAAAAAGGGGCGGGGCCTATCTCCTCAGCACACAGCGCCATTTTCTCTCACAGAAAAGCTGGAGAGAAGGCTCCCAGGCTCTCCCCTGCACTGCACTACAGAAACAGGGTTAAAACAGAGAGGGGGGGCACTGATTTTGGCGATATTGTATATATATAAAAGATGCTATAAGGGAGAAACACTTATATAAGGTTGTCCCTATATAATTATAGCGTTTTTGGTGTGTGCTGGCAGACTCTCCCTCTGTCTCCCCAAAGGGCTAGTGGGTCCTGTCCTCTGTCAGAGCATTCCCGGTGTGTGTGCTGTGTGTCGGTACGTGTGTGTCGACATGTATGAGGACGATGTTGGTGAGGAGGCGGAGAAATTGCCTGTAATGGTGATGTCACTCTCTAGGGAGTCGACACCGGAATGGATGGCTTATTTAGAGAATTACGTGAGAATGTCAACACGCTGCAAGGTCGGTTGACGACATGAGACGGCCGACAATCTATTAGGACCGGTCCAGGCGTCTCAGAAACACCGTCAGGGGTTTTAAAAACGCCCATTTACCTCAGTCGGTCGACACAGACACAGACACGGACACTGAATACAGTGTCGACGGTGAATAAACAAACGTATTTCTCATTAGGGCCACACGTTAAGGGCAATGAAGGAGGTGTTACGTGTTTCTGATACTACAAGTACCACAAGAAAGGGTATTATGTGGGAGTGAAAAAACTACCTGTAGTTTTTCCTGAATCAGATAAAATAAAATGAAGTGTGTGATGATGCGTAGGGTTACCCCGATAGCAAATATTGGCGTTATACCCTTTCCCGCCAGAAATTAGGGTACGTTGGGAAACACCCCTTAGGGTGATAAGGCGCTCACACGCTTATCAAGTGGCGTTACCGTCTCCAGATACGGCCGCCCTCAAGGAGCCAGCTGATAGGAAGCTGGAAAAATATCCTAAAAAGTATATACACACATACGGTGGTTATACTGCGACCAGCGATCGCCATCAGCCTGGAGATGCAGTGCTGGGTTGGCTTGGTCGGATTCCCTGACTGAAAATATTTTATTCATGTAGAGCATTTAATAGGATGCATTCTATATATATGTATGTGAGATGCACAGAGGGATATTTGCTCTCTGGCATCAAGATAAGTGCGTTGTCCATATCTCCCAGAAGATGTCAGGGACACGACAGTGGTCAGGTGATACAGATCCCATACGGCAGATGGAAGTATTGCTGTATAAAGGGAAGGAGTTATTTGGGGGTCGGTCCATCGGACCTGGGGACCACAGCAACAGCTGGGAAATCCAACCTTTTTTACCCCAAGTTACATCTCAGCTAAAAAAGACACCGTCTTTTCAGCCTCAATCTTTCCTTTCCCATGAGGGCATGCAGGCAAAAGGCCAGTCATATCTGCCCAGACATAGAGGTAAGGGAAGTAGACTGCAGCAGGCAGCCCTTTCCCAGGAAAAGAAGCCCTCCACCGCGTCTGCCAAGTCCTCAGCATGACGCTGGGGCCGTGCAAGCGGACTCAAGGTGGGGGGGGTAGTCTCAAGAGTCTCAGGGCGCAGTGGGATCACTCGCAAGTTGACCCCTAGATCGTACGAGTATTATCCCAGGGGTAAAGATTGGAGAGTCGAGACATCTTCTCCTCGCAGGTTCCTGAAGTCTGCTTTACCAACGGCTCCCTCCGACAGGGAGGCAGCATTGGAAACAATTCACAAGCTGTATATCCAGCAGGTGATAATCAAAGTACCCCTCCTACGACAAGGAAAAGGGTATTATTTTTCCACACTATATTGTGGTACTGAAGCCAGACGGCTTGGTGACACATAGTCTAAATCTAAAATGTTTTGAACACTTACATAAAAGGTTCAAATCGAGATAAAGTCACTCAGAGCAGTGATAGCGAACCGGAAAAAAGGGGACTATATGGTGTCCCTGGACATCAAGGATTACCTCCATGTCCAAATTTTGTCCTTCTCATCAAGGGTACCTCTGGTTCGTGGTACAGAACTGTCAATATCAGTTTCAGACGATGCCGTTTGAATTATCCACGGCACCCCGGGCCTTTTTACCAAGGTAATGGCCGAAAAGATGTTTCTTCAAAGAAAAAAGGCATCTAAATTATCCCTTACTTGCACGACCTAAAAAGGGCAAGTTCCAGAGAACAGTTGGAGGTCGGAAGAGCACTATCTAAAGTAGTTCTTCGACGGCACGACTGGATTCTAAATATTCCAAGAATCGCAGCTGTTTTCCGACGATACGTCTGCTGTTCCTAGGGATGATTCTGGACACGGTTCAGAAAAAGGTTTTTCTTCCCGAGGAAAAAGCCAAGGAGTTATCCGACCTGTCAGGAACCTCCTAAAACCAGGAAAGGTGTCTGTACATCAATGCACAAGAGTCCTGGGAAAAATGGTGGCTTTTTACGAAGCAATTCCATTCGGCAGATTCCATGCAAGAATTTTCCAAAGGGATCTGTTGGACAAATGGTCAGGGTCGCATCCTCAGATGCACCTGCGAATAACCCTGTCGCCAAGGACAAGGGTATATCTTCTGTGGTGGTTGCAAAAGGCTCATCTATTGGAGGGCCGCAGATTCGGCATACAGGATTTGATCCTGGTGACCACGGACGCCAGCCTGAGAGGTTGGGGAGCAGTCACACAAGGAAGAAACTTCCAGGGGGTATGGACGAACCTGGAAAAGTCTCTTCACATAAACATTCTGGTACTAAGAGCAATCTAAAATGCTCTAAGCCAGGCGGAACCACTCCTGCAAGGAAAACCGGTGTTGATTCAGTCGGACAACATCACGGCGGTCGCCCATGTAAACAGACAGGGCGGCACAAGAAGCAGGAGTGCAATGGCAGAAGCTGCCAACATTCTTCGCTGGGCGGAGAATCACGTAATAGCACTGTCAGCAGTGTTCTTCCCGGGCGTGGACAACTGGGAAGCAGACTTCCTCAGCAGACACGATATTCACCCGGGAGAGGGGGGTCTTCATCCAGAAGTCTTCCACATGCTAATAAACTGTTGGGAAAGACCAATGGTAGACATGATGGCGTCTCGCCTCAAGGACAAGTATTGCGCCAGGTCAAGAGATCCACAGGCAATAGCTGTGGACGCACTGGTAACACCTTGGGTGTACAAATCAGTATATGTGTTTCCTCCTCTGCCTCTCATACCAAAGGTATTGAAGATTATACGGTGAGGAGGAGTAAGAACAATACTAGTGGCTCCGGATTAGCCAAGAAGGACTTGGTACCCGGAACTTCAAGAGTTGGTCACGGACGACCCGTGCCCTCTACTTCTGAGAAGGGACCTGCTACAACAGGGTCCCTGTCTCTTTCAAGACTTACCGCGGCTGCGTTTGACGGCATGGCGGTTGAACGCCAGATCCTAAAAGGGAAAGGCATTCCAGAAGAAGTCATTCCTACCTTGATTAAGGCAAGGAAGGAAGTCACCGCGAAACATTATCACCGCATTTGGCGAAAATATGTCGCGTGGTGCGAGGATCGGAGTGTTCCGACGGAGGAATTTCAACTGGGTCGTTTCCTACATTTCCTACAATCAGGATTGTCTATGGGTCTCAAATTGAGATCTATTAAGGTTCAAATTTCGGCCCTGTCAATATTCTTCCAAAAAGAATTGGCCTCAGTTCCTGAGGTACAGACTTTTGTTAAAGGAGTACTGCATATACAGCCTCCTGTGGTGCCTCCGGTGGCACCGTGGGATCTAAATGTCGTTTTAGATTTCCTCAAATCCCATTGGTTTGAACCATTGAAAAAGGTGGATTTTAAATATCTCACATGGAAAGTGAATATGTTACTGGCCCTGGCTTCCGCCAGGAGAGTATCTGAATTGGCGGCTTTATCTTATAAAAGCCCTTATCTAATCTTCCATTCGGATAGGGCAGAACTGAGGACTCGTCCGCATTTTCTCCCTAAGGTGGTATCAGCGTTTCACCTGAACCAACCTATTGTGGTGCCTGCGGCCACTGGCGACTTGGAGGACTCCAAGTTGTTGGACGTTGTCAGAGCCTTAAAAATATACATTTCAAGCACGGCTGAAGTCAGAAAATCTGACTCGCTGTTGATACTATATGCACCCAACAAGTTGGGTGCCCCTGCTTCTAAGCAGACGATTGCTCGTTGGATTTGTAACACAATTCAACTTGCTCATTCTGTGGCAGGCCTGCCACAGCCTAAATCTGTTAAGGCCCATTCCACAAGGAAGGTGGGCTCATCTTGGGCGGCTGCCCGAGGGGTCTCGGCATTACAATTCTGCCGAGCAGCTACGTGGTCGGGGGAAAACACGTTTGTAAAATTCTACAAATTTGATACCCTGGCAAAAGAGGACTTGGAATTCTCTCATTCGGTGCTGCAGAGTCATCCGCACTCTCCCGCCCGTTTGGGAGCTTTGGTATAATCCCCATGGTCCTTTCAGGAACCCCAGCATCCACTTAGGACGATAGAGAAAATAAGAATTTACTTACCGATAATTCTATTTCTCGGAGTCCGTAGTGGATGCTGGGCGCCCATCCCAAGTGCGGATTATCTGCAATACTGTACATAGTTATTGTTAACAAATTCGGGTTATATTGTTAAGGAGCCATCTTTAAGAGGCTCTTTCTGTTATCATACTGTTAACTGGGTTTAGATCACAAGTTGTACGGTGTGATTGGTGTGGCTGGTATGAGTCTTACCCGGGATTCAAATTGCCTCCCTTATTGTGTACGCTCGTCCGGGCACAGTACCTAACTGGAGTCTGGAGGAGGGTCATAGGGGGAGGAGCCAGTGCACACCACCTGATCTGGTAAAAGCTTTACTTTTTTGTGCCCTGTCTCCTGCGGAGCCGCTATTCCCCATGGTCCTTTCAGGAACCCCAGCATCCACTACGGACTCCGAGAAATAGAATTATCGGTAAGTAAATTCTTATTTTTTACTGTGCAGGGTAAATACTGGCTGCTTTTGCATGTAGCCTACAAATGATTCTCTCTCTATACTGTACATGTTATACCTGCTTCACCTACAGTACAACATGGTTTTCCCAGGTGCAGTTACTTGCTTTTTTTTTTTTTTGCTTTACCTGCAAATTGTTGTTTGAGTTTCTTGTTTTTGCATGACAACTGAGCTCCCATGTTAAGTAAGGATAGGAATGGAATATTTTCTTTACCAAAGTGTTCACCTCTTGTGGATGGTACGTAACTCACAGAGTCTGTGTTGCCCAATAATGAGGTATATTCAATTACAGTCGGAAGTTCTGACAGGGCGTAAAGACAGCACTTTCCGCCGATAATCCGAACTTTCCAACACTTCAATATTCAACTGAAGTGCCGCTTTCCACCCTGTCGGAACTTCAGGTAAGTCGAAAAGCATAAGGATGAGCGGAATCCATGTATTTTCGACCACGCCGTGGTCAAAAATTATCCGTTTTTGACCATTTATTTTCGCCCATAAGAGAGGGTGGAAATGAATGGTCGGAATGGGAGGGAAAACGGGTGGAAACGGCCAGCTATTGAATACGGACTTGTCGGATCGTCTCTATCACAGAGGATCCAACTGTAATTGAATATACCCCAATAAATTAAACGATCAGTAAAAAAAAAAACCCCACAAACTTTTTATTGTATCTATTCAAACACATTCAAAACAGCAAAACAAACATAGAATTACCACAGAGATTAAAATGCACTAACCGTCTGCTGAGAACTTGTCAATTGCCTGACTCAACGTGAGAAAGTTCCCGGTGGATTTGGACATCTGATAAGATATATTATTCAAGACTAATTTGATTACAATAACTATTAAATCGATTTAGGACCATACATTTTATGGAAATAAGCAAATCTAAATATGTAAAAAAGCAAAAGAGCAAACAAATCTTCCACAATAATACAAATTAATTAAAAAACATAAAATAATTATGCTGTACCTTTTCTGAATTCAGCAGCAGGTGTCCATTTGCCCTCACAGCCACTGGCCATTTGCCACTAAATTAAAATAAACACAGAAAAAGAAGTGTTAACATTTATATTAACATAAAAGTCACCAATTATTACCTCTCTTCAAAATCCAAGGGTCACTCCAGCATACTGTTCATTCTCAATAGCATTGTCCAACAGTTCTCAGTCTCCACTCCTGCCCCCACCTCATCCCCTACCTGTCCGTTTTCCCTAAGGCTGTGTCCCGGGGCTCCTTGTCTTCTCTTGCATCACCTCCTCCCTCTGCGAGCTTGTAACCATCGT
Organism: Pseudophryne corroboree; assembly: GCF_028390025.1. Taxonomy (NCBI): domain Eukaryota; kingdom Metazoa; phylum Chordata; class Amphibia; order Anura; family Myobatrachidae; genus Pseudophryne; species Pseudophryne corroboree. The sequence goes on along the minus strand of NC_086449.1, from coordinate 624,907,708 downwards.
CATCCTTCAGTATAACTTGTACACCCAACTTGATCTCTCTCCCCCTTATCTCATATTACCTGCTGCTTGTCAACCACCTCCTTGTTGATGTCCCACCGCTTCCTTAAACTCAGGCACACTAAAACTGTAATCATTGTATTCCCGTTCCCCCAGACTCGCTCTCTTTTCTCTCTTTTTCACTGTTAACAAATCACTGTTCCTCTGTTCCCCAAGTTTGAGGTCTAGTTGTCATCCTCTACTTTACCTGCTCTCACATCCAGTCCCTCTCTCACTATTGATGGATCCATCACTGCAATATTATCTATGGCCTTATAATTTCATGCCTTGTTTACCTTAATCTACTTTTCGCTGGCTACCTATATCCCAATTTGCCCTCCTTCAGTCTATCCTTAATGCCACATTTTCCCTTGCATCATTCAATCTCTGGCAATAGCTCCACAGACTCCCTGCCCTTATCAAAATTAAACTCAAACTCCTCTTGCTCACTTTGCAAGCCCTCAAGCACTCCACCCCTGCATAAATGTTCAGTCTCATTCCCATTCACACTCCTGCCCATACTCTTTGCTCTGCCAATGACTGCTGTCTCCTCCACCCAGCTTTTCCTGTGCACCCCTATCCTCCGGAACGCTCTCCCACACTCCATCAGAAATTCAACCTGCACCTACCTACCATTAAACGTGCCCCTAAAATTCATCCCTTTATCTAAGCCTACCACACCTATTCCTAAACTCTCTGATCTCTGCAATACCCTACTCTGTTCCCACCTTGTGTCCGGCTACAGCCCTACTAGAATGTATGCTCTTGTGAGCAGTGCCCTCTCTCCAATTTGCACTCACCTATCTTCAGGCCACATAGCCACATGATTGTATAGATAATAGGATAAGTGATTTGGGACAAGATCTTTTCCAGATACTCTCAGATCTACTGGATACCAGAATTCAAACTCATTTTTTAACTTGTCCAGTTTCTCTTTGGGGATGGTGGTTTTAGGTAGTGGAGCTTTCTTGAAAAATATGTAATCCCAGACCTCCTTGGTCATTTGTTCTGGCCTGAGGAATAAATGTGAGCAATAAACAGCAATGCGACAAACTAGTTTATAAAAACGCCTGAGTGAAGATCCTCACTGGCTACCTACAATAGGTGAGGTAAAGTATTAACTTACCTGATACGTATAGGAGAGTCTGTCCGCCCCCAAAGATCATTCCCTTGCAGAAGATGACATACAGTGTAGTAGGCCATGTATATTGTAGAGTCAGAAAGAGACTCAATAAGCCAGTGCTCATCCCAAGGTAAGCGAGAACCTGAAAAAAATTAAGAGAAAGAAGAAAAAAAAAAGTTTGTTGGACACTGAATACAAGACACCAGATTGCCTTGCATCACACTGACAATATCATGTCTTCAACTATTAGGCTACATTAACAATAGAGATCAAGAAATTATAAATACCCAAGCCATATGTTCTAGAGCAGGCATGTTCTTGTAGCCAGCCCATGGTGGCTTCAAAGTTTCTTCTAGTCTCTTCACAGAACCTTTAAAAAATTATAATGCAAATTTTGTAAAACACGCTAGGCACTTTAGTATAGACCGTTTGCATACATGTAAAGGAAAGAGCCATTTTACGGGTTCAACCAATATATTTAGCATATTTATTTAGTAGGAACAAGTAACATTACAGAGGCATGAGGCAAAGTGCCACTTGACACAGCACAGTCCACATATTGCTGTAAAACACAAAATCATGAATTCTGGTTTTAACCAAATAAATGCCTCTGTATGGGAGCAGAGATGTATGAATAAATGTTATAAAAATTATCTTACGTCTCCAGGTTCTTTAAGCATTCTGTAGTCTGTTTCTTCCAGTTCTCTTCTCCATAATCCAGGTACCTAAACAAAATAGGGAGGAGAGATAAGAGGAAGGATGGTAAAACTTGACCCCTAGTTTATATCGCTGACACTGATTTGACACATCAGTTTAATCTTTTAGCAATTCATGCACCAAAATGCACAAAAGAAGATCTGTGTAACAGCATATATAGCTAAATCAGCGAGCAGCTAGTAATACTATTATGAGAGGCAATATATTCTATTTTTAAGTATGCATTCGAAGAAAAAAATTTATGAATGTTTAAATCGGATTTAAAAAATGGCTAAATATAAGTAGTTATTTGCGACATGTCTTTTGAAGTTGGAAAGAAAAAAATAAGGAGATTTAAGTTCTTACTTGGTTGAATCCTTTTCTTCGAGATCCATAGGGGATACCAGCTTTAGACAGTGGGTATAGGCTGTGAGTAGAAGCCTGGGCACCATTCTTTTTTTCCCAGCAGCAGCTCAGGTTCCTTCTCCCCTATATCCTGTCCAAAAGCCCTAGGCAGGCCAGTTAGCAAACGTATGGGCAGAGGACCACGTGACCTGCAGAGGCACCACATCGAGCTGGTGCAATGTGAGGAACCATGGCCGGGGCAGGAAGGTCCACCACAGTGTAAGTGTGGCGATTGATGAAACAAAACTATCTGGCTAAACTCTGCTTTGTAGCTGGCTAGCCTTGCTTAGGAAAGTCAGACAAAAAGCTGGTTCTGTCCACATAAATCCAAAGAGCTCACACAACATCCAAGGAGGCCTCCTCCGGTTAAGAATCAGGTGCTTAAAAGGCAAGTACCACAATCTATAGGTTGATTTGAAACAGAGTAACCACCTTAGGGAGGTAGCCCAATTGCTTCCAAAGACCAGCCCGGTCTGAGTGAAAGACCAGAAATGTGGAATGACAAGACAACGTGTTCAAGTCTGACACCAGCCGGGCCTACGCTATGGCAAGTAGGAAGACAAAAGATGAAGATTGAAAAACCATGAAGCACTAACAAACAGGGTTGTATATGATGGACACCCTGTAGCAAAGTCAGGCATCAGCAAAATCTGTTTCCTGTACCTACAAAAGTAGACAGGCAGAGGCCCAAATCCAAACCCGCCTGCAGAAAAGAGAGGACTCAGAGTTTAAATGACCTGGGGTTAGAAATCCTAGCTGAACACCACGAGTAGCAGTTCTGCCAAACACAGTGAAAAAGCTGTGCAGAAAAAGGTTTAAGGGCATTCATTGTGGTATAGATGACCAATCGGGAGAACCCCTTAACCCTCAGGACGGATGTCTCAAGAGACACTTCGTCAAAGCAAGATGGGCCAGAACCGGATGAAGACAAGGACTAAGAAAGTAGCTCCGGTCAAAGAGGAAGATGCGGTGGAGTGTCAATGGAAAGGCCTAGCAGATCTGCGTACCAAGGCCTTTGCAGGCAATCAGAAGCCACAGGAATAACTGTGCTGTCCTCTGACCAACTTAAATTTGAAGATGACCTGCGTAATTAGCACTATTGGGTTGGGGTGGGGGGGCGGAATTGTACATGAAAAGAAAGGACCACCAAATGAGCCTGGGCTGCTGCTGGGAGAAAACCCACTGTCTAAAACCTGGGTCTTCAAATTGTGGCACTCCTGCTGCTATGGAACTAACATCCCAGCATGTCCTGCCAGTTTTGCTATTAAGGCATGCTAACACGGAGGCTGGGCATGCTGGGATGTGTTGTTCCACAGTAGCTGGAGAGCCACAGGTTGAAGACCCATAGTCTAAAGCATGTGTCCCCTATGGAATGATGAAGAAAACTCAATCCAAAAGTGAGTGGTCCAAAGTAAGCACAATGTCCTGGGGAGACTTTATTTCGGTTTTCTTTCCTGACGAGACCTTCATACTCTCCAGGCTGATTTTGCGAACTTGTATTATTCCACAGTGAACTCACCTAACAGCAGTGAGATGCATGCACACAAAAACGAGATTTATGGTAAGAACTTACCGTTGTTAAATCTCTTTCTGCGAGGTACACTGGGTTCCACAAGGATTCACATCGGGGTGTAGAGTAGGATCTTGATCCGAGGCACCAACAGGCTCAAAGCTTTTGACTGTTCCCAAGATGCTCAGCGCCGCCTCCTCTATAACCCCTCTTCCATGCACAGGGAGCTCAGTTTCGTTAACCAGCCCAATGCAGTAGCAGGTACTAGAGACGACAACCGCTCGTAGCCAAGTACACCATACACTCACCGCAGGAGATGGTGTCAGCTTCTTTGGATTGGTATTGGCATATCCACTAAGTGCCTCAGGGTGGGCGCCTTGCGGAGCCCAGTGTACCTCACAGAAAGAGATTTAACAGTAAGTTCTAACCATAAATCTCGTTTTCTGCTGCGGGGTACACTGGGCTCCACAAGGATTCACATCAGGAATGTCCCAAAGCAGTTCCTTACGGGAGGGGACGCCCTGTAGCGGGCACAAGAACCCAGCGTCCAAAGGAAGCGGTGGTATCAAAGGCATAGAACCTTATAAATGTGTTCCCGGAGGACCACGTAGCCGCCTTGCACAACTGTTCAAGGGTCGCACCACGGTGGGCCGCCCAAGAAGGTCCAACCCACCGAGTCGAATGGGCCTTAATGGTAGCAGGAGCTGGACGACCAGTCTGTACATAAGCATGTGCAATCACCATTCTAATCCATCTGGCCAGAGTCTGCTTGGAAGCAGGCCAGCCATGTTTCTGAAAACCAAACAGTACAAAAAGAGAATCAGATTTCCTAACGGAGGAAGTTCTCTTCACATAGATACAGAGAGTCCGTACCACATCCAAAGACCGTTCTTTGGGAGACAACTCAGGAGAATTAAAGGCCGGAACCACAATCTCCTGGTTAAGGTGGAAAGAAGACACCACCTTAGGTAAATAACCTGGCCGTGTTCTAAGAACCGCCCGGTCACGGTGAAAAATCAAATAGGGAGACTTGCAGGATAATGCACCGAAGTCCGAGACCCTTCTAGCTGAAGCAACAGCCAGCAAGAATAGGACCTTAAGGGATAGCCACTTAAGGTCAGCAGAGGCTCAAAAGGAGACACTTGCAAGGCCTCCAAAACCACCGACAAGTCCCAAGGGGCCACAGGCGGCACATAAGGAGGCTGAATCCTCAACATACCCTGAGTGAATGTATGGACATCAGGTAGGGTGGCAATCTTTCTCTGAAACCAAACAGACAAGGCAGAGATGTGAACCTTGAGGGAGGCCAGACGCAAGCCTAAGTCTTTACCCTGTTGTAGAAAGGCCAATAGTTTGGCCGTACTAAACTTGAAAACGTCATGATTGAGACGCACACCAAGTAAATTAAGCATTCCAGAACCTATGGTAGATCCGAGCGGAAGCCGGCTTATGGGCCTTCAACATAGTTTAAACGACTGCCTCAGAAAAACCCTTGGCCCTCAGGACGGAAGCCTCAAGGGCCATGCCGTCAAAGCCAGACGGGCTAAATCCTGGTAAACACAAGGGCCCTGAACGAGGAGGTCTGGTCGTTGTGGAAGTAGAAGGGGACGATCCCACGAGAGACCCAGTAGATCGGAGAACCAGTGCCGTCTGGGCCACGCTGAAGCGACCAGAAGCAGGTCTCCTCCTTCTTGCTTGAACTTCCGTATTACTCTGGGCAGTAGTCACACTGGAGGGAACACGTACAGTAGCTGAAAGTTCCATGGAATTGCCAGAGCGTCCACGAACGCAGCTTGAGGACCCTTTGTCCTTGCTCCGAAGACCGGAACCTTGTGATTGTGTCGAGACGCCATCAGATCCACATCTGGAAGGCCCCACGTGTCCACGAGAAGTTGAAACACCTCTGGATGGAGGCTCCACTCTCCTGCGTGTACGTCCTGTCGACTGAGATCGTCCGCTTCACAGTTCAGGACGCCCAGAATGAACACTGCGGATATGGCCGGCAGATGGCGTTCTGCCCACTGAAGAATCCGTGATACTTCCCTCATTGCCATGCGGCTTCGAGTGCCACCCTGATGATTGATGTACGTTGTCCGATTGTACTTGAACAGGTCTGTTCTGTATGAGATGCTGGGCCATTGTCAACGCATTGAACACTGCCCGCAGTTCCAGAATATTTATCAGGAGGAGAGACTCCCCCTTGGTCCACCGACCCTAAAGAGAGTGTTGTTCCAACACCGCGCCCCAACCTCTCAGACTGGCATCCGTTGTCAGAAGGACCCAGTCGGATATCCAGAAGGGACGGCCCCTGCTCAATTGTTGGTCCTGCAGCCACCAGCTCAATGACAGGCGGACCTTCGGAGACAATGAGATCATGTGAGATCTTATCCGGTGAAGTAGGCCATCCCACTTGGTCAGAATTAACTCCTGCAGAGGGCGAGAGTGGAACTGAGCATACTCCACCATGTCGAAAGCCGACAGCATGAGACCCAGCACTTGCAATGACGAATGTATCGACACTTGCGGACGAGATAGGAAGCATCGAATCCTGTCCTGAAGCGGTGAGTGTCCAATAACGCTCCCAGGTGTAACATGCTCCGAGCAGGAACCAGGGAAGATTTCTTCCAGTTGATCAGCCACCCGTGGGTTGTCATGCACTGGATCGTTAGATCGAGATGACACAGGAGAAGTTCTGGGGAATTTGCCAGGATCAACAAATCAAGTACGGTAGGATCCTGACCCCTTGACGGTGGAGTGTAGCCATCATGACCGGCTTTACTTTGGTGAAAACTCGGGGAGCCGTTGTCAAACCAAAGGGTAACGTCCGAAATTGGTAATGAAGGTTGCCCACCGCAAACCGCAGGTACTGTTGATGAGATACCGCAATAGGAATATGCAGGTAGGCATCCTGTATGTCCAGGGGGACCATATAGTCCCCAGGCTCCATAGCCAGAACAATAGAGCGCAGAGTTTCCATACGAAACTTGGAGACCCGCACATGCTTGTTCAAGGACTTCAGACTGAGAATGGGCCGCGAGGACCCGTTCGGTTTCGGGACTAGAAACAGCGGTGAATGGTACTCCTTGCCTCTCTGAGCCAGAGGCACCTGTACCACCACTCCTGTGGTCAGAAGGGAATCTACCACCGAGTGCAACGTGTTTGCTTTTGCCGGATCCAGAGGCACATCTGTCAGGCAAAACCGCTGCAGGGGACGATTCTTGAAGAGTATGGCATAACTTCGAGCGACGACTTCCCTCGCCCAGGTATCTGAGGCGGTCTTCAACTATTCCTGGGCAACACCTAGAAGTCGGCCCCCCACCTTGGGATCCCCCAGAGGGAGGCCCGCCCCATCATGCGGCAGGCTTGTCCATTTTGGAAGCTGGCTGATGGGCGGCCCAGGCACGCTTCGGTCTGGGCTTGGCAGGTCTGGAAGCACGAGCTTGCTTTGGGTACGCCTGACCTTTTGCTTTTCCTGGAGGACGAAAGGGCCGAGGGAAAGTACAGTATTTGCTGGCGTATAAGACTACTTTTTTGCCCTGAAAAACATGCCTCCAAGTGGGGGGGGTCATCTTATACGCCGGGTGCACTTCAGTTGGGATAGACATAGCTGCCATAGTGGCCTTCCGATACTCGCCCGGTGCCCATAGTGGCCTGCCGATGCCCGCCCACCTCATTCTACATACCATCCAGTATCGCGCGGTATCCAGTGCGGCCGCGGCGGGTCACTAGTGCCAATTACAGGGAGATGCAGGGACTGGCCGGAGGCGCTGCAGTCACGTTGTGGCCGTACAATGGTGACAATGACAGGTACTGTAATGGCACTAATACTAATGGCACTCATGTGAAAGCGGTAACAATAAATGCACACAGGGGTATACTTTTATACATTTTACAACTTTCTCCTCGCCCCCTCCCCCCTTCTTATGCATACCTTGATAAATACTCCCTATCCAAATCTCTTATCAGGTCATAATATACAGTATGTCACAAATCTGATGTTCTTTTACGTTTTATTTGGTGTGTGGAAGGGGGTAGTCTTATACGGCGAGTATATAACAAACTCTATATTTCGAGTGGAAATGTTGGGGGTCGTCTTATACGCCCAGTCGTCTTATACGCCGGCAAATACGGTACTTTTAGCCTTCTGCGTTGAAGGAGTCGTACTAGGTAGGCAAGCTGTTTTAGCAGTAGCCAGATCAGCCACAATCTTATTGAGGTCTTCTTCAAAGAGAATATCTCCCTTGAAAGGAAGCACCTCAAGGGTTTTCTTGGAATCCATATCCACCGGCCAGGATCTCAACTAAAGGATACGTCTGGCCAAGACGGACGTAGTAGCAGCCTTGGCAGCGAGCACCCCGGCATCGGAGGCCGCCTCCTTAAGGTACAGAGAAGCCGTGGCAATATACAAGAGACATTGTCGAGCATGCTCAGAAGCATTTGAAGGCAGTTCCGCCTCAAGTTCCTGAGCCCATGCCTCAACAGCTTCGGCAGCCCAAGTCGCTGCAATTGTTGGCCTATGCACAGCCCCCATTATGGTATAAATCGCTTTTAAACAGCCCTCCACACGTCGATCAGTCGGTTCCTTCAGAGAGGTGACGGCAGTTAATGGCAGAGCAGAGGAAACAACCATACACTCCACATGAGAATCTACAGGCGGAGGGGTTTCCCAATTTTTACATACCTTCGCAGAGAGAGGATAGCGAGCCAACAGTCTCTTATTCGGTGTAAATTTTGTCCCCGGATTTTCCCAGGAATCCTGACTTATGTCAACCAGGTGTTCAGAATGGGGTAAAACTTGTTTAACCACCTTCTTACGTTTAAACCTATCCGTTTTCTTGGAGACAGTCTCAGGCTCAGGATCATCAGCCACCTGAAGAATGAGTCTGATTACCTCAATCAAATCCGGGACATCCACCAATGACTTCCCTTCCCCATCAGAAACATCAGTGTCAGTGTCTGTGGGATCAGTATATGTGCCGTCCTCAACAGAGGACGTGTCTGGAATAGCAGTGGATTGGGAGGAGGTAATGGCCCGTTTAGAAGACGACTTAAGTCTTAGGCAGGTGAGAGTGACACTTAGATTTAGTCATAGATCGGTTCAAATGCTGTAACTGAGTGGAAAGCTGATCCGCCCATGGCGGGTTTACAGCAGGGACCATAAACTGTTGCAGTGGCACAGGTGGTCCCACAGGCGGTGTCAATTTAGTCACAAGCGTGTTTAACAATGTGGAAAATGTAGCCCAAGGTGGGTCTTGTGATGCCCCAGGAGCTACCGACCCACTGGGGGGTAAGGAACCCCCTGAACCTGAACTCTCAGCTGCCATATTATCCTCCGTTACGTCCGCGGCCTCACTACCACACAGTGTGGGAGAAGCCCCAGCGTCGTTGCCTCGTGTAGCAGACATAACTATTGGGTAACCAGGTACAAAGTGTAGCAGCACTATACCTATCAAGAACTCTCAGTAAAGCGTGCCTATGATAGCACAAACCAGGAGTTCAAGAGATATAGATTAAATGGTGACTATAAATCACAAGTAAAAAATAAGAATTTACTCACCGGTAATTCTATTTCTCGTAGTCCGTAGTGGATGCTGGGAACTCCGTAAGGACCATGGGGAATAGACGGGCTCCGCAGGAGACTGGGCACTCTAAAAGAAAGATTAGGTACTATCTGGTGTGCACTGGCTCCTCCCTCTATGCCCCTCCTCCAGACCTCAGTTAGGGAAACTGTGCCCGGAAGAGCTGACATTACAAGGAAAGGATTTTTGGAATCCAGGGTAAGACTCATACCAGCCACACCAATCACACCGTACAACTTGTGATAACCTTACCCAGTTAACAGTATGAACAACAACTGAGCCTCACTCAACGGAAGGCTCATAACAATAACCCTTATTTAAGCAATAACTATATACACGTATTGCAGAAAGTCCGCACTTGGGACGGGCGCCCAGCATCCACTACGGACTACGAGAAATAGAATTACCGGTGAGTAAATTCTTATTTTCTCTGACGTCCTAGTGGATGCTGGGAACTCCGTAAGGACCATGGGGATTATACCAAAGCTCCCAAACGGACGGGAAAGTGCGGATGACTCTGCAGCACCGAATGAGCAAACACAAGGTCCTCCTCAGCCAGGGTATCAAACTTGTAGAACTTTGCAAAGGTGTTTGAACCCGACCAAGTAGTCGCTCGGCAAAGGTGTTTGAACCCGACCAAGTAGTCGCTCGGCAAAGCTGTAAAGCCGAGACCCCTCGGGAAGCCGCCCAAGAAGAGCCCACCTTCCTTGTGGAATTGGCTTTTACTGATTTTGGATGCGGCAATCCAGCCGCAGAATGAGCCAGCTGAATCGTGCTACAGATCCAGCGAGCAATAGTTTGCTTTGAAGCAGGAGCACCCAGCTTGTTGGGTGCATGCAGGATAAACAGCGAGTCAGTCTTCCTGACTCCAGCCGTTCTGGAAACATATATTTTCAAAGCCCTGACTACGTCCAGCAACTTGGAGTCCTCCAAGTCCCGAGTAGCCGCAGGCACCACAATAGGTTGGTTCAAATGAAACGATGATACCACCTTTGGGAGAAATTGGGGACGAGTCCTCAATTCTGCCCTGTCCATATGGAAGATCAGATATGGGCTTTTACATGACAAAGCCGCCAATTCCGACACACGCCTAGCCGATGCTAAGGCCAACAGCATGACCACTTTCCACGTGAGATACTTTAGTTCCACGGTCTTAAGTGGCTCAAACCAGTGGGATTTCAGGAAATCCAACACAACGTTAAGATCCCAGGGTGCCACTGGTGGCACAAAAGGGGGCTGAATATGCAGCACTCCCTTAACAAACGTCTGAACCTCAGGCAGTGAAGCCAGTTCTTTTTGAAAGAAAATGGATAGGGCCGAAATCTGGACCTTTATGGACCCCAATTTTAGGCCCATAGTCACCCCTGACTGTAGGAAGTGCAGGAATCGACCCAGCTGGAATTCCTCTGTAGGGGCCGTCCTGGCCTCACACCAAGCAACATATTTTCGCCATATACGGTGATAATGCTTTGCTGTCACGTCCTTCCTAGCCTTTATCAGCATAGGAATAACTTCATCCGGAATGCCTTTTTCCGCTAGGATGCGGCGTTCAACCGCCATGCCGTCAAACGCAGCCGCGGTAAGTCTTGGAACAGACAGGGCCCTTGTTGCAGCAGGTCCTGTCTGAGAGGCAGAGGCCATGGGTCCTCTGTGCACATTTCTTGCAGTTCCGGGTACCAAATCCTTCTTGGCCAATCCGGAACAATGAGTATTGTTCTTATTCCTCTCTTTCTTACTATTCTCAGTACCTTGGGTATGAGAGGAAGAGGAGGAAACACATATACCGACTGGTACACCCACGGTGTCACTAGGGCGTCCACAGCTATCGCCTGAGGGTCCCGTGACCTGGCGCAATATCTTTTTAGCTTTTTGTTGAGGCGGGACGCCATCATGTCCACCTGTGGCAGTTCCCATCGCTTTGCAATCTGTGTGAAGACTTCTTAATGAAGTCCCCACTCTCCCGGGTGGAGGTCGTGTCTGCTGAGGAAGTCTGCTTCCCAGTTGTCCACTCCCGGAATGAACACTGCTGACAGTGCTTGCACGTGATTCTCCGCCCACCGAAGAATCTTTGTGGCTTCCGCCATTGCCATCCTGCTTCTTGTGCCGTCCTGGCGGTTTACATGGGCGACCGCCGTGATGTTGTCTGACTGAATCAGCACTGGCCAGTTTCGAAGCAGGGGCTCTGCTTGACTCAGGGCGTTGTAAATGGCCCTTAGTTCCAATATATTTATGTGTAGAGAAGTCTCCAGACTTGACCACAGCCCTTGGAAGTTTCTTCCCTGAGTGACTGCCCCCCATCCTCGGAGGCTTGCATCCGTGGTCACCAGGACCCAGTCCTGTATGCCGAACCTGCGGCCCTCGAGAAGGTGAGCACTCTGCAGCCACCACAGAAGAGACACCCTGGCCCTTGGGGACAGGGTGGTCAGCCGATGCATCTGGAGATGCGATCCGGACCACTTGTCCAACAGATCCCACTGAAAGATCCTTGCATGGAACCTGCCGAAGGGAATGGCTTCGTATGAAGCCACCATCTTTCCCAGGACTCGCGTGCAGTGATGCACCGATACCTGTTTTGGTTTCAGGAGGTCCCTGACCAGAGATGCTAATTCCTGGGCCTTCTCCTCCGGGAGAAACACCTTCTTCTGTTCTGTGTCCAGAATCATGCCCAGGAAAAGCAGACGCGTTGTAGGAATCAGCTGCGACTTTGGAACATTCAGAATCCAGCCGTGCTGTTGCAACACTTCCTGAGAGAGTGCTACGCTGATCAACAACTGCTCTCTGGACCTCGCCTTTATGAGGAGATCGTCCAAGTACGGGATAACTATAACTCACTTCTTCCGAAGGAGTACCATCATTTCGGCCATTACCTTGGTAAATATCCTCGGTGCCGTGGACAGGCCAAACGGCAACGTCTGGAACAGGTAATGACAGTCCTGGTACCACAAACCTGAGGTACTCCTGGTGAAGTGGGTAAATGGGGACATGCAAGTAAGCATCCTTGATGTCCAGCGACACCATAAAATCCCCCTCTTCAAGGCTTGCAATAACCGCTCTGAGCGATTCCATTTTGAACTTGAATTTCTTTATATAAGTGTTCAAGGATTTTAAATTCAGGATGGATCTCACCGAACCGTCCGGTTTCGGTACCACAAACATTGTGGAATAGTAACCCCTTCCCTGTTGAAGGAGGGGGACCCTGATAATCACTTGCTGGAGGTACAGCTTGTGAATTGCCGCCAGTACTACCTCCCTTTCCATGGGGGAAGCTGGCAAGGCTGATTTGAGGTAACGGTGGGGGGGGGGGGGGGGGGGGAGTCGCTTCGAATTCCAGCTTGTATCCCTGAGATACAATTTGTACAGCCCAGAGATCCACCTGTGAGCGAACCCACTGGTTGCTGAAGTTTCGGAGACGCGCCCCCACCGCACCTGGCTCCGCCTGTGGAGCCCCAACGTCATGCGGTGGACTTAGTGGAAGCAGGGGAGGGCTTTTGTTCATGGGAACTGGCTGCATGGTGCAGCTTGTTACCTCTACCCCTGCCTCTGGCAAGAAAGGATGCGCCCCTGACCCTCTTGCCTTTCTGAGAACGAAAGGACTGCATTTGATAATACGGTGCTTTCTTAGGCTGTGAGGAAACCTGATGCAAGAAAGTCGACTTTACAGCTGTCGCTGTGGACACGAGGTCCGATAGACCGTCCCCAAACAATTCCTCACCCTTATAAGGCAAAACCTCCATGTGTTTTTTAGAATCAGCATCTCCTGTCCATTGCCGAGTCCATAAGACCCTCCTGGCAGAAATGGACATGGCATTAATTCTAGAGCCCAGCAGGCAAATGTCCCTCTGAGCATCCCGCATATATAAGACGTCTTTTATATGGCCCAGGGTTAGCAAAACAGTATCCCTGTCGAGGGAATCTATGTCGTCTGACAGAGTATCTGTCCATGCTACTACAGCACTACACATCCAGGCTGAAGCAATAGCAGGTCTCAGTAGAGTACCAGAGTGTGTATACACTGACTTCAGGATAGCTTCCTGCTTTCTATCCGCAGGCTCCTTTAGGGCGGCCGTATCCTGAGACGGCAGGGCCACCTTTTTAGATAAGCGTGTCAGCGCCTTGTCCACCCTAGGGGATGTTTCCCAACGTAACCTGTCCGTTGGCGGGAAAGGGTACGCCATCAGTAACCTCTTAGAAATCACTAGTTTCTTATCAGGGGAACTCCACGCTTCTTCACATAATTCATTTAATTCATCAGATGGGGGAAAAGTCACTGGCTGCTTTTTCTCCCCAAACATATAAACCCTCTTGTATTAACAGGGTTAATCTCAGAAATGTGTAATACATCTTTCATTGCAATAATCATGTATCGGATGGCCTTGGTCATTTTAGATGTAAATGTGCCTCATCATCATCGACACTTGAGTCGGACTCCGTGTCGACATCTGTGTCAACCATCTGAGATAGAGGGCGTTTATGAGCCCCTGACGATTTCTGAGTCGCCTGGGAAGGCGCGGGCTGAGACCCCGGCTGTCCCAAGGCTGCAGCGTCATGAAACCTTTTATGTAAGGAGCTTACATTGTCGTTTAAGACCTTCCATATATCCATCCAATCAGGTGTCGGCCCCGACACCACACTTATCTGCCCTTGCTCCGCCTCCACGTAACCCTCCTCATCAAACATGTCGACACAGCCGTACCGACACACCACACACACACAGGGAATGCTCAGACTGAGGACAGGACCCCACAAAGTCCTTTGGGGAGACAGAGAGAGAGTATGCCAGCACACACCACAGCGCTATATAACACAGGGATTTTCACTTATAATAAGTGATTACCCAATAGCTGCCTTATATGTTTTATTTGCGCCTAAATTTATGTGCCCCCCCTCTCTTTTTTACCCTTCTTGTACCTGGATACTGCAGGGGAGAGCCTGGGGAGCTGCTTCCAGCGGAGCTGTGAAGAGAAAATGGCGCTGGTGTGCTGAGGAAGAAGGCCCCGCCCCCTCAGTGGCGGGCTTCGGTCCCGCTTTCTGTGTAAAAAAATGGCGGGGGTTTTTACATATATACAGTGCCAGACTGTATATATATATATATATTTTTATTGCCAAAAGGTACTTCATTTGCTGCCAAGAGCGCCCCCCCCCCAGCGCCCTGCACCCTACAGTGACCGGAGTGTGTACGTGTGCTGGGAGCAATGGCGCACAGCTGCAGTGCTGTGCGCTACCTTAAATGAAAACAGGAGTCTTCTGCCGCCGATTTCGTCGTCTTCCAGCTTCTGTTGTTCTGGCTCTGCGAGGGGGATGGCGGCGCGGCTCCGGGAACGGACGATCGAGGACAGGTGCCTGTGTTCGAACCTTCTGGAGCTAATGGTGTCCAGTAGCCTAAGAAGCACAAGCTAGCTGCAAGCAGGTAGGTTTGCTTCTCTCCCCTTAGTCCCACGTAGCAGTGAGTCTGTTGCCAGCAGAAGCTCACTGAAAATAAAAACCTAATAAATACTTTCTTTACTAGTAAGCTCAGGAGAGCCCACTAGGAGCACCCAGCTCTGGCCGGGCACAGATTCTAACTGAGGTCTGGAGGAGGGGCATAGAGGGAGGAGCCAGTGCACACCAGATAGTACCTAATCTTTTCTTTAGAGTGCCCAGTCTCCTGCGGAGCCCGTCTATTCCCCATGGTCCTTACGGAGTTCCCAGCATCCACTAGGACGTCAGAGAAATACACTGTCAGTATATCTTGTAATACAATCCTATATTAAACAGAAAGAAAAACCTGAAACACTTAAGGTGCATACACACGGAGCGATATAACTGAGCGATTTTGACTATATAGTCAAAATCGCTCAGAAAGTTAGTGCATATCTCTCCATGTGTACACAGCCAGCGATAGCGATGCGCGTCCCCGCCAGGTCGCTATCGCTGCTAAAAATAGACTGTGCAGGCAAGTCAATTTTGGCTATGTCGCTGGAAAAGAAAAAGCATCCCCTTGCTTGAATGAGTTAGCCAAAATCGCTCATAGCCAAAATCGCTGGAAAAGTTAGTCAAAATCTCTGGTAAAGTTAGTCAAAATCTCCTACAGCCAGTTCAAGGGAAATCGCTTAGTCAGAATCACTCCGTGTGTACGGACCTTTAGCCCCCTCAGGTATAGCAATATAGGAATAGCCCACTGACTGAAATACCCTTTAATAAGGCAACCACGCAGCAGCTACATGCACACACAAATATATAGTCACAGGCTTACCATGCAGAAATTATGTACCATAAAACTGCACTGGACTAGCAATACAAAGTAATACTCAGTATGGCTATATGTGCTAACAATAGATATAACAATGCACAGTAAACACTGGATGTATATCACAGGGTGTTTGTACCACACAAACCTGAATGTATGCACTCTTTCTTAACTAACACTGTCCCAGTGATAGATAGAATACTTAAGTGTCCTGTAAGAAGCACAGCACTGGCAATCAGGCGGATCTACAGAGGAGGATTTGCCCCAGCAGTCCTAGAAACAGCTCAGCTGAATCTATGATGGCCGCTGGTCCGGAGTGAGGGAGAGATACAGATGGGTCCACGGCTATCTTGGCTAGTTTGTTGCGCCTAGGCACAAGATGTTTTATTAACATAAACCAGGGGTGGGGAACCTCCGGCCCGCGGGCCGTATGAGCCGTTTGGTCCGGCCCACCAGCTTGTGTCAGTGAGACACGCTGCCGCTCAGTCCGGCGGCAGCGTGTCTCAGCTGTCAGAACAGGGAGGAGAGCGCGGCTGTCGGGTGGGAGCGGCGGCGTGTAGTACTTCAAACCAGCCGCCGGTCCGTGAGCCAATCAGAGCTCGCGGACCGGCAGCCAATCAGGAACCGCGGCTGCCGGTCCGCGAGCTCTGATTGGCTCTCGAACCGGCGGCTGGTTTGAAGTACAACACGCCGCCGCTCCCACCCGACATCCGCGCTCTCCTCCGTGTCCCACCGAAAGGAGCACGGTAATCAGCACGGAGGGGAGAGGGGAGGGGGGAGGGCATCTGTATACCTGGCACTGTGGGGGCATTTGTATACCTGGCACTGTGGGGGCATCTGTATAACTGGCACTGTGAGGGGCATCTGTATACCTGGCACTGTGGGGGGCATTTGTATACCTGGCACTGTGGGGGCATCTGTATAACTGGCACTGTGAGGGGCATCTGTATACCTGGCACTGTGGGGACATCTGTATACCTGGCACTGTGGGGGCATCTGTATACCTGGCACTGTGGGGGCATCTGTATACCTGGCACTGTGAGGGGCATTTGTATACCTGGCACTGTGGGGGGCATTTGTATACCTGGCTTGTATACCTGGCACTGTGGGGGGCATTTGTATACCTGGCTTGTATACCTGGCACTGTGGGGGGCATTTGTATACCTGGCACTGTGGGGGGCATTTGTATACCTGGCACTGTGGGGGCATCTGTATACCTGGCACTGTGGGGGGCATTTGTAAACTTGGCACTGTGGGGGCATCTGTATAACTGGCACTGTGAGGGGCATCTGTATAACTGGCACTGTGAGGGGCATCTGTATAACTGGCACTGTGAGGGGCATCTGTATAACTGGCACTGTGAGGGGCATCTGTATACCTGGCACTGTGAGGGGCATCTGTATACCTGGCACTGTGGGGGGCATTTGTATACCTGGCACTGTGGGGGCATCTGTATAACTGGCACTGTGAGGGGCATCTGTATACCTGGCACTGTGGGGGCATCTGTATACCTGGCACTGTGGGGGCATCTGTATACCTGGCACTGTGGGGACATCTGTATACCTGGCACTGTGAGGGGCATTTGTATACCTGGCACTTTGGGGGCATCTGTATACCTGGCACTGTGGGGACATCTGGACCTGGCACTGTGAGAGGCATTTGTATACCTGGCACTGTGGGGGCATTTGTATACCTGGCACTGTGGGGGCAATTGTGGATCTGGCACCGCACTATTGGGGGCATATGTGTATCACGTCCCGTTTTTACTGGCACACACAATACCTCTAAGGGGCAGACCTACTGGGGGGCAGGGTCATTTTTTAAGTTGAGAATTTTTGTATGGCCCCCGAAGGATTTTATAAATATCCAAATGGCCCTCGGTAGAAAAAAGGTTCCCCACCCCTGACATAAACCCTTCATCTATTTTTCTCAGCTGCAATACAATACAGAGAACAATACAGCAGGGGATTAAGTTATTACGGCAGGGGATTAAGTCCAACTGCCCAATCTCCGTTCATCCTATTAAAGGTCAAGATAAACATGGACCCATCTGTATGCAGCTCCAGGGCGGGAACATTGCTGAAATGGCATCCTGGGGTTGGGGGGAGGGGCCCCTTACCTTCCCCTTGTCAGCGGCCCCGCGAACCGGGAGGATGGCGTGTGTGTGACTGACCTGTTAGAAGAAACCGGAGCCTCTGCTGCAGTGACCCGGCAACCAGGGCACGGGAGTATACAGCGCCGCTGGGGGTGACGGAGCTGCACGCAGAGAAGTCTGTTAAGACTTTTCCTGCTGCAGCCCTGTAGTATTCTAACAAGAATCTTCTGTCTTTTCTTCTTAAATGAAGCTCTGAATAGGCTGCAAGAGGCAGCCCCCTATAAAGTGCCTGCATACTGCATGGCACCAACTTACAAACTGAGCTCCCTGTGCATGGAGGTGGGGTTATAGAGGCGGCGGCGCTGAGCATCTTGGGAACAGTCAAAAGCTTTGAGCCTGTTGGTGCCTCGGATCAAGATCCTACTCTACACCCCGATGTGGAGCCCAGAGTACCACGCAGCAGAAAGGTTTATTTTAGGTTGCTCTGTATTGGACCAATATCAACCCTTCAGGTACACATCACACTTGACCTGGATATCTCTCCTCAGAGACAAAACTCAACTTGTGAAATTTTACATTAAGCCCGAAGCAGACAGTCGCCGCAGCCAGGGAATGATCTACAACACCTACAGCTGTCGAAATCAATAGCTGCAGGTGTTGGAGCGATCAGTTCCCCGCACACTGGCTTAAAGATAGCAGCATCGATAAGGACAATACACACTGCCACAGTAATACATGGGGGAGAAGTGGTCTCAGTGCACATCTACCCCTATCCCTAAGTGTGAAATACAACAGTAACAGAATCACAATACATACAGGGAGATCTCATTATCTACTCACCATTGGTCACACAGTGCTACCACACATTCATCAGCTGAACGGGAAATAACCTGCTTCTCTGGCTCCATATAAATCATAGCCTCACCCTGTAAGAGAAGATGGTTGGATGACTGCACCATGCCAAAGTAATGGAGCATTTACCACATGTACACTTACTGTCAGAAACTCTAAATTATTCTAATATTTATGAATAATTTATAAATTGGTGTAGCACACATGATAAAGTGATGGTACAGAAAAAGCCTGCGGTCCAGCTGTTAGCCACTATTGCAGTAAGAAAGAGTAACAACCAACCCCAAAGATGGAGGATAAGGGATATTTTACAAAATAAACTTTTTCTTTGTTGGTTGTAAAGCTAACTCTTACAAAAAAAAAAACTATAATGTTAAATTATATCTAGTTAAAAAATAAACTGAGTCTAGCAGTTT
Organism: Pseudophryne corroboree; assembly: GCF_028390025.1. Taxonomy (NCBI): domain Eukaryota; kingdom Metazoa; phylum Chordata; class Amphibia; order Anura; family Myobatrachidae; genus Pseudophryne; species Pseudophryne corroboree. The sequence goes on along the minus strand of NC_086449.1, from coordinate 624,888,770 downwards.
TCTACAAAAAATGGTTGTATATACTTAAAATAAGAATTTACTTACCGATAATTCTATTTCTCGGAGTCCGTAGTGGATGCTGGGGTTCCTGAAAGGACCAAGGGGAATAGCGGCTCCGCAGGAGACAGGGCACAAAAAGTAAAGCTTTAGGATCAGGTGGTGTGCACTGGCTCCTCCCCCTATGACCCTCCTCCAAGCCTCAGTTAGGTACTGTGCCCGGACGAGCGTACACAATAAGGAAGGATTTATGAATCCCGGGTAAGACTCATACCAGCCACACCAATCACACTGTACAACCTGTGATCTGAACCCAGTTAACAGTATGATAACAGCGGAGCCTCTGAAAAGATGGCTCACAACAATAATAACCCGATTTTTGTAACTATGTACAAGTAATGCAGATAATCCGCACTTGGGATGGGCGCCCAGCATCCACTACGGACTCCGAGAAAATAAGAATTTACTTACCGATAATTCTATTTCTCGGAGTCCGTAGTGGATGCTGGGGTTCCTGAAAGGACCATGGGGAATAGCGGCTCCGCAGGAGACAGGGCACAAAAAGTAAAGCTTTCCGATCAGGTGGTGTGCACTGGCTCCTCCCCCTATGACCCTCCTCCAGACTCCAGTTAGGTACTGTGCCCGGACGAGCGTACACAATAAGGGAGGAATTTTGAATCCCGGGTAAGACTCATACCAGCCACACCAATCACACTGTACAACCTGTGATCTGAACCCAGTTAACAGTATGATAACAGCGGAGCCTCTGAAAAGATGGCTCACAACAACAATAACCCGATTTAGTTAGCAATAACTATGTACAAGTATTGTAGATAATCCGCACTTGGGATGGGCGCCCAGCATCCACTACGGACTCCGAGAAATAGAATTATCGGTAAGTAAATTCTTATTTTCTCTATCGTCCTTGTGGATGCTGGGGTTCCTGAAAGGACCATGGGGATTATACCAAAGCTCCCAAACGGGCGGGAGAGTGCGGATGACTCTGCAGCACCGAATGAGAGAACTCCAGGTCCTCTTTTGCCAGGGTATCAAATTTGTAGAATTTTACAAACGTGTTCTCCCCCGACCACGTAGCTGCTCGGCAAAGTTGTAATGCCGAGACCCCTCGGGCAGCCGCCCAAGATGAGCCCACCTTCCTTGTGGAATGGGCCTTAACAGATTTAGACTGTGGCAGGCCTGCCACAGAATGTGCAAGTTGAATTGTGCTACCAATCCCACGAGCAATCGACTGCTTAGAAGCAGAAGCACCCAGCATTGTTGGGTGCATACAGGATAAACAGCAAGTCAGATTTCCTGACTCCAGCCAACCTGGAAACTATATTTTCAGGGCCCTGATAACATCCAGCAACTTGGAGTCCTCCAAGTCCCTAGTAGCCGCAGGTACCACAATAAGCTGGTTCAGGTGAAACGCTGACACCACCTTAAGGAGAAACTGGGGACGAGTCCGCAGCTTTGCTCTGTCCGAATGGACAATCAGATATGGCTTTGTGAGATAAAGCCGCCAATTCTGACACTCGCCTGGCCGAGGCCAGGACCAACAGCATGGTCATTTTCCATGTGAGATATATCAAATCCACAGATTTGAGTTGTTTAAACCAATGTGATTTTTTAGGAATCCCAAAACTACGTTGAGATCGCCCAGTGCCACTGGAGACATCAAAGGGGCTGTATATGCAGTACTCCCTTAACAACTTCTGGACTTCAGGAACTGAAGCCAATTTCTTTCTGGAAGAAAATCAACAGGCCGAAATTTGAACCTTAATGGACCCAATTTGAGACCCATAGACACTCCTGTTTGCAGGAATTGTAGAAATTAACCTAGTTGAAATTCTTCCGTGGAGCCTTCCTGGACTCACACCCTGGCACATATTTTCACCTAAGTGGTGATAATGTTGTGCGGTCACCTCCTTCCTGGCTCTGACCAGGGTAGGGATGACCTCTTCCGGAATGCCTCTTTCCCTTAGGATCCGGCGTTCACCCGCCTTGGCGTCAACGCAGCTGCGGTAAGTCCCGGAACAGACACGGTTCTTGCCGAATCAAGACCCTTCTTAGTATCTCTTGAAGTTCCGGGAACCAAGTCCTTCTTGGCCAAACCGGAGCCACGAGTATAGTTCTTACTCCTCTCCTTCCTATCATTTTCAATACATTGGGTATGAAAAGCAGAGGATGGAACACATACACCGACTGGTACACCGACGGTGTTACCAGAGCGTCCCAGCTATTGCCTGAGTGTCTCTTGACCTGGCGCTTCAGGTGGGACGCCATCATAACCACCTTTGGTCTTTCCCAACGGTTTACAATCATGTGGAAACTTCCAGATTAAGTTTCCACTTTTCCGGGTGGAATTCATTTATGCTGAGGAAATCTTCCCAGTTGCCCACTCCCGGAATGAACACTGCTGACAGTGTTATCACATGATTTTCCGCCCAGCGAAGAATCCTTGCTGTCATTGCCCTCCTGCTTCTTGTGTCGCCCCGTCTGATAACGTGGGCGACCGCCATGATGATGTCCTACTGGATCAGCACCGGTTGACTTTGAAGCAGGAGTCTTCCTAGGCTCAGAGCATTGTAAATTGCCCTTAGCTCCAGTATATTCATGTGGAGAGAAGTCTCCAGACTTGACCACACTTCCTTGGAAATTTTTTCCCTGTGTGACTACTCCCCAGCCTCTCAGGCTGGTATCCGTGGTCCCCAGAACACAGTCCTGAATGCTGAGTGTGCTGCCCTCTAAAAGATGAGCACTCTGCAGCCCCCACAGAAGAGACACCCTTGTCCTTGGAGACAGGATTATCCGCTGATGCATCTGAAAATGCGATCCGGACCATTCGTCCAGCAAATCCCCTGAGATCTGCCGAATGGAATCGCTTCGTAAGAAGCCACCATTTTTCCCAGGACTCCTGTGCATTGATGCACTGATACTTGGCCTGGTTTTAGGAGGTTTCTGACTAGGTCGAATAACTCCTTGGCTTTTTCCTCCCGGAGGAACACCTTTTTCTGGACTATGCCCAGAATCATTCCTAGGAACAGCAGACGTATCGTCGGAAAACAGCTGTGATTCTTGGAATATTTAGAATCCAGTCGTGCTGTCGTAGAACTACTTTAGATAGTGCTCTTCCGACCTCCAACTGTTCTCTGGAACTTGCCCTTTTCAGGATATCGTCCAAGTAAGGGATAATTTAGATGCCTTTTTTCTTTGAAGAAACATCTTTTCGGCCATTACCTTGGTAAAAGGCCCGGGGTGCCGTGGATAATTCAAACGGCATCGTCTGAAACTGATATTGACAGTTCTGTACCACGAACCAGAGGTACCCTTGTTGAGAAGGGCAAATTTGGACATGGAGGTAATCCTTGATGTCCAGGGACACCATATAGTCCCCTTTTTTCCGGTTCGCTATCACTGCTCTGAGTGACTCCATCTCGATTTGAACCTTTTATGTAAGTGTTCAAAGATTTCAGTTTAGACTATGTCTCACCAAGCCGTCTGGCTTCAGTACCACAATATAGTGTGGAAAAATAATACCCTTTTCCTTGTTGTAGGAGGGGTACTTTGATTATCACCTGCTGGATATACAGCTTGTGAATTGTTTCCAATGCTGCCTCCCTGTCGGAGGGAGCCGTTGGTAAAGCAGACTTCAGAAACCTGCGAGGAGAAGATGTCTCGACTCTCCAATCTGTACCCCTGGGATAATACTTGTACTATCTAGGGGTCAACCTGCGAGTGATCCCACTGCGCGCTGAGACTCTTGAGACTACCCCCCCACCTTGAGTCCGCTTGCACGGCCCCAGCGTCATGCTGAGGACTTGGCAGACGCGGTGGAGGGCTTCTTTTCCTGGGAAGGGGCTGCCTGCTGCAGTCTACTTCCCTTACCTCTATGTCTGGGCAGATATGACTGGCCTTTTGCCTGCATGCCCTCATGGGAAAGGAAGGATTGAGGCTGAAAAGACGGTGTCTTTTTCAGCTGAGATGTAACTTGGGGTAAAAAGGTTGGATTTCCCAGCTGTTGCCGTGGTCCCCAGGTCCGATGGACCGACCCCAACTAACTCCTTCCCTTTATACGGCAATACTTCCATGTGCCGTATGGGATCTGTATCACCTGACCACTGTCGTGTCCATGACATCTTCTGGGTGATATGGACAACGTACTTATCTTGATGCCAGAGAGCAAATATCCCTCTGTGCCTCTCACGTACATATATATAGAATGCATCCTATTAAATGCTCTATATGAATAAAATATTTTCAGTCAGGGAATCCGACCAAGCCAACCCAGCACTGCATCTCCAGGCTGATGGCGATCGCTGGTCGCAGTATAACCACCGTATGTGTGTATATACTTTTTAGGATATCTTTCCAGCTTCCTATCAGCTGGCTCCTTGAGGGCGGCCGTATCTGGAGACGGTAACGCCACTTGATAAGCGTGTGAGCGCCTTATCACCCTAAGGGGTGTTTCCCAACGCGCCCTAATTTCTGGCGGGAAAGGGTATAACGCCAATATTTGCTATCGGGGTAACCCCACGCATCATCACACACTTCATTTTATTTTATCTGATTCAGGAAAAACTACAGGTAGTTTTTTCACTCCCACATAATACCCTTTTTTGTGGTACTTGTAGTATCAGAAATATGCAACACCTCCTTCATTGCCCTTAACGTGTGGCCCTAATGAGAAATACGTTTGTTTATTCACCGTCGACACTGGATTCAGTGTCCGTGTCTGTGTCGACCGACTGAGGTAAATGGGCGTTTTTAACGCCCCTGACGGTGTTTCTGAGACGCCTGGACCGGTACTAATAGTTTGTCGGCCGTCTCACGTCGTCAACCGACCTTGCAGCGTGTTGACATTCTCACGTAATTCCCTAAATAAGCCATCCATTCCGGTGTCGACTCCCTAGAGAGTGACATCACCATTACAGGCAATTTCTCCGCCTCCTCACCAACATCGTCCTCATACATGTCGACACACACGTACAGACACACAGCACACACACCGGGAATGCTCTGACAGAGGACAGGACCCACACTAGCCCTTTGGGGAGACAGAGGGAGAGTTTGCCAGCACACACCAAAACGCTATAATTATATAGGGACAACCTTATATAAGTGTTTTCCCTTATAGCATCTTTATATATATCTCAATATCGCCAAAATCAGTGCCCCCCCTCTCTGTTTTAACCCTGTTTCTGTAGTGCAGTGCAGGGGAGAGCCTGGGAGCCTTCTCTCCAGGCTTTCTGTGAGAGAAAATGGCGCTGTGTGCTGAGGAGATAGGCCCCGCCCCTTTTTCGGCGGGCTCGTCTCCCGCTATTTAGTGAATCTTGGCAGGGGTTAAATATCTCCATATAGCCTCTGGGGGCTATATGTGAGGTATTTTTCGCCAAAAAAGGTTTTCATTTGCCTCCCAGGGCGCCCCCCTCCCAGCGCCCTGCACCCTCAGTGACTGCCGTGTGAAGTGTGCTGAGAGGAAAATGGCGCACAGCTGCAGTGCTGTGCGCTACCTTTAGAAGACTGCAGGAGTCTTCAGCCGCCGATTCTGGACCTCTTCTTACTTCAGCATCTGCAAGGGGGCCGGCGGCGCGGCTCCGGTGACCATCCAGGCTGTACCTGTGATCGTCCCTCTGGAGCTGATGTCCAGTAGCCAAGAAGCCAATCCATCCTGCACGCAGGTGAGTTCACTCCTTCTCCCCTAAGTCCCTCGTTGCAGTGATCCTGTTGCCAGCAGGACTCACTGTAAAATAAAAAACCTAAGCTAAACTTTCTCTAAGCAGCTCTTTAGGAGAGCCACCTAGATTGCACCCTTCTCGGCCGGGCACAAAAATCTAACTGGAGTCTGGAGGAGGGTCATAGGGGGAGGAGCCAGTGCACACCACCTGATCGGAAAGCTTTACTTTTTGTGCCCTGTCTCCTGCGGAGCCGCTATTCCCCATGGTCCTTTCAGGAACCCCAGCATCCACAAGGACGATAGAGAAATAGAATTATCGGTAAGTAAATTCTTATTTTCTCTATCGTCCTAGTGGATGCTGGGGTTCCTGAAAGGACCAAGGGGATTATACCAAAGCTCCCAAACGGGCGGGAGAGTGCGGATGACTCTGCAGCACCGAATGAGAGAACTCCAGGTCCTCCTTAGCCAGGGTATCAAATTTGTAGGATTTTACAAACGTGTTTGCCCCTGACTAAATAGCCGCTCGGCAAAGTTGTAAAGCCGAGACCCCTCGGGCAGCCGCCCAAGATGAGCCCACCTTCCTTGTGGAATGGGCATTTACATATTTTGGCTGTGGCAGGCCTGCCACAGAATGTGCAAGCTGAATTGTATTACACATCCAACTAGCAAAAGTCTGCTTAAAAGCAAGAGCACCCAGTTTGTTGGGTGCATACAGGATAACAGCAAGTCAGTTTTCCTGACTCCAGCCGTCCTGGAACCTATATTTTCAGGGCCCTGACCACATCTAGCAACTTGGAGTCCTCCAAGTCCCTAGTAGGCGCAAGACACCACAATAAGCTGGTTCAGGTGAAACACTGACACCACCTTAGGGAGAGAACTGGGGACGAGTCCGCAGCTCTGCCCTGTCCGAATGGACAAACAGATATTGGGATTTTTGTTTACTTACCGTAAAATCTCTTTCTCAGAGTCCATCTGGGGGACGCTGCGCCGTTACTTGTGGGTTAGAGGTGTGTGGTAGTGGAGTTTGGCACAGAATCTATCTAAAGCTGACTCCTCCCCCCTCTAACCCCTCCCATCTCCTTCCTGCTCAGCCATATTCAGTTAACGTTTAGCCAAGCCAAAGGAGATAGACCAGAATAAAAAAATTAACCAATTAAACCAGACAAACTATGGGAGGGATCGCAGCGTCCCCCAGATGGACTCAGAGAAAGAGATTTTACGGTAAGTAAACAAAAATCCCAATTTCTCTGTCCTCCATCTGGGGGACGCTGCGCCGTTACTTGTGGGATTTCCCAAAGCAAGCTAATGAGAGGAGGGAGACGTTGACGGCATAGCCGTCTTCAATATACGACGCCCAACAGAGGCAGTCTCCAAACCAAAAGTATGAAAACGATAAAACTTTGTGAAAGTATGAACTGACGACCAGGTCGCTGCTCTGCACAGCTGCTCAACAGATGCACCACCGCGAACAGCCCAAGAAGCTCCAACAGCTCTAGTCGAATGAGCCCTAATTGAGTCAGGAACCGAAACATGAGAAGACAGGTAAGCCTGTCTTATGGCCGAAGTTATCCAACGGGCCACAGTATTTTTGGAGGCCGGCCAACCTCGTTTTGGAACATCAATTAAAACCAGTAAGTTATCCGTGCGACGGAATGACTCTGTGCGAGACAAATAGATACGTAAGGCTCGAACCACATCCAGAAGAGCCAAATGAGAGTCCTCCCCAGAAGAAGATGTCGGAGTAAAGGCAGGAAGTACAATGTCCTGATTTAAATGGAATGCTGAAACAACCTTTGGAAGGAAAGAAGGTTTAGTCCGTAGAACCACCCGGTTCTCATGAAACACTAACAAGGGGGGTCTGCAAGAAAGGGCCGCCAACTCAGATACTCGTCTAGCTGAGGCAATAGCCAACAGAAAAACAACTTTCTGTGTCAGATAACGGAGTTCAACTGATTCTAAAGGTTCAAATGGAGAGGTCTGAAGAGCCGTAAGGACCAAGTTTAAATCCCAGGGAGGAACCGGAGGGACAAAAGGTGGTTGAATCCGAAGTACTCCCTGCAGGAATGTTTGAACCTCTGGAATATTTGCTAGTTTCTTCTGAAAAAGAACCGATAAAGCTGAAACCTGACCCTTTAGTGAAGAAAGCTTTAGGCCCTTGTCGAGACCCTCCTGAAGGAAAGAGAGTAGGCGAGGTAGTCTAAACAAATGCGGAGTCAGTCTCCGTTTTTCGCACCATGCAATGTAAATACGCCATATTCTATGGTAAATGCCTGAGGTCACCGGTTTCCTAGCTCGAATCATCGTCTGGACAACCGATCGAGAAAGACCTTTTGCCTTCAAAATCTTGGATTCAAGAGCCAAGCCGTCAAAGCCATCCGATGTAAATCTGGGTGGCGACAAGGTCCTTGAAGAAGCAGATCTGGTCGCAGAGGTAGACGAAAGGGATCTCCGACTACCATACTGCGCAGAAGAGTGTACCACTGTCGACGCGGCCAATCTGGAGTCACTAGAATCACTGCGAGACCCTCTCGCCGAATGCGTTGGAGTAGACGCGGAATCAGTGGGATTGGCGGAAACACATATCCCAGTTGAAACTGCCATGGGGCAGTAAGAGCATCGATCAGGATTGCCTGTGGATCCTGAGTCCTTGCTCCGTAGTGAGGAAGTTTCGCGTTGAGGCGAGACGCCATCAGGTCTATGTCTGGCATTCCCCATCGATCCACTAGAGAGAGAAACACTTCCTGATGAAGTTCCCATTCCCCCGGATGAATCGTGTGACGACTCAAAAAGTCTGCTTCCCAGTTTTCGACTCCTGGAATGTGGATCGCGGAGATCACCGGAACCCAGCGTTCCGCCCACGCGAGGATCTGAGCGACCTCTCTCATTGTGGACCAACTGCGAGTTCCTCCCTGTTTGTTGATGTAAGCCACTGCGGTGGCATTGTCGGACTGCACCCGAACTGGTTGACCCTGCACCATGGTTTGAATGCGAATGAGTGCATACCGAATCGCCCTTAGTTCCAGAATGTTGATTTGCAATTTTGACTCCTGATTGCTCCAGCGTCCCTGGAAGTGATGAGTCTGGAAAACTGCCCCCCAACCACTGAGGCTTGCGTCCGTGGTGACCATCATCCAAGACCATATTGTGAACGGTGCACCCTTTTTCAAATTGTGACTGTGAAGCCACCAGTGAAGAGACTGACGAGTCTTTATCGACAAGCGGATCAACTGCAATTCGAGCCGAGGTTCCGTCCGAGTCCAACAGTTGAGAATCTGCGTTTGAAGAGGACGGGCATGAAATCTGGCATATGGAACTGCCTCGAAGGAGGATACCATTTTGCCCAACACCTGCATACATCTGAGGACCGACACTACTGGTAAGTGTAACAGGGTTCGGATTCTCGACTGCAGATCCTGAATCTTGTCCGCAGGAAGAAACACCTTCTGGCTGTTGGTGTCGAATAAAAGTCCCAGAAAAATCATCTTCTGAGAAGGGAGTAGAGATGACTTTGGAAAGTTGATTATCCACCCGAACGACTGTAGAGTCTCCATTGTTAACTGCAGGTTCTGAGTGAGAATCTCCGCTGACGGTGCCTTGACCAACAGGTCGTCCAAATATGGAGTGATGTTGACCCTTTGGCAACGAAGAACTGCGACTACATGGCCTAAGACCTTTGTAAAAACTCGGGGAGCCGTAGAAAGACCAAAGGGAAGAGCTTGAAACTGAAAATGCTCCGGCCCGATTGCAAATCTCAGCAGAGACTGATGTCCTATCCAAATCGGGACATGTAAGTAGGCGTCTTTTATGTCTATTGAAGCCAAATATTCCCCTGGCTCCATGGCGGCGATAATTGAGCGAATGGATTCCATCTTGAATTTTTGGGTTGAGAGATACGGGTTGAGAGCCTTCAGATTCAGAATGGGCCGAAACGAACCATCCGGCTTGTCCACAAGAAAAAGACCTGAGTAAAACCCCCGCCCCCTTTGATGAGAGGGAACCGGAATGATTACTCCATTTTGTAAGAGGGTTGTGATTGCCTGAAGAAGAGCTTGCCGTCTGGAGGGATCGTCTGGGAGAGGTGTTATGAATAGTCGGGTTGGGACCGTCTCTTCGAAATCCAACATATATCCTCTGGAAATGACCCCCATTACCCACCGATCCGGTTTCGATAGGAGCCACACTTCCCTGAACTGAAGTAACCGGGCCCCGACCTTCATTGATCCCTCCAGGGGACCTGAGACGTCATGCCTCAGGTTTGTCGGCAGGCTTACTGGCCGGTCTGCGAATAGCCTGAGATCCTCTTCCTCTGAAAGAGCCCCTTCTTGGGAATCTGGAGGAAGCACGAAAGGATTGGAAGTTACCTCTGCCCTGCGTACGAAAGGACCGAAACCTTGTAGGTTTTGGTTTGTGAGGTGCAGATGGAAGGAAAGGGCTCTTTCCTCCAGTAGAATCTGAAATAATCTTCTTTAACTCTGATCCAAAAAGGAACTCACCTTCAAAAGGCACAGCCGTCAATGTTTGCTTTGAGTCAGAATCAGCATTCCAAACTCTAAGCCACAAAGAGCGTCTTGCAGATACTGTCAAGGCTGAAACCCGGGTCTGTAGCGCAACCGAATCCAACAAGGCTTCACCCACATAAGTGAGTGCCTCCGAAATCTGTTCCGCTACGTGAATGGCTTCCGACGGATCATCCGACTGCATTCCCGATACCACCTGTGCAAGCCATTCATCCACGGCCTTAAGTACCCAGGCACTCGCCAGTACTGGACGGAGAGAAACACCTGATAAAGAAAACATAGATTTTAGTAATGCTTCAATCTTTCTATCGGTAGCGTCTTTTAAGGTCACAGACTGTACCGACGGAATAACCGTAGCTTTTGCTAGATGTGAAATAGGAGCATCTACCTTAGGGGCCGTCTCCCAAAATTTCGTATCCTCCTCTGTAAAAGGATATAGAAATTTTAACTTTTTAGGCGCCTGAAAACGAGAATCCGGTTTAAGCCAGGGTTCTTTTAAAATATCCGCAAAGTGAGAATAAGAAGGGAAGGCCGTAACCTGTCTCTTTTGTCGTTTGAAGAAGGGGGAAGGAGTTTCCTCTACCACCGTGTCCTGAATATTAAGAGTCTGACGAATGGCTTCTATTAACAATCTAACACCTGAACTAGTAGAAGGTTCCTCATCTTCCCAAGCCGAAACTTCATCCCATTCAGGATCTACCTCCCCCTCCTCCAATGGAGATGCCAGGGTGTCCGCCTCCTCACCTGGAAACGCTATAGCGGGTAACGGCTGCGATCGCTTAGTAGCAGTCGAACTGCTGGCAGCATTTACAAACTTATTCAAAGATTGAGTTAAATCAGTGAGGCACCTTCCCATATTTTGGGCCCATAAAGGCTCCACCTGAGTCCGAGCAGATTCAGTCTCCCTAGATTGACGCAAATCTGAAATGGCGTCCACCATGTTTTTAACCCATGGGGGCATCGGCTGATCTGCGGAACCTCCCTGCTGATCTGTCACTGATGCACCAGAGCATGAAGCACATAAGGTACCTGCGTCAGAACTACCTTTAGCCAGCTTTGAGCCACACTGAGAGCAGGAAAAATAAACTACCGAGGCCGTTTTTCCCTTTGTAGGTCTGTCCGGTTTACTAGTCACTTTTTCCATTCTGAAGGTATACACTAAAATAAAATCACCCTAAACCTTCTGACTAATGAGCTGTGTTAACAATCTACATTTAGGATAGAGTGGGACCTAATCCAGGATAACTGAGTGCAAGTCAGAGACTCTCCTTATTAGTGGATTCCAATATGGCCTGTAATCCCCCCCTTGATCAGCCCCCTCTATACTTGCGGTTATGTTAAAATTCTCCCCCTGGCAGGCTCCGTGTGTGAAGCGCACAGCGTCCCCCTGTCTTTCCGTGCAGAAGAAGATGGCGTCAGGCAGATTGGCGCGGGCAGAGCAGGGCGGGAAGCCGTCCCTGCACTGCTGACGTAACCCCCGCGCTGAAACCGGAAGTTCGGGCCGCCGCGCGCCGCTACTCACAGCGTCCGCGGCGGCTTCTAGCTGGTCCCGGGAGGTCAGAAGACTCTCCCGGACCAGTCTGCCATCTGTCCCCACAACCCTCCAGGTCTCTCACTGCGGTTGTAGGGGAGAAATCTCCGGCGCTGCTCCCGCTGGGGGGGGGGGGGGCTCGGCTGGCGTGAATATTTAAATAAATGAATGAAATAAATGAAATAAATGAAATAAATGGGGACAGCCCAATACTGTCGGTGACAGATTGTGGCTGTCCGGTACCTTTCTTCTGTCGTCGTTAATGTACAAAGGCCCCAGTGACCCAGGTATGGTGGCCTTTCTAGACAGCATCCTCGAGTGGAATATTAGTCCACTCCATCAATACCTGTCACCCGTAAACAGGGACTAGGCATCCTGTAAACAACAAACAAAAAAAAACAAAAAATCTAGGAGAAATAAAAACTGTGTCTGTACTCCACAGGCACAAAATAAAAACTGAATATGGCTGAGCAGGAAGGAGATGGGAGGGGTTAGAGGGGGGAGGAGTCAGCTTTAGATAGATTCTGTGCCAAACTCCACTACCACACACCTCTAACCCACAAGTAACGGCGCAGCGTCCCCCAGATGGAGGACAGAGAAATGGGCTTTTTTGAGAAAAAAAAACCACCAATTTGACACTCGCCTGGTCCAGGCCAGGTCCAAGAGCATGTTCACTTTTCATGTGAGATGCTTCAAATCCACAGATTTGACTGGTTTTAAACCAATGTGTTTTGAGGAATCCCAGAACTACGTTGAGATCCCACAGTGCCACTGGAGGCACAAAAGGGGGTTGTATATGCAATACTCCCTTGACAAACTTCTGGACTTCAGGAACTGAAGCCACTTCTTTCTGGAAGAAAAATCGACAGGGCCGAAATTTGAACCTTAATGGACCCCAATTTGAGGCCCATAGACACTCCAGTTTGCAAGAAATGCAGGAATCGACCGAGTTGAAACTTCTTCGTGGGGCCTTCCTGGCCTCACACCACGCAACATATTTTCGCCACATGTGGTGATAATGTTGTGTGGTCACCTCCTTTCTGGCTTTGACCAGGGTAGGAATGACCTCTTCCTGAATGCCTTTTCCCTTAGGATCCGGCGTTCCACCGCCATGCCGTCAAACGCAGCTGCGGTAAGTCTTGGAACAGACATGGTACTTGCTGAAACAAGTCCCTTCTTAGCGGCAGAGGCCATAAGTCCTCTGTGAGCATCTCTTGAAGTTCCGGGTACCAAGTCCTTCTTGGTCAATCCGGAGCCATGAGTATAGTTCTTACTCCTCTACGTCTTATAATTCTCAGTACCTTAGGTATGAAAAGCAGAGGATGGAACACATACACCGACTGGTACACCCACGGTGTTACCAGAACGTCCACAGCTATTGCCTGAGGGTCTCTTAACCTGGCGCAATACCTGTCCCGTTTTTTTTCCAGACGGGACGCCATCATGTCCACCTTTGGTAATTCCCAACGGTTTACAATTATGTGGAAAACTTCCCCATGAAGTTCCCACTCTGCCGGGTGGAGGTCGTGCCTACTGAGGAAGTCTGCTTCCCAGTTTCCATTCCCGGAATGAAACACTGCTGACAGTGCTATCACATGATTTTTTTCAGCATCTGCAAGGGGGCCGGCGGCGAGGCTCCGGTGACCATCCAGGCTGTACCTGTGATCGTCCCTCTGGAGCTAATGTCCAGTAGCCAAGAAGCCAATCCATCCTGCACGCAGGTGAGTTCACTTCTTCTCCCCTAAGTCCCTCGTTGCAGTGATCCTGTTGCCAGCAGGACTCACTGTAAAATAAAAAACCTAAGCTAAACTTTTCTAAGCAGCTCTTTAGGAGAGCCACCTAGATTGCACCCTTCTCGGCCGGGCACAAAAATCTAACTGGGGCTTGGAGGAGGGTCATAGGGGGAGGAGCCAGTGCACACCACCTGATCCTAAAGCTTTACTTTTTGTGCCCTGTCTCCTGCGGAGCCGCTATTCCCCTTGGTCCTTTCAGGAACCCCAGCATCCACTAGGACGATAGAGAAACAGGATTTGGAATGCCTAAACCCACAGCATAGGAGTTAATTTTCTATAAATGTATATTATTTTCTACAAATGTATATAATTAAAGCCATTTAGCAAAGCATAATTAGATTTTTCGTCAGCCCAGGTATAACGTACAGTGCATTTTGTTCTTTTACAGCGCATTTCGCAGCTGCAGTAGGGTATGTTTGTGGCAGGCTGCGGAAGATTGTGGTCAGCAACATCCTTTGCCAGCAGCCTGCTCTGGTCATGGGATGGTCTCTGGCAGTTAGTGCCAGGTACTCGTGTCGTGTAATCAGGTTGAGATTAGCTCCAAACCACACGCGCATATTGGAGGTAAGTGAAGCTGGTTTAGTAGCTGCAATTCAT